>NC_139556.1:78963338-79638338 GCF_965112155.1 Podarcis liolepis
GGTTTCAAGCCTGGGTTTGGTCCAGAGATTGCTTTGGTCGCCTGATGGTAGGAGGGAGACTGGGGAGCGTGACCCTGTTGGTTCTTCTAAATGCACTAGGTAGACTTCTTTAGAGCTTGTCACTTGTCCAATAGCTATACTAGAGCTGCTTTGGTCTTATAGTAGCCTTGAGTAGTGGCGACTATGATGACTTCAGAGATGAAGCAATATAACCTTGTGGAGGTGTTGGTGTGCAGGATAAGGATACGTACATAGGTTTTTCATTCCCACTATTGTGTCATGTTTTCTGTGTGGCTGATTTTGTCTTTCTTCTTTTGAACAACTGTTCTCAGAATGAAAGGAGACTTGAGTTGTGTGGTGTATTACTCTTAAAAGTTTCCGTCTTCTATTTCTGTCTCTTTCAAGATCACAAAATTTGTCCAGGACAGACACAGAGCAAGAAGGAATCGGCTTCAAAAAGATCAGCTTAAGAAGCTTCCGGTACATAAGTTCAAGAAAGGTAAGTGTGGCTTTTTAGAATTGATTGAATAATCTATGCCATTTTAGAGCTACAGATGACACAGGCTAATTTTGCCAAGGCTGCAATTTTATGCATATTTACCATGGAGTGTCCCATTGAATTCAGTAGGGCTTGCTTCTGAGCAGAACGGTATAGGATTGCAATGAAGAACTGTACATTGAGTTTTCAAACCTGACTGAGCAGGTTTGATGTAGACTGAATGGCATCACATGATTAATATTACAGAGACATTGTGTTCTGTCCCCAGCTTCTCTGGTTAAGGCACTCAGGACTGGAAAAGATCTCTGTGTAGTTGAACTGGCATTATAGGTCATTACTACTGAACCAGGTCATATATTGTTGGAGTTGGCTAAATCTTTTCATTAACTACTCATAACCAAGTTCCACAGTGGAAAAAAGCAGGCTATAAAGGTACTTTTAAAAAAATTGTACATGATACAGTTTGTGAGGACAGTGCATGCTGAAATGCTAAATTACTACATGAACCAATAGACATTACAGTGCTACTATCCTCGTTATCCGTATTGGTAAAGGTAAAAGGTAAAGGACTCCTGGACAGTTAAGTCCAGTCAAAGGCAACTGTGGGTTGTGGCGCTCATCTTGCTTCAGGATGAGGGAGATGGCGTTTGTCCATAGACAGCTTTCTGGGTCATGTGGCCAGCATGACTAAACTGCTGCTGGCGCTCAGAGGACTATGACTATGAGAGCCAGTGTGGTGTAGTGGTTAAGAGCAGTGGACTCGTAATCTGGTGAACCGGGTTTGAGTCTCCGCTCCTCCACATGCAACTGCTGGGTGACCTTGGGCCAGTCACACTTCTTTGAAGTCTCTCAGCCCCACTCACCCCACAGAGTGTTTGTTGTGGGGGAGGAAGGGAAAGGAGAATGTTAGCCGCTTTGAGACTCCTTAAAGGGAGTGAAAGGCGGGATATCAAATCCAAACTCTTCTTCTTCTATGACGAGTGCCAAAGCGCACAGGAACACTGTTCACCTTCCCACCACAGCAGTACCTGTTTATCTACTTGCACTGGCATGCTTCTGAACTGCTATGTTGGCAGGAGCTGGGACAGAGCAATGGGAGCTTACCCCGTTGCGTGGATTCAAACCACCTAGTTGGCAAGCCTAAGAGGCTTGGTGGTTTAGACCACAGCGCTAAATGAGGACATTAGAATGAAGGACTTACTAAGGTTTTTGTAAGTGGTGGCAATGGTGTCTAGCATATAGCCATAGTAGAAATAAGCAACTGGGTCAGGGGACAAAAGGTTTTATGCCATATGGTGGAAATGCAATAGCACAGGGTTGAAAAACACTCTGCCACCTGCATCTTTACAAATATGATCTTCAGGATTCTATATATACTTGTGCTCCTGATCATCTGTATAGACAGACTGAATCACCTCTGGAGTCTCCTGGACTGTACTTACACATTATGTTGCATTACTGTTGGGAGGGGAAAGGAAAGAATAACATAATTATCACCTTAATACTAGCAACTGGTTTATGTGGGTTGGGCAAGTTCGTTGGTTGCAGATCAGTGTTGTGTATTTTAAAACTAATTAAAAAATTAAAATTAAAACTTGTGCAAGTAGCCTATTCACATGAGCTTCTTTGGTGATCACTTGTAGCCGAGTAAGACATGAGCAGTGTGGTATTAAAAAAGGAAACTTTTGTGTGATTACGATTCCTCTTCCGTGAGTCTGTGACTTACTACAGCACGGCCATGATCGCTTGCGAGTCCCAGACTCCCACAGAGCATTGTTTGCATGAGTAGCTTGCATAAGCAGTTATTTGTGTGTGAGCCAGTTGCAGTATGACCTGACTGCTAATGTAGCCTAATAGTTTGGACACATGAGGACACAGGAGTCTTGGTTTTTTGCTTTTGAAAAAAGGAAATATGTTTAATCATTGTATACGCACTGTTGTATGTGTTTTACAAATCAGTTATTAAGTCAAGAACTGAAGGCTTATGCTTGAATTGGCTCATGTTTCCCTTCAGTCTCTCCTTTCCATTACAACTGCGATGACTGTATTAGTCAGGCACAATCTGCAACCCTTTCCCCAACTCCAACATTCATTGTACCAATATGAAGCCCTTCAGTTCTTGGGGAGGAAGAGTATGTATCTTTTTGCCAATGTTTTTGCTCTACATGTTTTGCCTAATTCATTGGACTTTCATCCTTAACCTGTAGCATGCAAACAACTGAGGGGGAGATTTTCAGTGACATTAAGATAACTACAACATTGTCATTGGCAACATGAAGAATATATGAGGCTTGCACATGGGCTTGGATTTCGGGGCAGAGTTGCACCCTATTGGCTGTTCGCCCTTGATTGCCGTCTTCCATTATTGAGGACATTGCAAAGCAGATGTTCAGCTGAAAAGAGTGCACAGTGTCATATACAAAGTTAGTTTCTCATAAAAAAATTAATGAGGCTGATATTTGCTGAATATTTTTGTTTCTCGGGCTTAAAATTTAATAGAAAGGAGTGTTAATTTCTTTTCCTGATAAGGATTTCTGATGGAGATGAATTAAAGAGGACAAATATGCAAGGAGTATTATTTTCTTCTTGTTGAATTGCATGTTATTTTACTGGGTTTGCCAGTATGCCTTGCTTATAGAGCACGGGAGGGGTGTGGTAGAATTATGGTATCCATGTATGTGTTTAGTAAGCATGTTGCTTTTTGCTTTGTTTCATAAAAGTGGAAGAGATCTAATAGGCCACAATATCATACCCAAGGCTGATGTCACCTGGTGGCATGTTTGGACCATTGCTGAGGCTGATGTCTGCTGACCCAGGCCTTGTTTTCCAGTCAGCCCCTACTGCAATTGCTCAAAGTTGCCCACCATAATGCTATTTCACTGCAGGGCATTGTGGGTGATGATAATGGCAGCTTGCCTTATGCTCTTTAGAGGAGTGCAGTCATTGTCCTCTCATTTATATGCCTTCCCATCTGCCACTATGTCATGGTGGAAATGAATAGAAGCACGGTCACCCACTGATGTTTGACATAGGGAGACCCATGCTGAGGGTCCCCTCAAACCTGGAGACTGCTCTGATCAAACCTTTGCTCTAAGGTATTGCCAGTTTTTAATTGACCTCCATTAGCAGAGATCTGACAACTAGAGTCAACTTGCATGTGTTTGCTGCCATGTGGAGGTACCTCAAAATGTGAAGTGGTATAGAAGTGTCACGAGAACATACCTTTTCCAAAATTTGGGAGGCATGGAGATGAAAGAGTCCTCTTTCTGAGAAGTGTACCGTATATTTATTTTTTTATTTATTATTTATTTCACAAAATTTATATGTCACTTGATTGTAGAAAAAACCTCAAACTGCTGTCACGAGTTTGCACATATAACTGTAGAACGGGTCTATATATAGAATTGAGTTCTAGAGTAAGTGCTGATTTTGACAGCCAGGCAAGTCTGTTAAATCTTTAAATCTGTTGCTGGGTGCTTAGAATAGGAAGTCAACCCTTTGCCTAAGAACTGACTGAGGAGGAAAGCAATGGGGGAAGGAAGACAAGGTGTAACGCTCTTCAAGTTAAAAAATCTGTCTGGTACTTATATTGCTGGAGGCACACATATGAACACTTGAAATATGAGTGGAATAACACTGCTTATCGTGGAAGAAAGACATTCTCCTAAGCACTTCTGAAGAATAATATCCATCGGGCTTAATGGAGGGGCACACTGCAAATGCTCAGCCTTTGGGGCGGGGAATATTTCTCCCTCTCCTCTGATGAAAATAGTCCCACAAAGCTACTTGCCACACAGGTGCCCTTGTGGTATTTTTCTCTCTACAGGGCAAATGCTGACTTACTAGCGCTGTAAATACTTGCATGTTTTGCCCTACATGGCAAATAGTAGCTTTGGAGTGTTGTGATTTTAATCAGAAAAGTGGCATAGAATAATGTGTTACATACCCCTCCTGGTGCTGCAGTCCTGATCAGGTGACCTTTAAACTTAAAAATAATAATAATTGCAGGAGATCCAATGACACACTTCCCAATGTCACATCTCGTTTGGCCCTGAACAGCCAGAGCTGCTGCGAGGGTATTTGGAGGGCACAACTCTCTTCCCTGTCTAACCATTGACAAGAGTAGTGCTCCTTTCATGGTGACAGGTCTGCCACAAGTTAATGGCTAGATTCCAGGCAGTTCTTGTTTTATGTACTAATTTCAGGCACATATAAGCTGCTGTATTAGCTGTCCCCATGAACACAGCCACAGGCTTCTGAGATGGGTGCCAGCTGAAAGTCCTCAGGCACATACTATTTTTATTTGTTTCCACTTTATTTGAATATTTGCACTCTTCTAATGGAAAGCACATTCCAAATTACTATAAAAAAATTAAATTCCAATGCCAATTGATTTAAAACAACAAATAGACTAGGCTTTACAACACTGATATTTTGTGTTCTTTGGAGGCAAGACGACAACCCAGAAATCTTCTGCAACTCCAAGGAAAGCTTTTGGATTATTCTGTTGCTTTCCTGAAGTCTACATTTTTTTTATTGTAAAGGCTATTACTAACTGCTAATGCTAATTAATTACACTGGAGCTCTCCAATGTGTGACATTTAAGGCGCAGTCCATTTATACTCAAACACACTGCCAAATTATTGTTTAACTGTACAAACCGCTGGAAAAGTGATAAATATTTGATCAAGGGGCCTTTGTGGAATCAACTGAGTGGGTGCTGTATTGAATCTATTATTGATGGAGACAGTAGCATAGAGCTCTTCATTCTGGTCTTCCATGATAGGCAGAATCACAGCTAACACAATTCATTCAGTCTTTCACAGGTTTGGAAGAGCATCTGAATCTTAAAGATGAATAAAGATTCCATCTTTTCCATCATGGTAAAAGCCAGAGAAACCACAAATATCTTTTTCAATCTGAAATGTTAACTTAATGAGGGTAAAATGAGTAGAGAGAGTGTGTGAAAAATAGAGTAGATCTCCACTTAGACCAGCAGTTCTCAAATGGCACGATTTGGTATGGGTCTTAGTAGACTGTCACATTCATTAATTTGTTTTACAAATCAAAGCACGTATATATACGGAAGTCATATTTTGATAACTGTAGTCTTGTCTTTCTAATGTAATGTGCTTGTGAGCAAAGTTCTGTGAAATCAGATGTTAAAAGTTTCAGCTCAGATTCATCATTCATCCCACTTGCTGGCATTAATTCCCCATCTCCTATAACCAGTGCATACTATTACAATCACATGGTGGCCATTACTTCTCAAATAATGGTTGCATACTTTATATTTCCCTAATCTGCCAGGTTAGAGGTGCAGAATACATGCATTTATTTTTTCATATACCGTATTTTTCGCTCTATAGGACACACTTTTTCCCCTTCAAAAATGAAGGGGAAATGTGTGTGCGTCCTATGGAGCGAAGACGCCGTAGCCCCGCGACCCTCTCCCGGCTGCAGAGGTGAAACGCAGCTATGGCAGGAGCCTCTACAGCCCCACGTCACCTCTCCAGCCGGGAGAGCGCACGCGGGGCTAAAGAAGCACCCCGCGTGCGCTCTCCCGGCTGGGGAGGTGACGCGCTGCTATAGAGGCTCCTGCCATAGCTGCGTGTCACCTCTCCAGCTGGGAGAGGGTCGCGGGAGGCTGCTTTAGCCCCGCGCGCGCTCTCCCGGCTGGGGAGGTGACGCGCTGCTATAGAGGCTCCTGCCATAGCTGCGCTTCACCTCTCCAGCCGGGAGAGCGCGCGCGGGGCTAAAGCAGCCTCCCGCGACCCTCTCCCAGCTGGAGAGGTGACACGCAGCTATGGCAGGAGCCTCTATAGCAGCGCATCACCTCCCCAGCCGGGAGAGCGCGCGCGGGGCTAAAGCAGCCTCCCGCGACCCTCTCCCAGCTGGAGAGGTGACACGCACCTGCCATAGCTGCGCGTCACCTGTGCCATAGCTGCGCGTCACCTCTCCAGCTGGGAGAGGGTCGCGGGAGGCTGCTTTAGCCCCGCGCGCGCTCTCCTGGCTGAGAGGTGATGCGTGGCTATGGCAGGAGCCTCTCCGCTGCGCCTTTCCGCTGCTCCCTGACCTGCTCTTTGGGGCTGGTGGTGGGCTTCCCCCCCCAGCCCCAAAGAGCAGGTCGAAAGGAACCTGAAGCCTGGAGAGCGAGAGGGGTCAGTGCACACCGACCCCTCTCGCTCTCCAGGCTTCCAAGGTAGCCGCCTGAACGCACCTTAAACGACACCTTGTTTTAGAGCAGGAAAACAAGAGGGGGAAAGTTCTCCCCCTCTCTGTGCAGCGCCTCCTGCCGCTTCACTGAAGGGGCGCTGGGCAGAGAGGGGGAGATTTTTTTCCCTTGTTCTCCCCCCTCTAAAACAAAGTGCGTCCTATTGTCCGGTGTGTCCAATGGTGCGAAAAATACGGTAATTCATCATCTAGAACACAGGGACCAAACATCTACTAAATTAATACACTGGGCAATTCCAGCATGGCTTCTGCAAGAATAAGACCCATCTAACCAGCCTCTTAAGAGTTATTTGAGAATGTCAATAAGCACACGTACAGCATGTATACTTAAGACTCTCAATATGCTTTCTATACAGTCTCTTAACAAAGATTCCTAAGTGAGCTTAGCAGTTATGGATCAGTAACTGCTTGAAGAGCAAGAAGCAGAGAGCAGGAATGGATAGTTCTTACAACAGAGGGATGTAAGATGTGGGTTCTTCCAAAAATCAGTTTGGGAACCTCTGCTTTTTAACTTGTTCATAAATAGTCTGGAGTTAGAAGTGATCTGTAAGGCGGCCAAGCTTGCTAATGACACCATATTGTTAAAGGTGATAAGGGGGGGGGGGATGATTGCAAGGAACTCCAAAAGGATCTCTCCAAATTGGCTGAAATAGGCATTAAAATCACAAATGCAATTCAGAAAAAGCAATGGTTAAGTGATGTACATTGGGGCAAAAAATCGTAACTTCAAGGAAATGCTAATGGGGCCTGAATTGACCATGACTGAGCAGGAATGAGACCTTGGAATTGTAGTAGATTGCTCGCTGCAACTAATGTGCAACAGCTGTGAAAAAGAAAATTCCCTGTGAGGCATCATTAGGAAAGATATTGAGAATAGAACTTCCAGTAGCATAATTCTGTTACTCGAATCTGTGGTTGAGCAGCAATACTGGATAGCATTCTGGTCGTGTACCTCAAAAAGGATACTGAAGAGCTGGAAAATGTGAAGAAAAGGGCAACAAAAAATAGAACGTGGATTGAGTTGGCTTCTAAATGGCAGGCAGAGTCTCCAGGGGTGGAGGAGGCTTCCTGCTATAGACCTTTGCCCTCAAAACTATTAAGACTTGGCAGTGCCCTCCCTCCTTGCTTCTCCTTGCATATTTGCTTGCGCATGAGTGAACCATACCCCTGCCCCCCCCCCCATGTTGTTAAGGAACACAGTGTTTTTAGTATGTACAGGCAGACATATTTCTTGCCACTTTGCAGTGTGTGCAAGGTTTCTTATAGTTATTTTGGAAAACAGCCATCTTTAGTGTGACCCCCCTCCCTGCTCAAACTGCTTTAGTTCAAAAGCATCAAGATAGAAGCTAATATTTCACTGGTTGTTAATGCCATTTGCTAAGTTGCATATAAAACTGTGTCAACTTCCCGTAGGAAGACCTAAGGAAAAAAGCTCTAAGCCTGTTGGGGGAGGTGGGGAATAGGGCACATTTCAGTCTTAATTATTCTTCAAAGCTCCTTTAAACAATGTGGTAGCTCTGAGTATGCTGGCGTCTAGACAGAGCAAGCCTGAGTTATCCCTGGTGTTGCCTACAGAGGGAAACTTGTGTGATGGCCAACTCTAGCCCCATATTGGCTCTTTGTCAGATTTGGCAAGAGAGGAATAAAAATGGCTTGATTGTTGCTAGATAAGATTTCCCAGGACAGTAATGCAAAATCCATTAGCACCAATAACAACAGCTTCAGCCCTGTTGATGCTAAAGGATTAACCTTTCAGGGCTTTCCTGGTACTTATTTGGATGGGAAGTAAAGCAGCAGCTCCAGAGGATTGTAATCTTGGTATTAGGCATTCCTGGGTTTTCTTTCAACTGCAGCCTACTCTGCTTGCCGAAAAAGCATTGTGTGATTCCTTGCATTCAGATGAGGCTAATTAGTCAAACTTTTTAGAAAGGGAGAGGGATCCAGCTATTCCTTCGCTGGATTTTTGCTTTAATTCTGAGCCAACAGTTCTTGGCTGTTCTTGGTAGCTTGCATTTGGCATGAGGGGTATTGTGCAGGGATGGCCTTACACCTGTCTCACAGTAGTAAGGGAAGAGAATCAGACCTTTCTTTTATTATATGTGATGCATTTCTTAGCATTTAGGATGTAGAGCCTGAAGACTTGGTCAGGCGTTTTCTGATGAAGCCAGCTTTCCCTATCGAGACAGAGCTTGTGGAGTCTTTGTGGAGACTGCCGTTGCTGTTGTTAGTTGCTTTTTTTGAAACTCAGAGACTTGCAAAAAATGAACACTAAAAACAAGGATAAAACAACTTAAAAGACACAAGTAATATAGAAAAATTAAGATACAGAGGCCTGGGATAAGAAGAATGTTTTGCCTGGCACCTAAAAACACATAGTGATGGTACCAGGTGGGCCTTCATGGGGAGAGCATTCAGTAAGCTGAGACACCCATTTTTGTGTTGATATCCTCTGTGCCTCACTTGGAGTGAGCACTTTGAGAAGGGTCTCAGGTAAAGAATGCAGGTTCTGGGTTGGTTCATTTGTTGAGAGGCAGTCCCTGAAGTGTTAGGCTCCTGAGCTGCAGAAGGTTTTATAAGCCAAAGCCAGTACTTTGACTTTGGCCTAGAAACCAATTGGTAGGCACTGCATTCGGGCCAGGATTGGTGTTAAATGCTTAGGCAATTTTGTCCCAGTGAGCAGCCTGTCTGCTGAGTTCTGCACCAGGTGTCTCCATCGCAAGCCCACCTTTTTAACAGAAGGCTCCGTCTGTACAAGTAAAAGAAGAAACACACTGATCATGTCTGTTGGATTCAATAGGGGGTCATGGTTTTGAGACTTGCAACTAATTTTGGGAGAAGGTAGTGTTTGAAGGTGTCTACGGTAGGCTGAAAATTCTATGCTAAGTAAACCTTATGTGGCAAGATTGGGAAGAATTCCATATGTTCATATAACTGGTTTAACTGGTATAGTTAAACCATAAGAAATGTGGACCATAGTTTATCATGGAAGTCATATTAAGGATGCTGACAAAGAGGAAAACAGTGATTTGTGTACAGTTTGTGTTATTATAAACTAAAGTAATATAAGTACAATTCTGTCATTTAGAAATTGTGTTATTCTTTCAAATGAGATTGTCCTTTATCCTGTTACTGTCCATTACTGGCCCATCTGCCTGACTTCACAATACTGTATAACTCCTCATATGGTTCAAGTCTTAGTAATTTTATTTTCATGGCTTCCATTGTTAGTATCTTAAAACACTTCAACTGTACAGGCATTTAGCAATATAAGGTTTACTAGGGGCTGCTGCCCCTGCTTGTGTTGCTCAGATAGCTTAGTTGGTGGAACTTGAGACTCTTAATCTCAGGGTTGTGGGTTCAAGCCCCATGTTGGGCAAAAGAGTCTTGCATTGCAGGCGGTTGTACTAGATGACCCTCATGGTCCCTCCCAACTCTACAATTCTGCATCTAACCAGTGCTCTCTTTTTTGAAGCAGTACGTGCCGGCACACCATACACTTGCAACTCTTTTACGATTGCCAGACAAGTTCCTGGAAGGCGGTTTGGCGTTTCCATCCCATGTTACACAAAACGTTCCAAAATACCAAACTACCACCCAATGCAAAGTGTTGTGTGCACTTTGATGCACACACAAAGATTCTGAACAAGTCCATGCATGTATTTGTCAGGTGCCCATCCATTGAAATAAATAGGAAAGGAGAACTATTGTATATAGAGGAATTGTGTACGTGTGTCTGAGCTTGGATGTTTGTAACATGCTGGCTTGGGGTACAAGGATGCATACTTCCTGGTCTTACTATGTTAAAAGAATCAGAACTATTCCCATTAACAATTAGTAAACTCCAAAGGGTAATCATCTAACCTGATAAATTAATATCTAAGCAAACATAAATTAACCATAGGTATCTTCCCTTTCAAATTGTGTATTTTCATCATATTGTTGGTTTTTATATTTATGTATATATTACACACACACACACACACACACTCATTCATTCTCTCTCTCTCTCTCTTTCTCTCTCTCTCTCTCACAAACACACACAGAGTCGTGTTATTATTTATTAATAATTTTAGGAATCATGACTCCAACAATTAACAAATTACTATTCTGTTGTAAAAATATTAAGATGTCTTAGATTGCTTAACCTCTCTACAATTATCTCTCCAGGACTAGAAATGATACACATTGCTCTTTCTGAGAAAAGATCAGAAATAATTTTGGTATTGTAGGCAGCTCAGAAACATCGTCTAATGAAACAAGAGCTCTAGTTTCCTTGCAGCCTGGTGTTATTTAGATCTCAATACAGGCTCTCTTTATGACTATTCTCTACTGCGTTTTGGGCCCATCGTCACCCATTTTTCTTACACCTTACCATAATTGGGGTAGCAGCACTGGAATCTACCTTAAACCCACTCGAAACATTGCTTTATTATTATACTGACTGACTGTGGCTCCAGCATTTCATACAGGGATTTCAGCACTCTCTGGAGGTTCCAAGGACAATACAAAGGTTCAGCATTCTCAGTATTACTATGGAAAGTGACCCTGTAAGAATGTGAGAAAATAGCATTAATAGCTTAACATGAAGAAAGAGATGAGACACAGTAATAGAATAAAAACAAAAGAGACAACATTTCATCAAATTAATTGTCCTGCATTCTAAAACAGCCTTGCAGGATTGAGGAGAAATTCCCCATAGAGCCAGTTTTCTATCTTATACTTGAGTTTCCACTTTTGTAATGCAACTTTTATTCCATTTTTTTTCTGCTGCAGGAGATGAATATGATGTTTGTGCCATTTGCCTGGATGAATATGAGGATGGAGACAAGCTCAGAATCCTTCCTTGTTCTCATGGCAAGTAACTTCATTTGGGCTTGATGTAAAAATGCAACGAATAAGAAATAAAAACCTGTGTTGTTGTTAACAAATCCTTTTAGTTGTCCAAGATGCACAGTGAAATACAAGAGTATTGTTGGGACTTCTGAAAATAATAAAACTGGAAAAAACCATCCCTTCCTACTTTCATCTACTCAACAGGTTGTTTAGTATGTGGAGTTAAGCAGGAGAATAGTTTAAAGTACTATAACGGACAAATAAAATTGTATTTGTTCAGCAGACTGCTGCAAAAGCACAGATGGAATGGCAACTTTTCCAGGCAGCCCAGTGCTAATGGCAGTCAACACTATCCAAAGAAGCAGGTGGTTCCCCTCCCCTGGAGTCTGTACCACTGCCAAATGCATATGCCAGATCATGCATATGCTCTGTTTGACTGCTCTCCCATGTCAAAAACCCTTTCCTATGAAAAAACTGGCATGCCAGGAAAGTCATGTAGCAAATTCAAGGAGTGCATACAACAATGGGCAACAGCAATAGCCAGATAGAAGTCCTGTCTAGTGAGGTTTCTTTTTAATATGGGAATGGAGCCACATTCAAATATGCTATTTCCTACTTGCATTTAGAAATGCTAATCTGAGGAAATCTATGCACTCTTACTTATTTGAACATGTAGGTCAGCTAAAAGTTAGGAAGTGTTACACACATCAATGCCTTGATTGCAGCTAGAAAGTGGCGTTTGCATAATTTGCTCCCTCCCTGATTAATTCTGCTACCTGAGAGACTGACAGTGTAATGTCTGCCTTAATCCAGAATAACTTTTCCCAGTAATAGGCTGAAGTATACATCTAAATGAGGGCAGTACATGCATTTGATTAGATTGAGAGCTGCAGACGGGGCCCCTTTCACTTTTAATTTTATACAGCACTTTGTGCTTTTAAGCAGTCCGACAAAAGTATTTTCCTGATACCCAGTGCCACCTAGAATTCTGCACAGGAACAATCTGGGATTTCCAGAGGGCTTCTAAAAGTAGCAGCAATGCTGAGCTAGATGGACCAATTATTTGATTTGGTACAAGGAGCTTATACCAAGTCAGACCTTTGGTCCATCGAGTTCAGTATTATCCACACTGACTGGCAGCAGCTCTCCAGAATTTCCTAAATGAGATATTCCCAAAACTTGAACCCAAGATCATCTTCTTGTAAATGTCCTAATATTGAGCTTTACCCCCTTATTTTTAAAATTAATTGAAGCTTGGCAAATGTTCTATTGTTGTTCCTCCATTGAGGATAACACCTAAGCAGCACATGGTTGATTTTTGGGGGAGGAAAGTGGACCCCACTAAGCTACCTGCTATAGAACAGGTAGGGGTTTGGGGGCAGTGCTGTGTATGTTTTATCATTAAATATAAACCACCCTCTTTCTAAAACTACTGATAAAGTTAAGTGATTCTCTCTTTCCCCCCCAACAGCCTACCACTGCAAGTGTGTGGATCCCTGGTTGACTAAAACCAAGAAAACATGCCCAGTCTGTAAACAGAAAGTGGTCCCTTCCCAGGGAGATTCCGACTCTGAAACGGACAGCCAGGAAGAAAATGAAGTCTCCGAGAACACTCCTTTGCTTAGGCCGCTTGCTTCCGTCAGCACTCAGTCCTTTGGGGCACTGTCAGAGTCTTATTCTCACCCGAACATGACCGAGTCTTCAGACTATGAGGATGAAGATGACGACGACAATGAAGATATCGACAGTAGCGATGCAGAGAATGGAATGACTGAAGAGAGTATAGTAGTCCAGCTACAGCCCAATGATGAACAGGATTACAGAATGGCAAATACCGTTTGAACTTCAGAACAAATGGTGTTAACTGAACTCCTCTGTCCAGAGAGCTCTACTTTTATGTACACATACATAGGGAAGCACATTGTGACCCTGTTGTTGCTTCAGTAGAAGCAGCTGCTCATATAGTGTTCTATATAGTTTAATCTCATTACAGGTTTCTTTGTTGTTGTTGTTTTGTTCCCATTTGTCTTTTGAAGACAAGCGTTTTAACTGGACGTCACAATGGTAATGAGTAACATGGGGCACTCCCATCACTAGAGACGACAATGCACACAGAAAGAGATGTTATTTCAGCACCTTGTTAAAATGGAGTTTAGCCAGGACAGTAAATATTTTTTCTTGCTTACAGTGTGTTGGTAAGCAGAGGTTATATTGACAACGTTATTTATTACATGTATGGTACGTTCTACCCTGCAAATCCAACCAAAAAAAGTATATGGGTATGTGTCTGTCAGGGCTTTTCCTAGAACAGCTAGTACTCAATGAAAGAACAAGGTAGGCTTGTTTTAGTATTCATTTATCAAGAGCTTCTCCAACAGATGAGGGAGATGGGCTTTGATCTCCATAGAAAAGCAATTTGCCTGCCCTTCCCATTATCCTATTGTGCTTGCAAGAACTGCTGGAAGTAGTGAAAGAAGTTTCAGCATCACTTAGGCTTAAACATCTCCTGAGGAAAATAATCAGGATACAAATGTATTCATCTGGCACACTTCGCTAAAAGCAACTCAGTTTATTCTTAAGACAGGGGTGGGGACCAATGCAGAAAGGCACCACCAGGCCACACCACATATAGAAATATGGAATTTTGTGTGTGCGCTATTGATTCTCAAAGGATATATACCTCTATACAGAGCATTTGAAGATCCATTAGTCTGCTACAACTATGCACATAGAAAAATTAAGTATTGGATTTGAAAAATGAGTGCTTATAAATATCTAACAGAATTCTACTTACAGTATATCATGGAAAAAGATAAATTATATACAATTGTAACTATGTAGAAAGTAGCCACACTTCTGTATAATTAAACTGCAGAGATTTTTTTTATATGGCCTTGTATAGGAAAGTTTGAAAGGATGTTAATAAAACATGTTTTCCACTTTAATACTGTATGTGAAAGAACTACATAACTGAGTGTTTAAAAACTACAGTTGAACCAAAATGTAGTGGAATGCTGTGAACACAGAACCACAAAAGCAATCTTCCCAGAGGATATGCAAAAGGGGGTGGGTGGGGGAGGCGCGAGAAACTGTGTTCATGCAGTAAGAAAACCCCTCTCTGCCACTATGTGGCATTCAGGTAGCAGCATTCCATGAACAGACACTTTGCCATTATCACTTTGCCATCTCTGAGTAGTTACAACAGTAATGGAGAAACTGTGGCCTTCCAGGTACTGCTGGACTACGACTCCCATCATGGGCAGGGCTCAGGGGTGATGGAGCAGTAGTTCAGCAACATTTGGAGTCTCCACCCCGTTTATAGTGAGTGTCACATAGCTGTTCTGTGTTATTTTCAAGCAAGAAATGGTGCAGAGGCTGCTGTCAGTGGGAGCTGTGAGCCAATATAATAAAGTAAACTTTTGGGAAATGCTTGTGGGCATCAACCATATCACCTGCTGAAGATTTAACCTAGTTCAACTGTTGAATGCATAAGTATTCACTCACATTGCAGCAAATAGATTTTAGGGCACAACACATCAAGAATTACTTGTATTGAAAAGCATATTTTGATTTTCATGTCCAGTGACCAATATAGAACCAAGAAAATGAACAGTATATGTTTGTCACTTATAATATGCTCAATTCTAAATTACACGTTGCAGTTTCTGTGTTAGGCATTGTGCAGTTTTTTAAAAAAACAACACATAAATATAAGTTTCTCTTTAGCCTGAGTGCATCAATGCCCTCATCATATTCAAATATCCTGTCTTAGGGAAGCCTCTGTCAACTTAAAAGAAATGCAAACGCTGTCAGTAGTCTTCTCACAGCAGCTGAGAAATCATTTCTGCAAGTTACTGTGGTAGCTGAGGAAAGGTCACTCAATGTGACTGGAGGAAAATTAAGATGGTGGGGGTGGGGGGACAACAACGACACACAAATGAGTCAACAATCGTTAATGAAGGACTCTTCTCTCCCCCGCCACACATGCATACATACTCAACCTGCTTACAAAATACATATCACTATAAAGTCCTAAAGCTTTCAGTGCACAGTATCCCTATTAAACCTAATGGGCAGTAATAATATAGATTGTAGCTCTTAATTTCAAAAGTCTTGTGGCATTTCAAAGACTTACATTCATAAACTAGAGCCTGCTTCTTCACCATGAAAGCTTATGGCAGCCCATCTTGACATGCCTTCAGATTTTTGGACTATAATGCCTATCAGCTCCAGCCAGCATGGCCAATGGTGAGGGATTATGGAAGGGGTAGTCCAAAACAGCTGGAGGGCACCAGTAGCTCTGCACTGCATCTTTCACTGCATATAAACTCTTTAAATGTTTTTAAATATCTTACTTTTATCACTCATGTTTTTGTCGCCCTGGGCTCCTCTGGGAGGCAGGGTGGGATGTAAAGTTAACCAATAATAACCCTCCCTGGCCCAGTGGTTCTAACAGTTTCTATAGTAAAGTCATTACTGATAACACCTTCATTTAGACGGGGGGGGGGGGGATTCAATAGTTCATCATGTGCTGGTTGCATCAACCATTGCATTGGGTCAAATGTCTTGCAGGGGATGCTTTCCTGGACCTTGGGTGAATCATTTGGAGTGGCAAAAACTTCAACAGTGGGGGGAACATATCCCCAATTCATTTTTAAAAAAGCATATTTTGGCAAATGGCACAGGTGATGTTCAATACTATCTCATAGGAGGGCAGACTCACAGAGGTGTGGGTGGTTTAATTCCTTATGGTGTTCAATGCATTTTGGCTATTACTGGTAAATAGGCACATGAAAGTAGCAGACAGCTAGCTACATGTGATTCAACACCATCTCACAGCAGAGATGCTCCTGAAACTCTGATGATCCAAAGTTTATTTTGGAATGTTTATCTGTTACACATGTTCTAGCTAATATTTACATCATTTCATTATGTTGGCTGTTAAAGAGACATCAAAAACTTTGACAAAATTCATAGCTGTAGGTGCCATGGTTCATGAGATAGATGCTGTATGCTAGATGACAATTTCGGGAAATGGCTTTTGCAGTCTTTTACCAACTTGTACATGTCTGCACCCCGTTTTCAGCATAACTGGAAACTGCAAACCATAACATAGGACTCTTTTATAAGGACAGGAACAGAAGTGCTTGAGGAGCTGAATAACCATCAATCAGGTTCCTTCCTCATGACCGTGGGTAGGCAAACTAAGGCCTGGGGACCCAATTTGGCCCAACTGCCTTCTAAATCCGGCCCCCGGACGGTCCAGGAATCAGAATGTTTTTACATGAGTAGAATGTGTCCTTTTATTTAAAATGCATCTCTGGGTTATTTGTGAGGCATAGGAATTCGTTCATTTCCCCCCGCCCCCCATCAGAAGCTGTTTATCAGTTACGTTAAATGAAGATAATACACCAATGGTTTGACAGCAGCCACTGCCCCAAGGGAATGTGTAAAATATTCAACAGAACACACCAGCTAGTACAACATAGTTGGTGGACTGTAATAGGGTTTGATGGAGGGGCAGGGAAGGAGTTTTAGCTTTATGACTCTTTGAGAGGATCTCTATGCAGTCAAAGAGTATGAGCTATGAGAAACCACAAAAAGTGCAGGAGAAAATATGGTAGATATTCACACACTTAAAGGCTGCATACTGAACATGACAGAACAGCACCAAGGCTTTAGCTATAGGAGAGCAAGATTTCAGGAGATGGTGCTGTATAGAGCGATGACTAATACAGACTAAAGTCAGGTACTGAAGATCTAGAGAAAACCAGGAAAACAATGTAAGATCAGAACTGCAAAAACTACTTAAGTTTAAGCATGCTTACAGTTATGATGGTTTTAACTCTTGAGAGATCTGCAACAAAGAGTAGTAGAGTGGCTGCAAAAGCAAGTTTTTATACTAAATGTACATATGGAGAGCTACTAAAAATGTTGTAGAGCAGGTCCCCTGCCCCATAGCTTCTCAGTACATCCTTCTCCTTTCCACTTTCAGCCTTTTTAACATTTCCCCCACAACAAACATGCACATGGCCCGTTACACTTATGTTAAAAAATCTTACTACTCAGAAGCAACTACAGTGGTACCTCGGGTTAAGAACTTAATTCGTTCCAGAGGTCCGTTCTTAACCTGAAACTGTTCTTAACCTGAAGCACCACTTTAGCTAATGGGGCCTCCTGCTGCCACTGCACGATTTCTGTTCTCATCCTGAAGCAAAGTTCTTAACCCGAGGTACTATTTCTGGGTTAGTGGAGTCTGTAACCTGAAGCGTCTGTAACCCGAGGTACCACTGTATCTAGTTCAATGGAGCTTACTTCTAGGTAAATGGATCTAAGATTACACTCACGCTCTCAGATGCATGAACAGAGTCCCTTGTTCAGTGCCCTTACAGACTTCTTCACAATGGCAATGCAGTAATATTTTTGGTTTCTGTCCTGACCCTTAAGGGATTTTTTAAAGAGCCATTTCAAGCACTTCAACTTACAGAAAATTGATCAGAAAAGTGGTAAATCTATTGCTGACACAGGAATGATGAAACGTGCTACAGCTGGCGCTTCAAAACCTTGTGCTATGCAGATTTGACTTTTCAAGTCATTTCCAAGGCTCTCTCACTACCAAGCTGCTGCTTTGCTACAATCCTGTGTGCCCTATCCCACACATTTTCTCATGTAGAAACCAACCATACAGAAGCTGCTTCAACTGCCCTTCTCAACATTCATCACTCAGACTGCCAGTCAGGTCACACCTGTCATATGCCAGCATGGTGGGCTCCCTGTCATTAGATGCATTAGCTAAAATGCACACACAAGCCCTTCCACTCCAGGCATTATTGTGCACAAATGGCTTCCCTCCCTCCATATTTGTTTCATCAGAGAAAAAGGTAAATGGAGACAGCTGACCATCAGTTCTATATAAATGTCTCCCCCACTGGAATTATTTTGGAGGAAGGCAACCGGATGGATCCTTTCAAACAGACTCACTGAACTCCTTCCAAAACCAGCATGATTTCTTCATTTAGCACTATTTGTACCCAGTGTCCATCCTAGTAATATAGAAGAGTTAAGACCATTGGCCCATCTACTTCAGCCCTGACTATATGATGACCAGGAACAGCTCTGAAAGATTCCAGAAAGAAGTCTTTCCTAGCCTTATTTGGAGATACCAAGGATTGAAACTGGGGTCTTCTGCATACAACACTGGTGTTCCACCACTGAGCTGCTGCCCTTCCCCTTGCTATTGATTAGCTATCCCATTTTATTTTCTTTAGTATAGTCAAACAAGTTTAAGAAAACGGCAGTTCATTGAGAACAGAAAATATCCCTGATACTATACAACAGCAAGTTCAACCAGTTTGGATACAGCTTTCTATTCTATAACCTGTTCCACAGGGAAGGCAAAAATGTTGCATATTACAATATTGCAGCAGCCTAGGAACACTAGCCAGAACCATTCAGGACTTTTTGTATCAGGGTGTATTAGGGCGCCTTAATGCGAGGATCTGAGCCAGACATTTTTGCATGTATTCTGTAGAAGTAACAGACTGGTGGAAGAATGACGAATGTTCACAATTTAGCCCACATTTTGTAAAGGGGGTGTGGAGGGAGGAACTTTCAAGCATGCAGAAATATCCAAGATTAACCTGAACCCACTGATAGATGCACCATCCAGTTATATCTTTCCAAATCAGTCAACACAATAGCTGACCAATACGCAATAACAGAATCATATGAACTATTAGAATTCCAATGTACAACTTCTTGTTAAGACCCAAGGATCACTGGGCAATAGGGCTAGTCTTTTCATGGGGTGAAATGAGAAACTGTCTTAGGTGGCAGGGGCCAGGAAGCAGTGCTCAGCTACCCTGCTTGCCTTTCTACCCAGGCCTGCCACCCACTACCTCTGCAGCCCACCCACCTGCCAAATCCCTGGTCAGCTCCCCCCCCAAAGGTTCGAATCCCTGTGACGGGGTGAGCTCCTGTTGCTCGGTCCCAGCTCCTGCCAATCTAGCAGTTCAAAAGCATTTCAAAAAGTGCAAGTAGATAAAATAGGTAACTGCTCCGGCGGGAAGATAAACAGCGTTTCTGTGCGCTGCTCTGGTTTTGGAGTTCCGTTGCGCCAGAAGCGGCTTAGTCTTGCTGGCCACATGACCCAAAAAAACTGTGGAAAAACGCCGGCTCCCTCAGCCTGTAAAGCGAGATGAGCGCCGCAACCCCAGAGCCGTTCGAAACTGGACTTAACTGTCAGGGGTCCCTTTACTTTTTTACTTTGGTTACTTTACTTTTTTAAAAAAAGGTTTTCTAGATGCTATGGCAAAGCAGCAGCAGCACAAGCACTCTCTCGGGTCACTTCACTTTCTTTTAAGAGAGTGAGGGAGCACCAGCGCTGTTGCCATGGTAGTAGCATCAAATCAGATGGGGAAGGGGCACCCACTTCAGGCAGTGCCGTGCCTTGCACCAGCCCTGATGAACATTTTGCAGTCCCTCCATCCAAGAGAAGCTTGTAAAAGCAAAAAAAGATTGGGGGAGAGAGAAGACTAGCTAAAGATATTTGTACAGTTGTACGTTGGATCCCAAATGCCAGAAACCCGGAAGTGAGTATTCTGGTTTGCGAACATTCTTTGGAACCCGAACATCTGATGCGGATTCCAATTGGCTGTAGGAGTTTCCTGCAATCAATCAGAAGCCGCACCTTACTTTCTGAACATCTTGGAAGTTGAATGGACTTCTGGAACGGATTCCGTTCGCCTTCCGAGGTATGAATATAAATTACTTTCTTCCAGAAGTGCTGGAGCCTCTACTACCTCGTTCATATATAGAGCTTGAGAAGCATCTGCACAAAAGAAAACATCTGAGACCTACTGAAGTTATTATCTATTTCTATTTATGAAGAAAGAGTGAATAATATTAAAAATACCAATAAAGGGAATGCTATTAACAGAATAAAGATTGTGAAGTTAAAAGAACGAAAGTGTCTATAAAACTTCTATTCTTCACCAGACCAACCTTTCACCCAGCTTAAAAGAATCAACTCATTTTGATCAGTTAGACAAAATCAGACTCATTTCTTGAAAAGACAGGCAGACTTCAAACAAGGATTGCAAGGGCTCATTCATATCCTTGAGAGGAAGGGGGGGAAGAGTATTATAGCTGTTCCCCATGCTGACTCACCTCTCACCACTCGTATTTCAACTTACTTCTCATAAAAACAGCATTTGTGATGAAACAGTTCATATATGCCACCAGGAACTTTCTAAAAACAAAGCTTTAGCTAAATTTTTAAACTAGGACTGCAATATTTAATTAAAAGTAATTAACTAAAACGGTTCCCTGATATTGAGAAATCCCCCTTTTCCCCCTCAGGAAGCAATACCACTTTCATGATAATGCTTACCACAGCACATGTGTATATCTAAAAACAAAGTATGCTTTCCACTTCAGAACTATTTTTATATGCAAATTTTGCACAACTGTCAATTACGGTTCTTAATAGGGCGGCAGACTTTTAAAAAGGAAAATCAAACACACCCCGTAGCTGATTCCTAAGCCCATTTCAAGAATATTTAAGCTGTGGCAATTTCCCTAACCCAGCTGTAACATGCATTGTGAAGTGGTTCCAGATTTTCCATGCCACACACGGCTATGATCAGGATAGGTAATGGCAGTGTTAGACAGTATGCATATGTTCAGTCCAAGCTGACAAATCACCATGGAGAAAATTATGTAGGAAGGTGGGGGTAGAGAAAAGTTGTAACACACCACAAATGATAATTTAGCTCTTGCCTATGGTATGTTACCTTCAGATACTCTTCTGCTCTGGAAAGAAACATTATTCACAATCTGTAAGTGCCACATCCCTATAGGACTGTAATATTGTGATTCCATGTGCAACTCTTAATTCTCCCTTCCAAACTAAGAGCTGCTGGCTACAAGTGAAAAGGATCTCCACATGCAGATATAATAATTACTTAGACTGAAGAGACACACGGGCTAAATAAGTGCTTGCTGCAGTGGAAAGATATCTATAGCAGCCTTATAGCAATTTGGGGGAAGAAATAAGAGAAAGAGGAAAATCTACATAATTTTACTTTTTAAAAATGGTACATCCTTTAAGAAGGAATAGCTTGAGGGGTGCAAGACCATAGTTCTCTCATTTGTAACAGAAGCAGAATTCAGCAGAGCAACACCATCCTAGGCTATACTCACGTCTCTAAAAAGAACCTTGTTTAAGAGAAGTTTTTGTATAGTACCAGAGGTGTTGCCTCAGGGTGCCCCACTCCCACAAATGCATATTAACTGGTATAGGAACGTCTCATTTTATTACTAAAAGCTAGTTTTATAGTTCAAGAGGTAATCTTTATAAGTTCAGGTCCATAAAGAACTATACTCAAATTTTACACCAGAATGACTCCATTACAAGGAATGGGCTGCACTTTATTAACAAAAGACATGACCCAGGTAAATGTAATACAACATTAAACCCACCCTTAACAGTCAGGTCGCCACAAGGGCACTGCAATATGACACGCCTTCATAAGGGGCAGATCAGAACCACATAACACACTAACTCATACTTTATTTGGTTGGAATAAATTTATTTCATCTGTCTGTAAACAAGGTGTTTAATAGTTATGGCATTTTTTGAAATGCATATTAAATCAGATGAGTTAGACTGTATCCCAGATGTAACAAAGTGCAGGGAAATAAATGGACAAATCAGCAACAAGAATTTGTTTTAAGTCTGTACATTATCCACAAAGGCCCGAACAATAGAAGCAAATACTAGTGTCCCTAAAGTAGTGCCATTCAGAAGACATCTTTCTTGTCAGTTAAAATCCATCTCACAATAGCAACAGTTCATTTTTTTAAAACATTAGTATGGCACAGAATACATTAAAAATTCATCACAAGACAGCCAACTCAGTTATTCCAACCAAGACCATCTTCCATTTTCTCTTTTGTATACAGAGTTCTGCAGTTCTCTTTTAAATGGACATACAAGTTAGTACTGTGCTCAAACTGACAATTTGGTTACACATGTTTCGGATGACTAGTGCACAAGGCAGTTCACTCCACAATTTCTGCAGCAAGGGCATAACAGGCCAAATGAAGATTAGATTTGAAATGGTATCCGTTTGGACCGTTTTATCTTACAACTACCAACCTTCAAAACATACACTGATATCAGAGCAGCAAATCTTATTTCTCAGTTGATGATCTGACAGACTGATCTCAGACTAGGCTATAGGTGTATAGCTGGAGGTGGTAGTTTGTTGACAATGACAATGCAGTTTCATATAAAAACCCAAGCTGCAAATCAAATTGGTCCTATGAAAAAATGAAACCGGACACACTCCAGATGGTTACACTGGGATATCTAAAGTCCATGATGGCAGCCTTTTTACATTTCAACTACAGAACAGGAGCTGGCAAAAACAAAAACAAAATTACGTGCCTGAGCTATTGCGGTGATGGAATGTCCCTGGGGATTCATTCAAGATGGGGATGGTGGTGAAGGGGAGGGGAGAAGAGCATCGGCACCTTTTCATAGTTTTGCAGTTACCCTTTTAAAAGCAGGATGCGCTTCAGACACCATGAAGAGTTTTGCAAGTCTACACAGAAGAGCAACAACAAAACTAAAGCAACACTTGTGACAGCTTTCAAGCAGCAAATTGGTTAAACAAACCAGGCACTGTATTTAAAAATGTATATATATAGATAGATAGAGATGGAAGCAAACAAACAAAAAAGAAGAGTGGATTAAAGGTAAGGACAAGGGGGAGGAAAGTAGAGATATGCATGCACTTTTTCCCTCCCAACCATGCTCTACAAAAGGAAGACTAATGAGCTGTGTAAATGCTCAAAGTGCTGAGGAGGCATTGATCAATCTGGATTGTACAATCGGCACCTTATTGAGTTTAATTTAAATTGGTTTAGTTCTCAATGTCACACTAATTGCTAAGACAAGTAACGCCTGGACTTGGCATGATTCCCTCCCAAGGCTTCAACGTATCATGCATATCATCTTTTGTGTTGCAATAGATGGTGCCAGATACAGAACATGGGTACAACAGTGATTGACAGACAAACGAAAAGGGTAACTGGAGCCATGACAATAGGGAAATGTGTAAATAAAACCGCCATCTATAGGCTGGTAGTACTTTTAACACAAGAGGTGGTGGTGAAAACAGTTGCTATGTGGATGGGGAGAGGCTGCTTAGACGTCAGGCCTCCTCAGGTATAAAGCCAGTTCATAAGCTTTCTTGTTGAGTGTCCCTCCATGGACACCTTCCCTTTCCCATGGCCATAACCAATGCTGGAGTACACAAGGAAACAAGGATGAACAGAATTAAAGAAAGAATAACACCTTTCCCCACCAATAGAGGGATACAAAGGAGACACAGGTTCATACCCCATCACCCTGCATTGCTAATAAAGTTTCCACAATGTAGCTTGAGGCCAGGAAAGTTTAATAGCAATTTCCCCTAATACTTAACAGTCTGCCTAGCAACTAGAACCCAGAGTCTCTCAAGTATTTTGCCATTGAGTATGCCTTCTTATTCAATCCGCCTCCATGGACCCCTTCTTTGCCCATTACAAAGACCAAGACTGAAAGAGAAAAGAAAAGAAGTTTTACAAAGGAGTGTGTTAGACAAGGAAATATTCCAAGTTTTAATAAAGCAGTACAATAAGCATATTCAAATATTGGCATATCAGAATAGTTACCTGCACAGCATTACTATATTGTTTTGAACATTTACCTTGTTTAATTGAAAAGAATGTTCGGTAGACACAGATGTTAATTTAGTATGACCAAGCTTTTTAAATGAGACACATGGGGTATACTGTGGGGTCAGAAAGCTTTGGCTACATTTTCTTGCAAGGTAAATAAAGCAAATGTGGGGTAATATGAACTGGAATAACTGGAATGAACCTACTGTATCATATTCACTTGCTCTAGTAGTTCATAAGTCAAAAGTTGTTCACAGTACAAAAAGAATCCAATTGTGTTTATGCCAAAACAGCAGAGTCCTGAAGACCTTTAGCAATGCATGTACTGTTATATGCCAGTAGGTGTCACTAAAATGTGTTATAGGCCTGCGCGCAAAACAATCTTACATTCTCACTGTCCTCTCACTTTTGATGCTTCTACTTCTATACTAGTTGGTTTGCCTCAAAGTAACTTGTAATTAGTCCAATAGGCCAACATTTTACGTAAATTTTTTAAAAAAGAAATCAAACAGTACAATTCTATAGATGTCAACACAGAAGTAAACTCTACAGAATTTAATGGGTCTCGCTCCTACTTAAATAGGTACAGGACTGCAGTTTTAGAGCATAGGAAGTTGAACAAGCTGAATGATGATCAGTACCATATATCAAATTAAAAAGTACAATCCTAAGCACTGGGTTTTTAATAGACTAGTATGCAGCATTTGTGGGAAACCTGTGGCACTCAGCTGTTGCCAACTACAACACCCATCATCTCTGACTACTGGCCATGCTGACAAAGATGGATAGGAGCTGGGAGTCCAAAACCAGCTGGAAGGCCACAAGTTCCCCACACCTGTTGTATATGATCAGGTTGTTAGAGAAGTTCCTTTTGGATCACCATCCAACATGCATTTCTTATTTAGTTGAAGGTTTATATGAGAAGTCTGCATGGACTGGCATCCTGAAGTATTGAGGATGCCTTGGGAATATAAAGCAACAGATATTCCATATTTATAAACTGATATATGCATAAATCATCTATAAACTACTTAGCTAAGCAACCAGGTACATGTGCTCTTTGTCATTTACTTTTGCTGTACAGTAAATAACCTCCAAAATTAGAAGCCTGAACTTGCATTTTTATTCTACCTGAAGCAATTAATTTCAAATGCCAAAACATTAACATCCTGGGTGCCTAGTCTTAAGAATATGGTCTTATTCTCCACAAAGCTATTTTGACAGCCAGTCACCTAATCCAGATCTTGTTGGACAGATCAATTGAGATAATTTAAAGCCTACATGTTTTTTAAGCAGTAGAAAACAAAACACCAGATCAAACACTAGTGAAAGTTCCAAGCTTACCTCGACCAGCTCTGCCTACAGCAACATTATATGTTGGCTCGCCACCTTGGCTCTTTGTCCTGATGTCCATTGTACAGTCACCATCCACATAGAGGCTATCTCTGATCACAGAGCACTTCTTTGCACCCAGAGTTAGACCATTGGTGAAGAAACCCTCGCGGTCTTTTCCTACAATCATATCTATTTCTACAGGCTGTCAAAAAGAGAAGTCCACAGAGTTTTAGAGCAAGCTCTCATACCTGGATTCTGAAGAGTCAATGTACACACTGAATGTACTAATGTAATAGCAAAAAGAGAACATAACTCTAGCAGAAACAACTGTAGCTTCTAAAGTCTAACACTGTATGAAGTTAATGAAGTAGTTCTGAGTGCTACAAAGTAGGATGATACCCACGTAGTCTTCAAATATGTTTTTCATTAAGTATGCAATTAATGATGAGACCCTGATTTTAGATTGTGCATATACATCTATGGGAGAGAAGATAAAAAAAAAGTTATATTAGAGCTTCATGCTGTCTACAGGACCACTCCCTGCAATGTGCCAAATAACTAAAGCACTATGGCAGAAGCACAAAGGGTCTATGTTCTACATGCAACATAGGCACAAAATGCAGAATAGCCTCCATTACTTATAGCTTACATGGCCGTCAATAAGTTTCAGGAATGCTATTAAACCATATTTTTAAAATACAGTGTTCTCAAGGTTATTGTTTCTAACACTGTGCATTTCTGTTCTTTCCCACACAAATTACAAAGTTTACATTACAGCTTCTCCAATGCTAATAAGGCCATTCAGGTGGAAAATGCACATGCTTTGCAGAACCCTCAAAAACTGGGTATGGTAGCTCAATGTTAGACAAGCAGGGGGAAAATTAATTAATTTTTAAATTTAATTTTTTATGCCACCTTTCATCCGACGACCGCAGAGCAATTTGCAATATAAATACCAAAAAATGTGTAACATAGTAACAAGAGCATGGTGGCTACATATTAGCCCCCCTTTCTCAGGAATAGGACAAGGTGTGTGTATTCATATAGCAAAATGGAAAAAGGCAGCCCAAGTAAGAAAACATGCTACCGCGGAACTGTATGATGGAATAGGCATCTTGTTCCAGTAGAACTGCAGAGTCATAGCAGGCCCCAGCCATTCCCAAAGCATAAGCCAAGATTCTACCCATAAACATCTTAGCAGCAAAGAGACTGGCTCAGCAGCTACCAAGGGCACCACTTCTTTTAACCCATTCCTATGCCTCCTACAGACAGGACAAGGCTAAGCCATGCTTTAATACTGCTGACAGAGCCCTCAGTATTATTCCCAATAAGGGGCACTGACAAGAGGGGCGAGGAGTGCTGTTTAGAATAAGGGAGCTCGCTTTTCATGACATTTGCCTGCATAGACAGGCAGCCAGCCAAAATGGCATTTTGGAGTGGAAGGGGATAAAGCCAGCCAGCCACCACCCCTGTTGTAATGCAAAATCACATTGCACACCTAATGCACGGGTAAATAAAGGGGGAAGCGCCAACAGAATCTATATAATTTCAATATATATTTCAACACTCTCAGCCTGCAGATACCATATCGGTGAGTTAAGCAGGCAAGCACACAACCTTCTCACGGAAATTTCCCCCCTTTCTTTTTATAAACTCTTATCTCGAATGATCAGAAAACTTTATGGCAAGAGAAAGATGAGAGATGGGAAAAATAGAAAGACTGCAGTGCAGAAACGGGGTGATTAATATCTCGGGAGAGAAGAGAAAAGGAGGGGTTAAAAAAAAATCAGCGGCAGTGCGCCATCTTGGAGGTGAAAAAACATGGAACCAGTGGCGAGGAATGGATTCACAAAAGCCTCCTACGCTGGATTCGCAAGTCTCTCCCCAGCAGTGCGGACCAGAGACGAGGGAATCCTACGCAAAGCCTCTCCAAGAATCATCGCCTCCCTTCCCCGCGCCCGGCCTTTTCCCTCCTCCTCCTCCTCCCGCCGCCGTATTGCCGGCTATTGCTCCAGCCCAATTGCCGTGGCAATTAAGGAGCCCCGCAGCCTGGCATACAAAATGGTCCCCCGAGAAGCCCGAGGCTATTCCCGTCCCAACCTGGCCCCGCATGCCTTGGAGGCTAGGGAGGGCGAGCTGCAAGGTAGCCCAGCAGCAGGGGATCTCAAAACGCCAGCCTGCCCCCTCCTCCCTCCCTCGCCCGCCCAGCCACCAGATAAAGGGCCCTTTTCTCCCACTGCCTCAAATCACTACTTGGGGAGAGGAGCCTCGGATCCGAGGGGGAAAGGCGCAGCAATGCCCGGGGCCTAACTGGCGCGGGCTGCTGCTTTCTTCCCATTAAAGGCGCTTTTACGGCCATCGTAAGCTGCGGGTGGGCGGGAAGGAGAGGAGACACCGCAAGGAGGGAAACTCGCTGCCATTTACACCTTCACCCAGCTGGGCCTCTCCTGCTATTCCCTTTTCTCGCACCCCTCTGTGTTTCTTTTTTTGGGGGGGGCGCTACGGCCGTGGCCCAAGACTGGGAAGGGGGCGCGCGCGCACACACATAATGCAAGCTAGCAAAAGGGCAGAAAGCTTTTTGCACGAGGGCGCTCCCCGCCCCCAGATTTCTCGCCTAGCCTCGGCTCCACCACCCACCACCACTGGTCCAAGGTGGGGGGGGGGGCAAGAGATAAATAATAATTACGCTATTTTTAGCTGGGTGGCAGAGGAAGAAGAGGGAGAGATGCAGGAAACACAGAAAGCCCCCTTTCCCCACTCCCTAGTTGTGGGAGAGAAAAGGAGAGTCGCCTCCGCCGCACGCGGCGCTCCTTTTTCTTCCCTCGCCTGCGCGCGCGCTATGCATGGAAAAAAAAAGAAAAAAGGCTGCACTTTGCAATCCGCCCCTCGTGGGATTAGGTGCAACTCCGTGGGGCTCATCCGCCTCCTCCCCCAAAGCCCAAGCCTAGCCGACACCCCCCGCCATCCCTTCTCCTCCAAGGGCCGAAATATGCCCGCCCGGGTTTGGTGTTTTTAAAAGGGGGGTTACAAATCATGGGTTTGCCTTCCATCCATCCCTCTTTTTCTCTTCCCCACCCCCCCGCTTCTCTCCGTGACCGGGACCCCCCCCCCCTACCTACCTACCCCCGGCCGCCCTTACCGTAATGCTCTGAAAGATGCCCCCGGCCGTCGCTGCCCAGACGTACTTGGCGTCACAGTAGCCGACAATGGCGGCCTCCTGGCAGCAGCCATCGCACATCAGGTTATCCACGTAGCTCTGCCAGCCTGCCATCTTCGGCTCGCGCCTGGCGGATGGGGGGTTGGCGGGGAAGGAGGGAAGAAGGAAGGAAAGGAAAGGGAGGGGGGAAGAGAGAGAGGAAGCCGGGACTCGAGGCGGGCGGGAGGGAAAGGCGAGGACGAGAGGAAGCGGGGGAAAGAGACACACGGAGGGAGAGAGTGAGAGAGAAAAAAGGCAGAGAGGGAGAGCAGCCCCGCAGCGGACGAGACTCTCTGACGGACGGGAAGGCGGCGGCGGCGGTTGAGGAGAAGGCAGGCGGGGGAGGGGACCGAGGGGGTGGGTCCACCTGAGGCGCTTGCGGCGGCAACCACTGCCGCGATGGCCGCCTGCCCGCTTTTCTCCCTTTATTATTATTATCGTTATTATTATTATTATTATTTGATGGCAGCTTCCCCCACAGGGAGGTGAGGAAGAGGAAGGAGGCGGCCACTGGGCAGCGCCCAACCGACCCGCAGCGACGAACGGCGCGTGTGGAGGCGTCGAGAGGGAGGAGGAGGGGGAAGGGCAAGCCAAAGAGTGCGGGTGGCCGCTGCCGCCGCCTCCACCGCTCGTTCAATGCCGCGGACGCTTCTCTTCGCGGCAGGATCCCTCCGCTGCCGCCGCCGCCTATTGGCATTGTGGGTCCTCCCGGCGGAGGGATACGCTGCGCTGCCGCGTGCTGAGGCCCAAGCACGAGGGGGAGGAGGGGGCCGCTCTGCTGCTGCTGTTCTCCTTCGCGGGGGCTGCTGGACACCAGCTGGCGCCTTCTTCTTCGCTGTGGCTGCTCTGGTGGGCTCAGGCGGGGCGAGGCGTCGTGGCAGCTGCAGAGCAAGGGTATGTGCGGGGGCCCGCGGGGGTGTGGGCAGGAGGGAGGGGAAGAGAGGTGAGAAATGCTAGGCGCCCCCCTCCCAGTTTTGCGCTCTGCTGAAGCTTCGTTAAGTTTTTTCTTTCTTTAAAAATATGGGGCAAGTCAAAAGTCAACGCTTTGCAGCGGCGGAGGCGAGTGAAGCTTCACCTGTTGGCTTTTCCGCCTGCAATGTAGGTGTTGGGGTAGAGGAGAGGTGCGGGAAGGGGGCAAGACGTGTGAATCGTTATTTCTGGTGGTTCACATGCGACTGGTACCCAGGCTGAGATGCTGCACGTGTTTTCTTGGGAGTTCTTTCAAGTTTAGTGACACAGTGCAGTCCTGACCACGGTCTTCTGGGAAGTAGGTTTTGTGGAGTTAATGGGGCTTACTCCCAGATATATTACTCCCAGATATCCTGCTGCTTAGAGTCGTGCAGAAAGAAGGTGTTTCTTCCTGGCCTTGCTACACGCTTATGTGTGGAACAAGAATCTCTCCCCCCCCCCCCCCGTTTGCTAACTTAGTTGCCCTGCAGGCTGATGCCCTAGCTTTAACTGGTTTTAGTGAAGAGTTGAAATTCAGGTCAGGATCCCGGCTCTTCACTGCAAATCCCAAACATGTCTACTCAGTTCAGTTAATTTCAATAAAAAGAATTCCTTCCAAGCAAGAGCATCTAGGGTTTGCCGCCTTGGGCACTGAATCTAGATTCATCTCTGAGAGATTTCAAGGAGATGGCTGCAAGAGTAAGTAGTTTGTAAATTGGAGCCTCTGTCATATTCTTGGCTGGGATCACCAGATGGTTATCTGACCATACTGTAATAAAAGAGAAAAGGTTGCAGGCTTAATAAGTTTTGAGTGTTTGCTTACTTCCCTTCAGCACCTCTTAGATGGGAGATGAGCAGAGGCTTGGCACATGTAATTTTATCACTTCTGCTGCAGGTTAAACTTTTCGGTCTGTATAAGAACCAGCCCAGAATTCTGGATGTTTGTAAGACTTAAATTTATGCAGTTTTTGTTATGTGCCTGCATTTGAAAAGGAGCATCCATTGAATTCCCTGAGAGTAAATTATGACTTTCTTTTCCCGCTTCCTCACTAAAAAACGTGGGTGTGGGTGTGTCACTTTTCGTTGCACTTGGGCTCGATTTTTCTTCAGAGCAGTCCCACAAGTGACTACTCTCAGTTAACCCCAGAGAAGACCATAGCCCTCAATGAAACTTTAGCAGGTTGCTTTGTAGGCTACAGTGGAACCTCGGGTTGCAAACGTGATCTGTGCAGGAGGCACATTTGCAACCCGCAGCGCCACATCTGCGCATGCGCGGGTTGCAATTCGGCGCTTCTGCGCAAAGCGCGATTTAACGCTTCTACGCATGCGTGAGCACCTAAACCCGGAAGTAACCCGTTCCAGAACTTCCAGGTTCAGCACGGTGTGCAACCCAAAAATGTGTAACCTGAAGCATTTGTAACCTGAGGTACCACTGTAATTGGATTGCTCTTTTAATGCTGTGGTACTTGTTTGGCAGTCAGGCCCATTGGAATTAACAGGAGTTCTTTCAAGCCTCAGCTCTTTATCAAAATGATGTGTGTTGTGGAATCCATATACTATTTAAACCAGCATTGTGACATGCAGATGGTCCATTTGACGTGTTGGTTACTGGTCCCCAAACCTCCACAATTCTCTTTGAGAATTGCCAAGAAGGGAGAACCTTCTTTGTTAAATCTTTTCCCATCACAGTGGTGAAGTGACAGCAGAAACCAACCTGGTTTTTCAGTGCAATCATACACATCTCTGTGCAGAAATGAGTTCTATTCAGTGGCAGTTCACATGCCCTTGAATATGTGAATAATAAGGTGAGGCACCATTTGAATATGTGCAGAGATATTTCATTCATCGCTGAGTAACTGCAGCCAGCCCCCATACACACACACATTCCTGGAAATGAGGTTAACATTATTGGGTGTGTTTTCCAGCTAACCTGGAATATTGTTGCTTCATTTTTAAAAGTTATGTACTATCTCTAGATTGATCTTACTATTAGGCAATGTGAGGTGATACACCCCAGGCAGCACCCATGAAAGGGTATCCTTTCATTCATTCATTTATTTTTGCCACCATGTGAGGCCTCTCACTTGGTTGTTTTGCTTGAAGCATCAAAATGTCTTAAACTGCCTCCTCAGCATCTCACAAATCTGTTTCAAGTATTGTGCAATTAGTGCATTTACATGTAGTAAGCCACCTGCTTGTAAATGAGCGTCTTCGGTGTGTTCTGTGTAATTTCTCATCATAACAGCAGAATTTTAAAGCTGAGTTTTGTTATTTGTTTTTTTTAAAAAAAGTCCTTGCCTTCCAAACCAATAGGCAAGAAAGTGAGAGAAAATGCAAAAGAGACAGCAACCCCGAGAACATGCTGCATCCGAAAATGGCCATCAGGCTACCCTGTTCCCATCCATATAAGTGTTTAGTAAAGGTAAAGGGACCCCTGACTGTTAGGTCCAGTTGCGGACAACTCTGGGGTTTCGGCGCTCATCTCGCTTTATTGGCCAAGGGAGCCAGCGTACAGCTTCCAGGTCATGTGGCCAGCATGACTAATCCGTTTCTGGCGTACCAGAGCAGCGCACGGAAACGCCATCTACCTTCCCGCTGGAGTGGTACCTATTTATCTACTTGCACTTTTTGGCGTGCTTTTGAACTGCTAGGTTGGCAGGAGCAGGGACCGAGCAATGGGAGCTTACACCGTCACAGGGCTTCGAACCGCCGACCTTCTGATCGACAAGCCCTACGCTCTGTGGTTTAGACCACAGCGCCACCTGCGTCCCGTTATAAGTGTTTAGTAGATCACATTAAAACTGAGCAACTTGCCCTGCTTCAGATCTACTGTTTGCAGCATGGTGCATGTACACAGATGTGCCCAGATGATAACAATAAAGGGCAGCCTCAAACTGCCCCTGACCTATGGCAACCAAGGATAAATATGTCCCAACTGAGATTTAACCAATTGATAACTGATATCTCGTATTGCTAGTTTATGGATTAATGCACAGCTCCAACAAAGGTTCATGGCACATGAAGAGAACCATTTACATAGATGATGCTTCACTTGCTGCTTTCACTGGTCCTAGAAATTATCCCTACCAAAGAGACATCTTCCTGTCCTGTTTAAAAAATGTCTAAGCTCTACAATCCTGCAGCCAAACAGGAAGTGATGCTTAAGCCACCTATGTAGTTTTCTCTCAGACACACCAGTGTGGTTCCTTTGCCGATCAGTACTCTCACAGCAAGCCCTTTGGAAGTCAGTCTGCAAGTGTAGCTTGCATTCAAATCATACCTGCAAGTAGACATTTTCCCTCCATAGACTGCCAGGCTGCTGGCAAAGAAAGAATGTCTGTTTGCAGGCATGGCTTAAATCCAGGCAAGCCCCTTTGAAGGCATGTCTGGTGCAGTTGATCAGATTGGGGCTCGCTGTCACCGCCAGTCAGCTGATCAGGGCTGCCAGTGAGCCCCACTTGCAAAGGAGCAATTAGGAGCTGACTTTGAGCTCCCAACTCCTTATTTGGAGCCCTTTTTTTACCTGCCCTACACCCAAGTCAGGTGTGGGGCAAGTAGGCATGGTTTGGGGTGGGGTGGGAATGTCCTTCTGGGCCCAGGGTTTCCTACCCCTTCATTAAACTTAGATGCCTATAATCCAACACAAACACTTGGGCATTCACAACCCTTTTGGTTTCGCCCTCACTGCCGAACAAGTTGATATGGCCATTCAGTAGCTCTCTCACATTCAAACAGAGGGAAATGCAGAGGATGGAGCGGGTTGTGGACTGCTACTAGTGCCAAAGTCAAACACACCTTTGCGTTACCCCCAAATGAGTCCCAAAATCTCATCAGGGCATGCACACAAGCAGCGCAAAGGAGCATTATGGGAAATCCTTGAGCCCTTTATACACCCTCATCCTGCCATGTGCCGTGCAAGTCACTCATGTTCCAGAGGATGTGTGACCTGCAGGGCTCCAGATTTTGCCGTGGGAGAGGTGTGTGGGCCTCCCATTCCTTGCATCACCTCTTTTTGCACAGGTGCTCGCAGTGCTGGGAGGGGGGGAGAGGGAAGATGGGGGGGGGAGAAGGCTTCTGGTCCCTAGTGTCTCTTGATTGGGCCGGGAAATATGTATGAACCTCTGGAGAGTAGCTGATCTAGGTCAGGCTTTCTCAACCTCGGCCCTCCAGATGTTTTGAGAGTATAATTCCCATCGTCCCTGACCACTGGTCCTGCTAGCTAGGGATCATGGGAGTTGAAGGCCAAAAACATCTGGAGGGCTGAGGTTGAGGAAACCTGATCTAGGTGGACTACTATCTGACTTGGGATAAAGTAGTCTCTGTTGAGCCCTGTGGGCTCTGGGTCCCATATCCATAATCAACTGGATCGAATGATAGTCATTTATATCTTGCCTTTTTCATCAGGACAAAAAAAACCCTCAAAGCTAGGAACAAATGGTCACAACAGGCCAGCTGGAAAGGGTCTCACTCATCCTCTTGTCTCCTGAAGTGTAGCTGGCATGACAGTAATATATCTGTCTGCCTCCCCCCATCCACCCTGATAGAGGGTGACAGAGGCAGGAGCTGCAGCCACAGTGCTGTTCCCTGCAGCAGACTTGACAAGAGACCCTATCCCACCTACAAGCAGAACCGAGGGAGACCCAGAATTTCATGCACAGACCTGTGGAGTCCATGAGGATATTTATAATCCTGAACAAGGAGTCACCTAAAATGGAACGGGTGAGAGTGAAGACAGTCACACACAGAGAGCAAAACCAAGTAAAGCATTATTCATTAAAAATGTGATGTGAGCTTATCCTGCAGAAAAATGGAAGGAGTAGGGGAAGAGGCAGGATCGGTGCCAGTGCCTCAGGATTTCTTTATAATGTTGACACAGTTATTTGAGCGGTACTTTTGGAAACATGTTTCAAGAGTAGATTAACATAATTTTATATCATGGCCGTGCCAAAGATACATTTATAGTAGCTGTGTTGTAATTTAGGGTACATTTAAAAACAACAACTTGGAATTGTGGTGTTTTAATTCCTGACCATGTATTAAAGTCTTTGTAAAAAAAACTTTCCACAATGCCTTTAAATAAAAGCATGCTTTTGCAAATGTGCTGTTCAAGTAACCTAATTCAGGGAGAATGAAAGCCAGGCCTTGAAGAGAATGCACAGAAGTGTTTGCCTACAGTGAGAGAGAAAAGGATAAAGGAGCACTTCCCCCAAAGTAGTTTTTGTGATGGTGCCAAAACTCTGTGTTCAGTGCAATGAGCTATGTTCAAAATGTCATTGATGCTCAAAAGCAAACTTGAATTGGAGCAAGATACATTTCTGCAAACTTGAATTTTACACATGTGTTCTAACTCTGGAAGGGCACTGTGTGGGTTTTTCAAACTGATCTTTCTTTCTTTCTTTTTTCTTTAAAAAGTATTTCGTTTGAAAGAGAACCATAGATTCCATCAACTGATACAGAGACTCTTAACACAAAGGAATGCAGGAAATTCCACACTCTTTAGAGTTGTTTTGGTTACTGCTTTTGATTTAATGATATGGTGCCTTTAAGCCAGGGTTAGGGAAGCTATTTTAGATAAGGAAACATCGTTGCCAATTTTAAATTGCCCAGCAAGGCTAACAGAAAATAACAACCATGCAAATCTGTGCTCAGTTTCGACGGTTTCATGTTTTTTTCTTTGCACACATGGATTCACATGCAAGAATGATGACTTATACATCTCAGTGCTTCCTTAAATGCACGCTCTGTCCCACCCAAAGACACACAAAGTAATGATAAAAAAGAAGCTTCTATTCCTTTGCTCTGGATAGCCAAGAACAGGAGGCTGTCCTGTGCTTGTTTATTTCCAGCAGCAGTTTTCTCTCTGGAGAGCTTTGTTTCAAAATGCCCTTGAGGCTTAAAGCCAGTTCACACATTTCCCAGTTGTGGAGCTTCTAGAAACAGAAGCAACCTGCACTTCTGATTCCCTTCTTTCAATGCAACATTCGTAACCCTTACAAGTCTCTGCCAGATCATATCCAAAGGACCCTATGCATCCCCAGCGGGGGTCAGCAGTATGAATGGCAGGTCTGCTCCCCCGCCTGAGGCAAGGCGAGCTCCTTGCCTCCAGCAGCAAGATCCACAGGTGTAGCAGATCTGGCCGCCAAGGAATTGATAACCCATTGTAGATCTTCATTCACCCCTTTTTCCCTGGCGGGGGAAGGGTGCCATTTTGTGGTTTGCCTCAGGTACCAAAATGTCTTGGGCCAGCCCTGGTAAGTGGGATGTGCCTCTACAGGCCCTGGAACTAAAGAATATGTGAATTGACCACTGACTAAAAAAATAGTGGTGCCGAGTGGAATTTGTTCCAGCAGCAGGGCCAACCTTGAAGTTTCAGGGGTCTCTTGGCAACACTTGGTTCTCTTTCTCTGTAGTCATTCTGCCAACTGTGGAGGTCAACTGAAACACAGCAGTTCAGATGGTTGTCTCTTCCCACCCTGCTCCTTTTCATTTAGCTGGCGTGGAACTCATTGAGTTGCTTTGAACCTGAGCTTGGAGCCGAGCCCCCCCAGAATAAAACCAAGTAACCAGTTCAAAATAAGTGCTTCATCAATAGTCCGAAGGATCCTTTTGAGGGGGTGAATAGGGCCTTTCTCTTCTCTAATGTTAGGCAGGCAGGCCAAACTGGAGGAGGAGCAAAAATAAGAGTTTGGGGATTATAGTTCTCCTGTATCTTGCATATGCTTTGACCTGGTGTATGAGGGCAAACAGTAAGGCTGTGTACACACCATATTTATTTCTTTTGACTAATAATAAGGAAAGAGGCCAGGAGGGGGAGAGCCACACTATACATTTAAAACATGCCCCTTCTCTAAAAAAGAACCCTGGGAGCTGTAGTTCGTTAAGGGTGCTGGGAATTGTAGTTCTGTGAGGTGAATACAGGATCGTGAGAAAGCATTCAGAGAAGTGGTTCCCTTTTTCTGTGTAAGCATTCCAATCCCGTAAGCCCTCACATAACAGTGTTATGTGCCCAACAATGTATAGTTTTTAAAGCTTCTGTCTTGTTTCCAGTTGTGGTAGCTAAAGCTCCCCCCCACACACACCAGTTTTAATTGCTCTTCTGTATGTTTCTGAGAGTAGGTAGCATGATTGGAACTATACAGCGTGGCTATTGGAAAGATCTATAATAGCATTACAGAAGCCAACAGATAAAAGATGCCCGAAGTAAGCTAAAAATTATATATATATATATATTTTTCCTGGGATGGAAGTCAATGTAAAAAGTGTGTTTGGAGAGTGAACTTCATAAAGTTCTGGTATGGATGCATGTGTTTAGGGAAGAAAGCAACCATTTTCCTGCATTAAATATCCCTGTATTCGTGTTATAAGAGTCACACTGCAATTATATTGTGTGTGTGTGTGTGTGTGAGTGAGAGAGAGAGAGAGAGAGAGAGAGAGAGAGAACTAGTGCCGAACAACTGCATAGGACAAATCACAGAGTTTAGAAATGCTGATGAACCTGAGCCAGAATTGAATCAAGTTTTAAAAATAGTTTGACTCCCTGCTTTTTACCACTATAACTCTCCCCTTTGAGTCAAGCCTCCTAGATCACTTTGAAACCCCACCCTTGAGGAACATGGCCCATGGAGATAGGTTAGAAACTGACTGATGGCATGGTGATACCAAATTAATGGGGATAGTTAAATTTCCAAGGAGCCAGAAGTCATCTGGAAGAGCTGATTTGGCCCGTGGTCTTGAGGTTTCCCACCCCTGCCTTTAAGCCAACATACTTTCAATTTTTTCCTCATTATTTCCTGTGTGAGTTGTGGTGATGCTTTTAAATACTTCTTTCTAAACCACATTGTGTTTCCTGTTTCCTATCTATTCTTTACCACAAGTGGTTTTTAGAAATACGGTGGTTGAAACAGATTCAAGTGACTGTAGTTGTTTATGCTTAACTTGTGAAGATTTTGCCTTGTTGTGGTTGTAATCCCATGTAAGAATTAAGAGTGACAGTATTTTAACGCTCTTCAGGATGTCTCCTCACATCTAATTTCATAATTAAGGGTTATTATGCTAGGACTGGAAGCAAAACCTGGGGGAAGATATCATCTGACTTGCACCAAACCTGGTACAAAAATATTAAATTGGAATGTTTAAGAAGCTTTGCTTCAGATATCACATTAGAGTGAGTGATATCAAGAGTTAGTCATAGTCGGAATAGGTCTCCTCTGTGCATGATTTAGTTGGATATCACCCAACGTGTTTTTAATCTTTTATCTCAGAAAACAGATGCACACAGTTCCCAAGTTTTATTTCTCAAAACCCAAGGAGATTTTGCTTTATAGCGGCTATAAATGTAATGGCAAACCATAGTTTATTTTATGAGCATGAGTAGCCTTGATCTCATGCACCTTTTCCTCCACTTTTCCTGCTCATGAACAGAATAGGTTAGAAGTTCCCATTCCTGGCTTTGTGGCAAACCATGGTTTCTCCTTTTGTTTGAACAAGAAGTGATGGTTTGCCACAAACCAGCTTCTAGACTTATTCTTACATGCACAGGAGAAGGAGAGGAAAGAATGTATGAACTCGAGGCTGCTCATTCTCACAATGGCGAATGGTTTGTTTTGTTACAGTTAAATCTGGCCAGTATGTGTGTCAAAGCTTTCCTGACTCCCTTAAAAGTATGTGAAGGCATCAAAGTAGAGTTCAAACTTGAAGCATAGAATTGGGTCCTGAATGTGCATGCTATTCTTCATTCTGGTATATCATTACAATATAATTATTGTGCCCCTGTCGCCTTCCTCTTTAAATCAGACATGGATGGGATTTGGGTTGATGTTCAGACATGGAAAACAGAATTGTGCCCTGATCTTGTGTACCAAATTCCATCTAGATATACAGTGGTACCTCAGGTTACATACGCTTCAGGTTACATACGCTCTGGCGGTGCGGCAGCTGCGGGAGGCCCCATTAGCTAAAGTGGCATCTCAGGTTAAGAACGGACCTCCGGAGTACTTAACCTGAGGTACCACTGTATTGGAGTTCAAGCAAAAGTCTGTAACAAACAAGCACACTAATACAGGCAAATTAAACCAAAAGGACTCATTTCTCTTTAAGAGTTTGATGGTGGCTGGTGGGTACCTATGCTGAAAGTGTACTTTTTGCTCTCTCGCCCTTCTGAGAATGCATATTCAGGCATGTCATAGATCAAATAGACCCTTGTTCCCTGTATGCATCATCTAACAAGAAAGGATTCCCTTAATTGAGACCCACCCATCCATCCACCTTCTACTGGGGGTAGTGTAGAGCATCCATTTGCAGGCTCTCGACGAAATTGTAAGGTTTTGAAAATGTGATACAGGCCAAAGCATCTTGCTTATTAAAAGGTCTACATAAAACACTATTCTTTAATTCCCACTGAAGGGAAAGTTAAGGCTAACATTACTCTGGCTTACAAAAAGCACTTAAATCACACACTGTGTTATGTTCCCCACCCTGCATTCTGAAGTGATAACATTGCACAAGTCTTCTAACTTGTGATGTCGATGAGTAAGACGCAGCTCACCTTTTGGTATGAGCAATTGTCCATAGTAAGTACATATGGAGGTAATAAGAATTCAGAACCTTATTACTATGATTGCCGTTGAGCAAAGTACATTAGCTAATATATGAACCGTCGTTTGGCAGGATGCACACAGTGCAGAGCGCTTCATAGGCGCTAACTAAAACACCCATTTTAATTAGGGAAATAGGTTGTAGCTGGTGGTGGCACTAAATACCTTCTGCTGGAAAAGAGGAGAAACTGGCGCACAAATTTATCCATTCAGATATTTGATACGTTGTTATTTTAAATGGGAGGCATCGGAGCAGGATTGTGTGCCTTCCAAGTGGAGTTGTTTTGTTAGGGTCAAATTCTGTTGTCGGTTTCTCTCCCAGAAACCTTGCTGATGTCAACAGAACGGCAGAAGTATTGAAAATAAAGCGGAGGCTCTGTCAACATTCATTTCGCAATACATTGTTGAACAATGCCATCGCTAGAGGAAATCTCTTTCTTTGAACCATGTCGCTGAGCAATATTTTTTGTAGGAATCATGATAATTCAGAACACACTGTTAACAGTGACAAGTCATATGTCTCTACTCTCCTGCCTTAGCCTAGACTCATGGCCTATCGGCTCTTGCTAGAAAGCAACATTCTTAGGGTTTCTTTCTTTGTTTGTTTCTTAAAACAGGTTTTGAGATCCCACAGAAAAACATATAGGCAGTAGGCCTGAAAGTAAAAAAAATAAAGTTATAAAATCGCTTTCACATTTATCATTTTCAAATTTCATTATTTTTAGGAGCCCATCAACAAAACTGAAAATAGTAATAATAACAACAACAACAACAACAACAATAATAATTTATTATTTGTGCCTTGCCCATCTGGCTGGGTTTCCCCAGCCACTCTGGGTGGCTTCCAACCAAGATTAAGAATACATTAAAATGTCACACATTAAAAACTTCCCTGAACAAGAGAACAAGGGAACAAGAGAAGCATGTTGGCCCCAAGATATGATTCTTGATTTTGATGGTAGGGATGTCTCGGGTTCAAATCCGCAAATAATAATCCTGTGAAAGAGGGCAAAGAGAGCCACACCCTTGAGGGCTGGTGTGAGGTTGCATGGGCAGACATGGATCCTAATCCTTACTCACCATGAGGCACGCTGGTGATCTTGCGCCAGTCACGATCTCTTTACCTGACCTACCTCACAGGGTTATTGTGTAACGATAAAGTGTAGGACCCATTCTAGAGAGTGAAGAGGCTGGCCATCTATCCCAGCAGCAGTGCTTCTCACATATGGAGTACCCAGGAAGTGGGTAGCATGAGAAAATTCTCAATTTGCATACAAAAAGTCAGTTTGCAACTCCAGGTTAGGCTGGAAAAGACCCCTGTTTGGAAACCTAGAAAGCCTCTCCAGATCAATGGAGGTGGTACTGAACTTGATGGAGCAATAATGTAGCTTGGTGCAAGACAGCTTCCTATATTCCAGTCTCTTGTCTTAAAAGATGCCTGCTCTGGGTTCCTTTAAGGAGCCTCCAAAATTCTAGAGCAAGGATGTTTTTTTAAAAAAAGATGTCTTCACATATGGCTGCTCTTATCTCCTTAGTAGAAGATATAAGGTAAAGGTAAAGGGACCCCTGATCGTTAGGTCCAGTCGTGGCCCACTCTGGGGTTGCAGCGCTCATCTCGCTTTATTGGCCGAGGGAGCTGGCGTACAGCTTCCGGGTCATGTGGCCAGCACGACTAAGCCGCTTCTGGCGAACCAGAGCAGCACACGGAAACGGCGTTTACCTTCCTGCCGGAGCGGTACCTATTTATCTACTTGCACTTTGAGGTGCTTTCGAACTGCTAGGTTGGCAGGAGCAGGGACCGAACAACGGGAGCTCACCCTTTCACGGGGACTCGAACCACCGACCTGATCGGCAAGCCCTAGGCTCTCTGGTTTAACTCACAGCGCCACCCGCGTCCCAGTAGAAGATATAATCTTGATTAAAGTATACCAAGTTTCCGTAGATGGGGAACCATGTAGAACAGAGAGGGAGAACCTTTGGCCCTCGAGGTGGTGTTGGACTCGCATCTGCTCCAGCCAGCATAGCCCATGGTCAGGCACAATGGGAGTTTGAAGCACAACTTCTGAAGATCACCAGCTTCCTCTTCCCTGATGCAGAGGAAGGGAGGGAGGTTATTTATGAAGTGGCACCAAAATATTTCCTTAACAGGAAGGTCCTAGTGTTAACCAGCCCAGAGTTGTATAAAATGCATTGCATTTGCCTGAGCTTTCAAACCAAGGACAAATGGCACACACATCTTGCTTCTGTTTAAGCATTTGGGAGGGTTTAGCCAACAAGCAGCGCAGGTGTGAAATTCACTTCACTTCAGGTGATACACTTGCCTGGTTCATCATGGCACCCAGTTGGGTTTTTTCTCCCTCAGCCCTCCATGCTCACGAGAGGCATTTTCTGTATACCTCCGGTGAATGGAAGGCGCTGTGAGTGCGTTCTTGGATATGTAATTAAGCTTTATTGAACAAAGGTAATGTCAAATTCCAATCGGAATTTCTGCTTGCAGTTCAGAGTTAAAGGTCTGAGGCAGCTCTGCAGATCATTATGCTTATCTCCCATGGCTAATGCAGTTCTGCTCAGCCTCACCAGCAATTCATCTCTAATCAGTCAGTCAACATTCCCAACACGCGTTCAGCATAAAGAACAACAATAACAATACATTTTTATGGCTGCTCGGGTGCTGAGTGCTGCTCAATCACTGTCCCCCTCTTATGCAGAAGGGGTGGAAAGTGCTAGTAAAGTGAGCAGAGGTATATTGTTGCATATAATTTCAAGCGACAAAAGCTAGCCGAGCTGTAGGCATGGTTCAAATTGCTGGAGTATTGAAAGCTTAGCCTGCTGCTGATGCCCTGTTTCCTTCTTGCTGCTTTCCCATTTGATTAAAACCTTGCCTGCAAGAAAAGGACTGTACTTGGGAGAAAACCACAAGGTATATTCTCCAGTGCCCAGAATAAAATGAAGCTTAATAATAAGGAGCACATGTTGCACCCACACAATCTTCTCCAAAGTGAGTGCCTGAGCCAGCAATTTGTTGAGTGCTCAAGGTTCTCTCGTGCAAATTCTCCTCCCCAAGCTGATATTAAGGCTGGTCCTGTACATGTTTACTTGGGCTGGGGGGAGAGGAATCTTTCTAAACTCAATGAGGAATATTCCTAGGTACAGTTGCAGTCCCTTGCATGCTTACCTGGGATGTAGGTATGTATGTATTATTGCATTTGTATCCCATCTTCAAGGAGCTCAAGGAGAGTCTCACGCTCTACCGACTAATGTTTTGGCTGGATCCATTCTCAACAAACCTGAATTCTCAAATTCCCTTTAAATAATAATTATTATTATTCTGGAACAAGTTATCAGCAGTGAGGTTAAGTAAGAGCTAAATGAAAGTGGTTTGGGAAATACTGTGGTACCTTGGTTTGCGAACTTAATCCGTTCTGGAAGTCCATTCTTAAACCAAAGTGTTCTTAAACCAAGGCATGCTTTCCCATAGTAGCGGGGGACAAATGGAACACACTCAACAGGAAGCGGAACATGTTCTGCTTCCAAGGCAAAGTTCACAAACCAGAACACCTACTTCCGGGTTTGCAGCATTCTTAATCCAAGTTATTCATAAACTAAGCTGTTCTTAAACCAAGGTACCACTGTACTCTGCCACTGGCAAAACAGTCTTACCACATATACCACACAGATAATGAAATAAAATAAAATAAACAACTTTCCTCCTCCTCAGCTAAGCTATTCTGCCATAACCAGTTCACCTGGAAATTCCATCTCTTCTTAATGATCCACCTTCCTGTATCTTGAAAAATCTAGGCTTCATTTGCAGAAATGTCAGCAATGGTCCTTCTGCAAGGATGGTTCTAACTCTTGAGAGTGTGTATTGCTACTTGGTATAGCGACCAGGGTTCAAATTCTACTCAGTCATGAAGCCCACCGTGGGCCAGTCACTTAGCCTGATCAGGGTTGTTATGAGGATAGAATGGTGAAAGAAGCTTATACATCTCCTCAAGCCCTTTAGAAGATAGGGGGGTATAAATTTAATTTTTTAAAAAATTAATCACTAGGGGAAAGGGGATGTGGTTCAGTATTAGAAATCATGCTTTTGCATGCAAAAGATACTGTACTGTGATCAGTCCTTGGGCTCTCTAGGCAAGGCTAAGGAAGATTCTTATCCCAAACTCTGGATGGTGGGTACCAGTTAGGGTTGACAACCCAGAGGTGGAAGGAAGAGAGGTCTGACTTGGTATAGTACAGCTGCTTCCTATGTCCCTATATGCACTTAAATTTTTTTTCAAGAGAATCACATTTTGTGGGTGTGCAAAAGGTATTCATTCTTGGCACTACTTCTTACAATGTGAGTAGCCATCTTCTGTGAAGACAGAGATTCTAGGAAGGTGAGCAGCTGGTCCTGTTTTGGTAAGGTTTTCATGAGCAAATCAGGGATTACAAGCTACTTTGTCATTCTCTAATCCCTCTCTGAAGTGTACTTTTCATATGACAGTAGTGTTTGAGGACTGGGACATTCTCAGGGAAACCAAAATGCTTGTTTACAAAGCTATTGTACTACCAGCCTTACTGTATGCTTGTGAAACATGCCAACTTCTCGAAAGTTTCCATCAACGGTGTTTCCAAAAAATCTTACACATCACTTGGGAAGACAGGCGAACTAATATAAGTATACTGGATAAAGCAAAGATCACCAGTGTTGAAGCAATGATTCTTAAACTCAACTTTGTTGGACTGGTCATGTAGTGTGGATGCCCGATGACTGTCTTCCAAAGCAACTACTCTGTTCCAAACTTAAAAATGGAAAGCGTAATGCTGGTGGTCAACAAAAGAGGTTTAAAGACTGTCAAGGCAAATCTAAAAAAATGTAGTATAAACACCGACAACTGGGAAACACTGGCTCCAGTTGGAGAACAGCCTTTACCAAAGGTGTCATGGACTTTGAAGACACTCGAACTCAGAACGCAAGGGAGAAATGTGCTAAGAGGAAGGCATGCTTGGCAAATCCATACCGTGTTCAACTCCACTGTGGAAGGACGTGTGGATCCAGAATTGGCCTACACAGTCACTTACAGACTCATTGTTAAAACTGTGTTTATGGAAGACAATCTTACTCAGCTACGAGTGATCGCCAAAGAAGAAGACAATTTTGTAGTGGAGTCACATATCATTTGCTCTGTGCACATGCAGTATATTTAGGGAAGCCCAGCTTTGGATATTCAGGGACTTGGTGGGAGGGGAAGGAAGAGCACTTGCCCCCTGCAATTCACTTTCCGCATCTGAAGTGGTCCTTGTATCTTCCCCTCCCTGCCCTTCTTCATGGTGAGATGTGGATACTTCTAATGTGGGAACCCTCTGCACACAAAGCGATGGGACAGCTCTGCTTTGTGTGTTATGGGGATGCATAGGAGCAAGGCAGTAAAGGGGCATTTCATTTGATATTCATTCCACATCTTTAAAGCGTCCAAATATCTCTCCTGCAATTAATATCAGACGTTATCTCACGTTGACAATTCAATAAATCCATCCAGCGCAATCCATAAAATAATTCTGTGGTTCATTCTTCTTGCCTTGTTTGATGATAAGGCGTTTCATAGTCCTTTTCATGCCACATTGCGACATGAAGTTAAAGCAACTGTTTAAATGGGAACTGCATGTGAAAATCATTCGGTATCCCTTGCTGTAAAGAGATCTCCCTTTACAAATTAGGTGTTTCATATAAAGGATGCTCATCACTAAGATGTATGCTAGAAACAGGTAATTAGACCTTCCTCTTGGTGGAATGATGTAATACATTGGGACTGCATTTTGTTCAACTTCCGGTACTAATCGTACAAATTCATTTGTTGACATCATTAGCATATATTTGTGACTATTACCATAATCTGTACTTTAGATCGGGGACATCCAACTCCCAAGAGACTATGATCTACTCACAGATAAAAAAAAACCTACCCATCTACCCATTTGGGGGGAGACCCCAAACTTGTTGAACTTTTTTTTTTTAGGGGGGGGCAAGCCGCTTCTTGGGGGGGGGGCAACATAAATCGCTTACTGAGTAGAAAACTCGGCAGCGATAACTCCATCTTCCATTTTTGCGGTCGTGTGCAAATTAAGGGAAGAGAGAGGGGCGGGGCCAGATGCCCTTTTCCCCCCCATGGAAGAAAGTGGTCCTGCGATTGACCACAATCTACCACTATCACCCGGAGATCAACCTGTCGATCGTGGTCGACCAGTTGGACATCCCTGCTATAGATTATCTCTGGTAAACTATAATTGCAGGTTATGTTTATATTCCTTTCTGCCTGAACCTTTGGTGACCTTATTTAGGTGTGCAGTCGCTATTTTAAGATATACACCTTTTCTGCCTTTTTGCAATGTACCCCCATATATGTCTGCTGAGGAGTAAGTTCCACTGAATTGAATTGGACTTACTCCTAGGGAAGTGGCTCTAGAGTGCAGCTGTTAGGTTGTTGATTTTAATCTGCAGAATCTGTGAGGAGGTTCAAGATTTTGGTATGTAAGATACAATGTAAGGAAAGACCATTTTTCATCTTACAGAAGCTTATTAAGTAGGTTATTAACCAGGTGAAGCCGGATGTGTCGCTTGGACAGCAAAAATGTCCTCTGCCAAACACTGTGTTGTGACAAACTTGTTGAAAATGTTAAATATGTTCTGCTAAATGAAACAATTGGCTCACTTTGCTCCTCTTTTGTTTCTTCTTTTTAGATTTTCTCCTTTCTCGGAGAACATAACAAAATCCTAAAAATTCCAAGAAGGACTTGGCAATGCAATGAGTGATCTCCGTGTTCCTTGGAAATCTGTTGCAGTGTGTGCTGCTGATTCTTTCTCTCTGTTTCTGGAATTGTGTTGTAAGATGGCTCCTTGTTCTAAACCAGTTTTTAATCTAGTTCAGTTCAGTGCTAGCTTGATCTCACCTGCTTTCATACAATAAAATATTTCCATTTATGTTTTCCTTGTAGAATGACCAAGAATTGTTAAGTGGGAGGAGAACTAAAAGTAGGACTCCTGTGATTTGAATCAAGGCATCTGCCTATGACACCACTGGCACACTGTTTCATGAGCGTAGTAGGTTGCTCATGCTATACCTTATGCATGTGTGCTGGTTCATCAAGATTCATAAACAACAGAAAGCATAATATTTGATGTGGAACTAGATGTGACGAGGGGAATCTGGTGTTTCATTCCTAAGACTAATGTGAAGTGAGGTGCAGGACAAAATAAACAGGAGGAAGATAATGCCTAATTCTTCCTCTATCTGCAGATTCTCACCTGCAAATGCCACCAAACCTCACCCTCATTTTGCACTGACTTTATGTTTCCTTGCCACTGCCAGGCTCAAAAATTCTCAAGTTAGCCAGTCTGACAGGGGAAATGACTGGGGGGGGGTGGATATTAGCATGGGAGAAATGGCAGTCACAGGAGGGGTTTGCTGATTCTGTCCTGCAGCTGCCCACCCTCAGAGTTTCAATCTCTGGGCAAACGTGGGTTTAGAAGCACCTTTTCCAAGATAATGTGCTTAGAAAATAGATACTAGCTCAGCTATGGACTGAAGCTTCATATTGTTTCTTTTTTGCCTCTTTAATGCCTCATTCTGACAACATTAAAGAAGAATGGTGAATATGTCTCATTGCATTTATTTACTAATTGGTTTTAGGATAGGCTAAGCCTATATATTTCATGCCCTGGGAACTTAGTTGCCTCATTATCTAGTCTCAAGCGTTCTCCCCTCTCCCACCAAGTGCAGCGCATCTCAATTATCAGAGCATCCCTGGCTGCAGTTGTGCACATTCAGCATTTAGCCCTTGTCAGCTTTCGAACTGGCCACTGTAACTATCCCTTTAAGAGCAGTTTGATCTGCAGTAATTAGCAAGCAATAAACGTTTACCTCAGTGTCACTGAAAAGCTTCCTGGGCAGATTTTTCCTGCAGGGCAAACCTCTATTTAAAAGGGAAAGTGGGGGAATAGGCCACACTAGGTTGTTGCTGTTGTTTTTTTTCTTCTTGGCAACACTATCAGTATCTATTGCAAGGGGTAAAATGTTTAGCAACTGAGCCCACTGTTCCTAGACGTGGAAGAATCGTGTGTATGTCAAATGCACCAATATTTTTTTCCCAGGGCAAGGAGGGATAGAACTGAAATGGGACAGAAGACACACCAGATAAGCACTCAAGGTAGAAGTAGCAATAGCAACAGCAGACGTCTAAAGAAAGAAGCTTATAACTAAAAGCTTAGTTCTCCAATTTTTGTGGAAACTCCTTTTTATGTGTCAGCTTTCGGTTTTCCTCCCAGTTAAGCTCTTACTAACAGCTAAGGGTGAGGCAGAAGGTGAAAAGGTCATGATATCTGTACTGAGCAATATTACAGTGGTACCTTGGTTTACAAACTTAATCCGTTCCGGAAGTCCGTTCTTAAACCAAAGCATTCTTAAACCAAGGCGTGCTTTCCCATAGCAGCGGGGGACACAATTTACAAATGGAACACACTCAACAGGAAGCGAAACATGTTCTTATTCCAAGGCAAAGTTCACAAACCAAAACACCTACTTTTGGGTTTGCAGGGTTCTTAATCCAAGTTGTTCATAAACTAAGCTGTTCTTAAACCGAGGTACCAATGTACACTGGTGGTTTGCTTGGGTTTTTTAAACCAGACGTATTTGTAAGAGAAGCAAAAATAAGAATAGCAAAAGAGCATAAGAAGGGCAAATGCCCATCTAGACCAGCAACCTGTGAATTGGGCAACCTAACGTAACAAAAGACTCAGCTCAGCAGTTGGTAGCCCCTGGCCGAAGCATGAGTGATAAATCACACAGACGTAATGCTGTATTTTATGCTGCTTTAATCAAGGTAGACGTGATTGGCAGATGATGTCATCATTCAACTGCTGGCCAATGAGGGGAAGTCCACATAAGCTGTAGGTGCTTGAGAAAACCCTGTGGTGTACATTTGAGAAAACTTGACAATTGGCAAGGGCGCAGCCAGTCTCTTCCTGGATTAAAAGGGGGTTATAGTTTGGGCATGGGTTGCAGGCATGAAATGGGGCTGTTTTCCCAGCCGTTACATGGGGAAGAAAATTAATGTCAGGGTTGTCAGCTTCATGGACTTTGGATGCAAATGAACTGCAACAAAATGTTGCAGTGCGGAGTGCTTCTTTTCAGGATTCTATCCATTCTACATTCACCATCACCCAGTTTTATTACTTTCTTCCAGGCAGTCAACATTCTGTAGTCACTGCACACTGTCATTCCTCTCTGCGCTTTTTTTTGGGGGGGGGGTCGGGGTACACCCTTAGGTGTATTCCCCCGAAATTACTTTTGGTATTTCTACAAATCTTCAGGTTCTGCCAAGCCTGGCAAAAATACCTCGTCTGTGTGGGTGGCAGCGCTCTGGCTTAGTAAACAATAGCACTCACAGCCTGAATATCAAAAACAGAGGGAACAATCTGTACACTTAATACACCCATGCTTATTTATCAGCTTACCAAACAATAACTGTCCTGACAGATACCTGTATATATATTCAGGGAGAGTTGAATGATGTTAGGCCAGTTTTAACTAGAATTTTTGGCCCCTTTGCCATTCTTGTATGTTAGTTAACCCATTGTCAACTGGAAAAAAACAGCTGCATCAGATTGACTCTGTCCCATCTGAGATGACAACATTGCTCTTGTTCAAAGAACTTTGCCCTAGAAAAATAGGCAAGCAAAAACAAAACTAAGGTCAAACTGGATTTGCTTGCTGGCTCACCCATTCCTACAATATATTGCCTGAGGAGGAGGGAGAATTCCACAGGTGTTTGGCTGGCCCTTGTAAGAAGAGCCTGCAGGATCAGGCCAGTTGGCCCATGTAGTTCAGCATCCTATACTCAAAAGTGGCCAGCTGGATGCCGGGACATTCGCAGGGAAACCAAAATGCTTGTTTACAAAGCTATTGTACAACCAACCTTACTATATGCTTGTGGAACATGGACCACTAACATTTCATTAGTTTTATAATCAATTTAACATTTCAAAGTTTGACTCCATTCCCTCTCTTTCTGCGGTTCCTTAAATTTATTTTTTAATATCTATTTTGCTCATTTAATTACCTACGTTATGAAACTGCAGGTTATTACAGTAATCCTGCCAATGTTTTTATCTGTTTGCAATTTATCTGTAAATATTCAATAAACCATTTCCCATTCTTTTATAAAAAGTTTGTTATCTTGATTTCTTATTCTTCCGGTGAGTTTCACCATTTCTCCATATTCCATAAGTCTTCATTTCCATTCTTCCTTTGCTGGGACTTCTGCATCTTTCCACTTTGGGGCAAGCTGTCTTCTTGCTGCTGTAGTAACATACATAAATAAATTTCTATACAATTTAAGTAGTTCTGTCTCTATAATTCCCAAAAGAAAATACTTTCTTCTAACCATCCAGAATCTTCCAATATTCAGCTTCATTGAGGCCTTGCTCTCCAAGAAAGGATTTAATACAAGAAACTTTTTCAATTTTTGCAACTTCTAGCACTAGTGACATTGTGCCAGCATATTATTCAAACAGCTTTTTTCTTCTTTAAAAAAAATCAATAATTATTACTTGTATTCTGAAAGGAAAGACACATTCCTGTTCTCCGGGAGCTAGCAACCCAAACAGTTGTGTGTTGCACAAAAAGGACTGCCTCCCTGACCTCTTCTGGCAAGTTCCTTCCTGTCTCTAGGGAGGAGCCGTAGGACACAGAAGCGTTGCCTGTTTCAGAGGGTTGGAAGTGGGATAAGAGAGAAAAAGGGATTCTTTCACCAGATTAAACAATGCGCCCACCAGCGATGCACACATTTGGGACCGCATGTTGATACAAGACAGGTGTCAGCAAACATTTTCAGCAGGGGGCTGGTCCACTGTCCCTCAGACCTTGTGGGGGGCCGGATTATATTTTGAAAAATAAAATAATAAATGAACGAATTCCTATGCCCCACAAATAACCCAGAGATGCGTTTTAAATAAAAGGACACATTCTACTCATGTAAAAACACACTGATTCCTGGACCATCCACGGGCTGGATTTAGAAGGCAATTGGGCTGGATTTGGCCTCCGGGCTTTAGTTTGCCTACCCATGATATAAGATATTCCAGACCAGGCTAGAACGGGCACTTCTCTTTTCAGAAGTTAATTGGTTCCTGATTCTATTGCCATTCTAGTACAAAAGCAGCTCCATCTCCTGGGCTCAACCTACATTTCCATATGGGGTATGGAGCAGAACAGGGCTTCAAAGCTTCTCCATTGGCTTGAGGTGCCACTTGTGAGTGAACGGACCCTCTGATCTGACTCAACTTCCTGAGGGAGAGTCCTACTGGATTAGGCTGAAGGCCTATCTACTCCAGCATCCCACATTGCACATTGGCCAGCCAGATGCATATAGGAAGACCATTCATATTTAGGCATGAGGACAATTGCCCTCTCCTGCTGTTCTTTCCCAGCAACTGGTACCCTGCTCCTGATAAACATAGCAGATACCCATCATGTCCGATAGCCATTGATAGCTTTATCCTCTGTGAATTTGTCCAGTCCTGTTTCAAAGTCACCTTAGCTGGTGAACGTATCTTGTATCAATTCCATACTGAACTATGTGCTGTGTGATGAATGACTTCAATTTATTTATCTTACTGCCTTTATAATATTCCACCTTTCCTCCAAGGAGCTCAAAGTGGCATACATAGCTCTTCTCCTCCCTGTTTTATCCTCACAACAACCCTGTGAGGTAGGTTAGGCTGAGAGTGAGTGACTAGCCCAAAGTCATCTGGTGATATCTGTGACTCAGTGGGGCTTTGAACGCTGGTCTCTCAGGTCCTAGTCCAGCACTCTAACCACTGCACCACGTTGTCTCACCATACCTTCTCTCTGTTCTTAACCGCTTTCCATTGAGCTTCATTGGATGACCCCGGATGTCAGAGGTTGGGTGCATAATTGAAATACTTTATTGTCACTTGTACAACTTGTATAAGTGAGATAACACGAGCACCTCCCACTCAGCTCTCTTAGTCTTAATTCCCCTCGTTTCCTTTTTTTAAAAAAGATATTTATTAAAGTTTCACAAATTATATAATCAAACACAACAATACAAACAAACACAAACAAGAAAAAACAAGTATAATTTCAAATCCTTATTTTCTTAAAACTTACTTCACCGACCTCCTCGAACCTCCCCTTTCTGCATTCCAATTTCAAATATTTAGTTCAGCAAATCCTCACCCTTAATTTTATCTAATTGGTAACCTTTCTTTTCTTTTAACTTAATCTTTACAGCTGTAATCCACTTTCTAAAGCCACATCATTTTAACACTCATTAATTTTACAATGTTTCTTAAGATAGTTCTTAAATTTCTTCCAATCTTCTTCCGCCATCTCTTTCCCCTGGTCTCGGATTCTGCCAGTCATTTCTGCCAATCCCATATAGTCTTAATTCCCCTCGTTTCCTGACGCACACCCACCAAACCCGAAAGTCAGTTGCCCTGTTGTTATCTTTTCATTCAGCAGCCTAACAGCCCATGGATAGAAGCTGTTCTTTACCCTGTTGGTGCGACTATATCTTCTGCCCGAGGGCAGAATAATAATAATAATAATAATAATAATAATAATAGAATCATAGAATCATAGAGTTGGAAGAGACCACAAGGGCCATCGAGTCCAACCCCCTGCCAAGCAGGAAACACCATCAGAGCACTCCTGACATATGGTTGTCAAGCCTCTGCTTAAAGACCTCCAAAGAAGGAGACTCCACCACACTCCTTGGCAGCATAATAATATGTTAGGGGCTGGCCAACAGGTGCAGTTCTATCTCTGCCCCAATGCACAGACAAGACTACAAATCTTGAGGCTGGACTCTGGAAATGAAGAGCTGACCTCTCAGAACTGGAACTCCTTGCTTTGCCTAGAGAACACACCCTCTTCTAGGGCCAGGAATAGACTCTACCAGCCCTCAAATCCTGTTTTCTCCTGTAAAACCGTAGTCTATAATTTACGTGTCACAATTTCGAGAAGCAACAGTGAAGGGTTGTTCCTTGCTCAAGTACAGCTCTCAGTAATTTGTCTTTCTCCAGGTTTAGACCGGTTTAGCTCAATTAACTTCACTGGGTTTCCCTTTGCATTTACAGTGGAGTGGGGAGAAGAATCAATCCTGGCGTGAGGTTTGCCAGAGAACGACGTAAGCAGAGTTCAAACAGAGCCTAAAAGAAGGAGAAGAAAAGGTCCTGAAAGGAAAACGTTCCCCTCAAATAGAAACAACTTCTCTTTGAAAGCAGCGATCCACTTTAAATAGCAAGCAGCCTAGAGTTATTTAATTGAGTGTTCTCTGGGTCAAGAGAAAGTTCTACCTATTAAGCAAAGCAGCCAAGATCTACTCTCCATAACTTGCTCTTTTTCCAAAGTACAAAAGGGTTTTGAACGGAGTCCATTTTAGAGCAAACTTTACAAGAGTCTTTGCATAGAACATTCAGTGGGAAGAAAAGATTCGTCATGGAGCCAGCAGAAACTGTACAAAGAATAAAGGGAGAAGGTTTACCAATACAAATTAAATATTCTGCCTTGGGCTGTGTACACACCAAGTATCCAAAGCATATTCAAAATGGCCTGCAAGGAACCTGTGGGGATTGTAGTTTTCCCTCATCAGAACTACAAACAGGATTCTTGGGTTGTGGGGGGGGGGTTGCTTTTAACGTGTGGTGTTTTTGCAGCCTTGCCCCTCTGATTTACAAGGACAGAGAGTTATTCAAAGCTTGTTATAACGGCCCTGTGTTCAACAAGTACAGTCTTCCTTGCACTGAGATGCAATGAGCAGTACTGTTTCACCTGTTGAATTTCTGGCTACTGTGCAGCTCGTAAGGGCACAGCCAAAAAAACCCTAAAAAGTGGCAATTATTTTACCTACTTATTTTTACGAATGGTATTCATTACATCAGTCAGTCTGCCTCATGAGTCATTACTCTTTGCCAAGTTTTTCTTTTCCTGTGGGTCTCATGTGTTACGGCCCCTTCAGATTTTACAGTACTCCCTTGTGACTTCCCAGTCTTAGCACATCATGCTGCTCTTTACTGAGGAAAAAGTAGCAGTCCTGCACTGAGGGGAATATTGCCAGTCATGGGATCATCTTTTATTTGTAAATCATAGGGCAGTGGTTGGCAACGCAGTCTTTCTTTCTTTCTTTCTTAGCTTATATGCGTACACACACACACCACTTAGCCAGACTAAAAGGCTGAATCATCAGTTCAGCAGATACCAGGGGTGTTAAGGATTTTGGAGTGTCTTTATTCATTTTAAATTGGTTCTAATAAAAGTCTGAAGTGCCAGGAGGGAGATGTATTTCTTCTTTTCTGGGTTGTTGTTTTTAACCATTTGCTTGGGCATGTCGAATTGAGGGAAGATTAACTGTGTAGTCAAGAGGCCCTGATCTACAGGCTTACTCTACAACCATCAAAACTGGTCCAAAAGAAAGCTTAGCAACCAGGTCACAAACAGCAAATAAAACCCAATTAACCGGGCACTTCTATTTCTCCTAGGTTTCCTTCATTGCAGTAGGTCATCTTTCTCCATGTACTACAGTTGAGAATTTGCTTCCCCCTTTTTCTTCCTTCTCATAGAAAATGTAGCACTGCTGGCAAGCTTGCATGTTGCAAACGTCATTGTGGGCCTCACTTAAAAACACTGACAAATTTTGGTATCTGGTTACCACCAACCAAGTTCTCTTATGATGTCATCCTATAATATCAAATCATTTAATCACATCCTGGAGTATGTAATAAGAAGTATAAGAATTAAAAGTAAATTATTATAAATTAGTTTGGAGATGGTATTTAACACCAGTTAGGTTAAATCAAATAAACAAGGAATATTCGGTGTTATGTTAGAGGGGATGCCAGGAAACAGGGAATTATGTTCACATGTGGTGGGAGTGTAAATATGTACAATTTTTTGGGCAAAGGTTGTTTAAGGAGATAACAGAAATCACTGGGTTAAAGCTGGCCAAAAGTCCAGAGGTAGCATTATTATCAATTTATGATGAGGTGGAAGGTTCACAGGCTATGAAGGACTTGTTCACAAATTTATTGACAGCAGCACAAATTATTATAGCTAGGAAGTGGAAGGGGCAAGCAGAATATAAAATGGAAGAATGGTATAAAGAGGTGTGAGATATAGCTGATAATGATAATATGTGCCATTAAGGTAAGATGGGGAATATGTAGCAGAAATTATTTTGAGGATATACAGAGGGTGTTTGTGCAATTTGTACTGTTAAAATGGAAAGGGGTCAAACCAGTGCAAGAGGTGTTGATATTTTGGGAGGTTGGATAGTTACAGTGGAACGGTCTCGGTGTTGGGGTGCACATTTTTATTCTTATTTATTTATGGTTACTTTCTCAAAATAAAAAATAAAATAAAGAAAAGAAAAGACAGTGAAGTGTTCTGTGTCATAAAACAAGCCAACCATGTTGTGACGATGCCTAAAACAGTGTCACCTTTTCTGTAGCCAAGGGGGAAGATTCAGCTGCTGCAGGAATAAATCAGCCACCTGTCTTTGCATTTCAAGCTCACCCAGCCATGCTCTTATAGCAGGCTTGTTTCACTTCTCACCCCTGGGACACAATAAGCAGAGCTCTGGTGACAAACTCTTCGGACCTTAAGTTATTCCTTAAAGACTCTTCGTTCTTGTGAAATGGAACCAGTTACCTGTAGGGATAGTGGGATCTGCTTTGCCAGTGATACTGGCAGTCCCAATCCTGTGAAAGCCCTTCACCAGGGATGGGTATCCTCTGGCCCTCCAAACCTTTCTGACTCTCTGTAGGCCACAGCCCTCACCAACCCAGCTTTGCACCCTCCTTGAGTGCCTTTGCCTGGCATAGAAATATGACAAATCAAATCAACCCCTGATATTGTGTCATGGAGTGGCTGGATCTAGAGGAGTGTTGAGAGGCACCAGCCATGGAGTCCTCATGGGAAGAAGAGCCTGGGGATTGGTGGTAGCAGGACGACGGGTGGTCAGAGATGGGAAGAGAAGACTGGGAGGAGCAGGTGGTGCCATAAGCAGGGGAGGTAACAGGGTTTAGTGAGCAAGCAGAGTTGGTGGCAGAGGACAGTTCAGGATCTGAGGCAGAAGATGGGGATGGAGAGGTGTGGTGCCAGGAGACACGGAGGAAGAAGAAGCCAGGGAGTCTCCCCTCCTGCTGCACCCAGCTCCCCTCCCTGGTGATCTCCCAGAACAGGCAGAGATATGAAGAGGGCAGAACAGAAGTCAGTTGTGTGCAGGCGCCTCTTCCTCTAGCATGGAAAAAGACCACATGTTTGGTAAGTTTGGTAAGTTAGAAATGGATTACTTACAAACTCTCCCAAAGTTAGGTTCATGTGCTTTTCCATACAGCATTCAGAAAACACAGGCAGTTGCAACTTGAGGAAAGTTCCTGAATTATTGGTATAGAACACAAGAATGGCAGCTAAGCTGGAGAAGGCTGGAGGAGAACAAAATGCTTGATTACCTAGTTCCTCCCAAGATGAGGCAAGTGGACATAGCTGAGCCTGGCAAGACAGCTTACTCAATGGTATCACCCCCTTCATGTGTTAATCAGACTTAAGCATGTTCGTTATTATGAAGCTGGTTATTCCACAAAGATCACTGCAGCTTTTATAGGTAAAGGTAAATGGACCCCTGACCATTAGGTCTAGTCATGGCCAACTCTGTGGTTGTGGCGCTCATCTCGCTTTATTGGCCGAGGGAGCTTCCGGGTCAAGTGGCCAGCATGACTAAGCCGCTTCTGGTGAACCAGAGCAGCTCATGGAAACGCCGTTTACCTTCCCACTGGAGCGGTACCTATTTATCTACTTGCACTTTGGCGTGCTTTCAAACTGCTAGGTTGGCAGCGCCACCCACATCCCGCAGCTTTTATAACATGGGTTAAAATCAGTGCAGTTTTGAAAGATCCAGTCCATTATTCCATTATCTTTATTCAAAATTGCATCCAATTGTAACCAGACACAGACAAAGGCCTTCTCCTTGATCTCAGGAAGTACCATGCAATGTTTGGTTAAGATTGCTATGCATCTGGACATCACTTAAGCTAACAGACAAGCCCATTCCCCAAACACCTAGTAGTTGATTTGGAGAGCCCGTTTAATTTCTGTGAACTGCTTTGAGCACAGATGTGTTTATGTAAAATGCAGGATATATATAAACCTGACCATGTCTTTGCTTCCCTATCTCAAGAAGAAGACTGGACTTGATGTCCTACAAGATCCTTTCTGTGATACTATGCTTCTGTTATGCGCTGTAATTCATTTTATTTAGCTTTAGGCTAATATGCTGCTGCACTGACAATTACTCACATGCCTTCAGCTCTAACAGCAACCTCCCTCTTTCTACTAGCATTTTTAAAGGATGAAACCAATTCACCCTCACAGTTGCACTCACTGGCATATGATGGGTTCCTCCAGACAACCTATTTATTGCGCATCCATCCTGATTTGCTTACACAGTGCTTAGATTCTATCTGATCTTTATTAAGACTTCGTTCTGATTTGTTTGCAGAACCCGGCATTTTCCCATTTCCCCTATGAAAAAGAAATGATGTGCATGTGCTCTGTGTGTGTGTGTGTGCGCGCATGCGTGTGCATGTGCACATGAGAGAGACCTTGCATGTCAAGCTGTCTGGTCCTTATTCTGCCATGCTTTCACTAATACATGCATACATAATTTTACTTGTATACCGCCTTTCCATAGTTCAAACCATGCTTAAGGCAGCATGCCACATAAAAAGCACATGATTACAACATAACAAAAGTAGTCATAAACAATAAAGAAAACAGCAAAAAGTGCATAACCAAACTGAACAATTTTCACATAAATCATAATAACTAAAATAAAGAGTAAAAGAATAATTTCAATAACAGCAACAACCCACTCCCCAACAAAAACCCCTAACGACACCCCAGCCCAAGAGCCTGTTCAGCAGCCTCAGCTTTTGTAGCTGGAGTCAGTCCGGGCCCCGCTCTCCCAGCCCAGGTGGAAAAAGGCCTGCAAGGCAGGGAGTGGGTCTTTCAGGACTTGTAGCCTGCAGTGTAAGAATAATAGAAAACACTGATTTGGCCAAGGCGCTACATTGCAGTTCCACATTGGAGAAATGTGATGGACCTTAGGTGTCTAACAGTCCATCCATTAAAAACAAACAAACCCCAGTATTAGAGTTTGCACAGGATGGGAATGGATATTTATCCTTCTCAAATAATGCTGATATATATCTTTCTTCAACCCAGCTTCCAAGATCCTGGATAGGGATAGGAGCTTTCTAAACCTTAATTATAAAAGCTTTCTAATTTCTGTGGCTGCCAACTTCTATATTTGGCAAACAGCATGCTGAGAGGCAGGAACTAAGAAAATGAGATCACTGAATTTTAAATGATATACAGTTGTATTAAGAGTGTCAATATTTAATTTAATGAAAGCTTCTGTGACAGATTGTTCCCTACCTTTCAGGTTGCCAAGTTCCTCATTTGCTGCAGATTCTAGCACTGGTTGCGTTGAGAAAACTAGATTTTATATTCTGCGACACAGGGTTCATGGAGTGGTAGGCTCTTCGATTCTGTTAATGGCAAAATGTTCCAGGGACAGCAAAACCCAGGTTTTGCATGGAGACTTGTGACATTTTGCAATATTTGCTTTGTTTACACATATACAAAGAGAGCCCAAGTGGAAGCTAGCAAGAGGCAGTTCTTTCAGGAAGCAGATCTACTACTCTACATCAGGGACTCAGCTATACAGCTGCAAATATACAGTGGTGCCCCGCAAGACGAATGCCTCGCAAGACGGAAAACTCGCTAGACGAAAGAGTTTTCCGTTTTGGAGGTGCTTCGCAAAATGAATCTCCTATGGGCTTGCTTTGCAAGACGAAAATGTCTTGCGAGTTCCTGCGGGTTTTTTCCCCTCCCCCCCCTTTTCTAAGCCGCTAAGCTGCTTATCAGCTGATCCGATCAGCCGATAAGCCGCTTAAAGCCGCTAAAAGCCGCTAATAGCGCTAATCCGCTAATCCGTCAATGGGCTTGCTTCGCAAGACGAAAAAACCGCTAGACGAAGAGAATCACAGAACGGATTCTTTTCGTCTTGCGAGGCACCACTGTAATGTTTCAAGTGCATTATACCCTAGAGGGCACTGGTGAGCTAATGACAAATTCCATATATATATTACAACGTTGTTTTTTTAAAAAAAAGCATTTTCACAATGTTTTTTTAATATATATGTCTGTGTAGATCCACTCCAAATCCCCAGAGAGTGAGATTTCTGAACTTTCCCTAACCTGGTACTCCCCAAGAGTTTTGGACTACAACTCCCATCTGCCCTATCCAGCATGACTCATGGTGAAGGGTCATGGGAGCTGTAGTTGAGGCAGGCTGCTACATCACTGAGATGCTCCCAGTTTTCAGCTCTCTGGTCCCATCTGTGAACTGCAGTTTAGCCATCGCAGTTCTCAAGATCCTTAGGGAGAAACCGCATGCTTTGAATGCGACTTAAATGTACAGGGTGGATGGCACCTTTCTCTAGTTTCTGACTCGGAAAATTGCTGTTTCTTCTTCACACACGGTCTGCCAAGCGCAACACGCAGCCACAGATTAACTGCGAATCCATGGGCGATCCACAGCCATGAAGAAACATTCACCAGCTTTTGCCTAAACCCCAGAGTCCGGTTAGGCATTAGGACAGCAAAACCACAACCACCAGTTCCACCTCCTATACGTAAATAGATAGGAGATTGTTGGGAGAAGAATGAGTTCTGCCACTCTTTATTGGTTGCGGGGATACAAGGGGAGGAGGAGACTAAAAAGAAAGACACCAAAGGACAACAGTGTGTATGTGTATAGTTAAATGGAGGAGAAGAAGAGGAGTTTGGATTTGATATCCTGTTTTAACACTACCCTAAGGAGTCTCAAAGTGGCTAACAATCTCCTTTTCCCTTCCTCCCCCACAACAAACACTCTGTGAGGTGAGTGAGACTGAGAGACTTCAGAGAGATGTGAGACTAGCCCAAGGACACCCAGCAGTTGCATGGGGAGGAGTGGGGAATCGAACCCGGTTCACCAGATTACGAGTCCACTGCTATTAACCACTACACCATACCAGTGGAAAAATTTGGGGTAGAAGTCAAGAACCCTGCTCAGCAAAATAAGCCAGAGGGCCCAACAAAGACTTCATGGCTGGCTTGCTACATTTTAAAAGTGAATGAATACATATAAAACACCCTTCCTCAATAAGAGGATTAAGATAAAAACCAAATAAAACAAAACCTACATACAGCAACAGTGTTTTGTGTTCTGTAGGCTCCTATGATGTAAGTAATGGGCCCCGCCTGCTAACCTGCTCCCAAAATATTACCCGGTTTGCTCATTTCTATATATAGGGTGCCTACATTCTGCATGTGCAAATGGCTTTAGATATCTATTAGGTCCGTAAATTACCATATATTCAACACAAAAAACAGTGACAATTTGTTGTTGACAAAGGACAGCTGGACATATAAAGGGCCCCATTACCTTCAGTAGCTTAGGGCCTCATCAAACCTGAATCCAGCCCTGAACCTGACATTATCTAACTGCATCATTGGTTAGGTGCCAGCACTGGCGTTTTCACAGTGCAACTCTGAGCACGTGCAAGAAGTATGCCCTACTCATACTATGTGTGGTGGGATTTACTCTCAAGGAAGGAACTTTAGGATTGCAGCCCTAATCTACAGGTAGGCACGAGCACTCCTGCTCAGGGCTTTCAGAAGGTGGTGAGAGAGACTTTGGGTCAGAGTTGACCTTAACACAAGGGCTCCTAACTTTTGTCATAGGCTGGATCTAGACACATCAAAGAAGTGTTTCAGTTAAACGCGTTGCAAACTTTGCATGAGAAATCGGGTTAGCAAAAGCAGAACTCCACAGCACCATCTGGTGTCACGGTGTTAGAATGCATAAACAACGCATATAAAGCGCTTTTTCTTTGCCAATGTAGCTGAGTCCATAGTGAGGCTTCCTAAAGATGCATCCTGTGCTTTGATTGGAGGATAGAGGGGACCCTGGGAATTGCATAATTTGCTGAGAGTAGATCCCACCACTTTTCTGCCTGCAATAGTTTAATGACAGGCTTGTCAAGTCCACCTCCCTCCAAACTATCATAGCTCTACACAACATGCCAGTAAAAGGTAGGTAAAAGTGTTTGAAACTGATCCTTTGCTGTTGTCAATCATTCTGTGGATTCTTGAAGCATGAGTAGCCCTGTTTTTCTTTCCTGTATTTGATTGTTTTCCTACCCGTGACAGAATTGCACGGGGGATGTAGCAGCGCTGGGTGCAAGGATTTAGAGGCAGAAAATAAGAGAGAGACTAGCCAAGCTGGCTGGATAATGTAAAATTTACAAGCTGGTCAATTTAATGTTACTACTAAGTATTAAGCTCAATGAAAACTACAGTGGTACCTCAGGTTAATTACTTAATTCATTCCAGAGGTCTGTTCTTAACCTGAAACTGTTCTTAACCTGAAGCACCACTTCAGCTAAAGGGGCCTCCTGCTGCCACCACGCCGCCGGAGCCTGATTTCTGTTCTTATCCTGAAGCAAAGTTCTTAACCTGAAGCACTATTTCTGGGTTAGCAGCGGCTGTAACCTGAAGCGTATGTAACCCGAGGTACCACTGTACTTTGGAGGCAACAAAACAAGAGCTTGAAGACTGACCTGCTGTCGGTTTCTCCTCTTTCTGCCTGCTTGGTTGATCTGCTTGTTCTCTATGAACATATGGAAGGGAGCTCGCTAGCAGACCATACAAGCAATAAAACAACTCATTATAAGCTGCTGCACCTGTCTGAACGCTAAACCAAAAGGGGTACAATGGCACTTTCAGTAAATGTGAAAATGTGTCCCTAATGGAGGTAACAGACCAAGAATGATTCCACAGGGCAATTTATTGTGGGCTCAATGCTGCTCATGACAGGAAGATTTTCCCCCCAGGGTCCACATGTTGTCATCTTCATAGAAACACCATACATTTTCTTTGCTTAATCTAGGTTTTCCCTTACCATGGAAAGTCTGATAAGTACAAACCTGCTTTACACCTGTACTCACTGCTAGTCTGGAAGCTCCTTAGTTCTCCTGTCCTGTAATAAAAGAGCTCATTTTTGTTTTTGACTTGAGACAAGCATGCAAACAAACACAAGAAAACCCTGATTGTTGCCTTGCTGGCCTTCAAATGAGCAGTTGCAACCATGTGGGTAGGGAAATAGAATCATAGAATCATAGAGTTGGAATAGACCACAAGGGCCATCGAGTCCAACCCCCTGCCAAGCAGGAAACGAAATGGGCTAGATCTCCATCACTTGCCCAAGTCAAGAGTGTCAGCCTTATGCTGGAATCCTAAATATACAGTACTTTTACTAGGGATTGAGCCCTATTGAGCTAAGTGAGGCTTCAGAGTAAACCTGCTTACAATTCTAATATTAGACATTTTTGGAAGACCTGAAATTATGCCCTGTTGCTAGGAATGCCGCTCATCTGAAAAGAAAGCAAAACAAAACAAATGAATGAGTGACAGGCAACAGATGAAGACATCCTGCCTATGGGACGTCTCTCTTATCCCATCCCCCAATCTTCATTAAGGCTGTGTCTTCACTATCAACCAGGCTGTTCTTTTTCACAAATCAGATCTAAGCCGGCTTGGTGGGGAAAACACATCAAAATGCAATATTACATGAGAAGCAACAGGATAGATGTGGATTGTGGTTAACATTGTGCCTACATTGCTTCCCAAACCAATGGTGGAAGGGCCCTGGAATACAAAATAAACAGGAATCATATCCATGAGTTCACTGGCTCCCTCTGAATGTGGCCGTCTACGATCATTATGCTGGCATGTTTCAGAAATGGAGCTACTTTCTCCAAATATACCCTCAACAGTCCATTTGGATTCTGCCAGCTGCTTAGCACTGCCAGCTCCAAAAGGTATAGAAATAATAATAAAATAATAATAATAATAATAATAATAATAATAATAATAATAATAATCAGGCTTTGCTCTTTCGTCGCTACAAGTTTAGAAATGAACAAGCTGGATACTTCCAGCAGCCAGTTCTTTTGTAGTCCCATTTTGTGGGGCTGTGGGGAGGAGTCGCTATGAAATACTTCGGCAAATGTTTCATCTTTACTCATCTCGCATTCTTTCTGGGTGGGGCAGGGTTTGCACAGCAGGGCTATGAATAGATTGGTACGTGGTTGCAGAATTGATTCAAAAATCCCTTTATTAGAACAAAGGTCCGTCTACTCTGGTTCTCTGGCTTCAGCAGTGACTACTACACAGATGCCCCACAGTGACTTGCCGAAGCTTCCTGGGGTTTGCGAAGGAGGCGCCAGGCTCCTTTAATACTTTAATACAGTCAAATCTTGGTTCCCAAACGCCTCCATTTTGGAACGTTTCAGCTCCCAAACACTGAAACCCTGGAAGTAAGTGTTCTGGTTTTCAACCGTTTTTCGGAAGCTGAATGTCCAACGCAGCTTCTGCTTGAGTGCAGGAAGCTCCTGCAACCAATCAGAAGCCACGCCTCGGTTGCCAAACATTTTGGAAGCCGAACAGGCTTCCGGAACGGATTATGTTCGACAACCGAGGTTTGACTGTACTGTAATTTACCAGAACATTTAGGGAGACTAGCCTAGTCCCCTAGTCCACTGACCACACACCACTGGTGTTGCTAGCCCCATGCTGTGGAACACTCTTTCAGCTGAGGTTCAGCAGGCAACATCACTCTGGACTTGCCAGCATCTCCTGAGTTTCTTTTTACCCCTGTGCAGTTGCTGAAAAAATTATTGGATATCCAGTCATTTTAACGATGGTTTAGTACTGTTTCTAATTGCTGTATGCTGATATTTTATATTTATATTGCTGTATGCTGATATTTTATGAGAGATCAGCGTATCAATACTTTTCTGAAGCAATCAGAGCTTCTGAACTAATGCCAGTGGCTCCATTTGGTTTGTGAAAGACATATTTATTAATAGACATATTTTCCATGAATTTGTCCTGATCGTTTTATTTTGAAACATGCCATCTGATGGGGGTCATCACTCTGAAAGTGAATTTTGAAAAGCTTGTTACACATTCTTTGTGATGAATCGTGTATGAGCACTTTTAGGGCTAACATTTGATTACAAATGTTTTAGACGATTCATCATCTGCTCTTTAAATTTAAGCAAGTAGGCATTGCATCAATTTCTCAATAGAGAGGGTGGTTTTTTGGGGTGGGGTGCGGTGGGGAGAACCTGAGATATAACTTCCAGTGTAATTACCTAAAGCTGTGTAATTAACCAAAACAAACAGACATGGACCACTCATGGTTTGAAGGTGGAGAAATGCTCTCAGGATAGTACCTTCCAGATACGCCAGGAATAAGCCATGGGGCACATGTTCCATGAATGTATGTTACATTAATTAGCACTGTTATGCTTCTCAATTGTTTCATGCTAGTGAAGTACTTAATTTAATGAAAATTGATCCTTAATGAATTAGATAGGCACGATCTCTGGTGTTAAATTAGATTCTCCCCCCAGTGACTGCTGCTGGGTTGCAACCCACACTGTTAGATGAAGAGAGTCTGAGCTATTCTAATTTAACGAAGCAATTAGAGGTGGCAGACAGAGGCAGTAAGGGTGATGAATGACACCCTTCCAATGCCTAGCAAAGGCTATGGTCAAGTTCGTCATTTCTAATCTACCTTGGTTGTATTGCCTTCCATTGCTCAACAGTTTCTATGCCGCAGCAGCTGGCATGTTTGCCAAAAAGCAACGTACGTACTGTACAACTTAATATGAAAGCAATAATTTCAAACCATTTGAGCTGAATATAGAACATCATTGTGAAAATAAACTCAGGTGGGCTAGAGTCCCAAATAGACTAGTGCATAGGAATTTATAGAGATGTCCCTGTCTAGAAAACTACACCAGAATCTAAACAGTGGTGGTGCCTACGAACAGTGATGACTGGTTCTCATTGAGACTGGTAAGGCAGAAGGCAGGGAGAGCCAACTAATTCTAGTTTCGTCCCATCATGATACTCCACATCCTCATATGACCTTAGTCAGTGGCTTCTTATCTCTCTCTCTTTTTTGCCAATTAATGTATATTCCTTTTCAAATTCATAACACATCAAAACCAAATCAAAATTATTTTAAGACATTTCTTTTCAAAACAGGTTTCCCACTCTGCTCCTCCACATGCAGCTGCTGGGTGACCTTGGGCTAGTCACACTTCTCTGAAGCCTCTCAGCCTCACTCACCTCACAGAGTGTTTGTTGTGGGGGAGGAAGGGAAAGGAGAATGTTAGCCGCTTTGAGACTCCTTCAGGTAGTGATAAAGCGGGATATCAAATCCAAATTCTTCTTCTTCTTTTTCTTCTCTCTCAGATATATTCCAATCCACCCCCTTTTACATGCTGCTTATTTTACAGATTTATCTCTAATTAACATCCTTTTTTAAAAAAAGCAAATTCCTCATCCTTTGTGGCTTCATAGCAATATTCAGTGCCTTTTTTCTGGTGGGATGCAGCGGGATACCCCTAAACATTTTGTGAATCTGAGTTTGGCCTCACTGAGGGACAGTATTTCAATATGAGTAGGAAAATGAGAGTACCCCTAAACTTTTTTTTTAATAGGAAAATAAAGCACTGTCAATATTGAGCAACAGAATGGGAGGGACAGAATGGATCCTTGAGGGATGCCACAAAATGGCTTTCAGAGATCAAGAGGTGAGACTGGCCCCCGATTTGCTGTGTAATCAACCGATCATTCCAACCTCTTTTGCATCTACAGTATTGCCCCAGTGTTCCATAACACGAACATTTAATTCCAAGAAATTAAGCAAAGGTGTGCAAGTAATCGTGTGTCAGCTCATCAAATGCACACAGATCTGATGGGGACAAACTATTCCAGCTGTACAAGCTTAAGGCCCCTGTTCTATTTTATAGGGAAGGATCCTTGATTAAGAGTATTAGCTGGGATACAGAGAGCATAAATTAAATCCAGCATTAGAAAACTAGGAGTAGCCAGGCATGCGGTCTTGGGATGTGAATTCACTCTCGGAAGATGCTCTGCCAAGTGCACGTAAAAGCTGAATACAGACAAAGCTCCGCGAATGCAACTTGTTAGTATTCAAACTTTTGCAGAACTATTAAGCTAGCGAAAGTTGTCTTCTTAACTCTACTGACCTGTTTGCCCGGTAGTGAATTGGGTTACTATTGCCCTCTACTGGTTAGAATGCCAAGCTTGCTCAGTAATAATTCCAAGTGTTGCTGCCATGTTAAAATGAAAAAAAATAATAATCATAGAAGCAAAGATAGCTCAACCTAATCAATCTCTCAAACCAGCGTAAGGGTTTTGTCCATTGTCTATGACTATCCAAAAGGTATTTCTTTACACAAAGGTCTTGGCACTTGGATATTATTATCTACAGCTAAGGAATCACTTTGCAGAAGAACCAGATATGCAAACTGGAGTAATAGCTGTTTGTTACAATAAACACAGTTTGATCATTTCTGTTATTTTACTCAAACCCTGGAGAATGGGTCCATACTGTAACTTACTTGGATGTCTTGGTGGCAGCAGTGCTATTTGTTTCTTCTCCCTGACTTTTCAGCATTTTGACTAGTAGTCATTTGCTACTAGTTTGTATGCTAGTGGTCTATTGCCCCAAACCACCCCAAACCCATAGGATGATAAGCAGTTGAAAAATACCATAAAGAAATGAAAATCCATCTGAGTTAGAGTGACCAGATGGAAAAGAGGACAGGGCTCTCGCACCTGTGTAAACCCCTGAAATTATCACTTCCACACAAATATTAAAGGTGTGGGACACAAATGGCACTGTGGTCTAAACCACTGAGCCTCTTGGGCTTGCCAATCAGATGGTCGGTGGTTTGAATCACCACGATGTGGTGAGCTCCTGTGGCTCTGTCCCAGCTCCTGCCAACCTAGCCGTTCGAAAGCAGGCCAGTGCAAGTAGATAAATAGGTACCGCTCCGGCGGGAAGGTAAACAGCATTTCCATGCACTCTGGAACTTATCACGGTCCTCTGTGCACCAGTAGTGGTTTAGTCATGCTAGCCACATGTCCCAGAATGCTGTCTGTGGACAAATGCCGGCTCCCTTGGCCTGAAAAGAGAGGCGAGTGCTGCACCCCATAGTTGCCTTTGACTAGACCTAACCGTCCAGGGGTCCTTTACCTTTACCTGTTAAAAGTCCTCTTTTTTTACCTGCCACTTTATTCTGAATGCCAGTGCCAGCCAAGGGCCTGTTTGTCCCAAAGCAAACTGTTGGTTTAGCAACTGCTGCTCAGTTAGATTCATGCAGCAAGGTGTGGGAAGAAGGAATACCAGTTGGGATTTGCATGTGGGCAGAGCCCTCTTGTGCTCAGGTCTGGCTTTGGGATTTCTCCCAGGCATCTGGTTGGCCACTGTGAAAACAGGGTGCTGGACTGGTTAAGCCATTGACCTGAGTAAGCAGGCTCCTATGCCCTTGTGTTCTTAATGTAAGTCCAGTTTGGCTGCTGATGCCATAACAGAACTGAAACTTGTATACGCAGAAAGTTTTGGTATTTATTCTTTGTAGTTTCCAGAAGGAATAGTAATTTTGGGAGACTGCTCATCACTGGAAGGTGACATATGGGTCAAAATTAAGTGATTAACTTTGTTGAATGGTCTCTTTAAATTTGAAGGTTCATTATTGTTCTACAAGATGTGTATTTCTTTAAGGGCCAGAGCAAATAACGTGACCTAGTTTTCCAGCTGTAAAGCAGTATAGCAGGTGCTGTTAAGTTGTGTTAATTAAGCTGTTGGGTATAGTATATAAAGAGCAGCACCTAGCTCTCTCGGTACCCTGGTGGAAGGGTCATGCTGATTGATATATTGTAAAAGGAGTTTTTGTTTTTGTTATTAAAACCTGGCAAAAGTTATTTTTACGTTCCTTGCAATGTGTGGTCTCCCCAGCACGCCTTCTGCAGCGCAATCAATTTGCAAATAGCCAACAAACTTAATCTCCATCAGAGTTTTCCCAGAGTTAACTCTGGCCAGATATTTTTTTTAAAAAAACAGTGGGGCCAAGCTGAATAAAAGTTAGAGGGGCCTAGTGGTAGTTTTGAATTTAAGAGGCCTGAGTTCATTTCATCTCAACTGTGAACTCTGAGTAACTCAAGGTGGTTTTCTCTAAAAAGGAAATAATAATGACTTATGTCACAAGGAGATTCCAGATGGATACGATACTGCCAGGAAAGCATTCTGACATTAAAAAGAAAAAGAAAAGTGTTGCATAGGGGGTTGATTAGCGTACTAAAACAATATGCTTTGAGAATTTTCTGCCATTTAAGAATAACTTTATTATTCACACCCCGCCCATCTGGCTGGGTTGCCCCAGCCACTCCCGGTGGATTCCTACACATATGAAAATATGATAAAACATCAAACATTAAAAACCTCCTGATACAGGGCTGCCTTCAGATGTATTCTAAAAGTTGTTACTTATCTCCTTGACATCTGATGGCAGGGCGTTCCACAGGGAGGGTGCCACTACCGAGAAGGCCCTCTGCCTGGTTGCCTGTAACTTCACATCTCACATTGTGGGAACTGACAGAAGGCGATTGGAGCCGGACCTCAGTGACTGGGCTGAAAAATGTGGGTGGAGATGCTTCTTCAGGTATATTGGGCTGAGGCCATTTGGGAAATTTATCATCAACTGATCTTGATGCTGCAGCAGTGCAATTTCCACAATGAGTAACAGGATAACCACAGTGCCTGTCTATATACAACTACACAGAAGTACATTGGAGCTCTTTCAAATGCCCCCCCCCCCCATTTTGGGGGATATTTATTAAATCCCCTTGATCTATGAATTCAGCATGAACTACTCTGGATGTAGACCTTCCCTCCTTTTCTGTGTATTTTACTTGTGATCTGTTGACTCAATTTTAGACTGAAATCTGAAAGAAGGGCAGCAAGCTGATTGTTCCCAGAGACATCTGTCACCCCGGACGCCAAGTGCTTCCTCCATCCACGAGATCTATCTGCCCTTCAAATGTCAAGCTAACCCACAGCCGGAGCATTGCATCAAAAGCAAGCAGCCTTTTTTTGAAACCTAGGCAACAGCCCAGAAGAAAAAAGGCCGCTTACCCGCTACATCTGTCTTACTAGGTGATTAAATCCCTTTCTCAGCAGATGATCCCCTATATAATCTGTACTTCTCACTATAATTCTAATACATGTGGGTGAATTGCATTGTGTGGGTGAACCGTAAGTGCCTGGCTATTGTTACGCAGTGTGTCTACAAGGCTGTGAATCACCTCTCTCTTTAGTGACACACACACTGCCCTAGATCTATGCATGCTCGCTTGAGGGGGGTGATGCATACGTCAGCCGGTGAGCAGGCTGCATCTCGCTCGGTTCCCTTGTGCCTTGAGACCAACCTAGAATCCACAAATGAGAAACATGCTTACACTGGAAGAGAAAACTGTCAAGATTAAAGAATGCGACCCAACTGTATCCGCAAAGCCTTTGGTGCTCTTTCCTTGCGCCTGTGCTATGCATTATGTTTCTTAGACACTTGAGAGAAAAGGAAAGCAACATAACTGGCAGAAATGACAAGAGTCTCCGTTTGGGTATGTTCATCTAACACGGCAAAGCAATTTCACTAATGTGGATGCTGGCCGACCAAACCTTCAGTGTTCGAAACAAGGATAATAAATGGCTTTCTTTGGCAAACACATTTGCAATGTATGGATGGTTTGGATACGAAGGCAGAAGGGGAAATGGGTACGAATTTGCCGCATCGGGGATGACAAATGTATGTCAGTTGGACATGCAAGTAGCATTATTCGGCACTGCAGAAATCTGCTGCTTTTCAACTCTGTTACTTAGAATAGCATGGAGGGGCTGTTGCCTGGTAGTAAAGCACATACAGTGGTACCTCGCAAGACGAATGCCTTGGAAGACGAAAAACCCGCAAGACGAAAGAGTTTTTCGTTTTTTGAGTTGCTTCGCAAGACGAATTTCCCTATGGGCTTGCTTCGCAAGACGAAAACGTCTTGCAAGTTTGTTTCCTTTTCTTAAAACCGCTTGAAGAGCTGCAGTTGCGACTTGACCGTGCTTCGCAAGACGAAAAATTCGCAAGACGAAAAAACTCGCAGAACGAATTAATTTCGTCTTGCGAGGCACCACTGTACACAGTTTGCATGCAGATGACCCCAGGTTCAGTCTTTGGTAGCTGGTGAACAAATCCTTGGCTAAACCCTGGAGAGCTTCTGTCAGTCAAAGTAGGCAATACTAAGCTAGATGGTGGTCTGGTCAGATATAAAGCAGCTTCCCTGTGTGGTATAGGAGAGCTGGTGTGGTGTAGTGGTTAAGAGCAGTGGACTCGTAATCTGGTGAACTGGGTTTGATTCCCCGTTCCTGCACATGCAGCTGCTGGGTGACCTCGGGCCAGTCACACTTCTCTGAAGTCTCTCAGCATCACTCTTCTCACAGAGTGTTTGTTGTGAGGGAGGAAGGGAAAGGAGATTGTTAGCCACTTTGAGACTCCTTAGGGTAGTGATAAAACAGGATATCAAATCCAAACTCCTCCTCCTCCTCCTCCTCCTCCTCTTCTTCTTCTTCTTCCCATATTCCCAAAGAAGGTGATTTAAAAACATGTCTCATATCTTAATGGGGGGCAATATGCAAAAAATTGCCATAACATATACAGTGGTACCTCGGGTTACATATGCTTCAGGTTACAGACTCCGCTAACCCAGAAATAGTGCTTCAGGTTAAGAACTTTGCTTCAGGATGAGAACAGAAATCGTGCTCTGGAGGCACGGCGGCAGCAGGAGGCCCCATTAGCTAAAGTGGTGCTTCAGGTTAAGAACAGTTTCAGGTTAAGAACGGACCTCCGGAACGAATTAAGTACTTAACCTGAGGTACCACTGTATAGGAAATAGCAGAAATAGCTGAGAAGAATTCCTAGATTTCTGTCAGCCACAAGATTTTGCAAGCTGGTGTCTGGACTATGATATTCATGACCCAACTTGCCTTCCTTCATGACCAGTCTTTCTGTGTCATTGATTTTTCCTCCTGGGAATTTTTGGTTTTTTACTCAGGCCCATCCCTCTTTTTGCAATAAGAAAGTGCAGTGGAATTATTGGTAGGGCTGGGGTTTTAGCCACATTGGGAAACGCGTGCCCTTTTTCATGTGGTGCAGTGATTTGCACGCTTTCTCTATATAGGTTAATAGATGTGCATTGTGAACTATGGGTTCCGTCTCTGCTTCCTGTATACCCACGTTGGGTCCTCTCTGTCTTGCATTTTATGAATGCACTAAGGTCAAGCAAATCAGGGCACATCCTCTTGGGAAATATCTATCTATTGTTGAGAATTCCAGCATTTGTTACCCAGACATGAACAAGAGAGCCTGTTCTCAGCCAGGGAACACTGGCATATGGTCTTTCAGAATGAATTACATTTGTTGCGGAGGGAAGTTTTCCGAGTTCCCATTTGACAGGGAATAAAATTGAGGTTTTCTTGCTGGCGTTCTGCGAAGGCAATATGAACCACGACCTTTGGATACTCAAGGTCGGCTGTCTTTGTTTTGTGCGGCAAGCTTCGAAGCAGCATTCTTTATGGCAGAAATGAGGTCACTGTGTCTCTCTGGGTTTTTTTGGTTTTGTTTTTCTTACGAAGAAGCTGCTCGGCAAGCCTGCTCATCTCCTCTTTTCAGTCCCTTTGGGGTATATGTCGTCTTGGATCAGTGAATGCAGAAGTTAATTTAGCATGATGGTGCTCTCTGCTTCCCACTCTCATCTCTCCACCTTTCCTCTCCTCAGAAAACTTTCTAAGAATACCCTTTTGTGTATTGCTCTCTTCCCCCACCCGCCTGCACCACTTTTTGTTGACCTCAGCAACAAACACGGTGGTTAACTGAAGAAACATTTTTGTTAACGAATATATGAAACTAGTTAGATTGTTGGGCATAGAGCTGGGACTCTTTGGTTCAAATCTCTGGGCTGCCTCAGAAGTTATTGACTTACCTTCAGCCAGTCACTCTCTCTCTCCTCCTAACCCAGGAGTCACCAACCTTTCTATGCCTGTGGCCACATTTGGATTTCTGAGAGAGTGTTCTGGGTTCCACCCTTTCTTGTCACTTTTCTCCCCCTTCTCCCAGATCAGCTCCCACCCACCTGCCAACTGAGAGAGGCAGAAAGAGAGAAAGCACATCTACGCATTATATCTGGGCAAAATAGAGCTGAACGAAGAAGTGAAAGAGAGAGTCGCTCTTCCAACTTCCAGTGGAGAAGATGGTAAGGTAAAGGTAAAGGGACCCCTGACCGTTAGGTCCAGTTGTGGACGACTCTGGGGTTGTGGCGCTCATCTCGCTTTACTGGCCAAGGGAGCCGGCGTACAATCTGAGTTTTATAAATGCCAGCAAATCATGAAAACTGTTGTGTTGCATGGAATTTCATGGGAGCCGCAGTCTATTCAGGGGTTTGGGTATGATTTCAGGAACATATTTATTTATTATATTTTGTTTATTAAATTTATACCCTGCCCTTCTTCCAATAGAGGCTCCTGTATCACCGTCTTTGAAAAGGGAAGCAAGCTTTTAAAGGCTGCTAAATACTCAGAGTGTGAGCTGTCTTTTTATCAGCAACTAAGTCATTTAAAATGACATGAAGCACCCTCTTTATTGATTGTCCACCAGCAGTCATTGCTCTGGATTTTTACAGTTGTCTGCTCTGTCCTGAGTATACTATTTTAGGCAATGACAGAGCAGGCGTGGATTCCCCGCATGCAATAGTTAAGGGTAGACATTTGCCCTTTCTGCAACTGTGATTTAAAATGAGATTTCAACCATTTAACTCCCTGACACCCCAAATGGGCTTATGGTACATGCCGGAGCCATTTGGTGTGTTTGTGTGTGTGTGTGTGTGTGTGTGTGTGTGTCTTGAAAGGCTAGACTTATTGGTCATGTCTTGCTATGGACAAATGCCCAATCTCTAGATCTGAATGCCTGTTGGTTTGAAACGACTGGTTTATTGCTCTTGCAAAATAGCAAGGCAGTTAAAACTTAAATCTCTTAGTCACATGAAACTTCCTGTGTGCATATTCCTGAAGGCCTGAGTTTCTGACCCCAGAAGGTGACTTGGGAAGTAGGAGATAGGATCTGTGAAGGAGAAAGGGACAGGAGTTCTGTTCTGCTTGCCTTATCCTAATTTTTGTGGGCATTTTTTCTAGTTTATTTTATAAACAAGTGAATTACCTAAATAGTCATTGAACAAGTCATGGATAGGAGACAAATCCTGTTTTATGTGAACCACCCTGAGACCTTCAGGTATAGGACGGTATATAAATAATAATAATAATAATAATAATAATAATAATAATAATAATAAATATTTCTGCATGGATTTAGCTGTAGGGTACAAATATGTTATCATGGGTCAATCTAGATTTTATACTTCAAAACTCCACTTGCCTACATGAGTAGCCATAACTTGAAATCATAAAAACAAAGGACCCTTTTTCAACATATGTGAGACATACCAGGCCCACTGTTACGACAGTAGTGACACATGTGTTGAGGCAGGGCTACCTGTATGGGGATGGAGCAGTGATGAGCTCCTGAACGTTTGATTGGACCAGGTTGGACCACTGCCACCAATCTGGCAGCCTCACCGGTGCAACGGCATCATCCCAACTTTGCCTTCAACTCAAACCAAATATATTACTGAAGCCCTGGAACTGTCTTCTCAATAGAATGGGAAGCAGACCTCCTCCCTTCCCCTTTTTGATCCCGATTAATTCCAAAATACTTTTCTGAAGAATGAAGGCTGCTTAATCTTTGTGTCCTGACCAGATGTCTCCAGCATTCTTCAAATTCCCTGCAATTATCAGGCAAGCTGCTCTTCCTCTGCGATGCTAAAGGTTTAGAAACTCTGCAAGATGCTGTTAAACAGCTTAATAAAGTGATCTTCACATATGGTTTGCAAAAATGCCTAGGAACTCTCTGTCATGGAAGAGAGCATTGTAAGATCATTAAGTACCTTTCCATGCGATGAAATGTTTTTGCATAATATGAGTGTGCTGGTTCTTTTGCAACCTTCTCTTAGGGTTACCTTTCTATTGTGAGGCTCCTCCGCTCAACACTGAGCCGGCTTCAGCTGTGCACACATTCCTGTCCAACGGGCAACCTGTGTGTGCCCACTGCAAGCTTGGGAAGAGGCGTGCGCACAACATTAGCCGTAACCCTGTCCTACGAAATACTTCATTTTAATGCATTTTCATCCAAACCAACTTAATCTGAACTGAGAAAAAGAACGGCCTGGTTGCATCTCAAGCCAGTAATGTGAATATAACCTTTCTGAAGCTCTTGGAAACCTCAATTGGCTTAGAATACAGCATCCCGACTGTAGAGAGGAGAGGACTGGAAGCCTTCATTCTGCAAACACCTGGGTGCCTCCAGACTGTCAGCATTTTGTGGGGGAGATTCAAGGGCACACAGAAATTCTGGTTGTGTGCATTTAAAGTGGATTAAAGGGATCCTAGTAGCACAATAAAAGGGACGCAGGTGGCTCTGTGGGTTAAACCACAGAGACTAGGGCTTGGCAATCAATAGGTCAGCGGTTCGAATCCCCGCGATGGGGTGAGCTCCCGTTGCTTGGTCCCTGCTCTTGCCAACCTAGCAGTTTGAAAGCACGTCAAAGTGCAAGTAGATAAATAGGTACCACTCTGGCAGGAAGGTAAACGACATTTCCATGCACTGCTCTGGTTCGCCAGAAGCGGTTTAGTCATGCTGGCCACATGACCCGGAAGCTGTACGCCGGCTCCCTCGGCCAATAAAGCAAGATGAGTGCTGCAACCCCAGAGTGGGCCACGACTGGACCTAATGGTCAGGGGTCCCTTTACCTTAGTAGCACATAAACACACACACACTTTTTAGCAGGAAATGCACTGAAAAGTGCAGGATGAACAAATGACTGAGAGCTTAGCCACACTTACCTGTTGCCCTGCTCTTTCCAGCCACACCCAAACATACCCTCTTGCACATCCTCCCTGTGGACCATTGGGGAGTAGCCCCTTAAATAAAGACTTATTTGTGCAAAGTGCAATTCCTGTCCTCTGGTATGTGTGGAGACCTTTGCTTCAGCACATGTGTCCTAGGTTAAGTATATAATTCAGTGAAGGGCTGCTTTGGCATGTCTCTCTGTGTAGGAAACGTCTGTTGTATGAAGCAGCCTTAAGGTGTGGGCAGTTTGTGGAATTGCACTTCAGAAGCAATAGAGAGAGCTTTTTAGGCCGCCTTGACAACTTTCAGGTTACTCCCAGCATCAATTTTCTGTGACAATGCAACAGTGCATATCAGTCCCTTCAAGCATAAAGACATACACCTGCCAAAGTGAGCGATATAGTAACACTTCCATCTGTCTTCATCAAAGGTTGATAAACTTCTGGTGGCTTCCCAAATTATGTATTAAGAGCATTTTAGTAGGGATGGTTTTGAATTTCTCTCTGTTCAAATTTCTGTCTGGATTTGGGGGTTCCAGTTGTTTTCCCCAGTTGTTTTTCACAGAGTGGTAACAATAATCTCTCCCCACTCCCCTACCCTGATTCTTGTTTTCAGAATTAGAGTGGAGGAAATACATTCTGTTTGCTTTCCCCTGTTTCTGTTTTGCATTATTGTGGGGCAAAAGCAATTGATGTAGGGGAGCACTTTGCAAGAAACATACCATTAGAGCAATGATGCACTTGGGTGCATTTTAAAATTATTATTTTAAAGAAGTAATAGCAGGAGCAAGTACAATACTGGGGAGCATATGCAGATTTTGGAATTAATGTTGGAGAGCTCAGTTTTGCTTAACTGAAGGCAGGGTGAGTGAAATCAGGGTCTCAGTGGAATGACAGGTCAATGGAAAGAAATTAGGGGCATATAGTCATTCCCACGGAACGCGGGTGGCACTGTGGGTTAAACCACAGAGCCTAGGACTTGCTGATCAGAAGGTCGGCGGTTTGAATCCCCGCGATGGGGTGAGCTCCCGTTCCTCGGCCCCTGCTCCTGCCAACCTAGCGGTTCGAAAGCACAGTGCAAGTAGATAAATAGGTACCGCTCCGGCGGGAAGGTAAACGGCGTTTCCGTGCACTGCTCTGGTTCGCCAGAAGTGGCTTAGTCATGCTGGCCACATGATCTGGAAGCTGTACGCCGGCTCCCTTGGCTAGTACAGCGAGATGAGTGCCGCAACCCCTGAGTCGGTCACGACTGGACCTAATGGTCAGGGGTCCCTTTACCTTTACCTAGTTATTCCCACATTTTAGATGCAGGAACAGCCATGATACAGAAGATATTGAACACTGATCAAATAGTCTTTGCAAGCTCTCTGCACCACCAAATATCTTCTCCAGTCTTATACTTCTGACCAGTGTGAAGACAAACAATGGTTTCTGCTTTTTTTATTTTGCCTTTAATCTTTTGGCTCTAGCAAAACGCAAGCTTGATCTGGCAGTCTCTATATTCATGGCAGAATTCCCCACAGTCTTATTCTGGTACATTACTGAACACCTGACTCTGTGGTGACAAGTGGTCTTTATTTAGAAGATATGTACGCCCCTAAAGGCTGCAAAACAATAACCAGAGAACTGAGAAAGCTGGACGCTTTGGAAAGCACAGATTGCAACTGCAGAGCTGGGCAACTAACTGCCTTGAAAAGCATTTACTGGGTGAAGGAGACTGCGTTTACTTGCATGTGTATGGCCGCTGGTGAGTACCAGGTCACCCTCTGAAGCTCCTGTGCATGCGTCACACATTGGTGCCTTATTAGACATTTCATCTTTAGGAAACATGACTGTCTAGGCATTGTGACACGTCCCCTCTCACCAGTTGGGTATTTCTGACAGCTGGGATGACTAAGGGCAGATGTCCAGACGACTCCAATTTCAGCGTTGTGGTTCCAGCATTTCTGACCTCCCCCTCCCCACTTTCCAGGTGTGCGTGGTATTTTGGTCCATGTGTTTTTTTAGGAATTGAGGCAGATATGCAACTGTGACCCTGTCTGACAAGGGCAGTGTTTGTGTACTTGGGAGCAGGTTATTTGAAGAAATGCCTTCACTCCTGCCACTCTGCCCATGTCTTATGATTGTCTGGCTGTGGCCTGGTGCCAGCCATGGAGTCCTCAGAGGGTGAGCCAGATTTCCTGCATTCTGTTTTCTCCTGTGAGAGTACGGTGGCCATTTTGGGAGCCTGACTCTTGCTCAATTTCTGGCCGAGATTTCACCCCCAAAAATATGGGTTTTGGGGGTCCGTGATCTTGTGGGGTACTCCAAAACACGCATTGTTGGGTGCCATGCCCCAAAAAGCACTTTTCCTGGGTCCACAATCTTGGGCAGGTCACATAACTCATGTGGGATTTCGGACCCAGAAGATCTTGTCGCGGATTTGGGCCACATCCCATTAGAGTGTTTGCAGTGTGTGTCTACAGACCCAGTTTCACCAATCTGTTCTTGAGTGGGAGCTCTGCTTGTCACTCCCTAATACTCCTTTGCTGCCAGGGGCAAGGGTGTGTAATTCTACTTGAGGTTTCCCAGTTTCTGGAAACAACATACCATAGTTCTCTGCCTCCCCATTCTTTGGCTCCTAGCTATTGATTCTAGCTTTTCCTGTCTTGCTGTGTTGCACCTTGCCTGAACTCCTTGTGATAGTGACTCTGGACTGTTGCCCGACTTTGTCTCTGGATCACATTTGGACATAGCCTGGTTCTCCGAGCTGGACCTTGGTTTGTTTGTACTGTGCTGCACCCGTCCTCAATGGTGAATACTCTGGTGAAGTCTTTAATCTCCTGTAACTTGGACCCTAGTCCTTGAGGACACCCGCTGTGGTGTATGACAATGACCTGCTTCAGAAACACAGCTTGTGTATCTACCTGTGACAGCAATTTGGCTGGCAAACATATGGAATGGGGTCTTCTCAGTGTTGGCACCACATTCGTGGAAATTTGATCCTGAGGGAGATTGGATAAGCCCCATTGCTACAAGTTTTTAAATGAGATTTGAAGACTCATCTCTTTGCCACTTGTATGCATATTATGAATTGATTATGGACTGATTTTTATAACTGTGGAATTGGTGAGGCTCCTTTTATTGTGCTACATTGTGTTTTCTGACTATACTGTGTTGACTGCTATTTATGTGCTGGCTGTCTTAACTGGCAACTTTAAGAGGTTTCCATGCTCAAAAAGTTTAAAATGTATTTTTACATTGGTTATAAATCAGATGTTGTTTAGTTCATCACGTTTGCAGCTTTGGAAGAATATGCTCCTAAAATTGGGATACAAAACAATTCAAGATACAAGCAAATAAATACATAAATGTTGGTGTCTTGCCAGTTCATGTGGTCCAAAGAGAAATGCTTTCACCAGGGAAACTTCAAGTGATGATTCGGAAGGTCTATGTGGGTGTGTCCTCTTCACAAATGGGGTCTAATGACCTCAAATCATCATCATTCAGTTGGTTGCTATATAAGTAAAAGAGAATAGAGCTGAGGCAATAGAACTGCAACGTATTTTCTTCTGAGAGGTACAATGAGGAACAACACCTGGTTAATTTTACATGTTGAATGAAAAAATTGGTATGAAAAATACTTTTGAATGCAACCATCTGTGGATTCTCATTCTGTTGCAGAGAAGAGAATAATGGTGTTTTCTTAAGAACAAAATACTTTGTTAGGGTTGGTCCCAAAATGTGAAAACTTTTAAAAACTGCAGCTGCATACCCCTCAACTGCCCCAATTAGAACTGGGCATCCTGTTTCTGGGTGTTGCAGTTTCAGCACGGCACTCCACAATGCACAAGATTGTGACCTTGAGTAAGATGTGTTTCTGGCTCTAATCCTCTCACGCAGGTCACGTGACTCGCCTGGGAGCACGGCCCGGAAGACGCATGTCTGGGTTTTTGGCCTAGACAGGTTGGAGGGTGTGCACCTTTACCAACAGGGAGCACAGGAAAAATGTACCATTTGAGGGGCTGCTCCATGAATCCAGGGTCCCTCCTTGATGTTCTGTGCTCATGGTGGAATCAGGGCAGCTATACGCAATCGTGTTTACAATATTATGCACGCCTGAAAAAGTTTCAGGGCAGACATATGGCTTCATTACCAATCAGTGCCTGTCCTATAACTTCAGCCTGAAATCCTGTAACTTTATATGCCATGGATGTTATGGGGTGTTTTGTCCTGCTTTTGCTGGGCTATACTGCAAGAGCGCTCCTCCTGACAGCATCAGGGAAGCATTATGGAGCAACTAACTAAGCAGAAAGATATGTGGACCATCTTGTCTTAGTGACACATTGCAGAACACACCAGCAAAAGCCCAACATCGTTCTGGAGGAACCCTCACGGGATTCTCCACTTCAAGCAGCCCTTCAGAAAGAGAGCACATCAAGATTTTATTCCATCTCCTCTTTGTAAGTGTTTGCTTGAAATGGAACGCTCTCCTTAGTGGTTCACATACTTCTGCGGGTTCATGTTCCCAGTGCATTGTCCACATAAATTAAATAACATCAGTGTAGCCTGAACTTTGCTGCTGCATTTTTTTGCTGGCTGTGGCACCATTCAAAGGAAAACTGGATGGCTGTCAGCAATCTGAAGTGATGCCTCTTTCTATTGGAACCATAAGGAACTTTAAAACGGGTTTATTTTAAGGCTGGACAACCAAAACCTGAACCATCCCCTGTTAATGAATACCCTTGTGTATGGAATTAACATGTCTTTTATTGACATATTCAGAACATACGATTCTAATTCTAGTAATATCAGGCAGCGGGGGGGGGGGGGGAGAGAAATAATGGTATGCTTCTGGAAGATTTTCAAATACACAAGGCAATTTATGCCTTAAAACAGTTAATCTGCAATAAATAGAATAAGCGTTGAGGTGCTAGATTTTGGGTCAAAAAAATGGCAGGGAAAGGAGTAGGTGATTTATTTGATTTTTAATCTCCACAACACAGAGCACTGCTAAGTCACTGCGGCTTTATTTTATGAAGCAGCCATCAGTGATCTCATTGTTTTACGTGGTGTCTGGTGAGATTGATGATAGTGTTCGACTAAAATACTGGTGGAGGCTTCCAGCATTAATTCATCCATGAAAACTCAACCCCTTATGGCCAACAAAACATCTGCAAACTCAGGTGTTCTCCAAAAAGCTAAAAACAAAACAGTGTGTGTGCATTTGTGGGGAGGACACAATCTGAAAGGAGGAAGTGTTGGGTGAAGGGCAAGGGAGCGAAATTAAGCCTGCTACCTCACCGCTCCCCCCACCCCAGCAAAACCAGGGATGTATGCTTGCCTGCAGAAAGGCAATTAGGGCATGCAGCCTATAGGGAAGAAATAAGTGGAAAGCACCTTTCCAATACAGGGCTGCCCCTATTGCAAATGAAGCAATATGACTGCCCTGAAACCTTTGCAGGTGCAAATGATATTCAAAGCATGATCACGTATAAGGTAAAGGTAAAGGGACCCCTGACCATTAGGTCCAGTCGTGACCGACTCTGGGGTTGCGGCGCTCATCTCGCTTTATTGGCTGAGGGAGCCGGCGTATAGCTTCCGGGTCATGTGGCCAGCATGACTAAGCCGCTTCTGGCGAACCAGAGCAGCGCACGGAAATGCCGTTTACCTTCCCAGCGGAGTGATACCTATTTATCTACTTGCACTTTGACGTGCTTTCGAATTGCTAGGTTGGCAGGAGCAGGGACCGAGGAAGGGGAACTCACCCCGTCACGGGGATTCGAACCGCCGACCTTCTGATCGGCAAGTCCTAGGCTCTGTGGTTTAACCCACAGTGCCACCCGCGTCCCATGATCACGTATAACCACCCCTATAACATCAAGAGGACAAATCATGGCAAAGGCTCAATATAAAGGACACATGAAAGGCCCAGAATGGTTGGGACTGGCTGTATCAGGCTCTCTTTTTTTACGGCATCTTTTCAATTGGCGTTTAGCTGAGGCTGTAACGATGACAAGTCCACTGCTGTTCAGCTCTGATTTAGCACCAGCAGGAAGGATAGGTAAGACCTTCTCTTTGTCATCACAAGCAGCAAAGGAATGTAAGTCGTGTAACGCAAGAGTGAGCCGCCTTCTGTTCTGCCTCATATATCAGTGACAGAATTATCATCTAAGTTCTCTCCGCAGAAGCCTTGCTCTGCTCCTGCAGAACTATTACAACTTGATTTGCTGAACGCAGAGTGAGTTTGCAGTTCTGGAAGATAGAAAACCCATCTGCCCGCTTCAAAGCTGAATGGATTTAATCTAGAACCACTGAAAGGGAAGAATAAAGAAACACACAATGATTTAACATTGGGTTTCCCCCCTTGCTATATAACAGCCAAGATCGTACTGTTGAATTTAAGATTTTCAAAGATGGAGATCTTCTGTCTCATTTATGCAGGATGAGGGCCACTGGCAACGCTTCTGGCATGTTGACAGGAGTACGCTAGCAGTAAATCACACTGGGCAAGCTGGGGTTAAATCCTTATTAGCAAAACAGGATCTGCACAGGAGTGTCAGGCCTAATGAGCACAGCAACTCAGATCTTGCCCCCATGAAGTAGTTGCCGAGACTAAAGGTCCCTGTCTTTTCACAGATGTCTGTTTCCTCCTCTCCTGGGTCTTTCCCAAGCAATCTGAGGCTATGCTGGCATGCCTGTCTCTGCTCCTCTCATTTCATACCTCTCCTGACCCTGGGAGACCAGTGAGGAGGGGAGCTGGTTGCAGCAGGAGGGTGGGGGACACCCTGGGTTCTTCACCAGCCGGACTCATCTCTGCTTCTTGGCCTCCCTCCTCTCCTGCTTCTGCTTCTGCTTCTAGACTTCTCTCTGCCACAGACTCTCCCCGCTCACTGTTACCTCTTCACCTCCTCCTCCCAATCTTCTCCCTCTTCTTCCTGTGACCACTCATCATTGTTCCATCACCACCCCCTGGGCTCTGAGCCGTCTTCCTTTGGCAGTTCCCCAGCTGGTGCCTCCCACCATTCCTCTATGTCCAGTCAGTCGATGAAATGGAGCAATGGAGACAAAGTTTAGCTTTACTTTTGTACAGTAGGCTAGGTTCTACACAAAGACAACCCTTTTTGGCATCCATCCAGGCAAGCAAGAGTCCTTATCAGAATTTAAGGAGACAGGCAAAAATACTCAGGAAGGATGAGGGCTGGTGAAGGGTGTGGCCTAGGGAAAGAGGGTGTGGTGGGGGAAGGGCATGTGCCCTCAGGAGAATCTGCTATTGGCTGCAGAGGGGTAAAAAAAGAGAACTATACATAGCCTTTGTCTTTCCCCCCCTCTACAACTAATAACACTGTGTGTATGTTTGTGTGTGCGATTTAAGGAATGCTTGGAGTGAACTGGTTCACTTCAATGAAGTTCAAAGAATTAGTTCAAAAATTTCTGAATTACACCCAAAAGTTGTTCCTGTAACTGCCATATGAACAGTTTATTAAGTTTATTTGGGGATAGAACTTCAAACGATTTCTAGCTCATTGTCAAGTTCATTCCTTACATGTGTTTTTCCCTCTTGCTACGTAAGCTGTTATGTAAGAATATCAGCTCAATACATCCATGAAGAACATGCTAAATATACTAAGCTCCCCTCCAAAAAAACCATAATAAATAAAACACCATCCTCTTTCAACATAGCACATACTTAATACTACAGAGGCCAAAACTATATTATCTATATGCATATCACACTTGTTCTTGCAATAAGTCACACTTCTTTTTATTCATGTGCCCCTGTGTTGGCAAATGCCCATTTTAATTTCACCCAAGAAGCAATCTATTATTATTATATATATATATATATTTAAAAACCATTTAGAGTAAGATTACACCTTTTAACGTCCTGATGCCAAGTTGCAACAAATATATAATTTGCACAAGTGTAAACTTCTTTTGTTTTATTCGTCTGTGTTTCAGATGGTTAGATCACCTTCTCAAGGTTCTTCAGGGTCAACAACACATTGAAATAGGAAGAACAACTTTGCAAATAAAACACCATAAACATCCATTTCCAGAGGGTCTTGGGGCACCTTAAAGACTAACAAATTTATTATAGCACAAGGCTTTGCGGACTGTAGTGCACATTTTCAAATGCATGGATAGTTATCCTGAGTTACAAGTACATATACATGAGGTGAGGAGAAACACAGGAAGTATATAGATGGTGACAATTGCATTATTAACAGTGGCTATTCATAAATTACCGTTGCCTCATGCTCAAGCCTCAGGTGACAGCACTAAATCTCTTGGTGAATTGCAATACAGCAATTTCTTAAAGCAGTTTCTGTTTGAAGTTCTTCTCTTACATTAGGGGAGGTTGGAATATTCCTCTACCAGTTGTTGTTGTGGGGTTTTTTTTAAGCATTGGCATGTCTGATGTCAGATTTGTGCCCATTTATTCTTTTGCATAGAGACTGGCCTGTTTGTCCTATGCACAAGTGGAAGAGCATTGCTGGCATACACCCCATCAAAAGACGAGCAGGTTAATGAACTCATGATAATGTGAATGACCTTTTTAGGTCCTTTAATAGTGCTGCCAGAGTAGACATGGGGACAGAGTTGGCACCTGGGACTTGGCTGCAGGATCTGGTCTTTGAGTCTGTGTACACAGGATAAATTTAAAGCACATGACTTTTCCCAAAGAATTCTAGGAACAGTAATTTGTTAGGGGTGCTGAGAATTGTAGCTTTATGAGGGATAAACTACAATTCCCATGATTATTTGGAGCAGCATTGCACTTTATATATATGGTATGGCCTATATGTTGCTCCTGAGGAGATGTTATGGTTGCCGCCCGCCTTGGAAAAATGGGATTGCACCGTTTTTGGACAAACGTGTCTCCTGTCCTATTTGGACTTTAGATGGGATGGGATGCCTTTTTCTCATATTTGAGCTCAAAATGGCGGTTGCATGGCTGTTGGCACAGCTCAGGAGGAGCCTGGATTGCCATGAGGAACAATAGAGAGAAGGGGGAAGGAGCAACCTGCTCTCCTGCCCTCGTCCCCTCCTTCATTCCCTCTGGTCCTGCTCCTAAGCTGCCACCCGCTGGTTTAGCATGGTGCGGGTTTGCGGTCTCTCCTCCTCCCTCCTCCTCCTCTGTGCTCAAGTCTCTTCTGACACCAGCATGGGCGAGAGGCTGGACCTGTGGCTTAAGTTGGCCGTAGCCCCTGCCCGTCAGTCAAGGGGAAGAGCAGGACTAGGGAGGGAGGGAGGCGAGAGGCCAAATGCAAGGACCCCCCCCCACACACAAATTGGGAGGGAAGGATTTCATGTTGTGAGATTGTGTGTGCCCCCCAAACCCCACCACCAACCTGTCCTTTATTTTGCCCGACCAAAGGTGGCAAACCTAGCTTGGGGTGCTATCTGTCAGCATGTCGAGGCCTTACCACCCACAGGCTATGAGAAGGAAGAGCCATAGCCTAGGGGAAGATGTAGATCATTCATGATGCACTTTAACTGGGAGTTAAACATGCCAGCAAGTGATGTTCTGATTGTCTTCTAGGTCTTTCTTGTAGTAGAAGTTTCTTGGTGTGCCACTTTCTTGCCTGACTTCTGCCTGCATCAGAAATTGCAACGCGGCATTATTTGCAATCAGGGCAGGGCCTTAGCTCAGAGGTTAAGCATCCGACTTGGTCAATCGAATTAATCTGTCTGGTTGCAAAAACCTGCAACAGTGACCACATCTTGTTGTTTGCACAACTGTTACCATCATTTGACAAGCCAGGACTGTGCAATGGCTGTGATGAGCTGGCAAACTGTGAGACAAATTATCCTATTATCTTCAGTGCTATCAGTAAGTGGCTGTTGGCAAACATTGGGAGCAAAGTGCGAAATGATGGGTTGGCGAATTCGGTTCAAAGGACAAATATCTGAGCCAGGAATCTGCTATGAAGCAGTGTTGAGGACAGTAATAATTCTGTGGTATGGTTTTCTTCAAATTAATGGGAATTCTTTAGTGCAAATTAGAGGTGAGGGACTTGTGGACTTGCTAGACAACAGCTCAAATGATCCCTGGCTTTTGGCCACAGGGGCTGGTGACAGTATGGAAAGCCACAATTCCCCCATCTCTGGTGTAAATGATGTAATCTTAAGGCAAGTCCAAGGACAAACAGTGCTTAGCCCAAGGATAAGTTTTGGCACAGCATTCTTTGTTCAGTTTTTGAATACTTTTTGATGTACTTTCAGCCCATTTCACAGCTTTAATGCCTACTCTGTAAACGTGATCTTTCCCTGCCATCACACACACACACAGAGCTTGGACACAGAGCTTCAAAGCCTGGATCTGTGTTTAGTAACATGTCACAAAAGGAATTCTGGATGAGCCCTAAGTTCTCCTCTTATACGGATGTCTGAGAATTCCACTGTAATTTGTCATGGAAGTGGAAATTGCTCCAGCTTGCATGTTCGTCTGTGGTCTGGAATGGAAATCAGTCAAACAAATACCAATTGGTGTTCATTTATAACACACCCCTCCTTCAAGCGATATGTAATCACTAGCAATGTTAGAAATTATTGAGATTTCCCTTCCATTGCAACGAATGCTTTCTGCAGGGTTGGGCAAAGGAACTCATATGTGCAGCCAGGGCAGCAGGATCCAACCCCTCCTCTGCCCATCAGTTGAACTGCACACAGGAGTTCCTTGTGAGGAACAGCCAATGGAGGTGGGGTGGGGTGGGGTGGGGGGAGACGGAGTTCAATGCAGTTTTCTGCATCAGCCACAATAATTATAACAGAAATATGGCATAAAACGTATTTGGTGGAAACTGATCTGCAGTGGAATGGAAACAGCACTGCTTATGTTGAATACAGGTCAAAATAGAAATTGCTGCCTTATTACATCCCCAATAACACTCCTGCTTCCTACGTTTCTATGTTGGCTGAGAAGCACATGTGTGCTGGATTCCTAGTGGGCATTATCTCTCTTTGTGGCACTTTATCTTCTGGCTGATCTTTGAGCATTATCTCTTGTCAGCTCCCGGTATCGGAGTGAAGAACTGTGCTTGGAAACGGAGCAGTGAATCACCCTTTATGGTATATCTGATGCATCTAAGTTAGCTGCATATGCCAGGGTCAGTCAGCCATGGATCTCAGGAAGATATGTGGGTTTCTTTACCTTCGTTCTGCTTTTGCTAGGTGTGTGTTCGATCACACTAAGAGATATGCTGAAAGCCAGAAGAGACATGCTTGGGAGATCCATAATACTTTGAAAACAACAATGACGACAATAAAAAAAGCATCTGGCACAGAGGAGAGGTTGCCTAAGCCTTTCTTCCCATGCTGTTTTCCCGACCGAAAATAAAGCTGTTATTAGCTTCACAAGGGGGAAAACGTGCTTGTATCACCACCATCCCTCTGTGAGGCTAAGAGCTGCTTCAATGGCCAATTTAAAGCGAAGAAATGACATCTGGGGAAAACTGTTTCCCCCCAATGCTGTTCCCCAGATTCACAGTTGCTTCAAAAGTACAGTGGTACTTCTGGTTAAGAACTTAATTCGTTCTGGAGGTCCGTTCTTAACCTGAAACTATTCTTAACCTGAAGCACCTCTTTAGCTAATGGGGCCTCCTGCTGCTGCTGCGCCACCACCACACAATTTCTGCTCTCATCCTGAAGTAAAGTTCTTAACCTGAGGTACTACTTCCGGGTTAGCGGAGTCTGTAACCTGAAGCATTTGTAACCCGAGGTACCACTGTAGAAAGTCCAGCCATAGGACTATCATATCATATCATATCATATCATATCATATCATATCATATCATATATCATATCATATCATATCATATCATATCATATCATATCATATCATCATATCATATCATATCATCAGCATTGGTTCTTCATTCCAGACACAGCCAGCCCCTCCATTTGACAGACTGAGGTGACTGTCCCAGGCAGTTGGTTTTGGCTGTCTTGAAAGGGCAGCAAATTGTTGTTTATTTACTATTACTGTGTCTTTACTGCCAGGCAGGAGGAAAGACGCTTGAGAGATTTCCTGTGTCAAGTGCCAAAATAACTTGGCTGACCTTGGATGCAATGTGCCTGTTTGTGTTTGTTTGTGTGTCATTTTCTGCTCTGCCTCAAGTGACAAAAGGTCTTAGGCTGGCCTTATGCTCTCCCTTTTGAGTGGAAAGAGATGTTTTGAATGTGGGGATGATTAGGGAGGCAGGAGAGGATATATTATTTAATGATATCCTTCCTAACTTGAGCTAGCAAGTTCCATATTCTAGCAGAGTTCCAAACATCCCCCTTTTTTAAATTACACAGCGATCATTTTGTTGCTGACTCATCTGAGTCTTACTATTAAAGATTCCTTCCTGGTAAAATCCCTTCTAAACCCTCTTAAAAAGAATAAACACAAGAATCTGATTAGCGCTAACATAAAAGTAGTTTACTCACAGATTCATTCAGGTTCACAGATACAGTGGGACCTCAGGTTAAGAACTTAATTTGTTCTGGAGGTCCGTTCTTAACCTGAAACTGTTCTTAACCTGAGGTACCACTTTAGCTAATGGGGCCTCCTGCTGCCGCCACAAAATTTATGTTCTCATCCTGAGGCAAAGTTCTTAACCCGAGGTACTGTTTCTGGGTTAGCGGAGTCTGTAACCTGAAGTGTCTGTAACCTGAAGCATCTGTAACCCGAGGTACCACTGTATATCCCTGAAGGCAGGCTTAGGTTATGTAACAACTAGAACTATTCCATAAAGAAGTTAGTCCCAAGTGACTGCGACTAAGCAGTCACTTCTTCAAACGAGCAGCAACATACAAAATGGAGAACACACACTGATCAGAACATAGAGGCTGTGTGCTCCTCCATGCTAGTACAACAGACCACACCCTCATCAAGTTAAATGTAATGGAAGTCTGTCACAGCTCAGGAGGAAACTGGAAGTCTTCTCCTGAGTGGTACAAAACATCCCCCAACATGTCCACTGTAGGAATGTTGTACTTGACTGCAGTTTTACGTCCCACAATGAGAGACAGGGAACTGTAGCTACTCCATGTATCTTCTTGTCTTCCTTATAATGCCTTAGTTTCACATAAGTGCAGCATGGCATCGCAGTGGCTTGCATTGTCAGGACCAGATCTATCGTCAGTCAGAGTTGTGGGATGTGAAACACAAGAGCAGTCAAGTACAACATTCCTAGAGTGAACATGTTTACACATGGGGAGGAAAGTTTGTCCAGCCAGCAGGTAAACTTCCTGCTTTCTTCTTGGCTCGGGCAGACTTCCTCTGCATGTGACTAGAGGTGGGTGTGTTCTCACCTGTGTACAGTGGTGCCCCGCAAGACGAATGCCTCGCAAGACGGAAAACCCGCTAGACGAAAGGGTTTTCCGTTTTTGAGCTGCTTCGCAAGACAATTTTCCCTATGGGCTTGCTTTGCAAGACGAAAACGTCTTGCGAGTGTTCCGATTTTTCCCGCTTCCTCCCCCTTTTCTAAGCCGCTAATCCGCTAATAGCCTTTTAGCCGCTAATCCGCTAAGCCTTTAATAGCCGCTACGCCTTTAATAGCCGCTAAACCGCTAATAACGCTAATCCGCTAAGCCGCTAATAGGGTTGCTTCGCAAGACGAAAAAACCGCTAGACGAAGAGGCTCGCGGAACGGATGAATTTCGTCTTGCGAGGCACCACTGTAATGACAAAAGCACAGGGCAGGGAAGCCATCTTTCTCTCTTTGACTACATGCATCAAAGAAGCAACATCTGCTTAGCCAAAGATGCTCTCTTCCAGCCAAGAGAGGACAAAGGGACTGTCTTCTTATGGAATAGTTTCCAAGTATATGTTACTTTTCTAAGCTAAGTCTGCTTTCTGGGATCCGATTGTGAACAGAATGATATGTGAGTAAACTCTTTTTTTAATACTTTTATAAAAGACTGTTTCGTGTCTTATCTTTTACGAGGGAATAAGGGGAAAATACCAGAACAGTTATTATAGAGGCTTTAGTGAGCCTGAGCAAATGCATCCGCTGCAAGTTTAAAAAGGGGAATGTTACTCTGCTAAATAGTGGAACTTTTTAACACAAGTTGGAAAAAGATATAATCAGACAATATATCCTCTCCTGCATCCCTGAACGTTCCCACAAGAGTGAGGCACCCCAAAAAGAGGAGAATGGTGGCAAAGGTGTTTGACGACCAGATGTGTGTGCCATGCATGGCCTACCCTGCATCCCATAAACTAGCTTGCTGCCCTTAGGTATGTTAGCAGATGCTGTTGTCCTATCACCAGTGTTAAAATAAGATTCAGCCACTGCTCTGGTCAGTTTCTGTACATGGAATGGTGGGACACCATTTTGTCCTTTGCCTCAGGAAGCGAAATGTCTTGGGCTATCCCTGTGCATTGCATTGCTGCATTGCTGACCCCCAATGATGTACCTGCCCCGATTTTAATGAGGATGTCCCCTGGAGAATCCCTCATTTGCCAGGGATTCGGTTTGAGTCAACCTGAGAAAGGGCATTCTCGATTCAGACACCCCATCTGTGGAACTCCCTCACACCCCAGAGACCATTGGTGCTTATAAGCTTTTGGCACCAAATGAAGACCTATCCAGGCTTTTGGCTGAATCTGTGTCACAGCACTTGGTAAAAATAGCTATTTACCTGTGTATGTGCTTTCGCTTGGTTTTATTGCATGACCTCCAAGATTTCCAAGATAGTTTATTGACTGACTGATTTTATTGTGTCTTTCGGCAATTCACTCTGCTCTGACGTTATCTTGTAATGAAAAGAGGGTAACAAAATTTACAAATAAATAAAATAGAAAGCAAATTATATGAACGGGCATTAGATCATGTATTGTGCTAAATTAGTGGTTTCTGAAAGCAGAAAAGAAACACAGAACAAGGTCAGCCCTCATATATTTTACACACATGGCTTCCTCCGAAGAATCCTGGGGTGTTTAGTTTGCTAAGGGTGTTGGGATCTGTGGTTCTGTGACTGGTAAACTACTGTTCCCAGTAGGTTGGGGGGTGGGGGTGGGGGAGAAGCCATGTGCTTTAAATGCATGTCATGGATGTGACCATAAAATCTAGCACCAGCCTTCCTCACAACCATAAGATGACTTATCACAGACACAATTAGGGGACAGTCCAAGTTAAAATCCCCAAAAGAGTATCTTAAAAAACAGTGTCCTCAAATAAAAACCTGGACTTGCTTTGAGTAATTTTTGCAAAACAAAATAAGGGTTACAAGTATATTATATGGAGAAGGACAGTAATGATGAAAAGAGAAAGAAGCAGTTTATAAAGAAAGGAAAAGTAGAACCTCATGGAGGAGGAAGGAAGTCTATAAGAACAAAATAAGAATCGGGAATAGAAAAGAAGATAACATGAGTCTGTTTGTAAGATTTTTCGGATTTACTGTATGGTTATGTGTTTGCAATTTCTTTTTGTGTGTGTTTTCTGTTTAGTTTGTTTTTCTTTTGTTTTTCTTCACGTTTTGAGTGTTTATGTGTTGTCACAAAAATTCAGTAAAAAGCACTTTAAAAAGCAAACAAACCATAATTATGATTGTGCTTTCCCTCTTTCTATACTGCATACGCACCACACATTCAAAGTGCACGACTCCCCCCAAAGAATCCTGGGAGTTTACCCCTCACAGAGCTGGGAATTGTAGTTCTGTGAGTGGTAAGCTACAGTTCTGCATTTGCTTTCATGGTGCCTTAAATCACGTATGGTGTGTTCACAGCCAAAGAGAATTTGGAAGCTAAATAGTATGCAAGAGAAATCCCTCCCACATAACAGCAGCATGAGTTTGTGCCCTTGTTTTTTAGCTCTCCACTTATTCTTCTCTGAGTAGTATTGATCGCCTTGGCATAAGCTTGCAAACTGCCTCCATCTTTCTTACTAGCGCCACCTGCCCTGCTTCAGGCCTGCAGGAGTCTCCCCTTCCCACATCACAGTTCAATCTCCCTGTGGTTATTGCAGCTCTATCTTTCAAGGATCCTCCTTCTACTCTGCAAAAACGCACACAGAGACTCCTGAGGCCTTCCAGGTCTTTGTAGCTCTCAAAATAGCAACAACCGAGCAGCGATAAACTAGCTGGCCCAGTTTGTATCAGGAGTGCATTGCTACTTCTTGGGTGGCATCCCTGCCATGTGCCGTGGAGGAAAGTAAAATATTCCTCTCCTTAGGCCTCTAATTATTTAACTTTGGCTTGGAAATGTGGGCCAATTCCTGGCTTGTTGGCACAGGCAACTTCCTCCGAAATCTATCCTATAACCGTAGTTTGACTTTCATGTCTGCATACTGCTGTCAGGTGATCTTTGATAAAATATAATGAAGGAGAGATCTGACGGAAGATTGTGACAAACCTTTGTTTGGTGTTGCTGAAGCTCTGGGGTTGAATGCCTCTGGGCTGAACAAGGCACTTAAAGATGTGCCAGAACCTCAAAGGTCTGTTTTCTTTACCCTCCTATTGTTGTAAGACGAACTGCTCTTTTAAGATTAGCACGTTGAGCCAACGTTTTATGTCTAAAATGAGTGAGGTGTGCTTTGTAAAATAAAGGATGGCTTTAATAATGGTGGTGTTTTTAAAAGTTAATTTTAAAAAGATTTATTTTGCAATTTTAAAAAAGAGTTTGGGGGCTAACGTGAGTGTAATTTTGATACTATCAGAGTGTGCAGCCCCTGCCTTTGTGCTGGAGGGAAAGGGTGCGTCTCCACAGCTATTCCAGGAAACCTTGGTCCCAATGCCTGGAGTCACACCACTGATTTTGCCCTCTGCCGGCTCTCCAACCCAGCCAATTCTTAATTAACAAGCGGTAAAAATGCCTAGCGTGCAGGCTGGTGGGGGAGAGAAGAGGGGCCATATATTACTTCTTAATTGTTTTATTTGTTTTTTTTTCATGTTTTTGTTGTTGTTTAGTCGTTTAGTCATATCCGACTCTTTGTGACCCCATGGACCAGAGCACGCCAGGCACTTCTGTCTTCCACTGCCTCCTGCAGTTTGGTCAAACTCATGTTGGTAGCTTCGAGAACACTGTCCAACCATCTCGTCCTCTGTCGTCCCCTTCTCCTTTCCCAGCATCAGGGTCTTTTCCAGGGAGTCTTCTCTTCTCATGAGGTGGCCAAAGTATTGGAGCCTCAGCTTCACGATCTGTCCTTCCAGTGAGCACCCAGGGCTGATTTCCTTAAGAATGGATAGGTTTGATCTTCTTGCAGTCCATGGGACTCTCAAGAGTCTCCTCCAGCACCATAATTTTCATGTTACTGATCATCAAAGAGCAGTAAGACAAGCAAAACTTCCTGCTCCGCTCCCCAAGAGGTGAGATCGAGGCTAGCACCCCTTAGATCAACACAAATTCCAGTCACTTATGCAAACAAATAAATTATAGTTTAAAACTACATTAGTTGGAAATTTTGTGGTTCTGCTGCATCCTTTGTAGCTTTCTTCACAAATAAAGGCACAACCAATCCATTGTAAATGTGTCCTTTCGTTCCCAACCCTTCGCAAGCATTAATTTGTTAGGTTTGTGTTATCTGTCAGGACATGGTTGAGCAAAGCCAGCTGAGGGGATTTAGCAAAGCTTGGGGGCATATAAATAAAACAATGTATGTATAAAATCATCTTTTAAAGTCATCCAAGTTGGTGGCCATTACTGCCTCCTGTGGAAGCTTATTTATGCACTGTGTGCATAAGAAGTTCTTTCTCTTGCCTTTCCTGGATCTTCCAAAATTCAACTTTCTTGGATGTTCCCAAGTTCTAGTGTTATGGCGGAGTGAGGAAAACATTGCTCTAGATACTTTCTCCACATCATTCTAAGTTTATACACCTCTTTCATTGTATATCCTCTAACCTGCATTTTCTAAAGCACCTCAGATATTCCAACCTTTCTTCACAGGGGAGTTGCTCAATCCCCTTTATCATTCTGGTTGCCATTATTATTATTATTATTATTATTATTATTATTATTATTATTATTATTATTATTATTTTATACCCTACCCATCTGGCTGGGTTTCCCCAGCCACTCTGGGCGGCTCCTAACAGAATATTAAAAGCACAATAGAACATCAAACATTAAAAACATCCCTAAATAGAGCTGCCTTCAGATATCTTCTAAAAGTCAGATAGTTGTTTATTTTCTTGACATCTGACGGAAGGGCATTCCACAGGGCAGGCGCCACTACCGAGAAGGCCCTCTGCCTGGCTTCCTGTAACTTCGCTTCTCACAGTGAGGAAACCGTCAGAAGGCCCTCGGAGCTGGATCTCAGTGTCCGGGCAGAACGATGGGAGTGGAGAGGCTCCTTCACGTTCTCTACAATATCCTTTCGAAGGCGAGACAACCAGAACTGTCCTTCCAAATGTGGTCGCACCACAGGTATAATGGCATTATGATATTGGCAGTTTAATGTTGTTCTTTTATGTTTTATATGCATTATGGGAATTACACTAGTGTGTTGGTGTTTTTGTTTTTTTAACAAGGTAGTGACTCACAAACATTATCAAATAAATCAAATAAAAATAAAGATCATTCAAAGATCATCGTGAACGGAAAGGTAAGCCCGTGTGGATGAGTGGTCCTCCAGTATGCTGCTACCACGACTGACGTCTCAGATAGCGAGGGCCTCTTGGTTTGCAGAACACTTTCTGTTGAGATCAACCATCTCACTTCTAGTTCCTAGACTTGCCACTTCCACAAATTATAGCACACTTCTCCCAAACAGAAATGGTGCCAAGGAAGATGTCGATCTCCCCCCTTGAAAGCTGGCTGACGGTCCAGTATGTCCTCCCTAAAGGTGGAGGTGCTGTCAATGTTTGTGAGAAGCTGGGCTATGAACCCAACCATCAGTATGACCTCCCCACATCTTCCTGGGATGCAGAGGCTGAGGATGACAGGGAGGAGGGAGGAGGCAAGCTGAACCGGGGCAAAATGGAATGCAAGAACATTCTGAAGATCCAGAGAAGGAAGATGAACAGACACAAGTACAGGAAGCTGATGAAGCGGACAAAGTTTTTGCGGAAGAAGGTCATGGAAGGTCGGCGCCGGAGGAAACAAAAAAGGTTTGAATGATATCTGGAACGCGTCTGGAGGAGAGCTGGACTGAGCAAGGCTCCTGAGGGATGGACAACACCCAAGATATATCTCAAGAAGTCCGATTGATGTCTCCATGAGGTGTTTTTTTTAAATTAAGCAATATTTAAAGGGGGGAAAATAAATTAATAATAATAATAATAATAATAATAATAATAATAATAATAATAATAATAATAAAAAAGATACACACCCAACAAACAAATGGAAATCTATACATGCTCAGCCAACATAGCCATCTCTGGTGATGTGTGCATTTCTTTAATATGCAAAGTTTAATAATTAGGTGGTTGAATAGCTGAATGATGGTCACAGTGTGCAGAAAATCAAATGGAAAGCTAATGATCCTTGTGGGCATTAAGCTCTGCACCAAATAATAGTAATTGAATTATTTCTTGCATGGTGGGAAGCCTGAGACTTTCCTTCAGTCCCTGAAGTCATTGCAGGGAAAAGGCAGACACAGAGCTCTGCATTGCCCCTGTTATTCCCTTCCCTGGAACTGACTGGCAACAGATAGGTATGGCATGAAAGTTACCCAACAGCAGCTGTGGTAGAAAATCAATGCGTGGACATTTGGAATCATCAACAAAAAAGGTGCATTTCCTGTTCTCTCTGTCGTTCTGATTTTTACAGTGTTCTCACAATGCATACACTTAAGCATATGGTGTAGGATAGATGCATCTGCCAATTTTGGCATCTCATTTTTTCCAGTTTTTTCTCCACATTTCTGCATCGGTTTGTGGATTTTTTCGAATCTTCACAAAAATTCGCCAGCATTTTAATGCACGCTTCTCCAAATATGTATATTTTGGCACACAGCTTTCCCTATTTTTTTGTGTGTATATTATTTTCACTACTGTGTGCATCTTAGGTACACGTCCCCCTGAAAGACACATTTATGTACACATTATTTGGCTGAAGAACCACATGACAAAATTCAGAGAAGTGTGACTTTCATAGGGTAGCTGTGTTTTGCTTCACTTCTTGTTTTGTAAAGTTCAAATTAGGGATAATCTCGTTGAAATATAAGATGAACCATATTTCTCCTCCATTCTTAGTGTAGAGAGAGATTTCTTACATCACATCCCAGAGGAGACAGATGATCATCCCTTCTCTCACTTTGGGTGTTGGCAAAATACCCTACCTTTCTACAAACAAGACAAAATGCAACCTAAAAATAAATAAAGGAGCAAAGCCTAAATACATTCAGTGGAATTTATTTATGAGTATACATCTATAGGATTGCACCGTGAGTGAGTTTAGGGAAAAGTTGTTTGTTTGGGGAAATATTATGACCTAATAATATGAACTAATTTGTTATATGATTGACTTCTTTCATTTTTGCATTAAAAATTTATATTTTGGACAAGGGTTTAATGGAGTGTTGTTGTTTAATATCCTGATGTTTACATATGACTATGAACTGCATCTTGTGTTGTTCTATACATTGTGGAGCGACTGGTTTTGTTGCTTTTATATTATTGTTAATTTCTTGCCAGTTTGATGAAAACTGCCTTGAGTATGCTGGCAATATTATGTATAAATATAATTCACTTTGACCTTGATTAATTGAAACCAAGAGCATTTTTCAATAACTGCTTAGGACGAAGAGCTATTTATTCTCCGATACTATACAGAATCTCCAGCAAGACAGAATGAATGCTGCAAGCAACCAGGAAGGAAAATCCAAACGACTTATCCTGTGATTAAGAAATAAAGCATCTCATTGATCTTTCATGCCTTCCTAGCTCCTGGAAGCCACGATTGTACAGAGTTGCCTTAACTGAATGAATGTCAGTAGTTGGGTCCCTAAAGCCATTACGTCATGTAATAGAACCTTCAGGAATACATCCAGTCGGAAGACATGTGCAATATGCTCTGAATCAACATCTTTCCTTTGGAATTTGCGGTGAACATAGCGACACCAAATATGTCAAGCTGACAGCCCTGGGGATTGAATTCTTTAAGAGACAAGCAGAGCAGGAAACAGCGGTAGCAGGTGTTGGCATAATAATTAGACCCATGCGCTAATGGATGGGGGAAAGATGAAAACAGAGCGACATCTAGTGTTCAGTGAGGACAAAAGCAAAACTAATTTGATTATCCAGTTGCCAGGTTGCCAACACAGAATTTTTCAAAAGGGGTCTAAAAGCCACTTCCCCACACAACCCCCCCCCCCCCGTTATTTTATGTATGTACTTATTAAAATGATATCCAGCCTTCCTGTCAAAGTAGCCTAGGGCAGCAAAAGCAAAAGTTCTAAAACAACAGAATTCATTTATTTATTTATTTTAAAAAAATATTCAGGACATTTAAAAACATGCAAAACATACTCACATAGTTAACAACCTCAAGGTGGCCAGTGTATCATTCAACCATCAGATGCCTTGGCAAACAGGAATATTTTAAAATTCACCCTGAATGTTAATATGTAGGGAAAGAGATGTACTTCGCTTGGGAGGGCATTCTACAAAAAAGGGACCTACCACCCAGAAGCTTTATATCATGGTTTGCTTTATTTCGGAATGAGTCCAAAACAGGAATAATGAGAAAAAAACTCTGCTAGAGATGAATTTGTGGAGAACAGGATGGTTTGACTTGATGTACACAATCCATCACTGAGTTAAGCATTTTCCAGTGGGGTTAGGTAAAGGTAAAGGGACCCCTGACCATTAGGTCCAGTCGTGACCGACTCTGGGGTTGCGGTCCTCATCTCGTTTTATTGGCCGAGGGAGCCGGCGTACAGCTTCCAGGTCATGTGGCCAGCATGACTAAGCCGCTTCTGGCAAACCAGAGCAGCACACGGAAACGCCGTTTACCTTCCCGCCGGAGCGGTACCTATTTATCTACTTGCACTCCGACATGCTTTTGAACTGCTAGGTTGGCAGGAGCAGGGACCGAGCAACGGGAGCTCACCCCGTCACGGGGATTCGAACCGCCAACCTTCTGATCGGCAAGTCCTAGGCTCTGTGGTTTAAGCTGGTAGAGCTCTGTTAGTCCATTGTGATAAGACTGCTTCAGAAACAACCCTATGTGGTAGGGAGAACCGTACATTGGTTCTGAGCATGCTCAGAGCTGTTTTCCTGAAGGCCAGAAAAGCAACAAGGAACGTTTCCTACTTTGAGGAATCATAGAATTGTAGAGTTGGAAGGGACATTGAGGGTCATCTGGTCCAACGCCCTGCAATGCAGGAATATGCAGCTGTCCCATATGGGGATTTAATCTGCAACCTTGGTGTTAGAGCACCATGCTCTAACCAGCTGAGCTAACCAGGTTCATTGAGCACTTTTCTTGTTTACTTTAGTATTCGTTTTGTGACCTTCCTAGACAAAGAGAGAGAGATCAAGCAAGCAAACGACAAGTATCTATCTATAATAAACATCTATTTTTACTCAATCATTTTGCATTTATTTTTTAGAACTGTAGAATTGGGAGGAGAAATAGTGAATGTCTTCTGTATGTGTCGCAACAAATTCTGTATTAACCACCCCCCAATGTCATGTCAATATCCCCCCCCCCCCACAATGAGAGTAGGGACTGCAAACTGGATTCAGGTGGCAAATTTCCAAATGACACATTTTCCAGTTGATGGTTCATCTATAAACTATGGTGCTGTGTTATGCAGAATAGACCTATCCGAGTCATGTTAAATAATTTCTTATCACTCACAGAAAAGCTGGTTTTTGGCTGGCAAAAGAAATATGGATCTACACCAGTGTTAAAGGACACCGTATAAAATCAAAGTAGTACATAACCAAAGCGGAGGGGACGTGTCCCATGTGGGAAAAGTAGGCGCCTTTCTGAGCTGTGCAGCAAATGGAGGGTGGAAAACTGCAATGTGTAGTTTTACCTTTCGTTGCAGCGCTGTGATGAAATATTAAAAACCAGCGGAACTGTTCAAAATAAAGTAGAAGGTTGGCTTGGCTGACGGCATGACAGGAAATTTTAATGCAAGGAGTCTACGGAGGCAGAGGGCCTGAGCAAAGCAGCTGTAGCTCAGTTGTGGAGAGCATATTTTAAACAGAGATGCTGCCTTGCACTCCTTGCTTCCGAGGAAGCTGGCTTTTCCCCCACCACTGGCCAGCAGAGTGAAAAGCCTGCCTTGCCCCTATTGATTGATTGATTGATTGATTGATTGATTGACAGCTGACCTGGACGACCTCTGGGGAACATCTTTACCTGGGCCAATAGTAGCCAGCAGTACCCTTAGTGGTTGCAGCCTTGAAGCATCTAACGGCCAAGGCATTGTGTAGGCTTAGTCCTGATGTGAGGCAGGTAGGCTATCTTGCCAAATAGTGCCTGTTTGATTTGATCTGGGGCTCTCTTGTTTTCTCCTTGTTTTGTTTTGTTGTGGCATGTGCCTGAGTCAGGATCAACTGGAGAGAGCTTGAGGCTCCCCAGTTGTAGGGGTCAGAATAGACGAACTTTGAGGTTCCTTCCTACTATGCGAGTCTACATGTAATGACTACGTCACAGTTCTTAGATATTTAACCTCTGGTTCCCCAGGCATTGCTGGGTTGCAATTTCTGCCAGCCCCACCAGCATGGCCAACGATCAAGAATGATGGGCATTGTAATCAGCATTCACAACTTTCCTCTAGTGACCTAAATATTCATGCTACAAATACTATTTTATGTGAAAATACGTTTATTCAGTGCAACATAAAATAACGCAAATTAGAGATATCCTCTGGTTCACGTAGGCTCCAATAACTCAATATATGCTATAGCATATATGTTAGCAGCCCGGTATGGCAGTTGGTTACGCATATAATCATCTGTTTTATGTGTTTGCCCATTGATTTTGTATGTGGGTGGGTGGGTTACTTTGAAGTTCGGGTGCTCATTGTCAGCAGTGGACTAGCTTTAGACACCTTTCAGATGCATCGCAATACCTGCCTCAAATAACAGGTGCTATTTCTTTCCTCGAGCCGTTTCCTGGTAACCAGAGCATCATGTGCTTCTCACCTGCATGCAACATCGAGGGGGTTGACTTGCTGCTCTCAGATCTTCGCCATGGCTGAGGAATTCCCACTGGCACTGAGCAATGATCAGCAAATGCGAGATCATCATGCAGATAAAAAGATATCAGATAAAGAAAGAAGCATGCAGATTCCACCTCCCACCTACCTCAAAAAACACCGAGGCTCTTTTGCTTGCTCATTAGGTTTGCTTCCTCATTAGGTCAACAAGATTTCTCGTAGCAGAAATATATTTGTGAAGATAAGACTGCGGAGTCCAGGTGGAATTTCTTAGCAACCGCCTCCAGGAAGATCTGCTTGTCCTGTGGGAGGAAGTTCATGCTACCTGACCTGTATCTAATTGAGAGAGAATCTTCTGGGAGTCTTTGCCTAGAAAGAGATAAGAGGACTGCAGGATTCACGTGAATCTGATTAGGCAGTGAAGTCTGGCATCCTAGCATGGTATTGTAAATTAACTCCAGAGCAAAACAAAAACAAAACCTGCTCAGTTTTAACAAGCAAGATGTTTGTGGATTTGGAGCAATATGTGGCAAAGATATTTCTAGCTCAGAATTAAATCTGGGTGCAAACTCCGGCTTTCCAGACTGCTAATTAGTCTTCTTGTATTTTTAAAAGCTGGGTAGAACCTGTTACTATCAAATTTCCCATTTGTTATGTGAAAATGTGACTTGGAACTTGGGTGGCCTTTTATGCATTGGCCCCCAAAAGGAAAAGCATTAATTAAAAAAGGATACCAATTTGCATAAAATATGCATAAATATGCATAAATATACAAATTTGTGTGCCTATTTGTATGTATAGATGCACATTTAGAATTGTAGATTAGAATTTAAATAGAAACAGAGTACATCTTACCCTAGTGAAGAAGACTATCCCCTGTGGCTGCTCAGTCTGCTGTCCAGGGCATTTATTTATTTATTAGATTTCTACACTGCCCTTTGTCATAAGATCGCAAGACGGTTCACAGAATAAAATATAGGATACAAACAAGTAAATGAGTAAAACAAAACAGCAAAACAATAACTCTCTCATCCCACAGGCACATTTAAAAAAAACTGTAGAAAATTAATCAGCATTCCACAAATGGGGAGCTACTACAGAAAAGGCCCCGTTCTTGTGTTGCCACCCTCCGGACCACACGTGGAGGAGGCACACAAAGAAGGGTTTCAGATGATGAATGCAGAGTCTGGGATGGTTTATATGGGGAGAGACGGTCCTCGAGGTATTGCGGTCCTGAGTCGTTTTAAGGCTTTCAAGACTTTGAATTGGGAGTGGCAGCTAATTGGCAGCCAGTGCAGTCAGGCCAGGATCAGTGTGATATGTTCAAACCGTCTTGTCACAGTGAGCATCCTGGCCTCTGAATTCTGTACCAGCTGAAGGGCAGGTTCAAGGCCTCTGAAGTCTCCCTTCTTATGGTGCTATTTTTAAACCAGACTTAGTCCATTAGGCCTTCAGATAGAGCACTCCCTCAAACAGAAGGTTCTGACAGATATTCATCTGTAAAGCAGGGTGCATGACCACCTTACTTAGAAAAAAAAGCACTCAGGTTGCAGGTGGAAAGTGGCTGGTGTCTGAGAAAATGTGCCACCTCCACCTGCTGTCTTTCTCCTAAAACAGCAACCCAAGTGACCAGACCAGAGTTTCCCACTGATTACTCAGTGTGCCCCTGAGTCTAAAAAATGTGTGGACCACTCAGAGTAGCTTTAGAAACTATTTGCGGTGACATCTTAGTTCTTCTGTATATCGTCTCTGAAAATAAGGAAATGAATAATAGAGTTTGCTGAAACTGCAGTAAACTAAAGGCCCACGTTCAAATCCCCGCTCGGTCATCAAGCTCACTGTATGACCATGTGCAAGTCTCTTTCTCTCAGCCTAACCTACCTCACAGGGCTGTTGTGAGGAGAAAATGTGTACTGGGGGTGCGGGGAGAGATTATCGGTCCATGTGCACCATTTTAGCTACTTGGAGGAATGGTGGGATATAAATGTAATGAACCAAATAAATAACGAGAGTTCATGATTCAGTGACTAATGGAAGACAATAGGTTGGAGTGGAAAGAACTCCAGATTGTTCAAAGAACTGTGGGTGGAAAGGAAGAAACCCCTAAGGTGCTCTGCAAAGGATGATGTGGAACCTCTTGTGAAAGCTGAAGACTATCTCTGGATTTAGTTTCACAGCATGTAAAAAGCAACAACTCTTTTTGCAGTGCTGCAGCTTTTGTTCATTTTATTTGGGTTTTGTAGGGTGAATTCCTCAGTGGATTGTTCTGTATAATATCAATTACCTCCCTGAACTCTCTTCCTTAAGTGCCACGATGGACAGCATGACATTATTATCATGGCTCCTATCTCTGTCTTAGTGATCTTTCTTGTAATCTTATGTGGACACCCATCAGGGAAAAAGTAGTTACACAGATTAGTGGCCATTAAATCCTTTAGCAGGACTCTACAGTAAGGTTAACAGATGTCCCCGTTTCCAGGGACAGTCCCTGGATTTACAAATCAGACTCCTGACAAAATCCATCTATTTAGTAGGAAGTTGAAAAGTGTCCCCAGAATCATTGAAAAAAATCTGGTAACCTTACTTCACAGGGTACACCAGAGAACCAGTGTGGTGTAGTGGTTAAGAGCAGTAGACTAGTAATCTGGTGATCTGGGTTCACGCCTCCGCTCCTCCACATGCAACTGCTGGGTGACCTTGGGCTAGTCACACTTCTTTGAAGTCTCTCAGCCGCACTCACCTCACAGAGTGTTTGTTTTGGGGGAGGAAGGGAAAGGAGATTGTTAGCCGCTTTGAGACTCCTTCGGGTAGTGATAAAGCGGGATATCAAATCCGAACTCTTCTTCTTCTCCTGTGGGACCACAGTCTAGCAGGACCTTGGAGAGCTCCAAGAAAGCAACTTGGTCTGACAAGACCTGGGCTCCAAATCCAGCTGTTTATCTCTCTCAGCCCACTATATTCTTTTAATGATTCTCTCTTCCCCAGAGAAAGATGAGCTTAAAGGGCTGGAGCCTAGCACTCCATCTCCTGCCTATTATTTCCCTCCTGGATCGTTTCCTATGTTGGTGCTGAGGAACACAGGGCCCCAGGTGAGGAGGCAGTGGATTCATGAGGGGCCTCAGGCAGTCTCTGGGGATAATTGTTTGAAGATTTCTTGGTAGACAGGCTCTGTCTTAGCCCAGCATCTAGTTCTTCTGTGGCCTTTGCTGTTGGTTCTTCTGATCTAGCTCACTCCTCCTCATTTACTCTGGACTCCAGTCTGCTTCCCAGGTTGGGATTCACAGCAGTGGAAATGGCAGACCATGATTTAATGCAGAGTTGTGAGACCATACAACTGCATGGATTGAGTGTGTTAACGATTAATGCAGCTGAGATAAGAGAAATGTGTGTGTGTGTGTTTAATGGCGCATTATTGCTCAACATCTTGCATTTTCCATGACAACATATGTTGAATGTCACTAGGTAGATAAATCTCAAATTATTTGGAGGGATTATTTAGGCTGCAAAAGAAAGGGTTGCTATGAGAAGCGGAAAAGCTGAAGCTGTTCTGTCTTGTCAGTAATGGCAGTAAAATGTCACCTTCCCTCAGTTATATCAACAAAAGAACAGATACAAGTGATTTATAGTTCTCCAGCTGACATGACAAGCTTACCATGAGAGAAACCAAGAAGTTCAACTACAAAGTTGAACCATCTGACAAGTACAAGAACTAAAGGGTGGGTTGAGGCTCAATTTTGAGCCTGTGGCAAAGTGTTTCTCATATCCTTGCCTCCTTCAACTTCATATGTCATTGGGAAACCCAGCCAGATGGGCAGGGTATAAATAAAATATTATTATTATTATTATTATTATTATTATTATTGGGTCATGGTGAGCTTACCTGATGGTGGCAGCAGCTGGGAGACACCATTTTTACTTTTCAAAATAACCCAGAAGTAGCATTGCTCTGTGACATTGTGTTATGTTAAAATGGTGGTTTCTAGACTCAGCTATATGGAGGTAATCAAAGGGTGGGAGGTGCTATGGGGAACAAAGAATTGAATACACCACATGAGTTCTGTAGTGTGAGGAAGAGGACAGGCATGCATACCTATAGCCATTATCTATAGCATCCATGGCCAAGTAAAATTCTGCAAGTCAAGTAAATCCTATAAAGCAAACCCCTACCCCCTGTCCTCTGCAGACACAGCAAACCAAAGTGTGGGGTATTTGTCGTCAATATTTTCATTTGTTAGAAAATAAAAATTGTTTTCAAAAGGGTGTGAGAAACTGAGCTGCATATCTGTGTTGTTTGTGTATGTATGTACATATTTGAATATTTTATTATATAACTATTGTAAAGGCTGATAAAATACATTTCTGGCTCATCACTCTGTGATGTTTCTTTGCTTAGGAACACCTCTGCATGGGAATTCTGCAGCAATTATTTCACTGGGTTGTTGTGGAAAATAAAGATGGTGACACCCAGCTGCCTGGGAGCTACAGCAATGGCTCGTATCTCCCAATGGGTATGGGAGAATGTGATGCTAATATTCTGGCAATGAACTGTCAGGAGCTCGTCCTACACTAGAGTAGGACCCTGGCAGAGAGACATGCCCGGCTGGCATGTTCTCTCCCTCCTGGTCGATTGTTCGGGATCTTCAAAAGCTTTCTTCAGCCCGAACACCACAGCAACGGATGCCAACAGACATCGGCACACTTGTGTAGAATTGACCCAGTGGTCTGGATATTGACCTCCTTTTGTTGTCTCAAGTACAATATACTTATTATATATTTATTATCTCCCGCCTTTTTCCCTGAAAGGAATTTAAGGCTGCTTACAGATAAAATAGGAACAGCTAAAAATACAGAAACTAAGTTATTATTTTTTTAAGTGTGTGTGTGAGAGAGAGAGAACTATTAAGATGTGATTTTGATATGTAATAGCATAATATGTAATAATAATAAGCACAGTAATAATAAATGCTATGTAAAACTGTCTGGCCACAGCAATAAGAGTAAAAAGAATCAGGTGTGGGATCAACGCCTTATGAAGCGGACTGAAGCATTAAGGCTCATCTGTGAAACATAGGAGATGAACAGTCTCATTCCTTCCAAATGAGTCATAGCCCTGTAGCCAGACACACAGATTCCAAGCCCCAGGAAGCAGCAGCAGCAGCAGCAGTATGAAGCCCAGATATGGCAGGCAAGATCAAATTGCTGATCAGGCTGGAAGAAAGCAGATTTTTCACAGAATTTTTTTTTTTGAAAGGCTGCATTAAGTTATCCAGTTCAATCTAAATCATGCTCTCATGGTTAAAAAAAATATTTTTAAAAATAAAATCCAGTTCCCTTAAGATAAGAACCGTCCTAGTGGATAATATTCCATTACTGTATTTTTTCTTGGTTTTAGTTATTTCTTGATGGCCACTTCAAGTATTATTTTAGCAGAATTGCAGAGTATATAAATAATTCTGTAAATAAGATCAGAGATGCTTCTAAATCGGAATAATCTGTCCAGTGATAGACAAATGCACACCACACACAACAATATGCATCGTGGGTAGGCATCTCTTTGGACAGACAAGACAATTGCACTAGAAAGTGCAGGATAACAACCACATTTAGTGTGAATAAGCAGCCCATCTGAAAGTGCTCTGGGTAACTTTTACTGGGTATCATGGATGGAGTTGGTACACTGGTTAACTGACTAATCAAAATATTGCCAATAGATTGGTCAAACATTGTCAATTGTCCCATGACACCATGACATTGATAAGTAAAGAATAGACCTGCCTGCTGCCTACTTAGCAAAACTGTCTTTAAAACATGATACTTCAATACAGGTGTGTGTGTGTGCTTGAGCCCCATGTCCCCACATATATGGCACGCCTGTTTTAATAGTTTCTGCTACTTTATTTGTTTTCATTTTAATTTAAAAAATGTAACTGTAGGCTAACCCTGGAATTTCAATATGAAACCAAATGGGAAGAGTGGTTTTGTGAACGAATCATTCACACTTATAGAAACCTTGCCTAATGAAGTTCAAACTTTTGTCCTCTGGGACCCCATAATGCTGTAGATTTCAAGGCCAAATTAGATATCAGGGTAAAAATACAGCTGCCTCTGGAGTTACTGGGGTGAGGGGTGTCACAGGATGTGTTTTGCCCCCATCCCTATACTGTTCTCAAGCGTATCCAGTTATTTTCTCCCAGGAAAGTGAATGGCTGCCATTTATTCCCTCGGAGCAAAGGAAAATGTTGCAGAGGAGATATAGCTGTGATGGTGGCAGCTGCTCCTTCCCTCCCCACCACCTGTGACCCTGGTCAGCGTGGCCTTCGCTAGCAGAGGAGCCACATGAGGAGGGCATTTTGTGGGTTCCCACAATTTATATATTCCATCTCATGCTCCAGGCATAGTTAAGTGCTTTTCCGTTCCATTGTTCCTCTGTAGAAGTGATTTAAGCTTGCAGAAAGCTAGGGAACTTAAAACCTCTTCAATCAATCTAATCCCTCATGTGAAAAGGAAGAGTACGTATATGACTATATGACTGTCCATTGGTAGTCCCATCTGCTTCCATCAGCTGGAGAGGTGGCTTCTGTAGCAGGGAACTTTTTAAAGTTGTGTGGACTCTATGCATGGCTTAGAACCCTGTTCTTCCGGGGTTCTAAGTCATGCAGGGAGAAGAAGAAGAGTTTGGATTTGATATCCCACTTTATCACTACCCAAAGGAGTCTCAAAGCGGCTAACATTCTCCTTTCCCTTCCTCCCCCACAATAAACACTCTGTGAGGTGAGTGGGGCTGAGAGACTTCAGAGAAGTGTGACTAGCCCAAGGTCACCTAGCAGCTGCATGTGGAGGAGAGGAGATGAGAACCCAGTTCACCAGATTACGAGTCCACTGCTCTTAACCACTACACCACACTGGCTCTCACCACACTGGCTCTCCACACAAGTAAATCAGGGTCGGGGTGAGTAGAGTTAGCACAATCACTCCCAGTCTTCTTCTTGCAGTCATTACTATTACTATTACTATTACTATTACTATTACTATTACTATTACTATTACTATTACTATTACTATATGTTTACATTTATTTATACCCCACCTTTTCCCCTCATAGGGACTCAAGGCGGCTTACAGATAAAATAAGAACAGCTAAAAAGATAGACAAAAGGTCATTTTGAAAAACAATTAAACATTCATAGATATATACGAGGTATTAAAATCATACAGGCAATGGCAAGAAAAACAGCACAGCACCAGCCTCCTCGTTTAAAGCAATTGGTTCCCAAAAACCTGTTGGAGCAAGGTCTTCACTTGCCGCTGGAAGGACGAGAAGGAGGGAGCCTGTCTAACTTCTCTAGGCAGGGAGTTCCAAAAGTCTCTCCCATGTCCCTACCAAGTGTGCCTGTGAAGGTGGCAGAGGGGCCTCCCCAGAAAATCTCAGGATATAGGCACATGCCCCAAGAGATATTCCTGAGTCATTTATACCAGTAGATGTAATGTTATTGATCTCAACTCTGGTCTATTCCTTTGTTGTGTTATGCTGGTCTTGTTAGCAACCAGCATTTTCACTTCTTCTACTTCCTTAATATTCTCTCTCCCCCTCTCCCTTTTTTCAAATTAGATTAAGAAAAGCCTCCTTTTCAACAAGCCCTACTTGTGTGCTCCGGTAAACTGGCTCTGCACAATTGTGCCACATAAGCCAATCTGCGCTGCCCTTTAATCTGCAGCAGCTGCAAGGACCACATGAGAAAGTGGTGACAAAAAGAAACAGGAAACTTGCCTCTATCCGGCCAGCACCTGCTTTTGTAGGAAGGAAACAAACTTGACAATAGCATTGGGTTAAATCTATATTTAGTAGAATCCTGTAGTTTGGTAATCACAGAGATAGCTGATGGCACGTCGATTCATATCCAGTGGCTTTCCTCTCTAGAAACGGGCAACCTTCTTCGAAACAGATTAATCTATGTCATACTAAATTTTCAAAGGCTTTCCGAGAGGGACCGGTGTGTAATTTTAGCTTTGGGTATACATTTCAACTCCCAAGTTCATAAGCCCTTGCTGGAGAAGAACAGCTGATGGCTCATCAAACACTTTGACGGACACCCTCCTTTGTTCTGAGCCGAGGTCATCATAGTGTTGCTGGAGTCACTTTCTGTATTTTTTTTAATGTTCAGAATCTGCGGGCAGGGGGATGCAACTGCTGCTTGCATAGGTTTGTTTTAAAAAGGTTTTTTTTGTTTTTTAAAAAACCCTTATATATGATAGAATCGTGGCAAATTGAAGCGCATTTATTTCAGTGAGTCTAATCTGAGTATGACTGAGGGTGAATTCAGACATGGGGAATATTGTTCTTCTCCCACTTACATTGCTGGCCCTTCTGTCCTGATTTCTAACATACCTTTCCAAGTTCAGTACCTGTTGCCTTAAAGAACTTTGGCTATTTGGCCAATATACCTGCATGTCCTGCTAAATTTCATTCACGCCAGTAGATGTGCCATTGAACAATGAATGTTGCTGGGCGAACATCTCTACTCCTCCAACCTTTTCTGCAGATGTGTACTTCTGATCCCTCATGATTTTTTTACCCATGCAAACAGCAGGAAAGAACTGCATGCCAGCATATCGCCCCAAATTTCACACTTTACCCCATCATTTTTGGGATTCATGGGATTTCAGACAGATTTTTCTGGAAGTAATCAACATGGAAATGAGCACTAAACTTCTGCTAAATTCTACTAGAGTTCCAGAAGTGGCTTTTACATTGTGTGAAAGCTCAAATACAGGCAAATCCCCAATTACGTGGCGGTTACATTCCAAGGTTTAAGTGAAATCATGTGTATTGGGAACGCCATTGCAAAAGCCTGCAAATGCCACAACTTCTACCTCCAAACCTTCTTGCTCAAACACCAGCTCTCCACAGGCCTGAAAGATTGGTGCAAGGGCTCCTGGAATTGCATTTGCAAAGGCTGGCGGGATTCCTAGATGATGCCTTCATGCTATTTTTGCATTTTTCATGTTCTTTTAGGGTCGTTTTTGCCCATTTTATAGCCATTTTTCAGGTTTGCAGCAATGCGTATGTGCACCTTTGCAGGTGGCTTGAACGCTTGAATGGGGAGTTGCCTGTATAATGCAGAAATCAACAGTTATGGGGAAGTCGGGGAAACTGAATAAACTGCTGTGTGAAAGCAGCTAGTATCAGATACCACCCTATGGATTTATTAATTTTGCTACACCCATGCTGCCTTCTATCTGACCCTGGGCAACAATACAATTTAACAACAACAAAATCCATTAATACTGTAGCCTTTTTTTTCCATAAGCTGTTCCACCATATTCAATACTAAGCAATTACTAAATGTCAAATATATTGTAGTGCTTGTTTTTCAACATGTTCATCTACCTTCTCATTTCTGCCCAGCTTTTTTATTAATTATCTGCCTTCTCGTATCCTCTCCAAATATCACCACGACAAGCTAAACTCTCAGTGAGTTTCCAGCACTTAGAAGAGAGTGGTAAGTTTAAAACACAAAAGCAAAAAGCGGGGTGTGGGATAGGGGAGAGAGGGTGTGCCTAACATTTTCACAGATGAAATTACTGAGATACCTATAATACTTTGATTTGCACATTAAGAGTGCCTCCAGCTTGCTGCTATTTTGGGGTGGGATTCAAGTATGCGCCAGGGAATGCAGGTTGCCCAGTGAGAGTGGATTGGGAGTTCTTGCGTAACAAGCCTGCTTTCCCAAAAAACCAGACTTCTCCTGATAAGGGAAATGTTGGAGAAATGCACTCAAAAGTGCTGCATGACACTTGCTTTGACGCAACATCACCTAACTCCTAACTTCTCTGCAAACAAGTCGGATGAACGTTCAGTAAACTGGAAGCACCCTCAGAATCACCATGGGGTGTCTCTGCCCCCCCCCCATTACACATTGCTAAATGCACTTCTCTGGTGATTGTGTTATATTGGCTGTGCCTGTCACTCGCCCGCCATTGATTTAAAACTGAGCAAGAGTGTTTGTTCTTTGGGTTCAAGAGAAATGTGGAGGGGGGGTACCATAATTGCCTTACAATATGTTATCAGCAGGTTGGAATCTGCCTCAGCAGCTGCGGTGTGGGAAATGGTAGGCCGTGCACTGCAGGATGCCTTCGTGTTTATGCACATGCATTTACCTGGATCTCTGTTAGACGCAAGATATATCGCAGGGATTTAACTTCTAGAGACCCTGGACAGGGATATAAAACCCTGAAGAATGCAACTCAGCACGGGAGAGAATGGCAACGCTAGCAACTTAAATTTTAGCAAGGCATTCCCCAAAGGCAAAAACAAGGACAAAGCAGAGGTAGCAGATTTGCCAGGGGATCAAACAATATCTTCTGCCTCTTCTAAATAAGGATATTTGGAGCATATGAAGTGGCCTGGCCTCTTCATCATTTGAGTGGTTATCGGCTGTGGCTGTTCGTGCAGCTACCAGCATGACTCACTGTGCAGAAAGGCAGAGATCACCTCCAGACACTTAGCATTTTTTGCAGTGTGGATTCGCGTGCATTCTGAAAATTTAGGTTTGCATAGTTAGAATGGATTAAAGTGCTCTGCTCCCCTGGTGCAGCACACGCACTTTATATATATATTTTCTTTATTCAGTCTGTATACTGCCCTCCATCTGAAGATGACAGGGCGGTTTACAGCATAAAAATACAAAACAAGAACACAACATGCATAACAAAAACAAACAAACAAACAAGCCAATAACCCCCACACCCACAAGCACATTTTAAAGGCCTTAGGTTGTTTAATCAGCCAAAGACCTAGTTATAGAGGAACGTTTTTGCCTCACGCCTAAAGATACATATCAAATGACTTTTTGAAGTTAGGAAAGGTACGGGGAAATGGACTCAAAAGTGTGGGGTGAACGAATGATGTACACACACTCTCATGTGCTAGCAATAAAGCAGGTAAATATTGAATAAATCAGGAAATATCACATCCACACAATACACTTAAAGTGGGGTGGGTGGGTGGGTGGGTGGGTCCCATGATAGAATGGAAATAATTGCTTGCACATACTAAACTGCCATTTCAGGAAGAGTACACTAGATCCAGGGATTTGAAAAACTGAGTAGTATTCAGTCCTGTAGCGTTCATCTAAAGGAGATAGTCCCAAGACAGATTTCCTGTTTCAGTGGGAATTCTACAGTGAGCTCAACTCTTGACATCTCCCATCCTCAGCCATCACACCCTATTCTCTTTTGCCCATTGTGAAATGCCTTGCCCAGATTAGATGTTCTCTAATTAATCCTGCAGCTTCCCTCCCATATTTACTAAAGCTATTTGCTGTAGAACTCTATAGCAAGTCTCTTTGCTTAATATAAGCTCCCTCTAGTGAAGATCTTCTCGGTGGGCTCTAAGTCAAGAAAAATGCTGCAGGTATTAGATTTCAACCCTCCTTGGAGGGATTCCAAAAGTTCTAAAACTCCAGCAGCCACTGTGCTCTTTTGGACATGCTAGCCCCAGACAAGGAAGAATCATGAAGTCCCATTGCAAATTGTATTTGGGGGAATGGAGGCCTTGATAAGCCATTTTAGGTCTGGGTAAGATCATGGCCACTGGTCCCATCACCTCCTGGCAAATAGAAGGGGAAGAAATGGAGGCAGTCAGAGATCTTACTTTCTTGGGCTCCATGATCACTGCAGATGGTGACAGCAGTCACAAAATTAAAAGATGCCTGCTTCTTGGGAGAAAAGTGAAGACAAACCTAGACAGCATCTTAAAAAGCAGAGACATCACCTTGCCAACAAAGGTCCGTATAGTTAAAGCTATGGTTTTCCCAGTAGTGATGTACAGAAGTGAGAGCTGGACCATAAAGAAGGCTGGTCGCCAAAGAATTGATGCTTTTGAATTATGGTGCTGGAGGAGACTCTTGAGAGTCCCATAGACTGCAAGAAGATCAAGCCTCTCCATTCTTAAGGAAATCATCCCTGAGTGCTCACTGGAAGGACAGATCCTGAAGCTGAGGCTCCAATACTTTGGCCACCTCATGAGAAGAGAAGACTCCTTGGAAAAGACCCTGATGTTGGGAAAGATGGAGGGCACAAGGAGAAGGCGACGACAGAGGACTAGATGGTTGCATAGTGTTCTCGAAGCTACCAACATGAGTTTGACCAAACTGCAGGAGGCAATGGAAGACAGGAGTGCTTGGCGTGCTCTGGTCCATGGGGTCATGAAGATTCGGACACGACTAAACGACTAAACAACAACAAAATCAACTTTAACATCACATCACACACACACACACACACCCCACACACATGTATAAAAGACGTCTCCACCGTCTGCTGTCCACACATACAGCCAACATCCGAAGGGGGTCTACACATGGACATTATTATGTACAATCAGAGGACCTGGAGGGAATGGCTGCAGTAGGCACCATCAGAAGGGGTCATCTGAACCCCCTTGCATCTCATTGCTTCCAATACATAAAGCAGCCTCCACACATGCCCTATAGCTCCCCAGATATTGTTGGATTCAACTCATCGCCAGACAACATGGCCAGTGGCCTGGGAGGGTGGAATTTACAGTACAAAACATCTTCTAGAGGGCACCAGCCTGAGGGAGACTGGCATTCAAGAAAGAAGCCTTTTCCTTCATAAGCTTGTTTGCTTTTCTTGTCTGCTGAAGTTTCTGTTTATTTTTACTTCCTGGCCAGATGTGGCAGTTACTCAGGAATAATTCCTCAGACACCAGGACTAGCCCTGCTGTGCAGCAGAGTGAAGTGACCCTATTCAGGCCGCACCGTGAAGTAGGGAGAACGGGATAGATTTAGTGCTGGCCTTAGTGAGGGGGGCGGACACCATTTGATGCAGGCAGCAAATTGCCCTGGAAGAGCACTGTTGGGTAACTTCAGTTAGTTTACAGGCCCAAACCCTAACATAACCAGGCTGAACAAGCTGCACAATCATACCTCTCATAGTTTACAGCTGAGTGCTGCTTTTTCTTCCGGTCCTCACTCCCAGAGTGAGTAAGAGATTTGTAAAATGGCAGACACGCTTTGGCTGTGTGGACATTAGCAGCCTGAAACGCGGTGATGCTGTTTCCATCTGCGGCATTTCAAGCTTCACTCTTAAGTAACCCTGACCAGAGAAGAATGGCAAACCAAGTTGCGTGTGAAGACCCCCAAAAGCACCCCCAAATGAAGACACAATGGACACAGATTTTAGTTTAAGGTTTTTGGCATTAAATTTAGGCCACAACTTTATTGATTACAGCATGTGAGTGGTTGCTTAGGCATTGGTTCCAGACTACCTGAACCTGCATGGTGGCAGGAACAGGACTGACACTGGGCACCACCATATGTCAGTTAGGGAAAGCATCCTGGGGGAGCGAGAACTCCTTCGATCTCACAGCTCACCTCAGATGCTGCCAGGGGCTCTGGCGTGGCCCTAGCCCCTTGACAGGGTTCGGACAAAAGCAAGGCGAGCCCCTGGATTCCTTTAACGGAATTCCCTAGCAGCAGCAATGGAGGGGCAGGCACAGCCAACCACGTCCCCTCCCCAAAACATTGAATCAAATGCCTAACCACCAACCTTACAAAGCTGTGATGATGTGCTACATGGTAGGCAAAAACCAAATGGCACCAGCCAATCAGCCAAATGGCAAAATTCCTACAGGGCCCCTGCTCCAAAACAGACGGCCCCTAGACAGGCATAGCAAGGCCATAAGAACAACCCAAATATAGGGAGAGGAGAGCGGGTGATCCGCTGCACGTTGCAAGAAAGTGAAACTCTCCAGCGATGTGCAGCAGCTTAAGTAGCCCCACAGCAGCCAATAGCCAACCCAACTGACCAAATTTCTGCCCCAGCAACCAATGGGGTGTTGTGGTCATCCAAATGGTCCTGCCCCACAACAGGGAGGCAGTTTCTGGTGATCTCACCGCAACACATGCCCTCTTTGATGGAGGACCCAGCTTGATGGACTATGCCCAAATGGCAATATTAACAGGGAAGCTCAGAAGCCATGAAGACGAGAACTTTAAGAAAGAATGGGAAAAGCTTGTAATTTATTTATGGGACCACTGTAAGCAGGTCAAAACATTAGCAGGATTTTAATCAGAGTTGTAAAGTAACAGAAAGTATGGATGATTTAGAAGGATAAAATTTTGGATAAGTATTGATATGCAGCTGTAAAGATTATCAGTAGGACCCATGAAAGGGATGGGGGAAAGTCAGAATAATCTCAATATTTGGATTTGGAATTGTTTTTTGTTACATGTTTATACTTTAAAAATAAATAAAGGTCAAGGGACAGCCTGGGCTGACAGCTATAAGGTGGCTGTGCCAGCCCTCAGACAATTCAAGTAATGTTTTCCTGAACTGTCAACATGTATACAAATTAGTCTTATATGATCTGGAAGATAAAGAATCCATAGCCTACTCCTTCTTGGATGTTCAGCCACATGGAAAACATCTGTCTGGAGCTTTCATCCTTTCCCAGTTGACTTTGGACGCATGTGCAGCTGTGGCTGGGTTAATTCATGGCTGGTCCAGTGTGAAAAATCCAAATTCATCTCCACTGCCTCCAGCGGGTCCCAGGAGAGATTATATATTCGATGCATTTGGACAGGTTTTTCAGACCCCCTAACAGATGCCTGATTAAACCTGTGCTGTTCACCACATTGGAAACTAATTGCCTGAATGCAAAGAAGCTATGGAGCCAATATATAAAGAGCACCAGTATCTAAGCACAGTCTTTCCACTGTTCCCACCCAATTTCATACATTTCAGACACAGGCAGCTGATCTACATTTTTCAGTATTAGTGGCGGAAAAGAAACTCTCAAGACTGATATCATATGAACCAACTTGCAGCCAAAATGGAATGTGCAACACTGAGCTATACATTCCAACAAACAGGAGTCTGTGGTGGGAACGATTTGCCAAAATTAACAGCTGGGGCAGAGGGAAATCCTATACTTAAAATCTTTACAGTTTTCTGTCAGCCTCACAAACAACCATACTAATTTTCTTTAATGACTAGGTCTTATCCACAAACCCTAGAAAATGTACTTGCCCTGTAACCAGTTTTAAGTTGAAAACAATTTGCTTTTAAGTGGCCTGCACAGGTAGATAACTATTTTTAAAGCAGTGAGGAAATATACATTATTTCTGCTTAGATACCACAGAGCCAGTTCTGCAACATGCAAGCGAATGCTGCGACAGAAGCAACCATTGCTTGTGAAGTACCGTATTTTTCGCTCTATAACACGCACCCGACCATAACACACACGTAGTTTTTAGAGGAGGAAAATCCGTAGGCATGCCACCCATAGGCATTCCCTCCATAACACGCAAAGACATTTCCCCTTACTTTTTAGGAGGAAAAAAGTGAGTGTTATGGTGCAAAAAATACGGTATGTAGATAAAGATTGCATTACGGAACAAGCTTAATCTATCAAGCCAGAGCAAGCCAAGTCCTTTGTTTACAAAACCTGTTCCTAGCGGCAAAAGCTGCATGAACCCAACTTGTCTCCCAAGAACTCTATAATACCCATCATCAACAACTGATAGCCTTGTAATCCATTCAAAAAGTGGAATTGCCAGTTGAACTGGGGTAGGAGGTATTCGTGTCAAACTAGCTATTTCTGGGAGCACTGCTAATGCTGTTCATCCAATATGGTTGAAACACACCTGGCACAAACTGGGATTGGCTTCTCTCCAAAAGCACCTGAAATCATGAGGCCACTAGGGAATCAAGGGCTATTACTGGTTCTAGAGCCAAGGAGTAAAATGTGACTTTCTCCTTCCCAACCATGCAACTGACTGTGCCAGTTTAAAACAGGCAAGAGGCCTTTTGAGTTTTCTGGGGAAAGATGGAGGCTGTAGCTACATTCTGTCATTGCATTCTCCCACAGGAGGCCGTGATGCCCACCAACTTGGACGGCTTTAACTCTCTCTGCATTAATGCCCAGGTTGTAAACATGTGTAAATAAACCATGTTTCATAAAGACACTGCAGAATCCGTTATGCCTCATTTCCCACCCCCCAAAAGGAAACACAAACCCTGGTTAGGTGCCAAGACCTCTGGAATCTCGGCAGAGATTGGGGTGGCCTGTAACACTAGTATTTCACAATATTAGTTTTGCTGTTGTCAAGCCCATTTCCTTTCGGAGGAGCGGAAAAACAGGAAATTTGGATTTGGTCTGTTGGCTGTACTGCACAGCTCCATAGTTTACAGTGGTACCTCTGGTTGTGAACGGGATCCGTTCCGGAGGCCCGTTCACAACATGAAAAGAGCGCAACCCGCAGCAGAGCATCTGTGCACGTGCGGGTTGCAATTCACCACTTCTGTGCATGTGCGTGACATCATTTTGCGCTTCTGCGCATGAGCAAGCGGCGAAACCCGGAAGTAATCCTTTCCGGTACTTCCAAGTCGCTGTGGGACGTAACCTGAAAGAACGTAACATGAAGCGGACGTAACATGAGGTATGACTGTATTGGGCAAATGTGCTTACCTTATGTACACCTTTTTTGCTGCAGCAAATACACAGCAGGTCTCTCTCTCTCATACAAAGACACAATCCTTAAGCAGCCGTCTGTACTCAGCCCAATCAGGGTCACTCCACATGTGTTTGCATGGGCATTTAAAGATGCATGCACATGTGTGTATGTTGTCCAGCATATATATTCACTGCATATGTATAGAGCTGCCCTGAAGCCCCACAAACCAGCATCTCTGCTATTTTAAGCAGCACATATATTTATCTCCCTAAATGACTTGCTGTCTTTCGTTGGTCAAAATCTGCCTGCTTATGATCTTCTGATTTCCACTAGAGGGAGCATTGATAATTCTCAAACAGGAGTTGAGGATTTTACAAAGGACCCTTTGCTCTAGGCAGCACCCACACTCTCAGGTTTGCTTCCTCAAGGATAATGTTCCAGTCCTAAATAAGGCAGGCATTTGTGTTAAGGGTAGAATGGGCCGAGATGCGAATGTATCTGTGTAAGATTATAAGGGTGGGATATATCTGTACAGACCAGGAAGCTTTGAAAACAACCAGGAACGTTCAAGAACAGGAGGGCCACATCCTCACAATACATTGAAACCACCAGGCTTCTCCCAAAGAACCCTGGCATCTGTAGCTTAAGGTGTCTACGAATTGAAGCTCTGTAAGGACTAAAATACAATTCCCAGTGCTCCTTGGAAGAAATATGTGTGCTTAAAATGTATGACGTGGATGTGACTGAGGTCTGGAAATACACACAGAAGAGCAATTGGGAAAGGGAATGGCAGGTAGCATCCTAAAAAGCATGGGAGATTCAAGGATAGCATTGCTTTTGCTGCTGGTTCTATACACAGCCCTTTCTAAAAGTCAGCTGGCTAGATGCCCCAGTAGAGGAGAAGGGAAGAAGGTAGCCTCGAAAGAAATACTAAATCAAAACAAAAAAATTCCTTCCAGTAGCACCTTAAAGACCAACTAAGTTAGTTCTTGGTATGAGCTTTCGTGTGCATGCACACTTCTTCAGATACACTGAAACAGAAGTTGCCAGATCCTTCTATATAGTGAGAAGGTGGGGAGGGGTATTACTCAGAAGGGTGGTGGGAATGGGAGATTGGCAGATAGCTGAGATGAGCCTGTTGACGACTCTTAACGACTGTAATAGGTCTTACAGGAAAAGGCAAGGGGTGAGAAGGTGAGAAATGGCTTAGTCATGTATAATGAGATAAGAATCCAATGTCTTTGTTCAGACCAGGTCTCTCCATGGTTTTGAGTTTGGTAATTGCAACTCATTACCAACTCACTCATACCAAGAACTAACTTAGTTGGTCTTTAAGGTGCTACTGGAAGGAATTTTTTAATTTTGACTATGGCAGACCAACACGGCTACCTATCTGTAACTAAATCAAAACACAACACATTCAACACCAGGTCTCCTCAAATCACGGGGCAGTTCTAAGGAATTGAATGGTGGTGATAATATTGGAAATGCCTCTGGAAGTCATTGGTTGAGTTGCTGGCACTGAATGCCAGAAATGGGTGTAAATAGGGAGACTCTATGGCTGCCGTTTGTTTAGGTGTTCTCATCCTAAGGATCTCCGGCAGCTATTGCCTGAACAAATAAGCCAGCCAGATATTTGTCTGCAAGACTTAGGAGCAGTAAATGCGCTTGTCTGGGAAAGTAGCACATTTTCCCAGGTACAAAAGATGCAATATCCCCACTAGAGATGCATGGCCTTGAAGGAAGGCATGAGAGCTGTGTTCAACAGTAAATAAGCAGGGAGTGGATGGGGAAATCTGGTTGGCTGCTGTGAGGATGCTGGTCTAGATGTGCCATTGGCTTGATCCAGCAGAGCTCTTCTTGTGAAATATTTGCCATGAAGAAAAGCTTCTCCCGTCTGAAACTCTGGAGAGCTGCTGCCAGTCAGTGTAGACAAGACTGGGCTAGATGGACCACAGATCTGACTCAGTATAAGGCAGCTTCCTATATTTCTGTGGTAATTTTGACGGTCTATTAATCCCTGTGCCACCACTGTGATTGCCTCTTCGCTGCCACCAATCTGTTTCTCTCGGGTACACACGGAGTCCAGACAGTTTTTAACATTAACAAATAATCAAGTTTATTTTTATAAGCATGAACAAGTTTAAGGTTTCAGTTAATTTTTCTGGTCAGTTTCTTAATCTTAGTTTCTTTACTGACCTATTTGTTCCTAACAACTTCAAACTGATCATCCCAACTATCTATCTGACCCCACCTAACAGTTCCTCTTACTCTCTCACAGCACAACTCAACCAAACCCACAAACTATCCTCCCTCTTCCTTCTCCAACTCCCCACACTCAACTAACTTCCACACAACTCCAACCCTAACTCTAACCACTCTAACTCCTCCCCTTGGGTTCCCACTGGCCAATCACTTCACACTCATTTAACCCTTTCCTTATGTCCCACCTAGGAGGCAAATGCCACAGTGACAATTGTGGGAAGCGTTATATAAAATTCGGCACCTTAGAAAATCCTGTGTGAATGATAATGCATACAACATTGTACCCGGGTTTAATATACTTAAACTAACCTTCCCCCTGTTGTTCATTAGCTTTCATCAATAAAGAACTGAATCCTCTTGGTAGAAAACTAAACCCAGTCAGGAAATTCTTAACAAGCTACTACACAACAGAAAATAGCTTTTTCAGCATTACAGTGTTTAGACAGAAAGTAAGAACTCTACTCCTCTCCAGTCTACTCCTGGAAGAATTTTCCTTTGGGATGAAATTTTGACTGACAAAAATTCCCATGTTATCAGAACCAGCAACCTAAAAATATTCACATCTGAATATCTCGAATAAAGCTTTCATTTTGGGCATAGCGAGTTTGCCTGCAATGAATCCGTCACGGAAAAAAAAAGCCCCTTTGAGAGCACTGTAGGCATGTCAAGTTTTCTTCCTGATTCCGAACAAAAAATGTAATTCAGCTCAGGACTTTGGAATTTCCTGTGGGATGGGAAACCTGATTCCTGACCAGTTCTAAAAGGTTGCAATAAAGAGGACAAGGATCATTTGTTCACCTTGACCACTCTGGTTAGAACGAGAAGCAATGGATTTAAATTGCAGGAAGGAAAACTCGCTCCTAGGATATATTAGGGCAAACAAGCCAAAAAGAAAAAAGAAAAACGAGATGATGTGAAAACCTGTTTTGTGGCATGAATTTTGAAAGAATCTCTGTTATTCAGCATTTAAAGCCATATGCCATAAATTCACTTCAGAGTGTGCTCCGCATATTTGTATGCAAAGTGGTACAGCTGTCTTTCTTGATGCAGCAGTCATTCTCTCCTCACACCCCTCCCCCAGTTATAAGTCAATTTGGTGTCAGGAGCAAGCCAGCAATAAATCACACAGAGTAAGTGAAATTAACTTTTTATTAGAAGAAACAGGATCTGCTCAGGAGTGCCAGGCCTAATGAGCACAGCAACACTTCTTCAGTAGGTCTTGTCCCTATGAGGCAGTTGCAGAGACTGAAGGTCCCTGCCTTCCCAAAACTTCGTAAGTCTCCTCCTCTCCAGGGTTTTCCCTAAGCAATTGGAGACTGTGCCGGAGTCTCTACTCCTGCCGCTTCATGCCTCTCCTGGTCCAGGGGAGCTTGTAGCAGCAGGAGCGAGAGACATCCATTCTTCTGATGCATCTGTGCCTCTTGGCTTCTCTCATCCCACCCTCCTGCTTCAGCTTCTGGACTTCTCTCTGCCACTGATTCTCCCTTCCCATTAAGCCCTGTTACGTTTTCAGCTTCCAGCACCTCCTCCTCCCAGTCTTCTCTGTCATCTTCCTCTGACCACTCATCCACCAATCCCCAGGCTCTGAGCCATCTTCCCTTGGAGGTTCCCCAGCTAGTGCCTCCCACCCAGTCTCAGCATCCAACCAGCCCATGACACCCATGTTGGGATTGTTGAAGCGGACTGAGCATCTTTGGTGCTACTGTGTTACAGGAAACTGAATGTACAGTCCCTTGTGCCCATGTAAATGAGCAAGGTGGATCACAGAGGTGTAAATAAATACTTTCCAATAGACTTTATGTTTAAAACTGATGGGGAAATCTGCATATAATTTTCAGCCCTCTCTGGGATGGAGGACATGCTTTGCATGCTAAAAGGCCCAGGTTTAATTCCCAGCATCTCCAGGCAGGGCTGGGAAAGACACCTGGCTGAAACCCTAGAAAGCCACGACCAATCAGTATACAGCTAGGGGCATGGAACCACTGGGCTGGGTGCCAAATGCAGCCCTCCAAGCATTTCTACCTGTCCTGTGAGACTCTCTGAAGACCACAGCCCTCCCCAGCCGCATCTGCTATTGCCTATTGCCTCATACCTTCCTTGAGTGCTTTTGTGTAGCTGGCCTGGTTCTGGAGCTCTGATGGTGCTTCTTGCTTCCCTGGATTGAGAGGGGTGAGTGAAAACTAGCCTACCGTATGAAAGTAAACTTCACGGTCATTGTTCTGACCACATCTGCCTCTGGCTCCACAAACAATTGGCATGTGTGCCCTAGAAGGTTGCACAGAGGGGAATGTGGTAAAATGTTCCTAAGACATATTGTTGTGTTCTACACTTGGGGTCTACAGGCCACCATTATTCTTTCCTTATTCTGCATTAAATGTCCACATTAAGTATATTGATTTTAACCCCCCCCCATTTTTTTTTTATTCCTTAGATTTGATTTTATTGTAATACAACATAAGAAATAAAAGATGCAATAGAAATACAATTAAAAATCAAACAGCATCTAGCATAGCACAGTACAATTTCTATCGAAGGCAGAAAAAACATTAAGTGGTCCACAAAGACTACAGTGGTGCCTCGCAAGACGAAATTAATCCGTTCCGCGAGTCTCTTCGTCTTGCGGTTTTTTCATCTTGCGAAGCACGGCTATTAGCAGCTTAGCGGCTTTAAGAAAAAGGAAACAAACTCGCAAGAACTCGCAAGACGTTTCGTCTTGCAAAGCAAGCCCATAGGGAAATTCGTCTTGCGGAACGACTCAAAAAACGGAAAGCTCTTTCGTCTTGCGCATTTTTCGTCTTGCGAGGCATTCGTCTTGCGAGGTACCACTGTATCAGCAATTTTCAAGGGGTCGGGGGAGTTTGTGAACTGCTGTTCTATACAATGTGATTATTTTAAGTAGAGCCATTAGCTCATTAGTTCCCAGATACCAAAATTAAAACTATTTTTTTATTAACTTTTTTCCAGCTAGAGCAGTATTGAGCAAGAAATAACACTTTTCTGACAAGTAAATTCAAAAGAAGCATAATATCTTCCTTTTTGACTCCGACACCACCCATCAATGCAAAGGTTGTTTCATTGTTGTTACATTAACTCAGAAGGAACAAACAGGGTGTGGGGGATTGGTGTGCATACATTGGTATGCCTCCAAACAGGAAAAAAAAATCGTGTTGGCTATTCATCTTCTTTTTTCCCCCCCTAGCAAGTCTACCGTGCCTTTAACAACTTTATGACAAGTAGATATTTAACTGAAAAAGCAGCCCACAGCCTATTTTTGCAGCAATGTTAAAGCTGATATTTGTTAAATTTTGTGGTCAAAAAGAAATCAGCCAGGGCAGGGGGCCATTGCTAAAGCAAAAGCAGTTGTGCTTTGTTTTCCTGTTGGGATCTGAGATGGTTCTCCAGCAACAGAACAATATCGGGACCTAGGATCCGTCTGCTAGTAACTTCATGATATTTACAAAATGGCAAAACTCTAATCCTGAGAGTCAGAGAGAGCTGTCTGGGAAAGAATAGGAGTTTGTAGTGCCCGGAAAGTGAGGACGCTGACCAAATTCAGTGCAAACAGAGAGGTCCTTTAGACCAAGCTGCTTTTGCCTTACCCTGGGTCAGTCAGGCTCCAGTTCTAAAATATAAGACCTTGTAATTTCAGTCTACACAACTAGAAGATGAATCAATAAAAGAACACTCAGTCCCAGACTTGAATTCCTTCAGCGGGAGAAACATGCCTGTAAGGCACTGTACGCCACAGAATTTACCTTTTGTGTCATTCGCTGAACTGCCTTGACCCTTATTAATCTGGAAGTATTCTCATTGTGAAAGGTTTGGAGGACAAGGTCTGAGCTGTAGAAGCTGCGTAACCCATCCTAAAAATGTGTCTCCATGGGGAAAACATATCCAACTACAGATACAGTGGTAAGAACTTAATTCGTTCTGGAGGTCCGTTCTTAACCTGAAACTGTTCTTAACCTGAGGCACCACTTTAGCTAATGGGGCCTCCTGCTGCCGCCACGCCACCGCTGCGCGATTTCTGTTCTCATTCTGAAGCAAAGTTCTTAACCCGAGGTACTATTTCTGGGTTAGCAGGGTCTGTAACCTGAAGCATCTGTAACCTGAAGTGTATGTAACCCGAGGTACCACTATATATGTTTTCCCCTGCATCTGTGATATGGGTGGGGATACTGGGGCCCTCCAGCTGCTGTTGGACTCCAATTCCCATCAGCGCCAGCCAGCGCAATCAATGGCCAGGAACGATGGGAGATGGGACCCCCTGCCGCCACGCCACCGCTGCGGACCCCCCATCCTGCTCTGGGGAGAATATCCATCTAGGAGTAAGGACCATAGATCAGTAGCAGAGCAAAGACTCTGCATGCAAAAGGTCCCTGCTTCAATCTACTGAGCAAGTCTGAATCCTACCAATCAGCTTTTGTTTCTTTGCTTTTTCAGTATTCCATTAGCCACTGTGAGCACACATGTTTTTGTCAAGGTCTGGGAAATAAATAAATCAGTAATAGATGCAGGTAGACCAGCTTAGCGTAACATTCGCCATATGGTCAGAACAAAACAAATATTTTGTCAACTCTCCCCAGCTTTGCAACATGTGCATTTGAACTTCAGCTTTTCAAAGAAAAAATGTGCAGTGGTTTTAGTTACTTTACATTTCACTCATAATAAAAATAATAATAATTTATTATTTATACCCCGCCCATCTGGCTGGGTTTCCCCAGCCACTCTGGGCAGCTCCCATCAGAATATTAAAAGCACAATAAAGCTCATCTTTAATGTGGATTCTTAGGTTTGTTGATAAAATCATATAGAAATAGATAACTTAATGGAGGATATGCTTTGGGGCCCTAGTTACAGGACAATTGCAAACATAGGCCTTTGATTTTAATCTGAAAGTCTGCCATAAATATGTTTGGAAACTGCAGCAATGGCGCAAAAATATTAATTTATTCTGAGATAAACATTTACTGCCCCCGCCTTGTCAACAGTTCAGTGTAGCAATAGAAAACTTTCTCTTGGCACACTAAAAGTGAATTACGTTTGCTGGTAAATCAGTTGTTGGTTCTGTTTTGGATTATATTTTAAAACACGTTTTCATCATTACATAAAGAGCTACTTTCACTTTCAGCACAAATGGCTGGAGTTGGACGAGTGTTTTGGGTTAAGGCTTCGTGTTAAACTGAAACGAGGGCCTCAAAGCACATATTCCTGGAAAACCTGCCTGCTTTGAAAGTACGCGTTCCGTGTAGTTTTAGGCATTAGCTTATATGATGCTTTATACATACTCAAAGATGATATTTTCTTTTTCGCTGAACATATAATCTGCTGATCCTTCAAGATCTTTATGGATAGATTTGGGGTTTTGATGGGCGATCATGCAATAAAGGCTTTGCAATATGGGGTATAGAATAGCATGTAATTTGATGCACTTGACAGGCACTCCAACTTTTTCCATGTGTTAAGCAATTGGTATGCTATGGATTTCAGGGCTTCTCTTGCTAAATATAGCACACATTCAATGTGACTCAATGGTGTTGCCATGCCAGGTTTTGACCCTGTCCACAAGTTGTACCACAGCTGTGTCAGCAGGATCCAAATGAAAATGGCCCGCGCTTTGAAAACAGCAGACAATGTCCTGGCTATTGTGCATTAAGCATATCAGTTTTATTTTACTGTTAAGATATGAAGGGCAGCCAAGTAGCGCTTTTTCTTTTGACGTTGCCAAAGCTCTTCCTTCCTTTGGCAAACAGCATTCTCATCTCCAGTTGCTACTGCTAGGAATGCTTGGGAAACAGGAGTGACCCTATTGGCTGGACGGCTCTCCATTCCCCTCCACTTTGGCTGTACAGAGGTCCGTAAAGGTTTGCATCAATGTCACTTTATTTACACATTCCTTAGATGCAGCCTCCAGCTCTTCTGAGTTCTAAAGCTGCTATCCAAATATGCTAAAAAGAGCTGCATCTGTATAAACATCAGGAAGCCAGGTATCAGATTTCCACCTCCTTTTAAAAGCAGTCGCTGGAAGAATCCAGACACAGCAGGTAATGGGATTTATAAGATCAGATATCTTGGGTGGTTGGGAGGTGGAGGGGGGGAGGATTTGTATGATTTTCTTCAGCTTATGAATGTACTATACACTTTTTAAAAGTGTGTTTCTGGTGTGTTATGGTGTATGTAATACAGACTCAAGCTGGTGCGTGCCACCTGGAAAATCTTGATTCATAAATCCAAGCTAACCCACAGAACTATTGGCTTATCTTGGGCAAGCCTCTATCTCTCTGCTTTATTAGTTTCCCCATGTTTAAAATTGGAGTAATAGTGACTTCCCAGTGAAGACGAATGAAATACGCCTTTTAAAGGACTTTGCACATTCCGAGAGCTGTATAAGTGACTGATTCATCCCAGAGTACCACATGAGTAAAGAGATGACAAGCCTAAATCCTGGAGAGTGAGCTCACTGACAAGTTCAGGAGATCCGTATTCTGCTTGCAGATAGGTAAGGCTAGGAGGAAACAGGAAACAGGGCCTGAGTTCTGGCAGCTTTCCCTCTGACTACCCTTTCATTTGCCAAGGAGAGAGACAAGAGTGTGAGGAGGCTGTACTCCAGCTCTGCTGGGGATCTGGAAGAAAGAGGAAGGTTCTTTCCTCAGAAATTTGCCATAACCTAACACGGGTGGTGCTGTAGGTTAAACCACAGAGCCTAGGACTTGCCGATCAGAAGGTTGGTGGTTCGAATCCCCGCGACGGGGTGAGCTCCCGTTGCTCGGTCCCTGCTCCTGCCAACCTAGCAGTTCGAAAGCATGTCAAAGTACAAGTAGATAAATAGGTACCACTCCAGCAGGAAGGTAAACAGCGTTTCCGTGTGCTGCTCTGGTTCGCCAGAAGCGGCTTAGTCATGCTGGCCACATGACCCGGAAACTGTACGCCGGCTCCCTCGGCCAGTAAAGCGAGATGAGTGCCGCAACCCCAGAGTCAGCCATGATTGGACCTGATGGTCAGGGGTCCCTTTACTTTTACCTTTACCTAACACATGGAGAGATGGCCGGGGCTGATCAGTTTGTTTCCTTTACAGAGGAGAGTCCTTCTTTTTTGGAGGGCTATCCCAGGAGAGTCTGCTATCTGAAGACATCCTCCTTTTGGAAAGGTGCTTGGCCACTTTAAATATAAGAAGTTGCCCATCAACAATTAAAGACCAGAGTACAGCCTTATTATGGAGCAGGCAGAGCGTCCCCAAACCCATGGAGACGAAAAGCACATATCAAACTGCATTTTAAAGTTGAGATTTAGGAAGCAGTTTCTAGATGAGCAAAGCACCTAATGTCTAACCAGGTAAGTTCTTGGAGATTTGCATGGAATACGATACTTAGCACCTCTCTAGCCAAGGGAAATATATGAAAAGATACAGGTACATTTCTCTATTTTCCTTCTGCCAGATGCTTCTTTGTGTACAGGGAGGGTGGACTGTGTATATGTCCATTTCCTCTAGAATGGTGTAGATCAACCTTCCCCAGCCAGGTGCTGTCCAGATGTTTCCCATCGACTCCCATAATCTCTGGCCATTGGCTACTCTGGGTGGGGCTTATGGGAGTTGAAGTCCACCAACAAGTTCAAGAAGGCTGGCATAGAGACCAGACCATCTGGTCAAAGGCAGGATTTAAGAGAAAAGGAGGAAGGGAGAGAAGCTGGTTCTTTCATTTACAGGCCTGCAGGAGTCATAGTCATCGCTTTGGTTTATGTAGGATCAAAGAGTAAGTAGCACTAAGCTGAATCACATATTTGGTCCTCTCATCTCTCTTAATTCACCCTACTTCCTTCCCTTCTGTGATCACCGCAGAGTGAGTACAAATCCACAGCTACTTCTACAGCTTTTCTATTCAATCGCAGCTGACTCAGCCCAGACTGAATGTGAATGGGGTGTAGCCCTGTTCCCATATTTAGCTGTGGATACGTGATCACAATATTTCAGATGAGTGACGACTCAAATGCAAGAGGTCTGAAATGAACTGGCACCATGTTTAATGTATGTGGTGGTGGTTGTTGCTTTTTGTCTTGGCCGCCTTAGCATATGTGCTGTCTTCAGCTTTTTCTCTGGCTCAGCCATGTCTGGCAACAGGCACCACGCAGAGATCTAAGTCACTGTGATAATATGTTTTCTTGCAGTATGTTTTTTTCCAGAAGCTCAGAGAGAAAGAGACTCTCTGACAGTTCTGCGGTGAAATTTCTCACCTTCCTGGACTTGTGATATACAGCTCAGTGTGTGTGCTAAATAAAGCCAGAGGAACAGCAGTAATTAAAAAATAATTGCAGCCGAGAATCCAGGAGAAATAATAATTGGAGCACAGACTGTGGTGAGGAAGAAGAAAGTTTGGAACATGGAACTTGCAATCAGCCTCCAAGTTCTACTTAATGATATTCTGCTGGGGGGGGGGGTATTCTGCTTTTGTGTCACCTCCTAGTTTAGCCAGCCTATTGTTTGAAGAGATGATTCAGCAGTTTCATTCTGCTGTAGGAATGCATTCAGAAACAGGAATCCCACTGACTCAGGGTTTTTGATACCCATCCATTAAAAAAAAAAAGCAAGCAAAAAAGCACCCCACATCTCAACAGCGCAATCTTATAAATTAGTCAGGTTCAGCACTGCTAAACTACAAAAGAACCGGGAAAATAAGGTGGAAGGAAAATAAGCTGCAACAGAACTGACCCTGACATTTCATAACAGAACAATGTTCTCTTTTTTTGCAACCATATTGACAGTCATTTATTCAGGAAGTCATCTGAGTCAATTAAGTGTGGGCATTGAATTGGCATATGAAGGTTACAGAGATATCCTGGCTTCTCTCAAGCAGAATAGAAGAAAGGGATGAATGCTGTCCTTTTTTGTTACCATGTGAAGTCAGTCACATCCAGTGCTTTTTTTCTAAAAAAAATGTTTATGGGTACTTTCATTTTCCTACTCATATTGAAATACTCATATTGAAATGGCTCTCAATGAGGCCAAACTTAGATTCACCAAATGTATAGGGATATGTGTACCCCTGCGTCCCCTCAGGAAAAAAGCACTGGTCACACCCACTTTCAAAATATCTGTGAATACAGTGGTACCTTGGTTTTCGAACGTCTCACAAGTTGAATGTTTCGGTTTTCGAACACCGAAAACCCGGAAGTAACTGCTTCAGTTTTCGAATGCTTTTCGGAAGTCAAATGTGCCACACGGCTTCCGTATTGAGTTTTCCTTAAATAAATGCTTCCAGAAATGCATGCTTCGGTTTTTGAACGTTTCAGAAATTGAACAGTCTTCCGGAACTGTTCAAAAACCGAGGTTCCACTGTATACTGTTTTCTTATTGTAGGCTAGTGTAGCTCAAATATATACAACCCAGCCCCAAATATGACATGAATGAAAGGGCATACCATATTGGTGTTGTGTCTTGGTAGTTTGGTAAAGCCATTGAGAATAATCTTAGCGATCCATTGCCTAGCCCATTTTCTTCCTGGGGGAAGAAATGTCTACCAATAGGGAGAGAGAGACAGAGAGAGAGAAAGAGAGATTAAAGTGTGCAGATGTGCAGGTAAAGCCCAACTCACTCCATCTTTGTGTCATCATCATCCTCCAGATTAGAAGAATCCCATTTCTTTCCAAATAGCCACACTGATCTACAAATGCCACACCTGTCTTGTCTCTTAATATGTCTGTTTCAGGTAACATAACTTGCAGGAGCCACCAACTTTTTACCTTCAGGCTAGCCTGAAGTATGTGTTTGCAAAAAAAGAAAAGGGAGAATCAAGCCTTTTTGAATATGTGTTTGATGCATGATGAGAAGTAGAAACCCAATTTTCCATGTGTTAATCCACTTAACAAGACAAATGCAAAATATATTATACTTGAGCTTCTGTGGAAAAAAGAGACTTCCATTAGTTATTTATTTATTTGCAGAAATGAAGCAAAGAGACTCTTTGTATCAAAGTAACATTAGCCTAAGTTATTTGTAGAAGGCAGATAAGTATTCCCTTTTAGGTATCCCACTGATATGCTCCTGAGATATGACAAATATGATCCAGCAGTTAATGATATCCCTTATAACATGCTCTTTGTCTTTCAGTCTCTTGATTGGGAACGGAATGTGCAGGGAGACATATTTGTATGAAGAAAGGCTAAGTGATATAGTCAGGTTTCAGTACAAAAAAAAATAACGCTCTTGGATCATGATAATATGGGCATTTGGAACTATCCAGTGAGCACTGAGTTCTGCTGATTTGGGTCTTTTGCAAAGAGGAGCTGATTTCCCAGAAAAGTCCTTCCTCTTCCCATCTTTCTGTATCTCTTAAAGTACCCCAAAAGTTCAGAATTAATATATATCCCATCGCGCTTGAGATCGGGTTTCCCTGAATTATGTAGATGGGCTCATCTCATGTGTGGAAATCCATCTTGCAGCCATGGATGGTTTTTGGTGCAGGTGACCCAAATGGTCACCTGTGCTGCCAGGTGTAGGGTGCACCTGTGATGGTCTGCCAACTCAGTGATCTGCCCATCATTTCATCTTCACTTGTAAAGCTGGCAATGTTGACCCACACAGTCAGTGTTACGTTAGAAAAGAGAGTGAACAACCAGTCACTGTGCATCTTATAAAGATGAATGTCCGGTTTTGGTCCCTTCCTTCCTTATGCACATTTTAAGGATGCCAGCAAGGCTGATTATTATGGGAGGAAGCAGCTCTTAAGCTATAGCAGGGGTCAGCAACCTTTTTCAGCCGTGGGCCAGTCCACCGTCCCTCAGATTTTGTGGGGGGCCGGACTATATATTTTTTTTTGGGGGGGGGATGAACAAATTCCTATGCCCCACAAATAACGCAGAGATGCATTTTAAATAAAAGGACACATTCTACTCATGTAAAAACACGCTGATTCCTGGACCGTCCGTGGACCGAATTTAGAAGGCGAATGGGCCACATCTGGCCCCCGGGCCTTAGGTTGCCTACCCCTGAGCCATAGCATTCATTCAGTACTTTTCTGCAGGCTCCTCATACATTATGGTTGTGGCTGTGGACTGTCCTTCATTGCAAGGACACTGATGTTGGACAGTCATCTGTCTTGGATGTTTAGTTGAGATCCCTGCATTCAGGGGGTTGGACTAGATGACCCTTGGGTCCCTTCCAGCTCAACAATTCTACGATTATCACAGTAATACACAAAAAGCCCCAAGGAATGCCCAATGTTGTTGTTTCAATGTATGGCACATGAAGACTGAGAAATAGGCTGGACTCAGATGCAATATAAATTCCTTCTTACTATGAGTTGGAGAAGGTAGGTGAGAATCAGTGCACAGTGGAAACAGGGAGTGTGCAAGGCTCTGACACATTTTTAATTCTTCATACTCTGGTCTGAACTCCGGTAAAGGTAAAGGACCCCTGGACGGTTAAGTCCAGTCAAAGGCGACTATGGGGTTGAGGTGCTCATCTTGCTTTCAGGCCGAGGGAGCCGGCGTTTATCCGCAGACAGCTTTTCAGGTCATGTGGCCCGCATGACTAAACCACTTCTGGCACAACGGAACACTGTGATGGAAACCAGAGCGCAGGGAAATGCTGTTTACCTTCCCACCGTTGAGATAACTATTTATCTACAGTGGTACCTCAGGTTACAGACGCTTCAGGTTACAGACTCCGCTAACCCAGGAAATAGTACCTCGGGTTAAGAACTTTGCTTCAGGATGGGAACAGAAATCGTGCTCCGGTGACGTGGCAGCAGTGGGAGGCCCCATTAGCTAAAGTGGTGCTTCAGGTTAAGAACAGTTTTAGGTTAAGAACAGGACCTCCAGAATGAATTAAGTTCTTAACCCGAGATACCACTGTACTTGTCCTGTTGTGCTTTTGAACTGCTAGGTTGGCAGGAGCTGGGACAGAGCAACGGGAGCTTGCTCTGTTGCAGAGATTCAAACTGCCAACCTTCCGATCGGCAAGCCCAAGAGGCTCAGTGGTTTAGACCACAGCGCCACCCACATCCAGTAGCATTTGCTAATGTGACATTTGGACCAAGCTAACCAGATCCACAGTGGGATGCAGGTGGCACAGTGGGTTAAACCACAGAGCCTAGGACTTGCCAATCAGAAGGTCGGCGGTTCGAATCCCCGTAATGGGGTAAGCGCCCATTGCTCGATCCCTGCTCCTGCCAACCTAGCAGTTCGAAAGCACTTTAAAGTGCAAGTAGATAAATAGGTACCACTCCGGCGGGAAGGTAAACGGCGTTTCCGTGTGCTGCTCTGGTTCGCCAGAAGCAGCTTAGTCATGCTGGCCACATGACCCGGAAGCTCCCTCAGCCAATAAAGCAAGATGAGCACTGCAACCCCAGAGTTGGTCATGACTGGACCTAACGGTCAGGGTCCCTTTACCTTTACTAACCAGATCCACACCATACCCTTGAAGCAGAGCCACAACATGCACTCTGACACATATTAAAAGCACACAATTTCTGACCAAGAATATTTGGAATGGCAGTTTCTCCCTCACAGAGTTACAGTTCCCAGCACTCTCAATAAACAACTGTTCCCAGGATTCTTTAGGGGGGAGGAATTCATGTACTCTGAATATGCATTGGGTGTGCTTTGAATGTGCTGTGTGGATGTGCCCTCAAGTAGCACGCCTGAGGTCATCTGGAGCTGAAATTAGAAGTGGGTCTTTTCCAGGTCACAGCTCGTAGTGTCTTAGTTTCTAGGAAGGAAGGATCATTTGAGCACCAGCTTTCCTAGAAAAATCTCTTTTAAAAAAATTGAAACGTATTATGAAAAACAGGGATGTTGAGCGACATGTGCCCTAGAATTATTATTGCTCTGCAACTCTTCGTTCCAAAGCTGCATTTATTAAATTTCTGGATGTTTTGAACTTGCACATGATGGGAATCATTATGAGGATTATGTGTTCATGGGGTGTGAGAGAGGGGGGGGTGAGAGGGAGGAGTGTTGCTGCAACCAGTCACATGAGAGTCGAGAGCATTTGCCAGGTTGTTAAACAAATTGCCCAAGGATGTATTCAATAAGCAGGAAAGTAACTGAGCTGTATAAAAGGAATGTACAATTGCTTCTACTTTATATACAAAAACGCTTTCCTGGACAGTGGCTCACAGGCTCCCTGCTGAATGATCTCTAGCTGGAGAAATGCGTATACAGAACCTGGTCCAGTGAAAGTGCATATGAACATAACTTATCAGAGTTTAAGAAGAGCCCTGCTACATCAGAACAAAGCCCATCTTGGTCCAACCAGAGGCCGGTCAGATGTCCATGGGAAGCCCACAAGGAGGAGCTGAGGCCAATAGCAATCTCCAGCTCTTGTCCCCAGTGACTGGAATTTAGAGGCCTGCTACTCTTGAGCTTGGAGCATAGGATCCAACTCCTAGTCGCCAGGTTCCTTCGCCCCCCCTAAAATATTTGAGGGGACAGCCCCCCTCCCAAGTTGTTGGGCATTGCCGTTCAAATGGTGTGTGTGTTCTCTTAATGAAACCTGAACTTCAAAGAGACATGTCTCTTTTTATTCACTTTAGCTGTGAAGGAAATGGACTTTCTGAGATGGACTTTAGTAGCTTAAGTGGCCTTTTAAGGGAGAATTAGACACATCAGTGGAGAAGAAGGCTAGTCATGAGAGCTGTGTACTCCCTCCAAGACAGGGGTGCCAACTTGAATAAAATATTGGGGGAACCCGTGTAAGCCCCACCCCACATAATCGAACACAAGACTCAGCTCCCGCACACCATTTAAATGGAAATGCCCATTAACTTGGGAGGGGTGTGGCTGCTAAAATATTTTATTAGAAGGGCTGATGGGACCTCTGCCCCCAGGAGTTGGCTCCTATGGACTGATGGATGTTCTCTGAGGTCTGCTGATTAAGATTTTGTTATCCATACAGAAGCCCTCAGATTCATCTGGAATGCTGTAGACAAACTTGAACCTTATTCCTAACCTGGATTCATTCATATCAAATGTATTATTTAGGTTAAAAAAAAAAGACCTAATAGAAAATACTTTTCTCAAGACGCCGCTTCTGGTAGCACCACCTGATAACTCAACAGGAAAGTAGAATGCCTCAGCCATTAATTCAAATACTGATATTAATTATGGACAAATGGACACTATGGACAAATATGGAAAATGAATAATAATATATAAAATGGAAGAAAATAATGCGATAAAATTATATGTGATATAAAAAACCAGAAGAAGGAAGGAGGGAAGTCAGCTCTGAAGAGCAAGTATAAATGTAAAATGTAATACAATATGTGTATGTGGAGTATCTAATTGAAAAACTAATAAAGATTATTTGGGGAAAGAGGCATTCCCTGCCCCAGGCAAGAAATGGAAGGGTGCCACTTTTTTTTAAAAAAACCCCACTTTAATTAAAAATTAATTAAATGGCTGCATACAAATTCAATAAAAAAAGAAAACAGCTCAAATACTGGTATTAAGTTACTGTCATCTCCAAAAATCCAAATATTTCAAAATCTCTTCAAACCATTCCATAATACCCTCCCCCCAAATGTAACCCCTTCCCCATAATTGAAATTTGCACCCACACCAAACTGTGATACGCACCAGGCCTTAGCTTCAAGGAAGACTACATTTCACTAAATGATTTCCTCCGCATTCATGCTATTCTTCTATTTCAATCCCTTTCTTAATCTCATTAACATTTTTCAAAGTCTTTCTGGAGCAAAAATTATGACAACTGAGTGTCAAAGGCTTGAAAAAGAGTATTTATGGCTCAATTCTTAAAGGTGTTAAGTCAGAGTGCTTGGTTTTCAATAGATTTAAATTGCCATGAGATCACTGGGACCAAGGAAGGATGCGCCCAAAATCACATTAGTTTGGAAGTTAAGTTCTTTTGAAAGCAATGGTCTTAACTTCCAGGCATGTTTGGGCTTGGGGTTAGCAAATGGCTTAAATCCAAATATTGTGGTTTTGCTGGTTTCGGGATTAGTCTGTTGCTTTTATCAGATTGCTGATGACTGCTGTTGTTTTTATAAGATAGTTTGAAGGTTGTTCCTGACAAGAGGTACCCTGATGACTATTAAGGTTGATGACAGAAGCGACAATGAGGTTGTGTTCTTGGCAGGTCCAGTGAGCTTTGCGTTGCGCTATAGATATGGAGACTTGCCTGATATTGTTTGCCGCGAACCCGCTGCCCTTGGAATAGAGCTTTCTTCAAACCACTGGCGTGTCCTTGGTCGGCGCCATCCTTCATTTTAGCTTTGATCCTGTCGGAACGTCCTCAAGAAGATGTATATGCAGAAGGGCAGAGAAAGCTAAATAAATACACAACCCCTGTGCTGCAGAAAAGAGCAACCAAAATGAGCAGAAGGTTGCAGCAGCAGCACCTCATGAGGTGACAATGTTTGAGGCTTTCCAGTTTAGGAAAATGGCGAGTAAATGGGGGTGGGGAGGGAACGACGTGACAGAGGTTCATAAAATAATGCATGCATGTGTAGATAAAAGTTTGTGCTCCCTTTCTTATAACATTAGAACCAGGGGCGTCCAATAACACAGAATGGTAGGAGATTCAGGACTGGTAAGAGGAAGGGCTAATTTGCTACAACAAAACACGACAATAACCACCAACTCAGGAGGTTTTAAAAACTGGATTAGGATTAATTAATGGAGGATAAGGCTGCCAATGGCTTCTAATCAAGATGGCCAATGGCTGCCTCTAGGATCATGGGCAGCAAGCCTCTGAATACCAGTGGCTGGGAATCACAAGCAGAGAACTCTGTTCCTGCTCATAGGCTTCCCACGGCCATCTGGTTGGCTACTGTGGGAACAGAATGGTGGATTAGACAGGACTCCTTAAATCTGGAAGATCCAAGGGGAAAATCAAGACCACTTCTGCACGAAGAAATCTACTTCTTGATTTAGATATGGGGATGCTCTGCCTGAAGGGCTTAGTGTGTTACCGATATTACAAAGGTGGAGCTGTGTCTCAGATGGTCACAATTTAAGAGCCTAAACTTTAAAAGGGTGGCTGTGTCAACCTAATTAGGGGTGCCTAGCCTTCCAGATGTTGCTGAACTAAAATGCCCATCAGCCTCAGATGGCAGAGGGAATGCTCAGGGCTTTGGGGAGTTGTTCAGCAATATCTAGAGACCCACAGGTTAGCCACCACTGGCCTACAAAGCCAGTAAGGCTGACAACAGCCTGTCGAGTCCAACACCCACACCCTTATGATAGATAAATGTGCATGGGTGGGTGTGGAGAGAGGTCAGATTAACACATGCTGTCCCCACTCCCAGCCCCCATGCATTCAGCTTCACATCCCTACGGCGGCTATAAATGCTGTACCATTGTACGCCTATAGGGCTTTCCCCTTCCAAAACCAGGACCTCAGTTCCCCTTCAGGTCTTCAGTGTGGACTGTGAAGGGACAACTGGGAATGTTTGGGGCCAGCCCCGATCCCCAGTGATGTGCCTGCATTGGACATCCCAAACATCCCTGTTGCTGCTGATTCCAATCCTGCCCTCTGCAGGGTTCCCAGTTGTGGGGCAGTTGTTATAAAGCATATTCAGCCAAACACACAAAGACTCTCTCCCTTCAGCTCAGTCTTACATGCTTGGGGTCAGAGCTGGTGGGGACGTGGGACACTGGGTGGAGCAGGCTGGAGCAGTGTCTCCCCATGTCTTCCCAGTCTTCCTTGGATGCTACAACAGTGGTTTGCAACCGACAAATTACTTAGGGCGGATGGTGTAATTATGCTGTCAGAACTTTCCCTTGCAACCACAACATTTCTTCTTCTTCTTCTTCTTTAAATGAAAGCTGAAGCAGTCGCATTTATTCAAAGTGTCTGGTTTCTCGGATTAACCTGTCACACAATGAATAGGCGAATCCAATCCGACACCCATGCCAAAAGCATAAAACAGCAGTCTATTTTTTAAAAAGTCAAAAAAATAAAAATAAAAGTATAGTTTTTTACTGTGGTCTAGAAGGCCATTCAATCTTCCTTGCTCTCATAAGACTCTAAAATATATTCTGTGTTGGCTCCTGTCACACTGAATCCCTGCAGGGTTGAAGTTTTTTTCTGTTTTAGATTTAAAGCCTTCCTTTGCTCAAGACTACTAGAAGGGGGAATATTTTAACATTCTGTGATACAGTGCTGGGGGATACTGCTGCCGAAGTCTACTGGAAAAGAGGTGTCGGGTTGTTTTAACCAGTCAAAGTAATCCAGTTGGCAGAAGACACAGTTAATTCACTAAGCAGAACTGAAAAATGCCAGCGTGGTTTTTTTGGGGGGTTTTTTGCAAAGCCAGAGACTACAAGATTGAGTTCCAGCTTCTGCATAATTCCTCCCCACTCCTGCTGCCGCCCACTCTGACTTTCTCTTTCTTTCTGTTCCTCTCCGCATCTTACTGCTTCTTCCTGTTGCACTGCACAAAATCATGGTGGGTGCATATCCTATGTATTTCTGCTGATAAATAGCTGCAAAGGAATAGTTGATCTGGGCAGGGGGCAGCAGTGGAGCCATTTCCATGTTAATTCCATACATGCAATTATAAGTGTAACATGGAAAGAGGTTCTTTAAATAACTTATTTTAACTTTGCATGGAACGAGAAGCATAGAATTAAGTGACGAAATGATATTTTCTTAAGACAACTATTTAAAGCCTTCAAAAAATAACTAAAGCCAACAATAAGCAAGAAACCAATTGAAAACAGATGCTAAAAATGCTACATATTTGGTAAGGTAAAGGGACCCCTGACCATTAAGTCCAGTAGTGGCCGACTCTTGGGTTGCGGCGCTCATCTCGCTCTATATGCCGAGGGAGCCAGCGTTTGTCCGCAGACAGTCATGTGGCCAGCATGACTAAGCCGCTTCTGGCGAAACCAGAGCAGCGCACGGAAACACCGTTTACCTTCCCGCCAGAGCTGTACCTATTTATCTACTTGCACTTCGTGCTTTCAAACTGCTAGGTTGGTAGGAGCAGGGACCGAGCAACGGGAGCTCACCCCGTCGTGGGAATTTGAACCGCCGACCTGATCGGAAGTCCTAGGCTCTGTGGTTTAACCCACAGCGCCACCCATGTCCCTTACATATCTAGGTAGGCATGCCTAAACAAACATGTTTTAGCAGGTGCGAAAAGAGTAGTGAAGGTGCCTGCCTGGTAGCAATATGCAGGGAGTTCCAAAGTTTGTGGAGCTGCCACACTATCTAAATTATAGTAATTGTTTCTAGATCAGCATCTACACATACACGTGAGCGCATGCAAATTTTGTGCACTTGGTTTTAATAGTGTGCTTCCTCTTCTGGATGATACACAAGTGGCCACCCTAAAGGTGAGTGCTACTTGGATTTCGCCTGCTACCTAGCTTGAGTAACCTATATACTAGGATGATGTCATCTGATTGTGATGCAATGGTGAGATGGTAGGAGTCACTGGGTGCCCCATACTTCGTAGTCTCCTGAACCTCTTTTCAGTGCATGACCACATAATACGGTGGTACCTCGCATTACAGACACTTCAGGTTACAGACTCCACTAGCCCAGAAATAGTACCTCGGGTTAAGAACTTTGCTTCAGGATGAGAACAGAAATTGTGCGGCAGTGGCACGGCAGCAGCAGGAGGCCCCATTAGCTAAAGTGGTATCTCAGGTTGAGAACAGTTTCAGGTTAAGCACGGACCTCCAGAACGAATTAAGTTCTTAACCCGAGGTACCACTGTACATGCCTTCTTGGACCCAACCAAAGGTCCATCAAGACCAGCATTCTGTCTTGGCAGGTGCAGCCAGAGGCCTCTGGAGGGCTCCACAGGCAAGAGGCGAAGGGAAGCATCCTTACCTGTTGTAAAAGGAGTGATGGTGGAGGAGATAAGGATTGGAAGGCTACATTTCTCCAACAGTAGGAATTCACTCTTAAAAGAGGGGAAAGCTCCTGCCTGCAATTTATCATTCCTGCTCATTCTTTTCACCCCCACCCCTCCCCACCCCCTTCCCAGCGGAAAAAGGATCCCTGGTAAACAAACCCAAGTCTTTCAAGGAGGAGTTCTGTGTTCTCTACTCACACAGTCAATAGCAGAGACTCTTGCCTGTTTACTCTGTCATGCTTTGGCAGACTGAAAGAGGCAGACCGATTTACTGCCCTTAGTAAGATTGGCAGCTGAGCTATCTAAGGAAAAACCCCAAGGAAAGAACAGGAATCCCCAAAACTAAAGCATAACTCTTGTTATCAAGTTGCTACTTTCTAGCAAACGTAGTTCAGGTAATGTGTGTCTCCTGAGATCTGCCGCAGCAGTTGCAATAGCTTCTTATCGTTGCTTAAAAATCATTTCTAAAAAGACCTGGTTTTAATCACGCTCGTTACTGAGGGGATTTCAAAAAGATGTGCTCCCCCTCCCCCCCTTTTTTTTGGCAGAGGCAAAGCTTCATCCACAATTGCATTGACTGCAAACTTTAATCAGGTCTGGATGCTCTTTGCATCCAAATCTGGCACAGAGGAGAAGCAAATATGCCACTAGGAATAAATTATTCAAATGGCGGAATTAGCACTGATTTATGCCATGCATAATTCATTCTCAATGTGATATGAGGCAACTGGCAGGGGCGGAGGTGTTTGGGAATTCTTATGACAAAAACAGGTGTGAGAAGGGGAAAGGGAGAACGCAGGCCCTGGAAGCAGAATTTACTAACAAACACATGGTGAGCACAGCACTGAAATTCAAGTTGTGCAAATAAAGGCAAGCACCATAGCTCAGTGTTAGAGCACATGCTTTGACTGCAGAACCTCCCAGTTCAATCCCTGGCATCTCCACTTGAAAGGCTCACAGAACAGGAGGTTGGAAAAGCCTGAGACCCTGGATTGCTGTTGCCAGTCAGAGTAGACAATATAGGCTAGCAAGGGGTGCTGTCTGTTCACATTTTAATGCCATCCTACCAGATTGGCACTGCTTGAAACAATCCATGAACCCCGATGCAGCTGTCATTAGAAATCTGCGCTTCTCAAAATTGCAGTTCTCCAACCAATGTATACATGTTTAGAAATGCATACGTTAGGGCAAAGTATGCATTTCAAAAAAACATAAAATGTATAGCATCAGGGTAAATTGCTTGCTAAAAATATATCTGTTAGGGAAAATGTGTACTTAAATGTTGAAGAATAGGTTTGCCATTTTGTTTCTTAAAAATAAAATTCGGTTGCAGAAATCTAGCAAACTGTACTTAAGATCAGGAAAAACAAGCAACCGAAATCAACAGGTTTATCAATCAATGGATTTGCTGTTGGAGTCGATGTGCACATTTGTGATTGTGAGAGAGCCTCATGGGCTCCCTCTGGTTACTTCTCCTTCCCCTTCCTCAGAAAGAGAAATCATATGATTGCGCATGCACGCACACAGACAGACAGAGATTCTTTTGTTTTTCGATGGAGTGTGGGTAAAAGTTGGACCGTGTAGAATTAAAACAGATCCTCTTGAATTTGCATCCCTTTACAGGGTTTCCCCCCAAAATGACAATCAGAATTAAAACTGAATTAATTAAATCAGAATTAAAAATCACAGATCTGGTGCCTTACTGTTGTTGTTGAGTCGTTTAGTCATGTCCGACTCTTCGTGACCCCATGGACCAGAGCACGCCAGGCACTCCTGTCTTCCACTGCCTCCCGCAGTTTGGTCAAACTCATGCTGGTAGCTTCGAGAACACTATCCAACCATCTTGTCCTCTGTTGTCCCCTTCTCCTTGTGTACTCCATCTTTCCCAACGTCAGGGTCTTTTCCAAGGAGTCTTCTCTTCTCATGAGGTGGCCAAAGTATTGGAGCCTCAGCTTCAGGATCTGTCCTTCCAGTGAGCACTCAGGGCTGATTTCCTTAAGAATGGAGAGGTTTGATCTTCTTGCAGTCCATGGGACTCTCAAGAGTCTCCTCCAGCACCATAATTCAAAAGCATCAATTCTTCGGCGATCAGTCTTCTTAGCATCACATAAACTTTAGTTTGTCTCCAACGTATCACAGATAATCCCTTTCCACCTTTATGTGCTTGTGGGTGCCAATCTGAGCCTCTAAAAGCCCATGGAGCTGAAGGAGGAAGTGGGGAAAAGCAACGCTCTTTCTCACTTCTTCCGTAAACTCTATGCCCTTTTCAGGGAAGGGGAGGAGAGAAGGTCACCCTTGTCTCTCATGAGGGTGCAGGGATTTCATGGGTGCTAAGGGAAGTCCTCAAGGGTGCCATTACGCTTGTGGGTACCACGCTGGCAATCCTAGAACCAGATGGGCAAATAAGTCTGACCTGGTAAAAGGCAGGATCTTTGGAGCATGAGCACATCCCCTTTTATTCCACAGTGGTGGTAGGAGAAACAATAATCTAGCGCAGTGGTTCTCAAACATTTTTGTTATTGCGGATCACCTGAGAAATATGGGAGGTCTAAGTAGGCTGCTTATTAACCTCATTTTTTTTATTTTTTACAAGTCAAAGCACATGCCTAGCTCATAATCTAATAACATTGTTTTCTCTAGCATGCCAGCATCATAATCAAAACCAGCATGGTATTATGAAAATCACAGGCTGTAGGCCAGGCTGCTGAGAAGACCTCCTTTAACTGGTAAATTTTAAAAGGGGAAATTAACACTGTATTCAAAGGCTGAAAATGAGGGCCTTGTTATACTTCTTGATAACCCAGCACAGGTCAAAACAACCTCAGTCATTAAAAAGAAATCAAGTGCATTGCCAAGTACAAATATTCTCAGCTGTTCCATATCCTTTCTGTGGACAAGCAGGACAGAGGTCACAGACCACCAGTGGCTCATGGAACTTCTGATTTAGCAGGGAAAGTTGAGCAACACCCCCCCCAAAAAAGAGCACCAGGCTCTGTCACCCACCAGCCCACCTCTTGGAGCCCTCTCCCAATTCCATGAAGAAAATCCCCCCAAAATGGCAGGCGAAACTTATTTCCCAGCTTGGTCACTTAGACTTAGATCATCTGTAGGTGCACCACTGGTTGTTCCTTGAGTTGGTGAGGCTCATTTAAAGTCGACATGAAAATAAGCCCTTCGTGTCAATGTGGAATGCTCTTCCAACAGAGATTCAGCAGGGATCTTAAACAAATGTTTGCTGAAAACGTCACTTTTTTTTGCCACCAAGCTTATGCAATAATGCTAGAAAAATGCAACCTGTGCTGTTGATAGAAGTAGTGCAACTCATGCAACACGTTGGCGAGTGATATACCCAGAACAATAATTATACATACTTTATCAACCTTCTGAGAAAATTACAAAACATTAAACAAAGCCACAGAGACTTGCGAACTACCCCGCCTCTTGATTACTTGGACTGCCAGGGCGAAACAGGTGCAAAACGCCGGCACCCAGTCATCTACAACTTTATTAACATTTATCTACAACTCCACTAGCATCTCTCGGTATTGTGAATAACACCGAACTTACCTTTTGTTGGTATCTTCATGAACTTATCTAAAAGACTGAGTTAAGCATTTGAAAAATCTATTGAAGCCAGACATTATAAGTTCATTCTATGGCTTTGTTTAATGTTTTGTATTTTTCTCAGAAGGTTGATAAAGTATGTATAATTATGGTTCTGTGTGTATTAATCGCCAGTGTGTTGCATGAGTGGCACTACCAAGCGTATGCAGACAATCAAGAATTCTGTAATAGCTAGTTGGTGATCTGTCTTTTAGAACCAATCTGTGGTTTTTATTGCGATTTTAAAAAAGAAAATGGGAAATTGGGGCATGCAAGCATTTATGTACATTTACAAGGGCTTAAAGCTCATCTTAGATGGGCAAGGTATTGGAAAGAGAGATCAGAGATCTGCAATGGGTTGGGAGTTTAGGGAAAGGCTGTAACTCAGGTCCAATCCCCACCATCTCCAGGTAGGGCTAGGTTAGGTAGGACCCCTGTCTAAAATCCCGAAGAGCAGCTGCCAATCAGTGTAAATACTGAACTAGATGGACCCAGTTTCCTGTGTCCTGGCATCACCTACATAGAATCTAGTTTTATATTTCTAGGAGGGTTAGAAACTTAGCTTTTCTACAAACAAGCCAAGTTTCTAGCCCTCCTAGAACAAGGCTACAGTCTGAGAAATTTATCCACTTTTTCTTTTTCTTTTTCTTTTTAAGAAAATTCCGGTTTGTCCTGTATGTCTGCTCAAATTCTCCTACCTTTGCACAGGAGTAACAGAGCCAGTAACAAAGCATCCCCAGTGAGGCTAAAATACCTCCAAAGAACCACCATCACTTGTAGCTGCAGAGGTTTCGCAAGCAACAGATCATCACTTGTTTTGTTTTTCAGATGTGCTGTTCTAATGCTAAGTAAGCATGGCTGCTACTGGAAATCAAAGCAAAAGGAAGGCATTGTTGAAAATCTGAATGCTTCCACTCCAAATTATCATTCAGCTCACATTTCAGTTTCTAATCTTTTTGACAAGAGTATTTTTAGTTCCTTGGTTTGAAAGGTATAAAAGTGATAAGCTGGAAAGGGTAAAACAAAACTGGGAAGCAGATCATCTTCTTGAAAACACAAACACTACTCGCAGTCAAACACCTTCAAAGTTCCATGGAATCCTAAAATTAAGGATGCTAGCTATATTGCAAAGCTGCAAGGAGAGAGAAAGTATCCATTGGGGTAACCTAAAACAACACATTCTTTTCCTCTCCCCAGCGACCTCTAAACACTGTAGAACATTTATTCTCAAAATAATCTGCCTAGCATTCACAATAAAGCGGTGATGTTCACTACCAAACTACCAAAAATTGTAGGAGAAAAAGCAATTCCAAGGACCACGGGATGCCAATATCTATATAAATGGGCCTGCCAAAATACCATAAAATAATGAGCAAGCTTTCAGCTTCCACAAGATTCTTCATTAGGCAGGATGTTAAACAAAATGGGCAGGGAAGTGGGGAGAGAAAAAGTTGGGTGATGTGTTTCTGTCTGAAAAATCTGTTCTTTGCAGTGGCGTAGCGTGGGGGGTGCAGGGGGGGCCGGCCGCACCGGGCGCAACATCTGGGGATTAGGGTTAGGGGGCGCAAATCCACAGGTTAGGGGGCGCAAATCCACGGGTTAGGGGGCGCAAATTACTTGCCTTGCCCCGGGTGCTGACAACCCCCGCTACGCCACTGGTTCTTTGTAAGAGTCTTCTGATAGAACATGCGGAATTTTTGCAGCTCTGGGCTGTGTGCATCCTGTAAATTTCCTTCCTAAAGAATCACAGGAACCATAGTTCTGTGAGAGGTAAAGTACAGTTCTGAGAATTATTTGAGGGAAGTCATGTAATTTAAATATATGGTGCATAAAGGTAAAGGACCCCTGACCGTTAGGTCCAGTCGCGGACGACTCTGGGGTTGTGGCACTCATCTCGCTTTACTGGCTGAGGGAGCTGGCGTACAGCTTCTGGGTCATGTGGCCAGCATGACTGAACCGCTTCTGGTGAACCAGAGCAGCGCACGGAAACGCCGTTTACCTTTCCGCTGGAGCAGTACCTATTCATCTACTATTTATCTACCTATTTATGTATTGATGTGCTTTCAAACTGCTAGGTTGGCAGGAGCTGGGACCAAGCAACGGGAGCGCACCCCGTCACGGGGATTCGAACCGCCGACCTTCTGATCGGCAAGTCCTAGGCTCTCTGGTTTAGACCACAGCACCACCCGCGTCCCTGTATGGTGCATACACAGATGTAATTAGATGGCAGGCTGCACCTAGGCTGATGGAACAAAGAAACCAGCATGGTTGCTTCCCCCTTTTTGAAATTGAGACTTCTTATGGTTACGCAGCTCTAACCAAAACACAAAGCTTGCTTGTGAGGCAGAGAGGAGAAGTAAGCGTGATGGTATATTGCATTAGTGAAGCTAGCGATTAATTTAAGGTAGTTAATTTAGCAGCATCCTATTTATCACAGCTTTCACATTGTGCTGAAACAGTTGCTTCCCTTGAATCCCAGCAATTAATGCCAGCATGCCTCTCTTCCTCCTATGAGTATACAGCACTGGATAAACTGCATGGGATGCAGTATAAAATATCTGAAAGGATAAGTGTGAATCTACCTTTAAGGCAGGGGAGGGGGAATAGTTTTAAGTCTGAGGTCCACATTTCTGTCTGATCAACTTGCCATATATCAATACTGGGTAGTTCTAGAGCAGGGGTCAGCAACCTTTTTCAGCAGGGAGCTGGTCCACTGTCCCTCAGACCTTGTGGGGGGGGCGGACTATATTTTTTTTGGGGGGATGAAGGAATTCCTATGCCCCACAAATAACCCAGAGATGCATTTTAAATTAAAGGACACATTCTACTCATGTAAAAACACACTGATTCCTGGACTGTCCGCGGGCCGGATTTAGAAGGCGATTGGGCCGGATCCGGCCCCCGGCCCTTAGTTTGCCCACCCATGTTCTAGAGACAAAGGGGAACAGAACAATAAATTTTACATTGAGGTTTCCCACCCTTGGTTTAAGGACATCTTCCCCAATTTAGTCAAGACACCCTTCTTCAATCTGGTGCCTTACATTTCAGTTCAGAGACAGTAAGTATCATTTGACTAAAGGAGCATGGAAGGAGCACTTCTCCACTGTTGGCTACAGAAGTGGAAAGATCTCCATCTCCCATGGCCTATAGAGGGAAGTCTGCACACAACTGTGTCCAGGAACTGTCCACAGGCAGTGTTTGGAAAATCCAGCAGCATGAAAAACTCCCCGCAGCACCCAAAAATGTAATGGGGAGGGGGAATCAACTGCTACAGGCTATTCCCAAAAGTTTGAAATATATTTCTATCACCGCACACATGAATATATAATGGTAATTTTTAAAATAATAATGAGGAGGAGGATAGGACTGAAAACCAAGCCCTTCATAGTCTGGGGGTGGTAGTTTGAGATTCACCTCGGCTGGAAAGCAAACATTGGCGTGAATGCTTTAAGGATATTGCTTCTTTGCAAAGTACTGCATAAATGCAATTGAAAGGGATCATTGTGTTACATCAGCAAATAAAAAGGCACAGGCAGAACAGAGAACATGAGATCATGCAGCAGCCTTTCAAAGATACAAATAAAGTGAATAAAACACAGCTTGTTTATGCTGTGGTGAAAGGATTGCAACATCTTAGGTTCATGGCGAAAGATGGTGGCATTATTAAAAATGTAATAAAGCCATACTGCTGCTTCTGATTACGGCTAAGAACCGGCTAGAAATACATTTCAAGGCAATTATGGGCAGTCTTTCATAATATTAAAGAAAGCTTTTCATATGATCTCAGCTTCTTTTACACAAAGAGTTGGGCTTTGTTCAAAGTTTGCTTCATTACCCTCATATGTTTTGCTGGTTATTTTAAAAACAAAAACAAAAAGAGGATATTGTCATGGATTTGGCCACCTTGATCACTGTGATTAACCGGCCGGAGACTTTAAGAAAGGAACTTTACTGACCTTGAATTACTGAGGGATGCTTTTTCTGATGGGCTAGGATCCAGCCTTCAGGAGGTAACTGCTCTCCATGCTAGAGGCAAGGATAGGCAAACAAATGAAAATAAATTTGCAGATGAAGTTGAGTAAAATGAGAAGCATCTTGGGGTACAGGGGGGCCCTATTTGGGAATCAGGTTCAGATGTACAGATTTACTACAGAAGCATTTGTAAATAAATGTTGCAAAAACCACTGCAATTCTCTAGTGCAGGTTACAAACACTAGGCAAACTCGGCCCTCCAGATGTTTTGGGACTACAACTCCCATCATCCCTCACTAACAGGACCGGTGGTCAGGGATTATGGGAGTTGTAGTCCCAAAACATCTAGAGGGCCGAGTTTGCCTATGCCTGCTCTAGTGTCTTCTTCTCCCAGGGAAACACTGTAGTGTTAAGACTGGAACCTCTCTAAGCATAAAACTGGGGTCAGTAGTGGGATGCTTCTTCCTTGGAGAGAAAACTGTGTGCGAATATGATAGAGCCTGAATGGAAGAAATGAGAGCGGGATTCCTAGTAGAAATGGGGGTGGTCTGATGGCTTAAAATTAACCTTAAAATAAGAACTAAAAGCACAGTGAGCAGAATACAACCCTCCCAAATGCACCTGCCTGGACACTTTGCTTGTTCAACTACTACAAGGGGTCAAAGCTGGCCTCGAGGTCTGCCCAGATAGATAGATAGGTAGGTAGGTAGGTAGATACTGTATATATATATATATAGTTGCTCAGATGGGGTCTCTCTTTCGATAAACCTTCACCAGCTTTTCACTCTCCAAGTGTTTTCGGTTACAATAGTATGAAACTTTGGACCCCCATATGACTATGTGAAGGACAGGGGAAGAGCCTGCCACTGCAATCCTGCCCTCCCCCTGCTCTCCTCCTATGCATTTATCTGAAAAGGATTCCAGTCTTTTTGTTCTGCTAATAGTGAATGCTGGCTGAGTAGCTGGTTTGTCTGGGGGTGGAAACTGCTGGTGTCGAGAAACGGGATTGCAATGATCTAAAGTACTTGACAGGAGCGGGTGGGAGGGGAATGCCTATGAAAATAGGTAAGAACTTTTTATGTTCTTTTTTTGTTAAGCTGTCCATTTACATTTATTTGTTTTCCAGGAGAAACTGCTATGCATTATGAAAAGACCTGACCTTTGGGGGAGAGAGGGAGGGGACGGGCTGCAAGTTTGATCATCTGAATCACTAGGAATGTGCCCAGAGATTTAAACAAAAGAATCCTAGTGGTCCTTAATGACTAGAAGTAAGGTGTTGTCCCTTCCTGGAAGGAAGAACAGCAAAAGAGACTTGAGCGATGGAGACAGCCTCTTTTCTTTTGGCCTTAGGCCCACCCCCGGCCAGCCGTCTATTGTCCTCCCTGGCCAATGGCAGGTCAAAGGCCGGCCCAAGCAGGTGGGTGGCACCTGCCCAGGTGAGCCCCACTCGGTGCCGCAAACCCCGCCCACCTGTGGGGAAGGGAGGGCAGATATTGTTGTTGGTTTTTGCTTTTTTATGGTCTGAGATCCAGTCTTCAGGGGATGATATTCTGAAGTCTAGAAAGAGAGACAGAGGGACAGTTTGAAGCTGGATTTACCACTGAGATAGGGCGAGAGAGAGGGGCAAAGCACCTTGGCTAGATGTAAAGAGCCTTGGGGCATAGGGCCTCTTCTCAATCTCTGGCATCTCCAGTTAAATGTTCAAGAAGCAAGTGACATGAAAAACTCTCTTCCCAAGTCTCTGGACTGTGCTCCCAGCCTGAGTGGACAGTATTGGGCTAGCTCATCATGGCCAAACTTGCTGCCCTCCAGATGTTCTAGGCTGCTACAAGAAGAAGAAGAAGAAGAGTTTGGATTTGATATCCCGCTTTATCACTACCTGAAGGAGTCTCAAAGCGGCTAACATTCTCCTTTCCCTTCCTCCCCCACAACAAACACTCTGTGAGGTGAGTGGGGCTGAGAGACTTCAGAGAAGTGTGACTGGCCCAAGGTCACCCAGCAGCTGCATGTGGAGGAGCGGGGACGCAAACCTGGTTCACCAGATTACAAGTCTACCAGGTTGGGCAAGGCAAGGCTAGATGGACACAGTGGTGGACCTACATTTTGGGGGCATTGAAGCTTGAACTGTTATGGGGGCCCCTTCTCAACCAGCAACAAGGTCTGGGTAACCGCTGCTATCTTCTTCAGTGGGGTTGTGCCACAACAGATCACCACAAATTTCCCATGAGTTTGCGTTTTTGGTATCTACTTAAGTACTTTTGTGACCCTGTTGTTGCTTTTCTGGGGTCTTGACCTCTGTCAAAAAAAAGGGGGAGGGGGGAATTACATTAGCCATGGCAGAACAGCCAACTTGCTGTGGAATAGGGGGTGCCAACTTGAATAAAATATGGGGGAGGGGGCAGGTAAGCTCCGCCCCACATAATCGATCACAAGACACACACACCAGTTGAATGGCAATGCCCACCAACTGGGGGGGGGGGGGCTCCCTCAAATATTTTGTTGGAGGGGGCCAAAGGGACCTCGGCCCCTAGGAGTTGGCTCCTATGCCATGACATTTCACCTTTGCGCCATCTATGCTACTGACTCTCAAGATTTGGGATTGTCGAAATATATACAAAAAGTTTGAATTGTGTGGTTCAGATGGGATCTACTAGACTCTTTAAAAAAAAAAAAGGAATGTGGACTAAAGTCACTTATGGGGCCCCTCTGGGATTAGGGTCCCTGAAGCTTAAGATTCATTCGTTTCATAGTATGGACATATCTGAAGGAAGGCGATCAGGTTTTGTATACAACCCTCACTTGCCCAGCAAGGTATTTTTCAACCTCTGCCCCATCCCCTTTGTTTGGGTCTGGACAAGGAGAAGAGCATGAGAAGCCAAGCATCATTAGGACTACTTGAAAATAGCAGCAGCAGCAGCAGCAGCAGCAGCACACATAAACAGTTTTAAAACAACATTTGGGCTGTGGTATACGGTATGGTGTATTGCAGCCTGCACAAATTTCATGGACCTTGTTGAAAGGACCAGGGTATAATTCCCAGACATCAAACACTTCATTTGTGGTTTGCAGGCACCTTGCAGCAATGTGGTTATACAGGCTTTTTTAAAAACTAGGTGAAAGACTGTAGGCAAGAGGGTCATCTTTATTTAACCAGTGTAAACACAAGCCAAGTGAAGTGTGCAGGGTTACTCTGGAATTACACCTCATTTACAAACAAGATCCTGCAGGGGTGCATTTCCTTCCCCCTTTATTGAGTCTATATATATGAGAGAGAGAAATGAGCCAAATATATTAGAATCGTTACAGCCAGGGGAAATGTCACAAAAGCCACAAACAACCCTTAATATACCCTTAAAGATTTACTCACTGTGCAAGGTTTGTATCTGAGCCGTAAGTCCATCATATGCATGAAATTAAATTTTATTTATCTTATCTTTGCATTACTATCACTGACCTTACTAAGTAATGGCGATTTGAGTCCTTAAAAGTGAAGATATTTGAACCTTTCCTATTCATCTAGGATTTACCTGGATAGAAATATAGCAAATAATTAGTCACTAGCACATATTCTAAATCTGCATCAGTAAGAAAAATAAGAGAAATAGAGTATTAAAAATGAGTATTATTTACACCTCAACGGAACCGCAACCTTGAGGAAAGACTATGAAATCAATAAGAAACCATTGTGCATTTAACACACACTGATTATGTGGAGAAGCCACAGGTGTCTGTAATAGAGATCCAATATTGTTGCCAAGGCCCAGGTTTCGATATAATTTTATCTATTTATACAATTTATTGTTAGCCTTATGTACCAGAGAGCTCCAACCTCAACATCAGAAAGTTCTCCACAGTTGCCAACTTTTAAAAGTGCCTGACAATTGGAGAGCTAAGGATACAGCAATGGTTAGAACACATGTTTGCGAAACTTGGGAGAGTTCATGTCAGCTACAATATTATAGTATTTGTGAATGTTTTTATTAAACTTTTTATGTACAACAATATCCCCAAAGTGCAATGCATGACTAGGGAAAACCAAATATGGAAAACTGCTTAAGAATTCAATATCGTCCATCAAATAAAGACCATTTGTGTTATTTTTTAAGATTAGTGTTTCCTGACATATCTTTCTACAGTAAGCCATGAGCAGCAGGAGGCTGTCAATCATTTTACTTTTGTGCAATGTATGTATGCAATACCATGCTGTTTGAATATTTTCCTTGTTTTTTGTTAAGCTTCTCCTGTCTTTTATTTGTTTTTCCATTAAAACAATTGCCCATATTTGCTGATACTATTCATTCATCAAGTTTTCTCCCAGAATTTCCCCATATTCTGGCTGTTGTTAATCTTGCCGCTATAAACATTTTAGTCATAAGACTTTTGTGTTTTCCATCTTGTACTTTTTCATCAAGGAATGGAGCAATGCTTGGCTCCAAAGTAAGTAATTGTCCCATCATCAATCCTATTTCATGAAAGACTCTCCTTCAAAATCTCTTATCTTTACATAGGACTTCCACATGTAGAAGAAAATATCTGATTCCCAACATGCCCTTCACACAATACCAGCCACAATATTGCTGATCTAGTCTAGTGACAGTGGACTATACTGACCTTACAGCTAGTCTAGTGAGAGCAATGTGTGGATCAGGGTGAGCCATAGCTGTCAACCGTCCCTTATTTGGCGGGAAAGTCCCTTATCCCAGCGTTGTGTTCCACTGCTGTCCCTTATTGATGATGTCCCTTAAATTTACCGGATTTCAAAGGAAGCAGCTCCTCTCCCTCCCTGCCTGCCGGCCAGGGAGGAGGGAGGCTCCAACTGTGTTGCTTGGCTGCGTTGCTCACCCAATAAGGAGTCTAAGAACGACTGGGGGGTGGAGCTTGCATGCCTTGTGCCGATCAAATCGGCTGCGTTGCCTGGGGACTCTCCTTTGCTCAGCGCTTCCCAGCAGAGAGGTGACGGTGGTTTTCCTTGCTGCATCCCCTTTGCCAGGTTGCTGCGCTGTGGGAACCACTACTTGAGGCTTCGTTTGGCTGCTGGCTGGGCTTTCTGCCTTTGGCTCGGAGGGGCTCAGAAGTTGAACATACCTGTGTCCAGAAAATCCCTTATTTTGGCTGCTGATCCCTTATTTTCGAGGCTGCTGGTCCCTTATTTTCAAATCTGTAAATTGACAGCTATGGGTGAGTCAGATCCCACAAGTGAATCCATTGGATCTGTTTAGGTACCTGTGATTTACGTGTCCCATGCAGCCAGCTTTTACATCACATTGGTGGAACCCAGATGCCACCTTCCTTCCTAGAAGTGACTGGTGTTGTCCAAGCTTGATCATGTCAACTGTCTCTTTGGAGGTCATTCACCATAGCTACATGTGAAGATTTCTGAACTAGAGATTCTGAACACTACATTTCCTTGCCTGTATATAAAATTTCAGGCCTTTGCTGAAAGTTCTTCACTCTTAAGGTACACCAGTGATTTTCAGGACTGTCCTTCATATCAAGAGAAAGCTGGTAAGGCTCCTTTTGATCATGGGGGGTTCTTTAGCCCCAAAGCAAATGTACAGGAAGCATGTCACTGAAGTTTGTAGCGGGAGGAACAGGTGGAAATGTGGAGTTGTGACTACTTAGCAGGGCCTACAATATCAACGACTGACCAAGGGCTGCATTCCTAAGGTTTCAACTTGGCAGATGTAATGGTACATTCGCCCATGCTGATGTATCAAAGGAAGAGCGAAAATGTGCCAACTGGTGACCTAGGCTCACTGGCTATGTTCCAAAAGCAATAAAGACTAGGTCCATTGTGCCAGCACCCTGCTCTGCTTCAGCAGCCAAAACTGCAATTTCTACAAATCGTAGTAAGGATCGTTGACACCAAGAAGTGCACCCCATGCTAATTCCATTTCTTTATGTCTCTCTGTGTTACCTTTGAGCAGCTATAATGTTTATGAACATTCCGTGTCACCATAGCTTCTCAAGTTACCAGCTCACAACCATCAGCTAGTTTTCAGCCTGTTCTATAAATAAGTTTTGGCTTAGCTACCCTTTGCAACAAAAGGGTCAGAAACAAAGGCAATTTTGTGCCAGATTTTCCCCACTTTAAACATGGTATACAAATTAATCAAATTAATAAGAAATTAAAAGAAGGGAAAGGAACAGAGAAACATGAAACCCCTTGATTAACCCATTTCTTTCTCCTTTTAGATCTTCTTATCAGCACATCTCTCTCATGTCTTGCCCAAGGGAGTGTCCTTTCTGTTACCCAGTTCAAGAATCCTTCTTCAGTTTATAGATCCTTACTCTAAGAGGGTGTAGCTGTTGTTCCTTAGTTGTATAATTTCTCTCTTTAACCCCCCTCCACCCTCTCCTCCAGTCTATTAAACAATCACCTTTTGTGCCTCTTTCACAGAAACACACATTCTTCTGCTGCGCAAGATATTTAAGTTTTAATGGTTACAAAGTTTGAGAAAGTAGCTTGAAACATTACTCTCAAATATCTGATCTACCAACAAGCCTCCAAGGTATAATTACCTGAAGTCTGCTAACCGGTTCAGCCAATTTCCATTCAAAATGATTTTCCAAGCTCACCCATCCATGAAAGGGTTAGCGATTGTAAACTGGAGGGCAAATGGGAGGAGGAACATTAGTGGGTAGAGGAAAATAAATTAGAGATTCTTTTGATTTAGTTTAGTTTCAAGGACAAACACGTGCCCCTTTCTGGCACAGGAACACACACAAAAAAAGAAGTCTGGAGAGAGTTCATGAAATACCAGTTGCAAACAAAGTTGTTATAAGGCATGTCATACCCTTTTAACAGTGTAAAGCTTACCAGTGAAAACTTGTTTCTCCATGCAAATGCAAAGGCCTGGTTTACCTTTAAACAATATTAACATTAAATCTAATTATGCAGGAATCTGCTGTCAAGCTGAATTATTTAAGATCTCATGTACACAGTATTACAAATGTGGAATATCTTCAATGACCTAGGGTGGGTTTCAAATTATTTATATTAACTCCAGAATTACTCAGAATGCTTTGATATGTCTGCCACGGAAGGTATTTTGCATTAAAAACTAAGCAAGAAGGGCCCCCTAAATTTGACGCGGTCTTCAATCCTACTGAACTCTACACCACTGTTTTCCAAATGTTGGGTAAGGATCCCAAATGAATCCTGGTCAGATCTAAGGATAGTTTGCACCTGTGAAGCCAGAGCTATTGTATTTTCATTTACAGTGTGTTAGAAAATGGAGAGAGAACAATGACCAAAAACAAAACAGTGAAGAGGCTGTGGATGTGCTGGACCATTGTCTTGACCTTGGTAATGGACTGGATGAGAGCCAATAAACTGAAGCTCAAACCAGATAAGATTGAGGCCTTGTTAGTGGGTGGTTTCCTAGACTAGATGGATGGGAGGCTGCCTACTCTTGGTGAGGTTACAGACCTACTGAAGAAGCAGCTCCACAGCTTGGGAGTACATACGGATCCTTTGCTGTAGCTGGAGGCTCAGGTAGCCTCAGTGTCACAGAGTGCCGTCCATCAGCTTTGGCTGGTGGCCCAGCTGCGTCCCTATCTGGACAGGGATAACCTAACTTTTGTTATAACCTAACTTTTGTTAGGTTATAACCTTGCCAACAAAAGTACGTATAGTTAAAGCTATGGTTTTCCCAGTAGTGATGTACAGAAGTGAGAGCTGGACCATAAAGAAGGCTGATTGCCGAAGAATTGATGCTTTTGAATTATGGTGCTGGAGGAGACTCTTGAGAGTCCCATGGACTGCAAGAAGATCAAACATGTCCATTCTTAAGGAAATCAGCCCTGAGTGCTCACTGGAAGGACAGATCGTGAAGCTGAGGCTCCAATACTTTGGCCACCTCATGAGAAGAGAAGACTCCCTGGAAAAGACCCTGATGCTGGGAAAGATTGAGGGCAGAAGGAGAAGGGGACGACAGAGGACAAGATGGTTGGATAGTGTTCTTGAAGCTACCAGCATGCGTTTGACTAAACTGCGGGAGGCAGTGGAAGACAGAAGTGCCTGGCGTGCTCTGGTCCATGGGGTCAGGAAGAGTCGGACACGACTAAACGACTAAACAACAACAACAACTTTTGTTGTCTGTGCTTTGGTAACCTCTAGGTTAGATTACTGCAACATGCTATACATGGGGCTGTCTCTGAAGATGATCCAGAAACTTCAGCTGGTGCCGAATTCAGCAGTCAGGTTGCTCACCGGTTGCATGGCGGTTTGAGCATACTGTATAATACCAGTCCTGGCCCAACTGCAATGGTTAACAATCCATTTCCAAGTCCAATTCAAAGTGCTTGTTATGACCTAAAAAGGTAAAGGTAAAGAAGCCCTGACAGTTAAGTCCAGTCGCGACCTATTAAGTCTTAAATGGCTCAGAACTGTAAAACCTCAAAGACCACTTCTCCTCATATGAACTGACCCAGATCCTGTGCTCATCATTTGAGGTCCTTCTTCATGTGCCTCCTCCTCAAGAGGTCCAGAGGGCAGCAACGTGAGAACGAGCCTTTTTTGTGGTGGCTCACCACTTGTGGAGTGTTCTCCCCAGGAAGGCTCGCCTGGCACCTTCATCACATATCTCTAGGTGCCAGGTCCATCATTCTAACCACTACACCACACCAGCTTTCTGGTTGAAATATGAAGAACTGTAAGAAGAAAGAGCAGCAGGGGTCTTGAAGGTGCCCACAAACGCTTCACCCCTGGGTTGCAAAACTAGGCAGGCACACACACCATAGTCTTGTTCCTTGTTATGGTGAGGGGCATTATATTTTAATGAAATTGCAGCGAATGGTTCTAGATTTGGAATTATACATACAAATTGGCACATGCAGATTTGTATCTTCTTTTGTGGTAATGCGTTTATTTTAGCAATGCCGAAGGATCCTCCGGACGCGAGTGGCGCTGTGGGTTAAACCACAGAGCCTACGACTTGCCGATCAGAAGGTCGGCGGTTTGAATCCCCCGACGGGGTGAGCTCCCGTTGCTCGGTCCCTGCTCCTGCCAACCTAGCAGTTTGAAAGCACATCAAAGTGCAAGTAGATAAATAGGTACCACTCTGGCAGGAAGGTAAACAGCGTTTCTGTGCACTGCTCTGGTCTGCCAGAAGCGGCTTAGTCATGCTGGCCACATGACCCGGAAGCTGTACGCCGGCTCCCTCGGCCAATAAAGCGAGATGAGCACCACAACCCCAGAGTCGGTCACGACTGGACCTAATGGTCAGGGTCCCTTTACCTTTATGGGTCCTCCAGACGTCCTTTTTGTTGCTCACCCATGATGCTTTGAGCTCATGATGGTGTCAGAACAGTTATACCCAGGTGCCTACAAAGGTTTGGGTGAAGTCACGCTGTTGCATTTCCAGTCAGTACATGTCCCATAGCCTTCTGCTGAAATCGCATGATTTATTTATATATATATACCACAAATGTTCCTGGGTGTTCTTTCTCCCACTTTTATTGTGCTTCTTCTGACGTCAATAAAGCAGAAATATTGGGGGTGCACCCTTAAGAATGTTGCGGCTTATGAGAGAGTCAAGTGTGCTTCATTTGAGTATTGTGACTTTACTGCCATGTGTTTGAGCATGAAGAAGCTCAGGTCCGGGGGTTTCCAGCACACACTGCTTAGCTACATGGCTGGGATTACTGAAGGCTCTCCAAATGTCCTCTTTCATACCAGATAGACCAGTATTTCTGGTGTGGCCTAAACTGGTGTCCACTTTCAATTTGCTCAAAGTTCCTTCAGTTTTGCAAGGTGGCCAGCAGGTAGTGTATTCTGCTTCTTCTAAATGTAAAAAAAAAAAAGAAGAATTGGCAATTCAGACTCTTCCCCAGGGAATCGTGCAGGGCCTGACTGTATCCTTAAAAAAAAAGGAAAAAAAGGAGAGTATTATTTTCCTGCCCTTGGGGACCCCTTCCAACCCCACAGTTCTCTGATTCTCTGAGTTCTGGCCCCTCCCTTCGTCTTTCCTAAAACCCCTAGTCTGAAACCTCTGTTTTAAAAGCACACCTTTTTTCCTGTGGTGACATCACACCCTCTGTTAACCCTGGCAACCTCCCCCTCTCAGTTCTCCTGTTTCTGACCAATTCTCCTTGTGTTCTTAATAGTGTCGCTATCAGCAATCTCCTGAACAGGAGAACTGGTTCAGCCTGTATTTTTCACTGGCCTGGAATCTTCCCTTCGTGCTCCAAATATTAGCTAAACTCTGCCCTTTACTAAAGTTAGGATAATGGGGAACTTGTCCCCACTGCCCCAAATTCATATCAACAATATATTGGTGGTTTAAAATAAAATCAATTAAATGACATAAAGTAAGGAACAAAAGCCGAACCTTAAATCAAATTAATTCCCCCAAAATGTTTGGCGAAACAGAAACAGTTTCAGGCCACTGTTTCTTAAAAGGACAACATTTTTCCTCTTTGTAATCGAACACCCATGTTACTCCCTTGTTTCATACATCCAAACATCTTCCTTTGATGGGCCATCAACACATTTGTCATGCTTCCATCCCAGGGGAAGACTGCATGCATTTATTAATTTCTAGCATTCAATAATTTCTAACATTACTAACTTCTTAGAATGATGGAGACTTTTGCACCCCTAAATTCTGGTACCCCAAATCTGTACCAATACTTTGCTTCTTCCACATCCCACCTGAAACTCAACAGGACCTAGATCCAATGCTTAAGCAGCATCAGGGCTGCTTGTAAAATGGAAGGACTGGAGCTTAAGGCTGTGTATCAATAAACAGAGGTCAAAAGTCCTGTAGCACTTTCAGGACATTCCGCCCAGTGAAATGGATCTGCATCTTTTGCTTACGTCCTCAACTTAGGGCTGTCATTTATTACCACGGTAAGATTTCCAGTAGCTGTGAGTCAGCTGAAATTGGAACTCCACCGGTTTTACACCTCTGGAAGTAAATACACAAGAGTTGAAGAAGAAATGTCACCGCTGCAGAACTCTTCCCATCTGTAACATTTGGTTGTGTGGGTGAGAGAGTTGCTGCTGAAGTAGATGAAACAAGGCTTTGAACAGTCCAGGGAGAGGAATGTTTTAGACGAGCAAACCATCTTCTCTTTTCAAATTGATCAAAAGGATGAGAAATTCCGACAACGAGAGCAAAACCCCCAAGAATGCCTGCCAAAAAAATTACTCCACTACTGTACTGACTTTCCTATACTGTATTTCTGGAAGCACCCTTTAATCATCAATGGGCAGATTTTATGCTAAGTTCTGATGAAGATGGGGTGGTGTGCTCTGGATCGCAGCCACTATATAATTTCCCTTTGGATAAAAATAAAATGTGTTGTAAGTGTTTAAGGTGGCTGCCATATTTTCCCCTCTTTGGATAGGGGTGTCTCTGGTAACAGTGTTAACATGCTAGTGACTTCCAAAACCCTACATTTGTGACCAGTATTTACAAAAAAAGCATATTTTTAAGGCTCCCTTTCAAAAAACTACTGCGGAAACATTATTCAGAGATAGTGACTTGGTGCAGAACTTTTTGATCAGAATTTTGGCAATCTAGTAAATAGGCATCCATCTGTCTTAAGAGACAATGCAGTGCATCTCCAGGGGAGGCCAAACCACTGGAGAATCACAGCACCTGCTGTAGCTGCAGAGACCAGTAACTCATAACTGCTTCCTCCCACATTGTTTTTGCTGCGTTAGCGGCACCAACATGACTTCTCCAGGGTGGAAGCCTGGGCAGCGTGTATGGCGGTCCTGAGCTGCCAAAACAACCAGACCCCATTCTTGGCCCCCCTGTGGTCCAAAGGAAAGCAGAGCAGTAAGTCTGGCACCAACTTGGCTGCAGGAGTTACTGGAAGGAGGCGTACAAGGCACCATCCAACCATCTTAGGGACTCCATTCCAGATTTGTGTAGGGTTTAATCCTTTGCCTTCTCTTTTCCTGAAGATGTTCCATAAGGTAACTCAGAAGTAAGCCAGAGCGATTTCAAAAGAGCTTAGCTTCAAATGGTTGTAAATGGAGCATAGTCGTAACTTGGTTTTTGAACAGCTTAGTTCACAAACAACTCGGAACACAAACATCACAAACCCAGAAGTAGGTGTTCCGGTTTGCAGACTTTGCCTCAGAAGCCGAACGTCCAGCGTGGCTTCTGCGGCTTCTGATTGGCTGTAGGAGTGTCCTGCAGCCAATTGGAAGCTGCGCCTTGGTTTCCAAACATTTTGGAAGTCGAACTGACTTCCGGAACGCATTCTGTTTGGAAACCAAGGTACGACTGTGCAAAATAAATAAATGAACCCACAACTGCTTCTTCCCCAAATTGCTGCTTAATTTTCCAACACCCTTTTCCTGATTTTTATAGTTTGATCCACAAGAAAATGCTGCTTAAAAAAAAAATGCAAGGAAGTTTAGCTAGATTATTCAAATGCAAGCTTCTCTAGTCTTACACTTAACAGGTATAAGACTCATTGATACAGAAAGTTACAGATAGGTAGCCGTGTTGGTCTGCCATAGTCAAAACAAAAAAATTCCTTCCAGTAGCACCTTAAAGACCAACTAAGTTAGTTCTTGGTATAAGCTTTCGTGTGTATCTGAAGAAGTGTGCATGCACACGAAAGCTCATACCAAGAACTAACTTAGTTGGTCTTTAAGGTGCTACTGGAAGGAATTTTTTTGTTTTGATACAGAAAGTGTAAACAGACATTTAACTAGGGCTTCGTGGAAGGAGCTGGCCTGCATTCTGCCTTCACAATACATTCAGCTGGCATACCTATCTGTGATTCAAATACCAATCTCAGCTGTCTGTCTTCTTTTCTTTTTCCAGCAGGCTACCGGCATTGTTATTTTTGAAAGTGCAATGTTAATGTCTACTCATTTCTATGTTCGTTTACTGCCTTATGTTCACATCCATTTAAAAACAGTGAAATTGTTCTGAGGATGTGGATCTAAGACATCAAAAGCACCAGCCTATTAGTTTTGTGCACAGCTACTTTCTGCAGCTAAACCACAGAGCCTAGGGCTTACCGATCAGAAGGTTGGTGGTTCGAATCCCCATGACGGGGTGAGCTTCCGTTGCTCGGTCCCTGCTCCTGCTAACCTAGCAGTTCGAAAGCACGTCAAAGTGCAAGTAGATAAATAGGTACCACTCCGGCAGGAAGGTAAACAGTGTTTCCGTGTGCTGCTGTAGTTCGCCAGAAGCGGCTTAGTCATGCTGGCCACATGACTTGGAAGCTGTCTGCGGACAAATGCCAGCTTCTCAGCCTACAGAGCGAGATGAGCGCCGCAACCCCAGAGTTGTCTACGACTGGACCTAACGGTCAGGAGTGCCTTTACCTTACTTTCTGAAGCAAGATCCCAAGTTTGATCCTGGCTATGAAATTTCATTCAACACGGTGAGTGCACTTCCATAGTGGCCTCATTCAAATGGAATGCTAAGCTTATCATTATGCAAATGCGCCTGGGCAAATATCAGATCCCCATATTTTATCGCTCACTCTTCCAACATGGGATCAGAAACTTTCACTTCCATTTTCAATGAACCACAGTTGCGTTTAGGGCTGGCCCAATGCATTTTGGCACCTGAGGTGAACCACAAAATGGTGCACCATAGCAGCAGCAGGCAATGCATTCCTTGGTCGGCTGGGTCGGCTGCCCTTGAGAATCCTGTTGCCTGAGGCGGCTGCCTCAACTTGCCTCATAGGTGGGCCGGCGCTGGTTGTGTTACACCCACACTCAGAACCCAGATTCTTAAGCTATGGTATGAAACTGGATTGTTTTAATAAGACATAGTTAAGAGTAACCACTGTTTGTCTAGGTTCAGAAATAATGCTAAACTGCAGTTAGTTAAAAATAGCAGCTAAAGCTTATAAGCCCTTCCCTGGAGGGGGAGAAAATGTAAGTTCAAGGCTTTTGCATGTACGTAATACTATACCGTAGTTTCGTGCTACATCCGACCAAAGCCAGTGCCCATTTAAACAACATACGTCTGCATGCACCCTTCAATTCAAGGAGGCCGAATAAAGTGATTTGCCCATCAAGCAATTAAAAACCATTTCAAGCCCTGGCCCAGGGCAGCAGCTGACATGCTTAACAATCTGTGTTAGCAAGGCTCGGAATCCATGCTTGTCTGTACAAAGTTCACAGCCCTCTAGTATTCACAAAGTGTTAATTATGTGGCACAGATGGGATGTTTCAACTTACGGAATAAAGCTGCTTCAGGCAGCCTGTTTCTTTTTTGGAGCATGTCGTCTGTTTAACAGCTGATTCTGAGAAGGAGCTGACAGGAGACAGATTCTGCAGCACTGCATTCCCTGCGTTTCCTGCTGAAAAGAGCATGTTCTCGGTGGTTGAATTCTGAAATAAATGCACTTGGGAAAGTCAAACTCTATGGGAAAGCCCTCAGCTAACCGAATTGCGGAAGGGAAAAGAGACACTGAAAATATATTTGCATATTTTGCAGTCTGAAAGGGAAAACATGCCACTATGATAAGGAAATTCGACAGATGCCGTCTGCGAGCATCTTATGTTGGCAACTATGCTGCCAAAACTATGGAGAACAACAAAGAGAATGCCATTATGGAGAGAATTACAGCACGTGTTTAGGAAACACCCTATGTTCCTTCCTAAAGCACTCAAGTGAAACATTCCTCTCCATCCCCCAAAACAGGAATATTGTAGCACAGAAGAATTCATTAACAACAGTCATCGCTCCTGTCAATGTAAAACTGTACCCCCATGCTAGCCTTCTCTCTATCATTTATTATTATTTATTTTCTTATTAGAACTTACACCCAGCCCTTCAAACACAGGATGAAGGCTGCTTATGGTGAAACAGAAAAATAAGCTAAAAACAGAAAATCTATAGCAGCTGAATAAAAAAATAACCAGAGTAAAACAGATCAACACAAATTAAACTGCCTGGAAAGTTATTTGCCTGGCAGTGAAAAGTCACCAGAGTGGGCAACAGGTGAGCTTTTCTGGGAACAGCATTCCAAAGCTAAGGCTCCACCACTAAAAAGGCCCTGTCCCCTGTTACCAGTTGAAGCCATTGGTTCAAGTCCTACCCCCAGGGCAGGAGAAAACAAGCTTGTTCCCTCTTCCATGTGACAGCCCTTGAGATATTTGAGGATGGCTACCGTATATCTCCTCTCAGTCTCCTTCTTTTCAGGCTAAATGTTCCCAGCTCCTTCAACCATTCCTCATAAGGCTTGGGTTCCAGACTCTTGACCATCTTGGTTGCCCTCCTCTGCACACATTCCAGCTCAACAACATCCTTCTTAAATTGTGGTGCCCAGAATTGCACACAGTATTCCAGGTGTGGTCTGACCAAGGCAGACTAGAGTGGTACTATGACTTCCCTTGATCTGGACACTAGACTTCTGTTGAGGCAGCCTAGGATAGTGTTAGCTTTTTATTGCCTCATGTTGACTCATGTTAAGCTTGTGGTCCGCTAAAACCCCAAGATCCTTTTCACATGTACTGCTTGTAAGCCAGGTGTCCCCTATCTTATATTTGTGCATTTGGTTCTTCCTGCCTAAGTTCAGGAGAAAGAATTGGGGTAGAAACACAGGACAATAAATGAGAGTAAAATATGCCATGTGGTCAACATTGTAGTGGTGCCTAACAGCTCACCTTAAGATGATGGAGACCGCCGATGGTCACTTTTGAAAGGGTTGTGGATCATGGATAGAAAACAACAACACTGTTTAATGCACTTAAAGGCACTCTGGGCTGCTTGAGCCGATAAGTCTTTGAGAACCTGTTAAAGGCTGGTTCACACATAGCTCTGTGTTACTTGACTAGCAGCTGACTGTGAGGATTGACTTCAGTGCTGTTTTTGAGGAGGTGTGGCACTGCCTGATATTAAAAGATTTGTCTAAGGTTTTAGATCTGCGACGGTTCATTCACACACTTAGATCAACATACAATGCAGCTGTCATCTGGTTTTATGAATATACAGGTGTAAACCAGCCATGAGTCACACTGAATAGAGGTGAGAAGTCTGCTAGAATAATAAGTAGTCTAAGAATAATTTCTGTGTTGCACAGACAGCCGGAGAGCAACGAGCTAAGATTTAAAGGGAAATTATATACACAGAGGAAACTGAAATGTATCCTATTAATTTTAACTGCACCAAAAATAGATTCTCTGCCTTTCACCAGCTCCTCCAAAGCACACCAAAAGCTCGCTGTTTTCATCCTCTTAACAATTTACTACAGTCAATGTTTTGATCTGCCTCATTCTACTGCTTTGTCAAAATAAAAAAATGCTTACACTGGGGATGTAGGAGGTTTACTGTCCTCTCTGAGTATTTCCTAAATTGGCAGTTGCTTGGGTGGGGTGGGGATTAATAGATGAAGAATCAAATCTGGAGTGGAAAGATAGCCAACATCTGGGGTGTGGGGTAATCACAAAAATCTTGAAAGGAGAGCTATTCCTTTCTTAACCTGGAAATAAAATGATGATGTAAATCATGGGTAGGCAAACTAAGGCCCGGGGGCCAGATCCGGCCCAATCGCCTTCTAAATCTGGCCCAGGAATCAGTGTGTTTTTACATGAGCAGAATGTGTCCTTTTATTTAAAATGCATCTTTGGGTTATTTGTGAGGCATAGGAATTCGTTCATTCCCCCCCCCCAAAAAAAATATAGTCCGGCCCCCCACAAGGTTTGAGGGACAGTGGACCAGCTGGAAAAGTTTGCTGACCCCTGATGTAAATAATCACAGCTTAATAAACCTGTATGCATCCAGTCAAGGCATTTCTTCAACAGCCAGTGTGGTGTAGTGATTATAAGTGTCAGACTAGGGCCTGAGAGACCAGGGTTCAAATCCCCACTCACTGACTGACCTTGGGCCAATTACTGCCTCCCCACCTAACCTACCTCGCAGGGTTGTTGTCAGGAGTAACTGAGGAGTGGGAGAATCATGTACTCCTTGGAGGAACGGAAAGATATCAATGTAATAAACAAGATAAATAATAAACCGCAATAAACAGCCCTTAATGTTGACCTTGCCTGCAGTCAGAGTCTCAAGTCATTTATACATTTGTGAGGTGATGGGAGCAACTGCATGGTGGTCCTTCTCCATTCCTGTGTGGCTCAGGGCCGGCCCTCCCATTAGGCAGAGTGAGTCAGCTCCTGGATACTGAGGGATGGGAAGAGGAGGGAACTGTGTGCGTACAATGCCTTGCTCTGCTGCTCCTAAGCTAGCCTGCTGCCTTTAGGTGCAGCAGAGGGCAATGTTGACAGCATCCAAGTATGATTCAACTACAATTCCGGTCAGTTTTTGTACATGAAATGCGAGGAGCCATCATCTTGTCGTTTGCCTCAGGCAGCAAAATGTCTTGGGCGAATTTTAGTATAGAGCCCAATATTTGGGAATGGTGACAGCGCTAAGACTAACCCTGGCCCTGTAGAAGGGTTTGAGGTGTGGTTCATTCTCACGCTGTAATTCTCTTGACAGCTAGGAAATCTACCACATACTGAACCCTTCAGCAGACATGGGGCAGTATGCAACGGAATAGCTGCACAAGGCTTAGTGCTGGTGCAACAGGATTCCCATCCGCTCCTCCCCATGTGAGTTCTGTACCATCCTTAAATCTGATCTGGAGGGTTGGGGGAAAACCCCAGAAGAGATTTAAGGAGTATCTAAGGGGGAAACATTCCATTGTGCGGGGTGGGGAGAAGGTGGGAATAATTGCAATGAAGAGATGATGATTCTGCAAGCTACACCTGCTGAAATTGCCTCTTATACTCAGCTATTAAAAGCGTAAGGAGTCCTGTTCTTTTTTTGCATCTGCCCACTGTACCTGCAGAAGCTTATGCACTCAAAGATGGAGCCTGGGGTTCAAAATGGAGCCCGAAAAGAGACCTGTGCCAATGTGCTTAAACTGGTCAGACCAGCAGGTCTTCCCACATAAGCCAACCTGGAATGGACTGTTTATTTACTATCCTGCAATGATAATAAGAATTACAGCAGCAGCAGCTCCGCTCTCCCCAGCTCTCAAGGACTGCCTATTAGAGGCATCCCACACCATCTAGATATATTTGTTTAGAAGCCTTCAATACTTGTATCTCTAATTTATTTCTCTTTCCGCAACATAAACCAGTGTCCTCGATTTCCCCTACACAGAATGTCTTTTTATCCAATAACATTCCTCTGTTTGATGACTTCCATTTTCAAACACCTGTCCCTCCTGGCTGGTATTTTTGTATAACTCCGTATTATTTATTGTCAGTACTGGATATTAAGAGTGGAAGTTTTGTGAATAAAATCACATTAGTCCCCTCAGACCAGAGGTTAAAGTAAGGAGAGGTGGTAGCCTCCAGATCTTCTGGTCTAGAACTTATACCAGCCCCACCCAGCATAACAGGGCTAGTAGCCCACAACATCTTGAGGAGACCACATTAGAGTGTGTTGGACTAGGACAGGGGAGACCAGGGTTGAAATCTTCCCCAAGCTGCGAAGATGACTCTATGATCTTGGGCCTATCACTGTCTCTCAGCCCAACCTATCTCACAGGGTCCTTCCAAGAATAAATTAGGGGGCGTAGGGCATGTGCAGTGCCTCAAGCTCTTTATAGGAAAGGTGGGGTGCAAATGTAGCAAGCAAATAAGACTTCCACGCCCCACTGTTTCCTTTTCAAACAATCTTACAAAATCTCTCAATCTGCAGCTTGGAAAAAGCAATAACCCAGCTGTCGTCATGCTTTTAATATGTTGGGTAATCAGATTCCTCAGCGCTGAAGAGATAGGTAGATAGATTGGCCCCATTTATTACTTTTCTTTTGTTTTCTTTTGTAAGGTTAAGATCCTTCTGAAGAGCTCTTGTTAAATCTAAGCAAGGCTTCAGCATTCTTCATTTGAAGACGAATGGGGAAAAATGTGGATGTTTTCACTCTAAAAGTGTTATTGTTGTTGTTGCATTTCTGCATCATAAAATATGCTAATAGCCCCTATATTATGTGGAATATACATTTGGTTTACAACTGCCAAAGGGATAGCTATGTTAGCCTGTTGCAGAAAAAAACTATAGAGCAGTGCTCTCCAAACTGTGTGCCGTGACACTTTAGTGCAGTGGTTTTCAACCAAGTGGTTTTCAACCAGTGTGTCGTGACACCCTGGGGTGCCTTGAATGATGGTCGGGGTGCTGTGGGCAACACTGGCTTCTGTCCCTCTTTCCTTCCCTCCCTCCTCTGATGCCCTCTCAAGTCTCTGCCTCCCAAAGGCTTGCAAAGCTGTTTGTTGCAGCAGCCCTGGCTACAAGCTCCCCAGGCTGATCAGAGGCTGGCAAGGGGGTGCTTCCCAGGCTCCTGTGGGGCAGTGTGAGGAGGCACCTCTCTTTGCAGTGGAGCAGCTGAGAGACCAGGGGCGGCAGCAGCAGCTGCCCAGAGGACTCCCAAGGAGAAGGGAGAGGAGGCTGAGGGAACCCTTCACAAGGGAGGGTGTTTGAAAAAGTGTGAGGGGCTGCCAGCTCTGCAGGCAAGGGGTGACATAACTGGGATCCTGAGCCCCACAGGGGTGCCGCACAAATAATGTAGTTGGTCAAGGGAGCTGTGGACCCAAAAATGTTGAAAACCTCTGCTTTAGTGTGTTGGGTGCAGTGTGTAGGTTTGTTGTGCAAACGTTCCCCGTGCTTCTCCCTGGTCTGGAAAGAGGTTAGCTTAACCTCCAGTTTGCTACTAAAACTGAATGACTGTGTCACGAAATGATGCATGTCTAAAAAGTGTGTCACCAACATGAAAAGTTTGGAAAGCTCTGCTATAGAGTGTCTTAGAGGTCAAGGCCTGCCTCAGCCATTTTGCAACAAGACACACACACACACATACACGTACACCCTGCTGCTACATCCCACAGTGTTGGGATCCACTATGTGTTACAGGCTCTGCAGAGATGCTGCCCTAACTCTTGCAAGGCTTTAGCCAAGGTAACTGGCCAAATAGGAGCTCACATTTCACAGCGAAGGGTCCATGCTCATTCTGGCAGCCCAACAATCCAGGGGCAGGCAGAAGGAAGGATTCACTTCACAGCTGGGGCTGATGGGAGTTGTCCAAAACACCGGGCAGGGGGAAATAAAGTTAGTGAAGGCTGGTGTAGGGCCATGCACCTTTACCCTAACCTCAGCTGACTCCGATTTGAATTGCTTTACTGCCAAACAAGTGTTACGAAGGCCAGATCTACACCATACATTTAGAGCACATTGAATGTGCTTCTAGAGCACATGGCATCCCCCAAAGAACCCTTAGAACTGTGGTTTTCCTCCTCAATCAACTACAATTCCCAGCATCCTTAGCAAACTACACTTCCCAGGATGCTTTGGGGGCAAGACATGTGCTTGAAGAGCGCGTTGAACGTGCTTGAAAGGTATGGTGTACATCTGCCTACTTCTGGCCAGGGAGAAGTTCCAGAGACAGGATCACTGGTTTCAGTTTTGTTCTTAGATGAGATAGTATTGGAGATCACACATACACATGCGCAGGGTGGTATTGTAATATTTGCTTTATTTACAAATATGCAAGCAGAGCAACATCAAGGGCAAACAGGAACTACCTCAGCAGATCCCCAGAGGACAGTTTCTGGTGCCGCCTCTCTCCTCAGAGCTTGCAGCCCCTAGCTCTGGCGAGTAACTCTCCTCTCTTTCCCTCCCCGAATTTCCCATTCAAGTTCCAAAAACAACAGTAGCAGCAACAGAACTATCTCTGATCTTTGACCTATTGATCTCTGGAGTGGAAATTACAGCCCATTCAGAAAACATCCCACAGCCTTCGATAAGAAAATCAAGGTGCTTTAGTTAAAAAATAATAATAGTCCTGACTCCAGTCAAATGCTTTAAACTCATCTTGCAAGCACAAATATTTTGCTGGTTAAAATAATTGTAGGAAACTGCCTTTCGGAACTAACACCCCACCCCATCCCACCCGTTTCAAAACACCTGATAACAGGAAAAGCTCTCCTTGCTGCCCATAAAGAAGCCTAGTAATGGTGCAATTCTTTACAAGCCTAACCTACCTCACAGGGTTGTTGTGAGGATCAAATGAGGAGGAGGCCTAGATACCACACTTTAAGCTCCTTGGAGGAAAAGTGGGTTATAAATGCAATTAATCAATCAATCATCTACTCAGAAGTAAGCCCCACCTAGTTCAATGGGGCTTGCCCTAGGTCAGAATGTCTAGGTCTAAGGTAAAGGTAAAGGGACCCCTGACCGTTAGGTCCAGTCGCGTACGACTCTGGGGTTGCAGCGCTCATCTCGCTTTATTGGCTGAGGGAGCCGGCGTACAGCTTCCGGGTCATGTGGCCAGCATGACTAAGCCGCTTCTGGCGAACCAGAGCAGCGCACGGAAACGCCGTTTACCTTCCCGCCAGAGCGGTACCTATTTATCTGCTTGCACTTTGAGGTGCTTTCAAACTGCTAGGTTGGCAGGAGCAGGGACTGAGCAACGGGAGCTCACCCTGTCGTGGGGATTCGAACCGCCGACCTTCTGATCGGCAAGTCCTAGGCTCTGAGGTTTAACCCACAGCGCCACCTGCGTCCAATGTCTGGGTCTACTTGGTAGTAAACCCTATTGAACCCAATGCAACCCCATGCATATTTACTAGGAAGCAGGTCCTACAGTGTGCTCAACTAGGTTTACTCCCAGGTAAGTCTATAAAGCTCTGCAGCTTTGGTGCCTAAAATGTGAGGCGGTGCTTTTTTCCAGAGCTCTGCATTTTTAGCTTTATTTTAAGCTTCAAAAACGTCTTAACCTTCCACCTTCAAAGGGTCTTGCTATGCAGAAAGATGGGTTGTGCCTGGGCCTGAACCTCAGGATAGCTCACTAGATAGAGCTAAGAGCCTCTTAATCTCAAGGTCGTGGGTTCGAGCCCCACGTTGGGTGAAAGATTCGTGCATTTGCAGCGGGTTGCGCTAGATGACCCCCAGGGTCCCTTTCCAACTCTTGCAATTCCGCGAGTGATGGAAGGTTGCGCCAGCTTTCCAAGAGCCCCTGGCTGCCGTTCCCTTCGCCGCAGGGTTGCAGTACCCCCGAGAGGGCGCTAGATGTCATGCGGCCGAGACCCATTCAAAGGCTCCTCATGCAACTTGGGCACGTGCGAGTTAAAACGGAGCGCCGGCGTTGTCTCTGTAAAGATCGCTGCTTAAACGCTTCCATTTAGAGAGAGAGAGAGAGAGAGAGAGAGAGAGAGAGAGAGAAGGGGGGGGGGACCGGTCGAGGGCCCTAATCAGCAACGGCCCCCTTTGCAGCGCGCATTTTGCCAGCTCCGGCTCGCCCGCCCCCCGCATGAGCTCACCTCTCCTTGACCCTCCGCCACTCCTCTACTGCGGCGACCGACCAATCAAGCCCTGGCTCCTCGGCCACTTCGCTGAATGCAAACGTCTCTGGCCGTGCCTCTATTTCTATGGTAACCCAGCAGAAGAGATGCGGTCGCGCGCATTACAGGGCTGGAATAAGCAATGGGGAGATGGGAAGCCCTTCACTTTCAAAACAAACAAAAAAGCCTCGTATTTTTTTTTGGGGGGGGGGGACGCCGTCTTGGCTTGTTCTAAGCTGCGCTGCAGAGATAGTCGCTTCTCTCCCCGCCCCGCGCAGCTTTATGGATTTCTTTGCAACGAATCTAATAGCTGGTTTTGCCGATGAATGGTGAATTGTGTCAGTAAGGATTGCCTTAAAAAAACAACACCACACACAGACACACATTCACTTTAGCAACAACTGGACAGGCAGAAGTTCAGCAGGTGACGTTCCCTTCTCCCGACCCCCACCCTGTGCAAGTTTGCTAATATTATTACTGTGTTGTATTACCCTCGGGGTCCCTTCCATCTATGCGATTCTCTGATTTTGTTATATATTTGTTTATACCCAGCCTTCTTCCCTAAGGCAGTTAAAAGAACAACTAAAACTTGGGGAGGGGGGGAATCCTAATCATTTAAAAACATTTAAGCATTTATTGGATTAAACAGATCATTATATGTTGTATGTATGCATACAATCACAACCAAAACAGCACAGCACCAACCCCCTCGTTCATAGAATTGTAACGCTTGTGGTGGTGGTGAATTGTGAACTGAAAAAAAAGTACTATGAGCAAGACCCCTAGAGAATCAAACTCCGTGATGACAGCTATTGCCCATCTGTGCTTGTTTTGTGAACTGAAGTACAACCTGTGAATAATTTCTCCTCTGGAAAGCCCACCAAAATGAATGGGAGTTGTACAACAACAGCAGTACATCATCTGCAGTTGTATACAGACTTACCTGGGAGTATGTCCCATGGGACTACGTTTGAGTAGACGTTAATAGCATTGCCCTGTTTGGCCCACACTTGCTTCTTCATATTCATTCTCCTTTATAGGAGAAGTCTCTGGTGGCACATTATGAAACTATCATGTGATTGCCCCAACATATACCCAACTTGCAACTTAAGCTATATTTAGTCTGCCAACAGTCAGCCCCTATTTGTTCTGCTGACACCGAATCTAATTTTAGAAGTTTTGTGATGGAACAATAAACATGGATTATGTAGTATCATGGAGCCGGGATCTGCACATCCAGTTCCACATTAGTAATATTCATCTCTTATTTTCAGTTATCTTGTACAAAAGTTTTGTGTGGGTATGTTTGTGTGGGTGGGTAACATTTCCAACTAAACTATTAAAACATTGAATTCATGCACAATCCTGTTTATGAAAATCTAAACTACCATTAATTCATTTGGTTATGAATTGCTTCCCATGAGGCATCCCAGAGCAATTTGCATTACAATAAAAACATATATGGAGCAACTGCACATATAAAGGCCCAATTCTGACATATGAAATCGACCTCCTGATAGGATTGGATTTTTTTAGGATGCCCTCCTGTAGAACACAGTTATCTTCTTCTTCTTCAGCGATCACTTATAGCCGAGTAAGATTGTCTTCCATAAACACAGTTTTAACAATGATTCCATAAGTTACTGTGGAGGCCAGTTCTGGATCCAATGTCCTTCCACAGTGGGGACATTGGTTTCCGGTCGGGAGTTCATCATGGTGTGGATTTGCCAAGCGTGCCTTCCTCTTAGCACTTTTCTCCCTTAAGTCCTGACTTTGAGTGTCTTCAAAGCCCATGACACCTTTGGTAAAGGCTGTTCTCCAGCTGGAGTGCTCGCAGGCAAGTGTTTCCCGATTGCTGGTGTTTATACTACATTTTTTAAGATTTGCCTTGAGACAGTCTTTAAATCTCTTTCATTGACCACCAGCATTACGCTTTCCATTTTTAAGTTCGGAATAGAGTAGTTGCTTTGGAAGACGATAATCAGGCATCCTCACAACATGACCAGTCGAACGAAGTTGATGTTGGAGAATCATTGCTTCAACACTGGTGATCTTTGCTTCTTCCAGTACACTGGTATTAGTTTGCTGGGTATGAAGGGAATGAGACAATCTTTTAGGCATTCTGGTTCCAAGGGATGCAAGGCTTTATGTATCAGTACCAGCTCCTTGAACTTAGCCCAGTAGCCAATTGGCAGCCAATTCTTTCAGCAGCAATATACTGGCAATATTGCACCCCTAGTTAGCAGTCTCGCTTTTACATTTTGCACTAGCTGCAGTTTCCAGATCAGCCCAAAGGACAGACCCACCTTGGAAGAATCCAATCTGGAGGTTAGCAGCACATGGATGACAGCGGTTAGGCTATCCTGGTCCAGAAACTGTAGCTGGTAAAAAGGCACTCATAGCCTGGGACTCTAGTGACAGAGATGGATCCAAGTGCCCACCAGAACTATGAATCTTCTTCCAGGGGTGTATGACCCCATCCAAAGCAGGCTATTGACCAATAATCCAGACTTAGGAACTGCTCGCCCCCAGCATCTCTTCCTTGGCAGGACTCAGAGAGTCAATTCCTTGGCTCTCATCCAGCCTACCATTGAAACCAGGCACCAGTCCAGAACTTGCATGACTTCTCCTGATTTAGATGTTACAGAGAAATGGAGCTTAGTATCATCTGCATACCGATGACAGCTCTCAACAGCTTCATGTAGATGTTAAATCGAAACAGGGACAGGATGGTACCCTGAGGCACCCTGAAGCAGAACGTCTAGGGGAACGAGAGATAATCACCCAACGCTGTGCTCTGAAACTGACCCTGAAGGTGGGAACCAAACCATAGTAAATCATTGCCCATTTCACGGAGCAGGTTCAGGAAGCTACCATGTCTGATAGAATCAAAGTCCCTGAGATCAAGTAAAACTAACAGGGTTTTAATCCTCCAGTCCTGCTGATAAGATCATCCACCAGGGCAACCAAGGCTGATTCAGTCCCATAACCAGGTCTGAAACCCAACTGGAATGGGCAAGATCACCATTTCATCCAAGAGTATTTATGACTGTTGTACAACCCTCTCAATCACCTTCCGTTGAAAGGCGGAATTGACAACAGGGTGGTAGTTGTCACAAGCCAATTGGTCGGTCCAGGGTGGGCTTTTTCAGGAGTGGCCATATCACTGCCTCTTTCAAGATGGTGACCCTTTTGAAATCTTCCAAACAATCACTGCCATTGCAATCACAATGACAAAACTCTTAACAACATAAAAGACTACATGCTTTAAAAAGTATTATTCTCTGTGTGTGTGTTTTTATACAGATGAACCATTTCTCAACAAAACTTTTCAATTGCATATCTTCTCTAATCTTAAAAGTAGTTTTATCATACGTGCCAAGTCTTATAATCTTAACATCTGTTCCAACAAAGAGGGCACATCTTTTTGTTTCCACTTGCATCTTTTATATTTCCAATTATAAATAACTTTGTAAGTATTTAAGTAGGATTGTATAATAGGGTCCCCACTATGGTGGCCCATGGGTGCCATGGTGCCTCATGTGATCGTCCCTTGGCACCCACAAAGCCTATGAGACCTACCCCTCTCCCACCCTCCTTGGCCATGGAAAATTGCATGCAGCTGCAGGAGAAAGTTAGGAGGAGGATGCTCTTTCCCACCTCCTCTTTGAGCTTGGTGTGCTTCTCAAGACTCAAGGATATGTTCAAATTAGCAACGTAAAATGCAGCGAGCTTGTTCTGCCCAACCCTTGCATTTCAAGCCACATTCACACAGCGTTGTTCACGTCAGAGAGAGGGTGGGGATGTCTTCACTCAATATGCAGGACCTTTTTGGTTTTGCTGACCATGCACATACACACACCCCGGACGCTTACTCCAGTGGCGGAGGAAGCCACTTGGGCCCCTGGGCATGCTCCCAGGGGCAGGGTGAGCCATCCATAGGGGCAGGGTGCACCGCGGGGCCTTCAGAGTCTGCCTGCCTCCTCCCAATCAGCCACCCTACAGCTGGGGGGGAGGCAGTGGGTAGACCATTTGGGCAGCGTGGAGCCTGCATGCGCCCAGGCCACCTCATCTCTCCCAGGAGAGACATGTGGCTCGGGCGCACTGCAGGCCCCGTGGTGAGTGCTGCCTGGCATTTTGTCACCCTCCTCAGTGGTGACACCTGGAGCGACCCACCCCCACTGCACCCCGCTTCCTCAGCGCCTGTCTTACTCTGTTATCTGTGCTGTTATCTGTGCATGTGGAACGGCTGTCTCGAATGTGCACACCGTTCACAAAGTGAATGTGGCATAATAATAATAATAATAATAATAATAATAATAATAATAATATAAGAATTTGTTATTTATACCCCGCCCATCTGGCTGAGTTTCCCCAGCCACTCTGGGCAGCTCCCAATCGAGTGTTAAAAACAATACAGCATTAAATATTAAAAACTTCCCTAAACAGGGCTGCCTTCAGATGTCGTTTAAAGATAAGATAGCTGCTTATTTCCTTCAGATCTGAAGGGAGGGCATTCCACAGGGCTGGCGCCACTACCGAGAAGGCCCTCTGTCTGGTTCCCTGTAACCTCATTTCTCGCAATGGGGGAACAACCAGAAGGCCCTTTTCTAGTCAGACTGAAGCTGGTTTGAGGGAAAACACATCAAGCAGCAGTACTTGTCAAGGAGCTGCAGGATCTAATACCACAGAAACTAATGCTAATACGCCCAAGAACCTCATCAAAATGCTGGTGAAGTTGCATCTCCACAGGCACATACCTCCACATGTGGTGGGAATGTCCTAAAATCCAACTGTTCTGGACATCAATCATACAAGAAATATGCAAAATAACTAAGCAAGTATTAGAATTCACCCCAGAACTGGCCCTACTGAACATCTTCCAAGATAATAATGCCCACTCACATCACAAAGAGCTCATAACCCACCTACTCTCAGCAGCCAGAAGCATCACAGCCAGACACTGGAGAGACCTGTCAGGAGTAAGCACAGACCAATGGTATAGTATGGGAAACAGCCTTACTGTATTAGAAAAACTAGCCAATAAACTGAAACTGACATGGGGACAAATAGAAGAAGATGCCTTCACCCTGGTATGGTTACTCTTTATCACATACACAGCCCAGCAAGACAACAATAAGAACCCGCCAACAGCATATGAATCAATCTGGCTAACCTGATCCAACCACACACACATACACCACTCACACACAAAAACAAATTTCACTACAGCCAATCAGAGACAACCCTAGGCCACCCCCAATTTCTCTCACCACCAAATAAATACAAACGAATAGTAAAGAGAACCCACACAAGTGACGCTGACATAAAACCCCACATGTACACTAAGTGGAAGACTAGAAGCATTGCCACCTGACCCCACCCCACTAACCATTCTCCCTCCATCTCTTTCCCCCTTTCCTTTCTCACCTAACATTGTGTGTATATATAAAAAAGGAGCTGCAGGATCGATATGGGTTGTGGCTAAAGTTGCGTGTAAAGGTAAAGGGACCCCTGACCATTAGGTCTAGTCGTGACCAACTCTGGGGTTGCGGCACTCATCTCGCTTTACTAGCCGAGGGAGCCGACATTTGTCCGCAGACAGTCTTTCCGGGTCATGTGGCCAGCATGACTAAGCCACTTCTGGCAAACCAGAATGGAACCAGCATGGAAACTCCGTTTACCTTCCCGCTGGAATGGTACCTATTTATCTACTTGCACTTTGATGTGCTTTCGAACTGCTAGGTTGGCAGGAGCAGGGACCGAACTGCTAGGTTGGCAGGAGCTGGGAGCTCACCCCGTCGCGGGGATTCGAACCACCAACCTTCTGATCGGCAAGTCCTAGGCTCTGTGGTTTAACCCACAGCGCCACCCGCGTTGTGTGTATGCAGCTTCAAAAACTAGCAATGGGAGCACACTGGATCTAGAGTAAGCGGTGATGTGAACATGCCCTCCGATTCATTCTGTGGGATCTAACTTTTACACAGATTCCTTGGGAAAGTGAAGTGTGTGTCTTGGGGTGAGGGTGAGCAGCAGTAACCAGAAGGAGTGGCGACTGCAACACTTGCTCAAAAATCCAGTCTTAGATCTGCTACCTTATGGTTCATTTACCTGATTTATTTGATGAACGGGGCTCAGTGGGTTCAGTAAAAGTGCACATATTAAAAAGTTATTATATAATGTGCCTGCCCCCCCCCCCCACAAATCCCACCATGCAAACCTTTTAATTCCTCTTTGCACCTGTCTAGTAAACTGTTAACAAGAGTATAGAGCTTAGTCACAGTGGCAAGAATTATTGAGAGACAGCTTAAAATGACATGGAAAAGCCTTGTGGCAGAAATACCTTCGTTTTCACTTGAATAAATACATAAAACCTGGATGTTAGCTCTTGGACCATTAAGCTGCTTTACTGGTGCATTACCATGTAAATCGGGATGTGTCTCGACTTCATTAGTCATTTGCTTGAGAAAAAAGGAGTAAAAGTGACAGCTTCAAAAATTAAGGAGACTATAGGTAAGTGACACACACACAAAATCTCTTTGGCTTTTTAAAGGCATTTTCTCTTTAAAGAACAGGTATTATATAATTTAGTGTATACTTCAAAATGTAACTTGTGCATGCAACTAACATAGTTATTTATTGAATTTATATCCTGCTCTTCCTCCCCAAGGAGCCCAGGGTGGCAGATACCTATGCAATTTTAAAACAAAACAAATACCTTCTAAAACATGTAAAAACAACCATAGTTAAAAACATTCAAAAAGTGATCACAATTAAAAATCAGCTTCCATCCAATAATCTTGAGGTTGCCAGGAGCAGTATTCTTCAGCCACTAAATGCCTGTGTAAACAGGAATGTTTTTAGGTTCCTCCTAAAGATTAATAATGATGCAAGCAGGTGGACCTCACTAGGGAGGGCATTCCACAATCAGGGAACCACCACTGAAAAGGCCCTGACATGAGCTATTGCCAACTGGGCAGCACTGGGCACCACTAACAAGGCCTCATCTGCCTATTTTTGGGTCTGAGCAGTTGTGTATAAACTAGAGTGTTAATGCACATGTGAGGATTGAACAAATCCATATATCTTTCCAAACAACAGGGATTTTTGTACACTACAGGCTTAAATTGGTTTAACGGTCTTGCTTCTCCTCCAGGAAAACTGCAAAGTGAGTGTGGTAGGGATTTCTTAGTATACTCCCTGAACTACAATTCCCATAATTCTTTGAGAGGAACCAGGGCAGTTACCAGGTATAAAACTGCTAAAAGCTTGTCACACACAAATATACTCCACGTGTACCCTACATGTGTACACAACTATTCACAGGCTGAATATTCAGGGGCCGGGGACCTTTAAAATAACCAATAGGGGCACCCATTTCAACAGTGGGATTCCCCCCTCTTTTCCCCTGTGTGCCCCCCAAATCAGCTTCAGGGTGTTGAGAAGGGGAAACAAGAAACTAGAACTCCCATTGTGCAATCAGATTTCTCTCCCCACCCCCTCTTTTTACAAACTTTATTTAAGAAAGGAAAAACTCCCCAAGCAGATTTCTGTTGTGCAAGTGGATGGACAGCACTGGATGTCACCCAAGATAATTCGACATATTAAAGCACATTAAAACAGCAGCCAGCCCTGTAAAGATCATAAAACAAATTCAGCATGCTGACTTCAGCGTCTACCTCACCACTGAGGAAGTATGGCAATCTAACAATGGTAGTTTAATCAGCCCTTTGCAATGGGGAACTCATTGAGGCTAAATCCCTGTGACTCTTAGCCATAATTGTGCCAGCTATTTATATTCATGTCTTACCTGTTGGGCGGCTAAGCCAGCCTGGCGAAACACATGTGTGTGTGTGTGTCTCATGATTTCTTTTGTTCTTCCTTGTCTGAGTAGCTGGCAATGCCTTTGATCAAGATCATTGGCATGTATTAGGAAAGCACACTCATCTTTTGCCAGGTTCTTCAGTGTTTACTAAAGGTGATTAATATCTCTATTTTTTGTGTGTATCTTAATTCCAGTGAACCAGTGGCGTAGCGTGGGGGGTGCAAGGGGGGCAGGCCGCACCGGGCGCAACATCTGGGGGGGCGCGCTCGCTGCCTCCGGAGTCGCCGAAGAGCCTCGGGCGCAGGCTGTAGCAGAGCCGCATGTCTCGCGGCGCCCGGCTGAAGGCGCCCGGCAGGCAGCGGCTCTCAGCGCTCGCCGCGGAGGACGCGCCAGGCAGCCCCTCCTCACAGCCCCGCCTCCGCCGCTGCTGCTGCAGCTGCTGGGCCGTTGCATTTTCCTCGCCTCTCTGCCCCCCTCCTTCTCCGGGCAAGCGGCGTCGTTTGGGCAGCAGCGCCAGCGGCAACTCGCAGGTTAGGGGTTAGGGGGGCGCAAATTACTTGCCTTGCCCCGGGTTAGGGGGCGCAAATTACTTGCGTTGCCCCGGGTGCTGACAACTCACGCTACGCCGCTGCAGTGAACTACAAAAGGTGAGTAGACCTGAGCAATAGCTCTTGGCATATGTGGGGCAATGGTTACGTATTAAACTTAGTAATTGCTTGTCACCAAAGAAGGTTTCCAAGCAACTCACACAGAAAAATCTATGAACAAATACAATTTATAATAGAAGGGGGGGAGAGAATAATATAAACATATTAATATAAACATAAACATACCATACAGCATACATCCAAAGCAGCCCTCCCCCATAACAGCAGAAACAACATTCGCAGCGCAGTAACAAAAACCAAATGTATACTCCCACCCGCTAACCAGCAGAGAAAATAAAATTTTACAGAATAAGTAAGTAAGTTTTTGACAATAGTCTAAAGACTGCAAATAGTGGATCACCCGAAATAGGTGACTACATAGTGGATCACCCAAAATAGGTAGCTTTGCAGTGCAGTTGCTATCACCCAAAACCAACTGTTTCCAGTGGAATATGCCCTCCAGTGGCCCTTGGTCCTCAGCAGTGAATGTGGCCTTTGAGCCAGAAATGGTTCCCCATCTCTGCTATACATGTAGAAGAGGGTGTATCTTGTGACTACTCTTCTACTCTAGCCCTTAGCAGCTAGTTTGGAAGCAAGAAGTTTCCATTAAAGTACAGAGTATCTCCAATTTTCTGCAATTGGTGCTCTCCTACAAGACAATTTCTACTTGGTCCTTGCACAGGGATCTTCTTGCCATGCTTCTTCCTTGCCTCTCTCCATGCCTCACCCATCCCTTGATGAAACAGATCTTCTCTTGTGTCTTGTTATTAAAAATTCACACTCACTTTATAGTGTTTCTTTATAGACTCCAAGATCTGAAGTTCTCTCCACTGAGCTCAGCTGAAGCCAAAGTGGATTGCGCTGTCATCCCAACAAAAAAATATAGTTGACCAAGAATACTGTCTCCACAGTACCGTTGCGTTTTCACACAGTTCCTTTTGTCTACTCACTAAAACACATTCTACATCTTACATAGGAACCCATAATTTTTTTTTGTATATATTTTTTATTTATTTTCCAATAAAAACAAATTTATAACACAATTAAACATTAGGAATTCATCACATGTCTTTTTTCTTTTAGACTTCCATCAGCATGTCTGATAATTTTCCGTAGTTATTACATATCTTCACATGTCTTCATTTATATTGCACTATGTATGACTAAGTGGCTTAGTCATGCTGGCCACATGACCCGGAAGCTGTACGCCGGCTCCCTCGGCCAGTAAAGCAAGATGAGCACCGCAACCCCAGAGTCGGCCATGACTGGACCTAATGGTCAGGAGTCCCTTTACCTTTACCTATTATCATATGAACGTAAGGAGAACATGTCATTATCTCCATCTAGTTTGGTGTTGCCTACACTGACGGGCAGTGTCTCTTTGGGATTTAAAGAGTGAGGCCATTCTCAGTCTTACCAGGCAGTGCCAGGGATTGAACTTGGAACTTCCCGCATGCAAAGCAGATGCTCAAGTACTGAGCTACGGTCTTTGTGAAAGCAAATGGGGCACCGCAAGGAAGTTCTAGCTGCAACTGGCAGCTTTTGGACATTTCTGCATTCCATTGCAGCGTGTCCACTGCAGCACATGCCTCAAACAGCTTTGCCTTACATATGGGACGCAGCCTTTGTCTGCCCTTTTCTGTGACTGCACTGCTTCCAGTATTTGACAGTGGAAAATATGCACGCAGTTCATTCATGGCCAGTGAGGACACTTAAGGAAACAATAAATCAACAGCATGAAATACCAGTGTTAACAGTGTGCAATCCTATGCATGCTAATTGCGAGGCAAGTTCCATTAGGATTGCTGCTTAAGTGGAGTCACCAGAGCAAACTTCTGACAGATGGTGTGTTGTTGTTTTCGTTTGTTTAGTTACAAAACAGAGCGCTGGTTTCGCAAGGTGAGAAGAGCCATGGGGGTAGGATGTGTGGTAATTTGGGGGTTTTGTTTTCTATACTGTAGCTTGATGGGGGCCATTGTGATAGGCTAGGATTAAAAATTAAAGTTACAATAATTCAAATGGAAGAAAATGGGACCTGGGGTTGGCTGGGATCGGAATCCCGAGCTAGACTGCCAGGGAGACTAACAACACTGAGCAAATGTCCAGGAGTTCCATTTTAGAAATGTAATAGAGATGTCTGGGAATGACGAAAATATGATGGAAAGACTTTCATTGAAATGAAATGGACTACAGCCGTCTAAACGGCCTGGGAAATCTCTCCACCAACAACTTGTATCATGTACACAGGTTTGTTTTATTTTCTTTTAAATCCCCTTCTATGGTCTCTGGTTTATTCTTACATAACTCCTCATGGTTATTTTTACATTTCGAAATCCAACTTGTCTGGTTTTAAATTAGGCTATAAAATTGAACTGCTATCAACTTCCCTTCCCACTCAGTCTCAATGTGTTGGCCATATTAATCAGACTAATTGGGAGCAATTGTACCAGATTACATAGATAAATCATCATGATTACGGAATCTTCACTACGGGAAAACAGAACTCAAAACAGCTCTGAATGATTGCAAGCAGGGGTGTTGCTGATGGGAAAGAACTCTGCAAATGCAAACTACAGAGCTCAAATAAACAATCTGTTTGTTCTTGCCTTGAGTTGCGCCATTGCCAGCCTGTAAGGGCAACGTGACTGTGGAAGAAAGCTATTTCAATGCAATTTCTGGACCTCTCAGCCTAATCTACTTTGCAGGGTTGTTGTAAAGTAGGGCATGGGTGGAAAGAACCAAACCTTGAGTTCCTTGTAGGAAAAGCAGGTCGTAAATTTATTCTGTGCTCACTGTAATCTAATTTATTGTGGTTTGAGTTCCGCTGAATTTTCGCCCATCTGGAAAGCTCATTTGTGAAATCATCCCAGATGTCGCTTCAAAATAAAATGAACTGGGTTGAGGAATGAGATGTTAACAGATAAGTACCATTTTACGGGGCAGCCTGGCCAGTGCAAATATACTGACAGATTTTTGAAAGGCTATAAAACTCAGAGTGCATGGGAGAGAAGGTGCACAATGTAGCTGTTTTCAGAAGGAACTCAGTGTATAGCTTTCAACCTCTCTCTTCCCCACATGACTCAGGGTCCACTTGTAACCCCAACTTGCTTCTTGAAACACTTTAAAAAATTTGGACTAGATTTGTTTTCCTTAAAAAATATTGCCCACTTTTCGACCTCTCTCTCTCTCTCTCTCTCTCTCTCTCTCTCTCTCGTGTGTGTGTGTGCATGCAAAGGGAAGTGTGCAAAGGAAGAGGAAGGCCACAAAACCCTGACTATGGGGGTTTTCCTTCTGGGTATTAGAGACACCAGAAAAGGAAGAGGAGGTGACAGTCAGCCATAGTGAGCACATTTGTGTAGTGGCTCATTCTGCCAAAAATATGCTACACACACACACACACACCTGGATTTCCCCAGGAAAAGGAAGGACCCAGGAGTGTGACGTCATGGTTTGCTTCCTAGAGCTATTGTCAGTTTAATCTCTAAGTATTGCTGTCAACATCCTCTTTCTCTGGGTTCAACAAGGGCTACCCGGGCTGAAGTCCCTCATCCCAGTTCAGCCGGAGATACATCTGGGTAAGTTAGGGTTGTCATAGTTCAAAAAGTGAAAATCTGGACACCACCTTTTGCAAAATCTCAAGAAAAGAAAGAAGTTGCTGAGCTATTTTGAAACAAATTCGCCAAAATCGTGACTTCTGAAATTTTCATGGACATTCAAGTGATTTCCACCTGAACACTGCTTCCAATGGTTGTTTTCAAGCTATGTCCATAAAATTCCAGATGTATGGCAAGCCTAGGGAAATTTCCCTATCCCATCTCAACTGAGGGTTAGCTGAAGCTGGCTGACCCGGCACTAAGTCCCAAGAAAGGGGAGGCAGGGCAGGTGCAGAATGACCCCTGTTCTAATCTCCATTCAGCTTGGGCATGTGACCTAGCAACCCAGTGGAAGTTACACTGGCACAAAGGGTGTGTATGTAAGAACAAACTCTATTTTAAAGGCTCCCCCCCCCCTTTCTGGCAGTCTCTGGCTGACTCCGCCAGCAGTTCCCCCAGTTCTGACCAGAGTTTGGAATAGGGCTAAAGTATCCCTTCTTAAGTTCTGAAGGTTTCCTACCATTGGGCTTGCTCTGCAAGTTTACTCTGAATTTATTAGCTATTTCACTCCGGTCGGCCATGCAAACTCTAGCCCACGATGTACTTCCCATGTGTTTGGGAAACCCCCAGTCTTTTCTAGATTCAGAACATTTTTATCTTTCTGCAATTACTGCCACTTTCACTTCTTTCAATGCCAGTGCCATTTTTGGACATCTTTTTTTACCCTTGAAGCAGAAATGTGACACCCTTCCATTACGGTGTGTGGGGTGGGAAGGCACACAGAGAGGTTGAAGGCAGAAACGTGATGTTCCTCCAGAATCTGCTGCACAAAACAATTGCATTGCATTGCTTCATCATGGTATGACTTGTTCCACTACTTAAGAAATATATCCTAACATCATGGTCCTGGATTCTTGAGAGGGCATTTCCATTGAGCCTACCTTCTGGAGTTCAACCTTTGTAGCCCTGCGATATCTTCTCCCATTTGAAAGACCTGTAGAAGTGCAGACCCCAACATTTCCTGTTCTGACTTTGAAGCTGCGGGATGCATTATGCATTAGCAAAAATGCAGGATATAAATGATTGTAATAGATAAATAAGCCCCATCAGCATGGGCAATGATCAGAAGGATGGGAGTTGTAGTCCAAAAATATCTAGAAGGCACCATGTTGGCTTAATTGTGTTGCAAGGTACAGTGGTACCTCGGTTTAAGTACTTAATTCGTTCTGGAGGTCCGTTCTTAACCTGAAACTGTTCTTAACCTGGAGCACCACTTTAGCTAATGGGGCCTCCTGCTGCTGCCGCGCCGCCGGAGCACAATTTCTGTTCTCATCCTGAAGCAAAGTTCTTAACCCGAGGTACTATTTCTGGGTTAGCGGAGTCTGTAACCTGAAGCGTATGTAACCTGAAGCGTATGTAACCTGAGGTACCACTGTATTGGGATCTGCCTTTCAGCTGCTCTTGCCTGTTGCATTTGCTTTTATTAGGTTCTTAACTGGTTTTAGATGGCATATTCTATTATCACGCTGAGCTACCTTGAGTGATTTGTTTTTCTTTTCTGAAATAAAACAAATGATCAATAATGCACTGAATGGATCTCTACCCACCCAGTGGTTATGATAGATGCAAGCAAGCTGCTTATTTTATAAGCCTCTTGCGTTTCTGTGGGTGAACTCTCAGTTATTCAGCTAGCTCTGTGGCTGATGAGTCATTCCTCGCCCTTGAATCATTTCTGATGGATGTGAAACACCTCCCTCTGAATTGCTACCTTGATGAGACATTTGCATGACCAGTTTCATGAGAGAATGGGAGCAGTCTCATGATTTCCCATTCATGTGCTCCTGCTGATCTGGAGACACGTGTCTAATTTCTCCCAATGTCTTCCTGTGTTGGGTGGCATTCTGCAACTGACCAGAAGAAGTAAAATGCCAGGAACTCTGTTGTCATATGTGTTTAGGGTGCAAGCAAGCAATTAAACCGTAGGACATTAAAGTCTCACCAGGGTATCTCTCGGCTTCATCCCATGACAGTCACTAAGCAGACATGAGGTGGTTCATAGACTGTGAACATTTCAGGACTAGGAAAGATTCCTTTCCTCATTTTTACTGGCCTTTCGGCTATCTTACACTCAGAGCAGAGCTGGGTCTGCTGTTCTTTATTTGGTTCTTTCAATATTTATTTCATCTGCCTTGCCATGTGGGTAATTTGCCACTTGTATTATGTTAGTCAGAAAACTCAATAAAAGTATGTTGTTTTTTAAGTGGGTGTAAGCATTCAGTAGGTTTATTAGGACAAGCCCAGATAATTGGGGTGTGCCTCCAAAAAAATACAGGGCATGGATTATCTGTTATAACACACATCACTGTGACGTCTGTCTGATGGTAGTAGGCACTGTTGCTAAATGACACCGCTTATGGATTTGGGTGGGAGAGGTGGTGCACTCAACTAATTCTGGGACGTACATGTGACAAAACTGCTTACAGCATCCTTCTCCAATTTGGCTTTATCCAATACTGAGGATATAATGACATACCTATTTGGGAAGCAAGCTCCAGATGTCCAGTGGCTCCTAAGAGTTCATCCATATTTGTGGACTGCTCTTGGTTTTCATTCCACAGTGGTATCCAGGCAGCAGGTTTGTTGACCTAACCTGGGTGGTAAAGGATGGAGTGCTTAGTCAACAGTATCTTAAGTACTGACCTGACCTGCAGACAGTATAATGACTTGGGCTGTGATTGGTTATCTAGCCAGATATAGCCTGCATAGACAGTGTGATGCAGTGGTTAGGGTGTTGGGCTGGGACCTGAGGAATCAGGGTTGAAATCTCCACTTAGCCATGAAGTTCAATCCATGAAGCTCACTGAGTGATTTGAGGCCAGGCTATCCTGCCTCCCAGGCTTGTCGTGAGAATGAAATGTGACAGTGGAAAGCCATACATACCACCTTGAGCTCTTGGAAGGAAAGACATGCCATGATAAAATAAATATCTAGCACAAGAAATAGGAGTGGGTCCAACCTGCATCTACAATTCATTTCCAACATGGCCTTCACCATTAATACTGGTGTTTGTCTATTCTTACTGGTTTCCCCAAGTAAGCAAGGCAATACTGGTATTCTAAAGCAATGTCCTCTGCAGTTTACATGTGCCCTGATCTCCAGTAAAAATCCTCGAATGATACTTCGGTTACCCCATGTGTAAGAAACAGGTTTACATATGGATGTGTATTAGACACATGAGTGGATTACAAGAGCTATCCATTGACTTCTTAAAGTGTTCTAAAACAACCCAAATCACACATTCAATGATCACTCACATTGGCGCCACTTGTAAGCAACTGGTGCTAAGCTTTTTGTGTAAATTGGTTCACTGTGAAGTTGCAATGCCCTGTTTTCAGGCATTTCTAATAGCATTCCTAAAATATCTGCAACTACAGCGAGGACCTGTTTCTGACAAATACTTTATTGCATGTTGTACATGCAGCTACCTTGCTGCCGCCACCTTTCAGAATAAAGGAGGGGAGTTGTGCGATGCTTTGGTTGGAAGCCCTAACCAACCACATATCTGTTACACAGAGAGTTAAAATATGCATCTTCCTGACTCACAGCTAGCTTTGAACCACCAGAAGTGCTTGCTCAGCAACTCCATGTAGATGGATTGCCACAGAGTATTTCGGCGCTTGCTGCATCTAACAGTGATATGGCATCTGTGCTTCCTTAAAAGGAAGAAGAATTTGCACAAAGTGAAGCTCCCAGTGGAGCTCTTGACAGGTTTGCCCTCCTCAGAAGTGACACAATCTCTGCCCATTGCAAAGGATGGGCTTCTTTGCACGTATCAACAAATGTCATGTTAACTATTAAGCAACTCACAGCCGTTTTGGGTTAGGCTGTAGGACATCACCTCAAGAGGCAGTCTTCTGTCACATAACGTACATGGGGAAGGGCCATGGCCTGGCATGTTCCATATGCAGAAAGACCCAGGTTCAATCTCTCTAGGTAGGGCAGGGAGAGAACCATCCCTGAGACCCTGGAGAGCAGCTGCCAGACAGTGTCAGCAATACTGAGTTGGATGGTCCAATAGTCAGACTCAGTATATGGCAGCACCCTATCTTCCTATGGCTTTTTAGTGGTTCCAGACTTTCCATGAGAGTTGGTTCCCAAAGCTGTTGCTCAGGGATTTCTGCTCAAGATCTTCATTTTCTTTTTAAGCTTTCTTCATTGCTCCCACCACCAACAGAAGTACAGTTGGTGAGGACAGGCAAGGAGACCTTTTTGGGTAACTTATGGAAGAGCTTTTGTTTTATTCCAGCAAGGTAATAGAGCCTGCAATGATAGATGTTATTTCCTGTTTGTTGACATGCTTTTATGATGTGGTTTGATTTTTGTTTTATTGTTAGGATTGTATTTTATAAATGTTATAAATCTATATCTCTCTCAGTGCGGGTGTGTGCTTTGGGTCTTCTTCTGCCTGCAGACAAGAAATGAAAGCAATATTCTGTCCTTGCATCTGAATGTAATGGCAAACCTTGGTTTGTGGAAGTGAGTTGTGGAACTGGAGCATGTGAGGGAGAAGAAAGACAGGGGTGCACAAGCACAAATAGCCAAACCATGGTTTGCCACTACATGCGAACCAAGCCCAAGTGTCTTGGAAGCATTCACTTGCGATACACACCATGTTCACCGAAATCAACTCATGCAAGTACATGACGCACCAAATTCTGTTGAAAAGTTTGCATGCCAAAGAACATTCTATACTTGATGTATTCCATGAATACAATAAATGTATAAAGAAAAGCTGTCAGCACTCTGAACGGAATGAACATGCCTTAGAACTGCACCTGGGATATGAAGAGTTTGACCAGGCAACAGGTGTCCCTGTGGCAAAGGATTGTGTTATCTCTCTTCCATGAATTTTGAAGGAGCTGCAGAACAAGAGAGTTTGAGCTATGCCTTAAGAAGTCTTCCTAATCTATTTTTACATAGGAGTCAAGCCAAGTAAACAAAATGATTACTGTTATTTCATGGCAGCTTACTGAAAATAGACGAATATTGTGCAGAAATCAAAGGCAAATTCCACAAGGGCACCTTTACAATCCAAACAATGCACAGGAACATGTCACTGAGACTTACTTGCTTGACCATGGATCAAAGAGTTCGTGTTGCAATCGGGCTGAAAGGGGTTGCAACATTCACCACCTCTATTTCAGCAAGTCAGAATGGGCACAGTCCCACATGAGAACCACCTTACCTTCCTTCACATCAACTTGATGTTTCTTGTTTCAACCCCACCAAGTCAGAAGGAACACCAAGGATATAAAGAGAGGAACGGAGACTGTGACCTGATGCATACTTACCTAGGGGTAATCCCTTTTGAACACAGCATAACTGGACTTCTGAGTAAGCATGCACAAGATTGCACCATGAAGGGATCAAAGAGTTCCTCAATCCCTTTGAGGGCAGCATAAAGACAATACAATCTCTTCTCAATCAGTTCTAGAATAATTGCACCAGCTGCAGTCAAGGACTCCCTCCTGAATGGCAAACAATTGCTAGGATGCACTGATCACTGAATCATTTTAGTGGATTGGAATAACCCACCACGACACAGAAGGGGCTAATTGTGTTTTTGGAAGCATGAAAATAAAGAAACTGTTAATTAAAATTCCTCCAAATGAAGCTGGAAATAGAGTGGGGAGAATCCTCCAAACTAGGGGTGGGGAACTTCTGACCCACAAGCCAAATTTGGCCCAATAAGCTTCACCCCTTTGGCTCGCCAGGCCCTTTCCACCAAAGCATGCCCAATGGTATCACACCTTTTGCCATATGTGGGGGCAGGTATGCAGCAGGTAAGGATATGACTCCATAGGAACAACCAGGAGGTTAAAGTGAGCTCCTAGTCATTCCACTGCAAGCAGGTTTCACTTCCAGAGCAGATCAACTGATTGGTGCTGACAGGGAGCCCCACTGGGATCAGCTGCACTGGGGAGTTTCAGTCTAAAAGGTCTAAAATACTCAGAATAAATAAATTATATAATGTCTAGGGGGGCCAGCTAAATTATGGCAAGATTCAATATTTTATGTTGAGTCTGGAAACCAAGAAAGCAGAGATGAGACATTCAAGCGGATTATTCTAAGTACTACAAAACTTAAATAACTGGCTTCTACTTGATTTCCTCTCCCCTCTTTATCACCTTTTCCTTTTAGACTATTTCTGTGGGGTGGGGATATCTTGTTTTAAATCTGTGTGCCGCACTTATTAAATGATAACCACTGTATAAAGTATTATTGTGAAAACTATTATTAATAATAAAACTGGTTGACAGGAATAGTCAATAAGTGTTCTGTATAAGATATATATATATGGGCTGATTTAGGTGAAATAAGGAACTGTGTCAAGAGAAGAGCTTGACACTAATTGATATTTCAAGTCAAATAAAAAGTGATCAGTCTTGATCACTGAGGATAGTGGAATGCTAGGGCAACGTCTCAGTGTTGGACCCTTATCATGATCCAGTTCTTTGTGTATTTCATTTGGCACTTGGGTTATTTTAAAATATCATTGTGCAATGGAATATGTTAATAATTTGAATTTAGAGGCACTCCCTTACAGGATGTTCCACTACGGAGATAGGAATTGCAAGAGAAATGCTAATCTGATATCAAAAATTGTTGAGCCAATTTCAGAGATGAAGCCTTTTATCTCTTTTTTTAAAAGTTATTAATTTCTCACTCATGAGTGCTTGGACTTGGGAAACTCACCACGACAGATTCCGCTTTGAATATCTCCTCTTCCAAATTAGCTTTTCTCTCAGATGAAATCATGATTTAGAAATCTCTCAGGTCCACGATGCTGCTGATGAGAAAAGCCTTGATCTAATGTAGGTACTTAAATAATTACATTTTTCTTATTTCTTATTCTAACATGACAGTCTACATAAATGCGCCCAGGTAAGTGCTCTGTCACTAAGCAGTACTAAGCATTAGTACTGCTGGATGAAGGCAAATAATTAGGAAACGAAATTAAAGGGACATATCACATTACCTGCACAATATCTTTCTAAAATCCACTTTGGGACATTTTCATGAGCTACTCCATCTTGACAATATTTATTTATTTTTCTCCTTGTGGAAAGGTACAAGGCAAGGAGGGTGGGGAAATGAGGACGACGACTATGGAAGAAGCTTTGTGCAAATAGAATCCGTGGTGTAGATCCAAGAAGTGACTTTCCAGCATTGGAAGGGCCCAATTCCTATTTGAGATGAGCACAAGGCTGCACCCCATTCCCAGGAAGCAGGAACGGCAGTTAATTCAACGTGTGAAGCAACTTGTGAACATGAGGCGGACTGAGGCAGCCGCCTCAGGTGGCGGAATCTCAAGAGGCAACACCCCACCCCCACCCCCATGGGCTGTTCTCCACCCCTGCCACTGCTGCCAGAGAAGTGAGAAGAAGAACCTGCAACATCTTCCGACGAGATCTCGCGAGATCTTGAGCTCACATGAGATCTTAACACTGCCATCACTTCTCCTCACTTCTCCCGGGGGAGGGGCACACCCCAGCTGACACCACCAGAGAAGCAAGGAGCAGTGACTGTGGCTTCTTGGTTCCAGTGAAATCTCACAGACTTCTCACGAGATCTCACCCAGATGCTGCAGGTGAAGCCACACAACCCTGGTATATGAGAGGCTTTGGCCTCAGGTGGCAAAATGGGATGGGGCATCCCTGTTGTGAAGATATCCCCTAAGGCCAGGGGTAGGGATTCTGCGGTCTCCCAGATTTCCTGGAATACAAACTCCCACCATCCCTTAATCCTTGTTTCTGCTGTCTGGGGCTAATGGGACTTGGAGTCCAACAATATTTGGAGGACCACATGTTCCCCGCCCCTGCCTTAGGCAAAGACAGGGGTAGCCAATGTGATGCTCTCCAGATGTTGCAAACTACAACTCCTAACATCTCTGACTATTGGCCATGCTGGCCGGTCTTGTTGGGACTTGAAGTTCTTAACAGGATGGCACCATGTTGGCTATAAGAGAAGAGTGATTTGTCCAAGGCCATGAATAGCTAAGGTGGGAATAACCCCAGCTCCATGGTTTCTCTAGCTGACGGAACCATGTTGGCTCCAAGTAGTTAAGAATATTAAATCTGAGATCACCGTGGCTATTACTGCTATGGATAGCAGCCAGATCACTAGTAGGCGATTAAAACAAAACCTACCATATTTTTCGCCCTATAGGACGCCCTGTCCCATAAGGCGCACCTAGGTTTTTTGGGGGGAAATAAAGGAAAAAATTTATTTCCCCCCCAGGCGCGGGGCTGGGGTGGGGGAAGCCCAAGCTTCCCCCGACCCCAGCCTCCAGAACAGGCAACTCTCCGCAAGCCGTGGGAGCCCGGCACCGGGCTCCCATGGCTTGCGGAGAGCTGCACGAAGCTCAAAGCCTGGGCGCGCTGAGAACAGCGCGCCCAGGCTTCAGCATGCAGGCAACTCTCCGCAAGCCACGGGAGCCCATCACCAGGCTCCCGTGCCTTGTGGAGAGCTGCACGAAGCCTGGGCACGCTGAGCATGCGGGCAACTCTCCGCAAGCCGCAGGAGCCCAGCGCGGGCTCCCACGGCTTGTGGAGAGCTGCGTGAAGCCTGGAGAGCAAGAGGGGTCGGTGCGCACCGACCCCTCACGCTCTCCAGGCTTCAGCGAAAGCCTGCATTCGCCCCATAGGACACACACACATTTCCCCTTCATTTTTGGAGGGGGGAAAGTGCGTCCTATAGGGCGAAAAATACAGTATTTTGAAAAGAAAAAGAAATCACTATGATAGCTGCTTTTCTAAGAAGGAGTGATGTTTGAAGATGTCCGCCCTTTGATTTCATTTCTCAGACATGTGTCCCTGCAGGTACCCTCATTCTATCAAGTGAGTGTTATTACTTACATGAATATGGGCTGTGGGTCCCTGCCTCTTGGAAACCCTGCTTTAAAGAGAACTGGCTGCTTTTATATGTGCAGCTGTGATTTCATCTATAGGCTGTGTTCAACATAAATATATAGCATTTTCCTTTAATAGACTCCAGAAATCCCTGTTGCCAGCAGTAAATTTTCAGGCCGAGATAACACATTTAGGGGGGAAATGCTTAGCTTGTATTTATTTCAGATGCTTAGAATTTTCTCTCTGGTCGTGTTATCTTTTAGTGACTTTCCCAGAGTTGTGTGCAAGCGAACTTTATTTGTTGCTGTCAGAGACACAAAGCCCTTAAGCAATCATAAATGTCGAGTCTAAGAGCGATGAACATTCAGACGTTTTCTCACATTACAGCTGCTGCCAACTGCTGATGTAGAGGGGAAAAAATGAAGCACATTAAGCACCTAAGAATTAAAAATAAATTATGTATAACATAGGCCAGGCGCTCATATAAAAAGCATTATTAATGCCTGTGTTGTGTGCAACAGTTCAGCTCCAATCATGTTTTATTATGATAGTCTCAGTATGTTTTCTACTGAGTTTCAAGACACCTGGAAATAAAATGGCTTCGGTTCTGAATGAGCTAATACAGTATATCCCCAGAAGAACAATCGTTTACCATGCAGCCAATTTTGTTTTTATTTTATTTTTACTCAGCACTTGCTTGCTTCCTCTATTATTATTTTTATTATCCCTAAATAATAATAAAAAATAAAAAATGAATGTTTCGTTTCTCTCTCCTCCTCTGTCCCAAAGGACCTGATCTGTAAAGCAGTAAAGCCCATGGAAGCAGAACTCGTGGACAGGTTCCTATTGGGAAAACCTGCATGCTTTGTTGCTACAGTGGAAATAGCTGACTCCTCCCTTCCGTGCAAGGCAGCTGTATCCTGCATACTCTATAAAATAATTGTGCATTCTTCAGGGCTGGAACAAGCCCATCAGACGATTCCCATTGAGGTGCTAAGTTCAGAGTAGTTGGATTTCCTTTGCAATCAAATGAAGAAATAAATATAAACAATACAAATTCAAGTATTAGTATTAGTACAGTGGTACCTTGGGTTACATACGCTTCAGGTCACATACGCTTCAGGTTACAGACTCCGCTAACCCAGAAATAGTGCTTCAGGTTAAGAGATTTGCTTCAGGATAAGAACAGAAATCGTGCTCCGGTGGTGTAGCAGCAGCAGGAGGCCCCATTAGCTAAAGTGGTGCTTCAGGTTAAGAACAGACCTCCAGAACGAATTAAGTACTTAACCCGAGGTACCACTGTATTATTATTAAGCAGCAATGGGCAGAGCACTATCAAGAACTGTATTCATGATGAAACATGGTATCCAACACAGCAATTGACAGCATCCAGATGTTTGGAAGAGCCGGGTGACCCTCCCTCCCTTGACAAGCTGAAGAACATCATCAACTCCCAGGCACGTGGGAAAACTGCAGGACAGGGTGGAATCCCAACAGAAGTGCTGAAAGCCAGCCTCAATCCCTCCCTCATGACACACCGCCATGGCCTCCTCTTGCAGGGTTCGGGAAAAGGATTCGTGCCACAAGATATGTGTGACTCCGGCATTGTGACCCCCTATAACAGGCACGTCCAACTCCCAAGAGATTGCGATCCCTTCACAGTATTAAAAAAACTGGCAGTGATCTACCCATTGCCATTGGAGGATGGACCAGAGTTGTTGAGATTTTTTTTAGGGAGCAAGAGTTGTTGAGCTATAAGGACAACGGTGATTGTAACAACTACCATGGTGGAATATCCCTTCTGAGTACTGTGGGATTACAGTTACAGTGGTACCTCGGGTTACATACGCTTCAGGTTACGTACACCTCAGATTACAGACTCCGCTAATCCAGAAATAGTACCTCGGGTTAAGAACTTTGCTTCAGGATGAGAACAGAAATCATCTCCAGCGGCACGGCGGCAACAGGAGGCCCCATTAGCTAAAGTGGGGCTTCAGGTTAAGAACAGTTTCAGATTAAGAACGGACCTCCAGAACGAATTAAGTACTTAACCCGAGGTACCACTGTACTTGCTGACAGGGTCTATCCCAAGTCACAATGTAGCTTTCGAGCTGAGAGGTCAACATTTGACATGATTTTCTCACTGTTCCAGTGCAGGAGAACTACCAAGAGCATCGCCTTCGTAGACCTGATGAAGGACTTTGACCTTGTCAGCTGAAAAGGACTCTTCACGTAGCTCAACGAGATAGGATGCCCTCCTCCTCTGACTAATGCATTTAACAAACCATTGTTGTTGTTTAGTCGTTTAGTTGTTTAGTTGTTTAGTCATTTAGTCGTGTCCAACTCTTTGTGACCCCATGGACCAGAGCACGCCAGACGCTTCTGTCTTCCACTGCCTCCCGCAATTTAGTCAAACTCATGCTGGTAGCTTCGAGAACACTATCCAACCATCTCGTCCTTAACAAACCATTGACTATTATAATGCTAAGAGATAACCAATGTGAAGTAAGGCATAGAATCACAGAATTGTAGAGCTGGACGGGTCACCTTGTCCAACCTTCCTGCAATGTTGGAATCTCAACTAAAACTCAACTAAACTATCCATGACAGATAAACTGAACTGCAAAGATAGAAACCTGTTTGAGTTTCCTACAAAAGTTAGTAAGGTAAATGTTCGAGCCTACCACTGATGGTGTAGCAGTGTAAGTACAGTAGACTATGTATTGTTCATCCTATTTTGGGGCCTCAGTAGACATCACATATTGCCAAAATGAACTTTCTTCCAAATGATCTATCACTTTCTCTGAATTTTTTACTGGAATGATGTGTTTTATGTAATAGGTAAGACTTATGTGTCAAGTGACTAATAAAATCACCATCATTGACCTTGTGCAGGTGGTGCCCAAGAAGGTAGCCCATAAATTTGTTTACAGACAAACTCAAAGTTTAGAATAGTGGTTTTCAAGCTTTCTCTCTTCCAGAAAACCTTTTCATAGTAACTATAAGATTAGGGTTAGGACAGGAGAAGGCCAGTGGGGCCTGGTGAATGGCAACAAACGTTCTTTGATAGTCTGTGGCAAACCTCTAACAGTAGCTAGAGAACCCACCAACTTCCAACACAGTCTCTTCCACTGTCCAACAGCTAGTATCTTGAGGACATTAGCCTTAATGTTTAGCCTAAATACTTTCTCTTGTAATTTAAGCTGAGTGATCCAGGTCTTGTCTTCTGGGTCCTATCCTCTGCGGGAGATTTCTTCCTCATCCCTTATGCCTAATGAGACTAAAGCTTCTTAGTTTGGAACCTGGGGTTTGGCTGCATGCTTTTGACCACCAATTATTTCTCCCCTCATATGCCAGATTGCTTGTGACACACTTTTACAGTACTGGCAAAGGAAAAACTGACTGAATTCATCCAGCACTGAATGGGGAGTTAGCTAGTAGTTGTGCCCTCAAACTCGCAAATCTTGGAGTTGCCCTCATACAAGTTCTGAGGTTGAACTGAGGCGTGGTGACAAAGAAGAAATATTACAGGCTGGTCTAATCTGCAGGAGAGCTGGGAACTTCTTCACACTCAGGTCAATGGGTTGCATTCAGACAGGTCGTATGTTGCGAAAGGTGTGATATAATCTCCCTGTAGGTTTGTCCACAGTACAATGCGATCACATAACACAATCATGACACAATATGCAGACTAGAGCCAGATGGGTAGAGAGACAAACTACCCTAGAGGGAGCATGAGAGGTACTGCCCTTCCCTTAACATCCCACACACCCCAATTGCCAGTGTACAAATGATTCCCCACCACCACCCCAGCTTCTTGAGGCCCCACTGAGTATAAATCAAGTTATAATTGTTTTAAAGGCCCATGGTTTCAGTCATAAAGAAAAGGAAGTGGTTTTCAACAGTTGTGCCTGACAGAAAGCTACCCCACATTTTAAATGTTACATCTTTCTCTGAGTTGTGTGCAGGGCCGGCGCAAAGGTATAGGCGGCCTGAGGCAAGCAGCAAGAGACACCCCCAACTCTTCTTTTCCTCTTCCTGTTGCTGCTGTCGTCTCCCCTTCTCCCAGCTCCGCTTATATGTATTTTATTTCATTGCTGCATTAGTGGCAGGAGCAGAAACTAGTTCTCCTCCTCCTTTCCCTTCCTCTCTCTTATTCTGGAAAAAAAACACAACCCAGCTCCAGTCTTGTGCACCACAGGGGCCTGACTGGGCCTCTTTCTGGGGAATACACTTGCTTGGGATCCACTGGGTCCCTATCCATCCCACCCTGAAATGCCCCATTGTGGGTTCTCATGACAGACACATGAAACACAGTTTAAGGTAGTGTGCACAGGGAGCTCTGAGAAATGCAATCTTCCCAGAGTGATCAGCTTCCCCCTCCTACTTAGTCACAGTCTTGTCCTCTTGAACTCAAAAGGGAGGCGGATGGGAACAGCTCTAGAATTAGATGGCTTTGCCTGTCATTGGCTCCTGTGCCACCTACATTTGCTCTCAGAAGGGAGCCCTACCAGTCCCAATGGGTACCACCCACCACTGGAAGCCTCTGTCCTTTTGCATAACTGCAATGTGGCCTGTACAATGGTTAGAGCAGCATCCTTTGCCTCACCTGCTAGTATGAATATTTTCCACTGGGAAATTCAACCCCCAGACTGAAAAATATTCCCCATCCAGGAAACAGGACTCCCACTGCTTACTTTTCCCTCTCCTATATATTATGTTTCAGTGCATGATTCTAAGTAGGAACAAACAAGTTTTGTCCTCTATCAAATTAAACATACTGCTACTGCCTTGGGTCAAACCTACACAGCAGCTGAACAGGAAAGTCACTTTCTTAAAAAGAAAAAGGGGGGTGGGGAGAGAGATCTGGTTTCATCATTCTGCCTTTAGCTACAAATGCCAATTTGGTGTGTTTGAACAGAATGAGTCAGTGATTGCCAGAAAGCCTCTTTGCTGTTGGAGACAGGACAGGCACTAGCAGAAAATGTGCTCAGACTGCATTCCCTCAAGCTTGAGCCATTAGATTGACAAACCCCGGAGGACTTCAGGCAAGGGAATGTGTAGAATGACCTTTGTCAACCTGGTGCCAATCTCAGCACTTTGGCCTACTGCACTCATCGCCCCAGTGAGCAATGTCGAAAGTCAGGAATGAGGGGCGATGTAGCCCAAAATCTCTGGAGGACCCCCGGTTTGGTTGAGGAGGGCCTGCAACTATAGATTTGTAACCCTGGGGTTCTACTTATCAACATGAGCTAAAATGGCCCTAGGCTGAACTGGAAGTGACCTCTGTGGCAATTTTGTTTCAAGAAAGACTGCTGGGAATTCAGCTTGCAGCGTCTAACCCATTTCCAAAAATATATTTTTAGTTATTTACATGTAGTTTGATCATGCTTTCCCAAAGGAAAACACAGCAACAATAAAAAAGCACAGCACACATCTAAGCTCAAAACCACCTGTATTGACTTGGGTGCTTCTCTTGCCCCATGCCAGGGCAAGTATTATTTCCTTAACAGATTCATTAGTATGCTGTAAGACCCCTGCAGAATCAGACGAAAGGCCTGTGTCAGCCTTTGTTCAAACATCTTGAAGGCAGCAGGTTGGCATAGGCTGACCCAGTAGAGGGTGTTGCTGTATGTGCCACTCACCTGACCTTCGACCTACTCCATCACGGCAGCAGTATGCTGAGATGGAGAGAGAGGGGCTGGCATGGTGCAAACACGCTGGTGGAGCCAATCTGGTGCTCTTGCTGCTGTGTTAGCACTGCACCAATCTTTCCCACACCACATCCACTCTCTGTATGCTGCAGTGACTCTGCTGGATGGAGGTCAGGAGAAAGGCACAGCCACACCATGCCTCCAGCTACTAGGCTGGCCTGCGTAGTCCAGCCTCCTGTTTTCTACACTGGCTGACCAGATACCTCTGGAAATCTCACCAGAAGGACATGGAGGTAACCACACATTCCAGTTTGTCATTCCCAACAACTGGTATTCAGAAGCATACTGTCTCTGATGCTGGAGATAACATGGGGCCATAATGACCAGTAGCCGTTGATAACGCTATCCTGCACGTATTCAGTGCCAACTCCCGATTCCTAATCATGAAGAGGGTTTTTGTTTTGTTTTGTTTTGTTTTAAGCCCTCGAATACTGCCATTGTACAGAACGGGAAAGGAGTCTGAGTTCAGTCAGGATTTGGTTCTGTTGAGATTTGTATCCAAATAGCTCCTTTGCAAAAAGCCAGAGTCTGATGTCAGCATAACACAGCCTTGGGAAAGATTAACAGGCGTGATCATTAAGTGGCCTTATCTTTTCATGCCTTTGGCTTGTAAATCTATATTGCTAAGATCCCGAAGCAGAGAGAGCTACACATCAACGATATTCCCCCTCCTGAGGTCAGAGGAAGTGAGGAGTGATAAAAGTGTCTAGAAGTTATATAGATGGGATGGGTACTTTGTGGCCCTCCAGAAGTCATTGGACTACAAAGTCCATCATGCCAGACCCTTGGCCTTGCTGGCTGGGGGCCAGAGGAGCTGACTTCTGATTACGGTACATCTGGAGGGCCACAGAATACCCAACCTGGCTGTAAGGGATTCTGCAACATTAATATCCTTTCAAGTCCATTGGAATTAATGTAATTTTAATTTGCATAGGTAGCCTCTTTTGCTGTAAAAACTTCCCCTCTCAGGAAAATATTTGGGAAGAGTCTGGTTTTTAAGGGTCTTATCCTGATGGGTAATTTTCTCATTATTGTTCATTTTCAGTTTTTGCAAATACAATATAAAATTTTGTCTCTGTGTTCTGCATAATGATATGTGAAGCTTTTGCCTTCTAATGTGTTTGATTTGGGCTTTCTTTTCTTGATATGGTCCACGTGCTCATCCCATTTTTTGTTTCCTTCCTTCCTACTCGTCTCATTAAAGCTGTCTGCTTAAGGCTGCAATGCTATAACTCGCTTACCTGCTGAACCCCATGTGTTGAGTAGATTGTACTATGTATGTTTCACTTACGAGTATACTTTAAAAGTCCTGACAGGAGAAGGAAGGTGGTCTGGCAGACTTTGAGCAGTTTCTGTTTCTTATCATACAGACACAGGAAATGAAGGAATCTCTTTCATTCCAGCTATGACTGTTGCTCAATACATGTGCCAATGAGCAGATTATCATTCCTTGCAGCCACTTGTGAGCACAGCGTAGCATAAAGAGCAAAATCCCTGCCAACTTTACAGTCATATATCCTGTCACATGGGAGGGATGACACATCAAGAGTAGAATCTGAACCATTATGTTAAACAGTGAAAGTGGGAAGAGTTCAGTATGCTTCTTTTGAACTTGACATCTCTTTAACCCCCTGGGCTGGGAAGTTGTTGCTTACAATAGCACAATCCTGGACACATTATTTTCCCTTTTACAGTATTTCACTTTTTCTAAATTGCAATAAATTGCAGTCACAACAGTAACCTGCAGCAAACAAATAGAAAAAGGTAATTTACAGCAAAGAAAACACAGGGCCTGTTATCTTTAATTTTCTCTTTTCATATTCAACAAAAAAATAAAATAATTTTTAAAATAAAATTTCTTCCAATCCATATCCCCATATATCCACATGGTGATAGCTTCATCATTTTACCATCTTTACCTATTTTCCTCAATTGTCAATATTGTATTAATTTTTTATTCTTTTATCTTGGGGTGGTATTCAACTTCATTTTACTCAGAGTAGACCCATTGAACTTAATGGCACTGTTATACAATGGTTCAGCTCCTTTCTCCTGGGCAGTGTCCAGAAAGTGGTGGTGGGGCTGCTTTATACCCAGTCAGACCATTGGTCCATCTACCTCAGTTTTGTCTACACTGATTGGCTGCAGCTCTTCAGAGTTTCTTACTATGGGTTAAAAGACTAGCATGTAGCTGGAAAAAGACTCTTCCACTAATAATAATAATAATATGGCACTCATCTGACTGGGTTGCCCTGGCCACTCTGAGTAGCTTCCAACAAATTATAAAACCACAGTAAAACACAAAACGTTAAAAGCGTCCCTATACAGGGTTGCCTTCAGATGTCTTCCAAAAGTAAGATAGTTGCTTATTTCCTTGACATCTGATGGAAGGGCATTCCACAGGGCAGGTGCCACTACTGAGAAGGCTGGTTCCCTGTAACTTCATTTCTTGCAGTGAGGAAACCACCAGAAGGCCTTCAGACCTGGACCTCAATGTCCAGGCTGAATGACGGGAGTAGAGACACTCCTTCAGGTATACAGGGCCAAATCCATTTAGGGCTTTAAAGGTCAGCACCAACACTTTGGGTTGTGCTCAGAAATGTACTGGGAGCCAATGTAGATCTTTTAGGACTGATGTTATATGGTCTCGGCAGCTGCTCCCAGCCACCAGTTTAGCTGCCATATTCTGGATTCATTGTTGTTTCTGAGTCACCTTCAAAGGTTGTTCTATGTACTTGTAGTTTTCAAGTCACCCATCCCAAAAATGCTTGGCACCTGGAGAAAACAAGCAAAAGCCTAGGCAGAAGTATCATAGAATCACAGAACTGTAGACTTGGAAGGGACCCCAGGGGTCATCTAGTCCAAACCCCTGCAATGCAGGGAACTCAGATAAAGCCTCCATGACAGATGAATAAAGGAGATAGCTCTGTATCTGTTATACATTAATCTCTCCCAGTCCATGTATTCTGCTTTGAACTGCTGCTTTTGCAAGCAACCCAAAGTCCCCCAACAGTGGGCCAGAAGTAGAAAGAAACATACTTATTGACCGGTTTTCTGCCAAGGGCCAGTTCATTATTACTCTTCTAGCACAGAGCTTACCTGTAATTCAGCAGCAATTTTAAGAGTCACGTACAGGAGAGATGCAAGCCAGGCTGTGAACCAACACCAGGCAAGCGTGGGTTTCTGTTCCCTGCAACACAGACAGACAGACCCTTAGGGCCAGTTGTGTTGCAAGCCTCTGACATCACCAGGTTCTAGAATTTATGGATAATTGTAATCTGGATAGGCTTCCACTGTTGTTCTCATCTGGGGGACAGGCCAGCTCTTAGGATAATGCTGGCTGGGCTCCCTTTGCTGATGTTACAAACTATTTGCTCAATCAGCAAAAGTGTAGTTCTCATGCCTGTGCAGTTCCCTGTTTGGCTTGTCTTCTGCACTGATGCTGATCAGTCGTGTGTGTGTGTGTGTGTGTGTGTGTGTGTGTGTGAAGGGGGAAGCACTCGCAGCGGGAAAACCATGTGGTGCCCAATACAAGAGAACCAAGCTGTAAGTTACATCTCAGTCAAGTAGTTGCCTGCTAGCTTGTCTGTCATCTGTAACATTTTGGGGGAAATGAGTGATACAACAATAGAAGATCGCCCAGACATGCGCATTAATCTGGGAACCCGTGTGTGTGTACTGAGATCATGGGGATATTTATGTATGCCACTACTGCGGCCCATGTTTCGTTAGCCCAAAAATGGAAAAGGAGCGAGGCCCCAACCAAAGAAGAGTGGCAACTTAAGTCGACAGAATATGCACAGCTTGCAGATTTAACATACAGAATAAGAGAACAAGAAGAACATACGTTTAGAGAAGATTGGAAAACGCTTATTGAATATATGGGACATAACTGTGTGCCACTGAAAACGCTGGCAGCATTAAGATAAATTCAACTGTGTAAATAAGTCATGATGGATGTAATAATGGAATACTGAATGGTATAGTTTCTGTAAAATATGCAGGGATTTATGATATGTAAAATGGACCATGGAAGAAGAAGATGGGAATTCGTTGATATTTTAAGGATGTAAAAATGAGTACTTTAAATTGTAAAAGAGAACATTTAATAAAAATTATATACAAAAAGAAGAGAGAGATCATGGGGATATCTATTTGGAGACAAAAAGCATCCCATGAAAAGGGCAGAACACAATTTTGCAGAGGGGGTGAGTCACAAGGAGACAGTTATGGTTGCAAAAATGGGACAGGCTGGTATGGAATGTGCATAGAGTTTGGGGATAATAGCATGTTGCCAGCAAAACATGTAATCTACTTTCACCACAGCTGTTATACTACTGCTCCAAAGTTTGCACTGGCTCCCTATTGTCTTCTTTCTAGGCACAATTCAAGGGCCTTTCCGGACAGTGGTCTTCTTCCCAGGGATATCACAAAAATTTCTGCCAGAGCCAAAGCAATTGAGGCAAATATACATCAGTCCTCCTTTAATGATACTGTACAGAGTAAGGTTGTTGCCTGACAATAGCCTTGTAAGGAGACATAGTCAAGGGACTGACTGTTAAACCGCCCTGTGGATTGTGGCTCTGTAGGGGAACGGGGACCTCCTTACAACTCTCAGCACCCTAAACAAACTACATTTCTCAGGGTTCTTTGGGGGAAGCCATGGCTTTTTAAAGTAGCATCATAGTGATTTAAATGTATGGTGTGAATATGGCCTCAGTGTCCTGGGATAGAGGTGTTCCTCTTAATTTGCCTAGTGGGAGAAACTTCACTGTAGTTACTGCATCGTAAGTCCCATCACAGGCAGGATTGAACTTTTTACTTATTTCATTTATTAATCGCTTAGCATTCAATATCCTGAAGGGATTTAACAATAAAAACAGCAACAATAAACACATGTAAAAAATACCATTTCAATCTGAGGCAGATAAAAACTGTGAACAAAATCCCACTTGAAAGGCTTGCTGTTAAAAGGCTTAACATTTTAAACGCTGGAAGGAGATGGCAAAGTCTTTTCCAGTGCTACTTTAGATGAAATGTAGCTTGCAGTGCTGCCACGAGTTATTTAAAGGTGGAGTCGCTCCCATTGGGTTTATGCATGAGTAGATAGGCACAGCATTGCAGCCTTGGCATTCAAAAATTGCATTACACATCTTTAAACTCCATGTCCCTGGTTGTTACTGAAGCTCTGCTCTTGCTGAATGGATGGGTGCGAAGGAGGACACGTTCTTTCAAGATTACTCAGAGCCAAGATGTCTGAGCTTGTAGAACAAGTTCCCTCTCAGTGATGGGAAAGTGGCAATATGTGGTGGAGCTTATGCTCTCCTTAGGAGAATTCACCGTCTGCCGCAAGCAGCGTATTATACAAATAAGTTCAGTGGGACTGGGTCGCATTCAAGGCCTCCTCCTTCTCCACCACCATGCCCAGATAATAAAGATTTTATGCCACGCTTTTCCACCGGCAAACCAACACTAATGAAACAGAAGCCGCTCTCCAAAAATGAACTAATCAAATTTGTGATTTGAGGACTCAGTAAATGATCAGACTGCTCCTCACATTTCATCCAATCTTACTGGAATAACTGAACATCCTGTGTTTGGGATGATTCTCATTTCCTTATTTTTTTAAAAAATTAATTGTTAGCAGCCATTGTTAACCTCTGCATTATGAGGCTAAGATATTTTAAACCCATGCTATTCTGAATGGCAGAAGTACAGTATATCCCACCTTTCTTTCAAGTAGTTCAAGGTGGCATACAAGGTAGCTTTCTTCCTCCTCATTTTATCCACACAACAACCCTGTGAGGTGGATTAGGCTGAGAGACAGTGACTGGCCCAAGGTCACCCAGTGAGTTTTCAGGGCTGAGCAAGGATTTGAACCCTGGTCTCCCAGGTATCAATTAATGCCGTCACCTATAATTTGAACTTATATAACACATACATGGCACATTCCACAGGGGTAGCTATATTAGTCTGTTACAACCATCTTTTGTCACTTTATCCTCTTGCACAATGGGTCTTGCTAGATAAGCCAAAAGGAACACCCATGGACTAACGTCTCAGCCACTGAATCACTGTGGCACCCTGAGTAATTGGTTTTGAAGTTGACTCAGTTTAACCCTCTGTAAAATCGGTATTATTTTTGACTATGATTATTTAAAAGTATATACAGTGCTTAGAGAAAAAGGTGCCAGAACTCACCACGAACGCCTTCCTTGTTCTCTTATAATGGCAATGGTGCCCATCTGGGAGGTGCCAGAATTGAGTTCCTGCCAGTTCCAGCTGAAAAAAAAAAGCCCTGGGTATATTCTTCCCCCCAAGAGAGCCCAGGTCGGCAAACACACAGAAAAGAAGACAATGAAATATTGTTAAAGCAATTCCAGTACAGATTCAGATTGGGAATGATCTCTAGCTAAAAGATTTGTTGAAGGAGGGAGGTCTTCAGTGGGCATCTAAAAGACAGTAGAGGTGGTGTCTGTCTAATACAGGGGTCAGCAACCTTTTTCAGCCATGGGCCGGTCCACCGTCCCTCAGACCATGTGGTGGGCTGGACTATATTGTGGGGCGGGGGGAAATGAACGAATTCCTATGCCCCACAAATAACCCAGAGATGCATTTTATATAAAAGGACACATTCTACTCATGTAAAAACATGCTGATTCCCGGACTGTCCGTGGGCCGGATTGAGAAGGTGATTGGGCTGCATCCGGCCCACGGGCCTTAGGTTGCCTACCCCTGGTCTAATATTTAAGGAAAGGGTAGGTGTCCTGTTTTCTAAATTCTGCAGCACTGACTTCCCGATAAGATGGTATCTGCAGGAAGCCCTCACCTGCAGAGCACAGTGATTGGCTGTGTTTACAATGGGTAAGATACTTGTGGCATCCGTCTGTCTCGGAAAACAATAAAGGAGTGTGTCAAAATGTCGGAGTGTTGCAGTGCCTGCTGTGGCTATAGAGACCGATACAGGAGAGACATGTTTTGCTGCAGGTGAGGCAGATTAAAGCACTGAGTTTTGTTACTGCAGATGCACCATGGAGTTTCTTCTCTCTGCGCTCCCCCCCCCCCCCCGTGGTCATTCCTCCTCTGGTCACTGCTGTGGATACACTACTTGACTGTCTGTCCTACAGGCATTGTGGTGGCCTGCAAGGATGGGCAAGCACTTTGGTGAGGCAGCTGTAGAAATGGCTTGCCTCTCCAAAAGGGTATGGTAGAATGTGATGCTAAGATATTGCAAAGAAAGTGATGGCTATGGGTCCAATTTATCCAATTTCCCCCAGGAAAGTTCAATCCAGATATTAAAACATTGATGGTGGTGGTTGGGGATGCGGGCTGCCATTAAGGTGCCAACATTGTCATGCAAGGTTACAGGGAACCAGGGAGAGGGCCCTCCCACCAAATATCAAGGAAATAAGCAACTATCTGACTTTTAGAAGACATCTGAAGGCAGCCCTGTTTAGGGAAGTTGTTAATGTTTGATGTTTTATCGTGTTTTCAGCTGCCCAGAGTGACTGGGGTCAGATGGGCGGGGTATAAGTAATAAATTAATAATAATTATTGTTATTACTAGTGGTAGTAGTACCCAAAACATGCATTCAGGAGGAGTACCAATCTCACAATAAACACCTATCTGGAAGCACCTTAAATTACAATGTAATGCACACACATGCTAGGTTGCCTCTTGATAAATTGATATCTATTCCATTGTTTGTTAAGGTTGCTGGGAATTGTAGCTCTGTGAGGGGTGGGGTAAACTATACTTCCCAGGATTCTTTTGAGGGTTAATGTGGTTTAAATGAATGGTATGTATGCAGCCAGTCAGCCATTCCTTTTCTTTTTTTAGAAGTATCAAAGAGCTTCTCTTTTTTTAAAAAAAAAAAAACGGCAAGAAAGATTCTAGACATACTATTGCTCTCTTACACACACTTATCATAATTCAAGTGGCAATTTCCAGTGCTAGAGGGCTAGCAACTCAGGAAGTCTATATCCCCCCCTTTCTTCATTTAACCTTCTTTTGGTATGATTATGTCATCTATAAATTATGCAATCTGAATTGGTGCTGAAGACAAGCCAAAAATTCCTGTAATACAGAGCTCACAGTGAAACTGCTTATGAGATAAATTAGTCATAATGTACATTTCAGATAACACGGCATATTCGCGAACGTATGAGTAACTGCCAATGCAAACATACTATTGTCTGATTATGAAGACCGTATACTTCCTCTGTAGACCTTTAAAAATAAAAATCTAATCCTAGCTAGTCCTCTATCAGAGTGATATAGATTGTCCTGTCCTTCTGCAAACATATAAAAAGTAAAATAAAAAGTAAAAACGCAGGGGCCTAGAGCACCATGGAGTCGGCTGCAAACTTCTTGTTTATTTTTAAGAGGCATTTTGTTTCTGACTATTTCTCTGTACCTATAGGGCTGGCCTTACCATGGAACAAGATGGGGTTTTCTTTTGCTACACAGAACTATAGCCCTTAATGATGGGGTTTCAAAATGCAAACATCAAGTTGTAAGCAGTTGTCAACTTTCAAGTAACAGATTTCAGAAGGGGCTCGTTCTCTGACCTCCACCCTCCAACCTGCTTGACCAATTGGATCCATGTAGAATTAAGCATTATTTTGTTATAAGTTTGGGGGGGAGCATCCTAGACCCTATACATTAATAAATGGTAGGATTTTGCTTATTTGAGACATGAATGGAAATATGAGCTGTAGAACTGTGCCAGACAAGGAATCCCTGGGCTGGCTTATGTAGGGCTGCCATATGCCCAGAATTTCCTGGACATAGCCAGGATTCGTCCTTCGAAAATGGTGACCAGGCGGAATTTCTGTAAAGTGGCAAAAATGTCTGGGGAAACCCGGGAATATGGCAGCCAGCCCATATCAGAATTGTGGGTATTTGGGTGATGTTCATTAAAAATAGGTAAAAAAGCTCATCAGCTTTTGTGTTCAAATTTTCACTTTTTGAAATATAGCCGTACCTTGGTTCTCAAACGCCTTGGTTCCCGAACAAATTGGCTCCTGAACGATCAAAACCCGGAAGTGAGTGTTCTGGTTTTCGAACGATTTTCAGAAGCCAAATGTCCAGTGTGGCGTCCACGGCATCCGATTGGCTACAGGAGCTTCCTGCAGTCAATCAGAAGCTGCACTTTGGTTTCCAAACGTTTTGGAAGTCAAATGGACTTCCGGAACGGATTCTGTTCGACTTCCAAGGTATGACTGTATGGCAACCCTACTGTAGCTTATGCAAACCAGCCTGGCCAGGCTAGTGATGAGCAAAGGTGTTAACATGACAAAAGGGGTTAATGACCTATCTAAGAGGAATCCTTGGGCCTGGGCAGAGGTTGCCAAGGTGATGGGGTTTGTGTGAGAGGTGACAGGGAAAGAGTGGTTTTTGAGCAATGTGTGCTGGGAAGAAGAAAAAAAAACCCATAGAGATCCATCTTGGGCAGGCTGGCTGAAGGCAGCCTGGAAGAGATGCCTTGGACAGCAGTGCTGCACTGCTGTGGGGAACAAGCTCCTTTGAGATGACCATGCTGTAAGATCTGGACTCTCTTGATCTAAATTCAGGTGTAAACGTGTGAATAAATCACATTTCTGAAAGCTAAGACAGCCTCTGCCACATCTTCAGTTCTCCAAAGGAGCAGAGACCCTGGTTGAGGGCCAAGACCCCTTGAATCCTATGTGGCAGGGACTGGGGTGGTCTGTAACAATATAGTCTGATCCCATATATATATTTACTTGAAAGTAAATTCCTGCAGGAGGCAGTGGAAGACAGGAGTGCCTGGCACGCTGTGGTCCATGGGGTCACGAAGAGTCGGACACGACTAAACGACTAAACAACAACGAAATAATTCCAATGAGTTTTAAAATGGATTTACACACAAGTAAATGTGCATATGACCAAAGTTTTTAACATCCATTTCAGTGGAAGCGTCAAGTATGTGCTTTTCAAGCCCAATTGAGTAAACAGCGGAATCTGAAATAGCAAAAGCTCCCTCTCCTTACCTGTTTTGTACCTCTGGAGCCAACACAGCAACAAGCGTCAGTACCAAACAGATCATTTAAAATATTCTGTGTATTTAGCTACGCATGAAGAAGTCATATGGCGTTCTTTCTGATTCAATGGCTGGCTGAATCACTAGGAAAATAACATTCTCTTATCTGCTCCTTGCGTGTACGCTGAGATTTGTATTTGCTTTTCCTGACTTAAGATACACGGCAGGAGGAGGGGTTACTTCCCTTCTACACCCTTTGTCGCCACACACAATAGAAAGCAAGCAGGATTTCTTGCAACTTGCAGTATTAAAGGGGGCAGTTAACTATAGTCCTGCTGTGTAGATGTATTGTTATGACTTACAAATACTGAGCAAACTGTGAGAGAAAATACACAAGGCCCTCCTATTATGGAGGAAGCAGTGGCGAAGACCAATTTGGCCTGTTATAAAAGGTGGCTGATATATAAACAGAAACACTATGTGGCTGGTTTCTAACACGGCTGTTTTAAGCAAGGTTGTGTGTGCTACGTAGTAACTCACATTTCTGAAAAGGCAAAATGGAAATTGTGGGTTCATGTGACCACTCAAGATACTGTACACACACACACACACACACACACACACACACACACACACACACACACACACACATCGCTCTTGCAACATTTCTAAGAGTTTCTCCTCTGCAACCTTAGAATTTTTCACAGTTCAGCTGCAATCCTATCTGCACTTCTAAACCCATTTAACTCAATGGGACTTCAAAGGAAAAAACACATAGGGTCATCCTGTTTATTACGTATAAAACCATGCTCATTACATTTCCCAACATGGAACTTCCAGAGCACCTGAACTACATACAGTGGAACCTCTACTTACAAACATAATTTGTTCTGGAAGTCCGCCCGCTGGTCGAAACGGGACGCTAGAAGAGGTGTTTTGTGTGCGTGCACATTCGGCGGTAGCAAGCTTCTGCACATGCACAAATGGCGGCAGCCGCTTCTGCGCACGCGCAGATGGCAGAAGCTGCTTCCGCACAAGTGCAAATGGCAGCAAACCCGGTTTGCCGCGGACGCAACTTGGAACATCTGCGAGATGAGGCGTATGTAAGTCAAGGTTCCACTGCATTGCATATTAATATAGGGGCACTTCCTATATGTTCCCCAAGAAAACAGCTACCATTGCTTTACGTTAACTGGTATGGTTTTATACCAGCGCATTGCAGGGAGCAAATAGAAGTTCATGGCGTCAAGCCCTCCAAAGAGATGGCTCATGAAACCAGAGGTCATCTCCTGCAACTCACACTCGCTTTCAGAGACTAGGCTTCCCACCCACCAGTTCTCTACAGATCGGCCTCCGCAACTGAAACTGCAGCATGTGCCAAAAGCTGAGTAAACATGCAGAAGGACTTGAGACTTGAAAGAAGCAAATCATTCCAAGTTATTCAAACAAGAGAGTCATATATTTCCCTACAACCTGATTCCATTCTCCCAGAGGCTCTGAATATAGGGGCAGCCAGACCATCAAATGGACAGTACTAATGAGTAATGAGAGGAGGTACAGATTATTAGGCAACAGATATGGAGAAGGGGCATGGAGCCGTGGCTGAGATGCTAGAGGACAGAGCTGCGTGATCCATGGGGCAGGAATGGGGGGATAGGATCCAGTTCGTGGGCTTTTCTCTTTTCCATGCCACGTGGGCTGTTTTGACAAGTGGGAAGGGCTTCCCAACAGCTTCTATTTACAAGAAAGGAGATTCTGACTAAACACCTGGAAGAACTTTCTGACAGACTTCCCCAGAAAGCAGTGGACTCCTCTCCCTTGGAGGTTTCTAAGCTGAGGTTGGGTGGCCGTCTGTCATGGATGCTTTACTTGAGATTCCTGCACTGGAGGAGGTTGGACTAGATGACCCTTGGCGTCCCTTCCAACTCTTCAGTTCTATTATTATTTGCCAATTCTTTACTTTCTTCCCTGCCAAGATGAATTTGCTGTCTGTTGCAACCAGTAGGGCTGCCCGGCTGCCCTATAGCCCTGATCTTTGGCCCCTGGATTAGGCCCTTTCTCTCTGTGCTGTCCCAGGGACTGCGCACCCCGCCCTAGATGTTCCCAGGCTTTTTCAATGGTGTTCCAAACATATATGATTTATATGTGGGGTGCCTTGGAATGTAATCCTCATGTAAATAGGGAGTTGCACGTATACAAAATATGTACAGATTCAACAGAATACAGTGGATGCTTGGGTTGCAAACATGATCCATGTGGGAAGTACGTTCACAATCTGCACGTTCGTAACCCGCAGTGGTGTGTCTGTACATGCACATGTTGCGTTTGGCACTTCTGCGCATGCACAAAGTGTGATTTAGCGCATTTGCACATGCGCGACCACCGAAACCCGAGGTACTTCCAGGTCCGTAACCCGAAAAAATGCAAACTGAAGCGTCTGTAACCTGAGGTATGACTGTAGTAGAAACCCAGAAAAGGGCATTCTCTGTGGAAGTCCCTAAATTGTGGGGTTTCCCAACTCAAAGAGGTGTGTCTGACACCTTCGTTATATTGTTTTTGTTGCCTGCTGAAGACACACCTCTTCACTGCTGTAATTGGCTTCAAACTGTTTTCAATCCTAGTGGTGTAGTGATAAAACCACTAGCACATTCGCAAAGTTAAGCAGGGTCTGGTATGGTTTCGAATTGGATGGGCAACCACATGTTAAGATACTTACATTACGGGGCTTGGACTGGATGAACCTTGGGGTCACTTCTGAGTCTATGAGAAAACAGTAACTGGTTCCCAAGAGGGAGAGCAGAAATATAGCTGGAGGGCATGGAATTGGCATTCCCTGTTGCCCCCGCTTGCCTTCTGCCACATATGGTGGCTACTTTTGTTCTGATACAAGCAGCTGGAAGTCATAATGGTACATGCCTTTCATGAGTTTGGCACCACATTCTGATTTCCTTCCTCCTCCGGCCCCTTCCCCTGCTTAACACTTCTGTGTCCTGCCTGCATTGCTGTCGCACTTACGACTTCCTTTTGAGGAGGTTTGAATGCATTTCCTCCTCTAGGTTTCAGTTTGTCTGAAGTTGATTTTACATGCTTATCAGTCAGAAAACGAGGTTAAAGATTGTATTAGGTGTATAATGGAAGAAGAAAAATTGCTTGAGGGGATGATTTAGTTGGGGCGGGGGGGGGGCAGCTGGCATGTAAAAGTGAAGCAGAACCTCCTCTCAGATTTCCCTACTTCCTACTTCATGAAGACATCGTCCAGCAGCTGCTGTTCATTAAAAGATACCTTCTTGTTGGCATTTTACAAAACAACAACATGGATAACGTGAAAATACAGAAAAATAGAGTTGGTTTATGTTGATGCAATCCAAGTGTTCTTGGCTATTTATGGCAGCGTAACTGCACTGTCTAGTTAAGTGTGGTGTATGGTGATGGATGGCAGGAAACTGGAAACCCATAAATGATGATACAGTAGAAGCTCAGAGATGCAAACTGACCTGTCAGTCATAGCCTCATTTCCTCAGAGGACCGAAAGCAAAGGAAGCCATGAGGAGTCATTCTTCAGCTGGTCTGTTCAGAGCTTGTCTCCTGGGGGTAGGAAATAAAGGACTGTGTTGGTAATACGGGCTCGGGAAACATGAGAGGGAAACCAAGAATTTCTGATCCACAAACAACAGTTGCCGTTGCTAAAACATTTGAGGCTGCAATGTTGGGCTGAAAACAAAATCAGTGCTGGATCCAATATTTGGGGACCCCAACCTGGAAGAGGAAGGACATCTAAATTCAGAATTCCAGTAGGAGGAACCTGACCTTCTTGGGTACTCTAGGCCAGGAATATTTGACCTTTGTAGACGCAGGACCCACTTTTAACCTTTTGTTTTTTGTTTTTGTTGCGACCTATCTTGGATCAGGCCACAACCCATTAGTGGGTCTCTTGAAGACCAGTGCTCTAGGCAAACTGGAAATGATAGCATGGTTACTGCACTGGGCTCTTTGCTGGTCTTGGGCCCTGGAAAATGCCCAGCCAAACCACCCTCTAGAAACAGTCCCAGTGGACCTGATGTCAACACATTCAGTGTTTGCTGCCACTTGGGTCCCCAGCTGCCAGTCACCCCTCTCACCACACACTTATGTGTAGGCTTACCCAGCAGTGGCCTGTCATGGGCTGGGAGCCTACAGAACCTAAATCAGCACATGCAAATTATTTGCAAATCTATGGGAAACATAACTATGCATGAGTGCAAGTTAATGCATGAAGGGGTTAAGACCACAGAGCTGTGTTCCTAGACTCAATTAGGTCACAACCCTCACCTCCAGTGCTATGTAGCACTTGCTTTCCTCATTCCGACCAGGTAGGACGTGTCTGAGCTTGCTCCAAGCTCAGACTGCATGTGTGAAACTACAGTCTGTATTTTGTACTCAATAGTATTGTACCTGTGCTCTCCTTAATAAACTGCAGCTCCCAGAACTATAATGTTGCAATCCGCTGAATGAAATGGGAATTGCTTCTGAGTAGACACCATACTTCCTTGGGAGTAAATAAGCCCTACTGAAGCCAGCAAGATTTGCTTCTAAGCCAACATGGATAAGATCAGGCTGCACATTGTGTCCTCAGCATGTGTTGGCAAACTTAAAAGAATAGGGATTGTTTTAAGGGGCCCAAAATGAAAGAGGATTTAGGGCAGTGAGGAAAGAATTACTAGTGCATGATGCCCCTAGCACAATATTTATAGAGGTCAGGGCAAATTATTCAGCCTCACAGTCTGAGGCAAGGGTCTCCGTTTCCACATCTTCCGCCACCTGGGAAGACTTGGAAACATTTCCAAAGAAAATTGGTGCTTTTAAGTTCCAGCTCCCAAGTCCTGTTTCTCCGGTAAAGAGTCTGGATAGCAATCACAGCACACTTGTCTAATCCCCCTTGCAGCCTCCGTTGTAACAGAATTTAATAACGACGGCAGGAAGCTGAGTGCTTCATGCTGGCTGGATTGTCTCGGGAGGCTTCCATGAGGGCTTAATTTGGAAATGGGTCATTGAGATACCACAAGTGGGATGTTGGCCAAAGGTTGCTGGTTGTTGTTGTTTTTTCAATACAATATTTTATTGGTTTTTCCCATTTTACATCATAATATAAATAAACCAAAGCCATCACCACATCCTCCACACCCCCCCATATATCCATCAATCAAACCTGATATTCTTTTGTCCCTCCCCCCGCTTCCCTCCGCCCCCACTCGATTTCCTCTACATTCTGAGATTACATTTATCTTTGCATTTTACAATCTTCTCAAATCTTCTATATATTCTTATTATCTTTCCTTACTAATTTACCTTCCCTCAGATACTTTACATTTTAATCTAGGCATATTAGCATATATTTTTTGAGCAGTATTTTACCATATATTCATCAAAACATTCCCACTCCTTTTTTATTTTTTGATTCAATTGGTTTCTTACAACAGCTGTTAGTTTTGCCAGAGTTAAGTATTCATTTAGTTTACAAAACCATTCCTCCCTTAAGGGTAGAGTTTGTGACTTCCACTTAGCAGCAATCACTACTCTAGCTGCTGTACTTGCATATAAGAAGATTATCGCCCCCCCGCCCGCCGGTAGTATCTCTTCCCCCATCAATCCAAGGAGATATAGCTCTGATTTTTTAATTACTGATATTTTCAACATCTTCTTTAATTCTTCATGTATTACTGTCCAAAATTTCTTAATTTCCTCACACCTCCACCACTTATGTATTGTTGTTCCTATTTCTTTGCCACATCTCCAACAAAGGTTGGATTTCAATTTATATATCCTTGCCATGGTTGCTGTTGTTTTAAACCTCCTGGTTTTCCGCTAGAAGGAGTAAATCTGGCTTAAATGGTAGAGAAACACGGGCTCTGGCATTTTGATGCCAAAAATGTCAGGTAGATGTAATTTTCCATTGAAGAGAGTTTCTTGCATTCAGGAACATTTTTTTAAAAAATGACATCATTCACCTGCAATATTATTATCATCATCATCATCATCATCATCATCATTATTTATCATCATCTTTGCCAGGCTGATGGTGAGGCTGAACTCCACGCAGCCAAGCACAAGTGAGTTGCACAAGCTGTTTTCCGAAGCGCTTCTTAAATTAATTTTAAAAAATAAAATAGGAAGTTTGGAGGTTTGAAACAGAAAAGAAGTAGCAGGAAAATGAGCAAAGGTGCTGAGAAATGAGTAATGGAAAGTACCATGGCTGGTGTTATAACTGCAAAGGACTTCCCACCGCCCTCGCTCTCAACTCTAGAAACTTGCCAGTGACACAAGCATGGGATACAGCTGCCGCTCTTAGCTTCTTGGGGTATCTGCCAGAGCTCTGATGCCATTTGTTCAGCTAAAGCATGGGGGGATTAGACAAGCCCATTTGCCGGTCTGGGACAGGGTGTTCGTTTTCCAGGTCAAATTCAGGCATCATGATGATATTGCAAGATCCGCCTCTGGGACACAGCAAAGGAAAGAATCCTACTGCCTGTGCATCTGCTGATGCAGCTGCCTTGCGTAGCTAGGCAGCCATGCATAGGCTGTCACATCTGAACGAGACCAACATTCTTGAGCCTTCAGTTTGCTCGTAGTTGCTACAACTTGATATTTCTGATCTGTAATCCACATGCTGCCCTGACCCCGTTGTTTCCACCCCTCCCATCATGTTATCGTTGGGTAGAAAGGAGACGAACATGTTATGTGTGGTCAAACAAGCTAAAATGGCTAGGTGTACTGTTTTGCTTGAACAACATTGTGCCAGACCATTCTGTTTCAACTTAGGAAGACATACTGTACAGTGGTACCTCGGGTTAAGTACTTAATTCGTTCTGGAGGTCTGTTCTTAACCTGAAACTGTTCTTAACCTGAAGCACCACTTTAGCTAATGGGGCCTCCTGCTGCTGCTGCGCCACCGGAGCACAATTTCTGTTCTCATCCTGAAGCAAAGTTCTTAACCTGAAGCACTATTTCTGGGTTAGCGGAGTCTGTAACCTGAAGCGTATGTAACCCGAGGTACCACTGTACAAGGAATTGCTGATGACGCTGCAATTCCTTCTTTTATTTGGGCACTTATGCCTCTGCAGTATAAAGTGGTATATCTGCACTATATCTGCACTACAAAGTGGTATAATAGTGGTTTATATGTAAACAGTCATGGCTTCCCCCAAAGAATCGTGGGAACTGTAGTTTGCTAAGGGCACACTGTTAAGAGTTGGTGGAGACCTCTATTCCCCTCACAGAGCTATAGTCACCTGAGTGGTTTAATAATCAATCCATCTTCCCAGCGAACTCTGAGGGTTGTAGCACTGTGAGGGGAATAGGGGTCTCCCAATGACTCTCAGCACCCTGAACAAACTACAGCTCCCAGGAGTCTCTGGGAGAAGCGGTGGCTGTTAAAACGGTATGATACTGCTTTAAATGTACAGTGTAGATGGAGCTTCAGCCAAGTGATGAATGAATTTAACAGCATATGTGGCAAGACTGGCTTACTGTATCCAGGAGATAAGATGATGACTTGCATCAGCTCGGGACCCTTCCTCAGATCATATATTTCACTGCTGCTGACTACTACACTATAGAAAATATACAAATTCCACACCCTGTCTTGGTGGCAACCTTTGGGGTGGAAGCAAAAGATCAAGAGCAAATTGGTCACCACCCCAAGGCCTCATATTCATGAGTGGTTACAGCTCCTATTGGTATAGTACTGGTGCATAGCTAACTTGCTAGAGAGTAAGCCTAACTCCCCAGTCATAGTATCAGCACTAGCTGCAACTGCTGTGATGCAGGCTGAACCTTTTTGTATCAGTCGTGTTGAAGAGATAATGCCACATGCATCATCAAATATTACTTGCGTTATACTGTCTCTGGTTTTAATGACCTGGCAGGCAACAGCTGGTGGAGAAGATATGCACCAATGTTATCTGAGTGTTGTAACACTTTGCCAATCACCCTGGAATGGACATGGAATCCAGGCTGATTCCATGCAGGTTTATTTAGATGCAGGTCCCACTTATAATATTAGGGAGCTGCCTTATACCTAGACCAGGCAACTGGTCCATTTAGCTCCGTGCAATTTATGTTCTGGCAGTGACTGTGTTTCAGACAGGAGTCTTCCTGGCCCTGTTTGGAGATGGCAGGGATTGAACCTGGGACCTTTTGCATACAGATCATGTGCTCTACCACTGAGCTATGGCCCTTCCTTAATTTTGGTTCTCTCCCAAATACCTGTCCATAACATTTCAGCCTGAAGTAAACAAAACTCCTATCTACAAACCATCCCTCTGCTTATCAACAGTGATGCTTATTTTGTGATTGCCCAGGAATCTCTTACATACTTTCCATCTGTGTTCCTGCTAAATCATGTTCTCTGTTTTGCCTTTTGGGAAATCCTTAAAAAAAAAATATGTTAAGGTAAACTTGCTTCCATTTCACAGTGTTAGTGAACTGACCGTGTCATGTTTTAACACATCTGTTTCCCAAAAAAAAGGGCAGGACAGGCTTTTGCAAGTGTTACCCCCTTGTTATTGGACTACAAGTCCCATCTGCCCCAGCAAGCATGACCAATGGTCTAGCATGATGGGAATTGTAGTTCAGAAAAATCTGGAGGTTACCATGTTCACTTCCCCAGGGCTATAGCAGAGCATATGATTGTCAGCTTTTCAGAATCTACTTACAGTTGTGCCTTTAAAGAGCTGATTGAGCTTGAGCAGGTGATAATGTCTATTTCACTATGCCTTGCAAAGTGTTTATTGGCTGCAGATCAAGCTGCTCCTGAAAGTAATAGTAGCAAGGCTTGGTTGAACAGCTGGCAGCCCTAGAGGAGGAGTCTTCTTCAGACATTTGTAATAAGTGCTATGAGGTTGGGGGTGGGGAGGCTGTATACTTGAACCACCTTTTAATTCTTGGATCCAGCATGGATTCAGTTCCTGGAATAGTCAGGCTAGCTTCCTGGTGAGGTAATGGTCCTCTATGTATGGGCGACTAAGGTAACAAAGGAAGTGGCTCTGTGCCAGACTGAAAATGGCCCCTCCCTCAACTCACTTGTAGTTAGAAAGACAAAGGCCAGAGTGGAGAGTTGAGTTACCGGTATGTGAGTGAGAAGGTAAAGCAAAAGCTGCAGTCTGGGAAGCCAGTGATAGAGAGCCTCGCCTGATGAATCCAAGGCTGTGGCAAGACCTTGTGAATGCCAAATGATCACTGGGTGGGGTTAAGAAGACAGGCAATGCAAGCTCAATTTACTTGCATTTCTGGGTCCTCTACCTAATCTTCCAGCATCCCTTGTAAAAGAAAGCAGAAGGAAATTGTTTCTGTCTTGATCTCCTTGCTGCGTCATCTTGTATCCCTGAGCTTCCTCGTCTCTGATTTTTCCTAACCTTGTTATTCGGAGTCTTCTCTGTGTTTGACTGCTCCTTCCTTATCCTGTATTCCCTAGCCAAGCCGGGCCAAAAATAATCCCCACATCCCCTGATTCATCTATTATGCTAACCATCTGAAAGCATGTGGGCAATCAGTTATATATCCCCACAGGTTTGCTAGATCCTGCCTAGATCTTTAAAAGTTCTGAGCAACAGTAGGGGCTGCAGCTGTAGCTGTAGCTTTTCCTGCTCTGTATCTTTAAAAAAGTGGTCTCTCACCCCAATTCCCCACATTGTCTATGGTGAGGACTGAGGACTGCAGTTTTGCTACAAAGAAGATAGGAAAGAGCACATGCGCTGGTGGAGACCTAGAACATATTCAGAGCAGAAGTGATGACATCATTGGCTGGAGCAGCAGAATAATTGACAGGCTCTCCTCTCTCGGGTGAGTGAACGAAGTAATAAAGAGCCTTTCAAGTTTGTTTGAGGCTGATTAGCATAGAGGAAGTCAGAAAAGAATTGAGCAGAAACTGGATACTTTTCTCATTTTCTTTGATAGGGTTTCCCTGCTTCGTTTTTTGATTGCCGTTTGAATGGTAGCACTTCTTTGCAAGATGGTCGGCGTTTCTAATTTAAAAGCCTCGGGTTGTGTTTCAGAAGGCTGGAGATCCTTTGTTAAAGCTCAGTGCGTTTTGCAAGTTTGAAACTATGCAGTCGGAAGCAAGCCCCACCACTGAATTCAATGGAGCTTACTCCCAGAAAAACTATGCATGGGATTGCAATCTTGCTAATCCTGATGAATTGCGTATTATCTTATGTACTGCATGTGTATGAAAAGGATCAACCCAATGGCCTGGATCTTTGGAATCTCCTTGCGGATGCAGCCATGGACTCTCTTTGTGGGCGTGGCTATGGGGGCTGTGATGCTAAGCTTTTGCACTTCAAAATTTATATAGGAAACAGGCCTTTGGTGCTGTGGTTCCTACCCTATGGAATTCAGCTCCCTAAATATTAGACAGGCGCCATCTCTGTTGTCTTTTTGGTGCCTGCTAAAGTCCTTCCTCTTCCAACCAGCCTTGTATGCTGAGATCTTTTCCAGTCTGCATCTGTATTGGAATTGTTTTAGGATAATTTAAAGACATTTTAAATTGTTCTATCCGTGTTTGCCACTCTGGTCTTCTTTGAGAAGGGTAGAATATTAATTTAATAAATAAATGAATAACATTCACCACTATCATCATCATCATCATCATCTGTTATTTATACCCCGCCCATCTGGCTGGGTTTTCCCAGCCACTCTGGGCGGCTCCCAACAGAATATTATTAATAAAAAAGTGATAAAACATCAAACATTTAAAACTTCCCTAAACAGGGATGCCTTCATATGTCTTCTAAAAGTCAGATAGTTTTTTATTTCCTTGACATCTGATGGGAAGGCGTTCCACAGAGTGGACACCACTACCGAGAAGGCACTGAAAACAGCCGTATCCTCTTCCACTGCCTTAGAACCTATGCCCAAGATTTCTGGGCACCCAGAACACAACAACACAGTCTACCCCCCCCCCCCAAAAAAACAACTTATTCCCTTAGAAGGTGCATGCCTGAGTACTGCATTCTGTGGTGTATATGGGCTTCAAGAAAAAAAGCACACTCCCAGTTTCCTCACAGACGAAATCCCATGGGTAAGGAATTTGTTTTGAAATCTAGAATACTCCTGAAAAAATTCTCTCTTCAATCTTACGAAAGTCTCCATTTCACCCAGAACCAAACTGAGACACTTCCAGTCGAGCATGAGAGTTTCCACTGCTTATCTCTGCATTCTTACAAGCGTTAAATTCTTCAGTGTGCTGCACCCTCGTTCAGATAATAGTAACCTTGACCAGATACCTCTCTCAAATCAGATGTCCCGGCTCAGTTTTCCTAACATTGTTAGGCTGCCATGGAAACATGAATACACACTTTCTCAAGTTTGCATCGCACTTCATTGGGATGAGCAGCACTTGCAGGCTGAAGGTTAAGTATTAATATTCCCTTTCTTAATGTCACACGGCTGAAAGTAAGCAGGTTCCATAGACCTCCTGAATAGATTGCCTCCTCCTAAACTTTCAGTTCTAATGGCATTCAGCCCCACATTTAGACTCCCAGTTGTGTGAAAGGATGGAGAGCTGAAGATGCAATGTAACATAAATTGAAAGGCAGCTGAGAAATCATCCCTTGGACCTGAGGTGGAAGCCACAGAAATTACTGGAATAGATGTTGACTATTCACTGAGCCAGGCTTCCTCAACCTCGGCCCTCCAGATGTTTTGAGACTACAATTCCCATCATCCCTGACCCCTGGTCCTGCTAGCTAAGGATCATGGGAGTTATAGGCTAAAAAAACATCTGGAGGGCCGGGGTTGAGGAAGCCTGGATTAGAGCAAGGATGTAGAAACTGTGGCTGCCCATATCTTGTTGGACTCCAACTCCTATAAGCCCTGGCTAGCACAGATAGTGGTCAGGGATGATGGAAGCTGTAGTCCAGCGGTTCTCAACCTGTGGGTCCCCAGATGTCGTTGGACTACAACTCCCATCGTCCCTGAGCTCTGGCCTTGCTAGCTGGGGGTGATGGGAGTTGTAGTCCAAGAACATCTGGGGACCCATAGGTTGAGAAAGGCTGCTGTAGTCTAACAAGACTGGCCATGTTTGCTGGGAGTTGTAATTCAACAACGTCTTGGAAGGCAAAAGGTTATCCAACCCCTGTTCTAATCTGTACTGAGCTATGATGCTTTCATTGAGATTCCTGCATTTCAGGGAGTTGGAGTAGATTGCTCTTGGGGTCTCTTCCAACTCTACAATTCTATGAAGCTCACTGGGTATCCTCGGGTCAATTGCTGCCTCTCAGCTAAAGCTACTCCACAGAGCTGCTGTCAGGATAAAATGAAGCAGGACTATCTGTAGGAAGGGGAAGATAAAAAATGGCTTTTTATAGACATAAAATACTCTATGGTTTCTACATTCAGGAGACTGCGGAAGCTAAGCTGAGCAACTTCTCTCCTCCATTCCAGACAAGCACAATTCTATATAATTTATTATTAAATGTTAATTTACATTTCAAAATATTCATTTAAACAACCTTAAATCAATGACTTCCCTTCTTCTCTTTCTGTGGTTCAATACCAAACATCCCTGCACATCTTACATGAACTAAACCATTCAGTAAACCATTGTTACATTCATCAAAACTTATTTACACTGTTGAATTTATATCAGTGCTGCCAGCGTTTTTAAGTGATCACAATTTTCGCCCATATACAGTATTCAGTAAACATTTCCAGTCTTCTTTAAACGTATATTCTTCTTGTTTTCTTAATCTATATATTAAATCTGCAAGTTGCGCATATCCCATCCAGACAAGCACAATTCTAAGCTGTTATGTCATTGGAATTAAATATGGTTTATCCTGCAGGCCTTCTACGTATGTTCACACTGAAGTAAGTCCCAAGGAGCTCAAGTGAGTTTGTTGTTGTTGTTGTTGTTTAGTTGTTTAGTCGTGCCCGACTCTTTGTGACCCCATGGACCAGAGCACGCCAGGCACTTCTGTCTTCCACTGCCTCCCGCAGTTTGGTCAAACTCATGTTTGTAGCTTTGAGAACACTGTCCAACCATCTTGTCCTCTGTTGTCCTCTTCTCCTTGTGCCTTCCATCTTTCCCAACATCAAGGTCTTTTCCAGGGAGTCTTCTCTTCTCATGAGGTGGCCAAAGTATTGGAGCCTCAGCTTCAGGACAGATCCTGTCCTTCCAGTGAGCACTCAGGGCTGATTTCCTTAAGAATGGATAGGTTTGATCTTCTTGCAGTCCATGGGACTCTCAAGAGTCTCCTCCAGCACCATAATTCAAAAGCATCAATTCTTCGGTGATCAGCCTTCTTTATGGTCTAGCTCTCACTTCCATACATACATACAGGAGAGTTTACTCCCACTTAAATGTGCGTAGGGTTGCAGCATTAATTAATTTGCTAACCATTGGTTTATTTTACTACATTTAATAATCCTTGACTGCTCTAACATCACTGGCTACAACAGTATGCAAATCATAGAATCATTGAGTTGTGGAGTTCTAAGGGCCCCCATTAGGGACGCGGGTGGCACTGTAGATTAAACCACAGAGCCTAGGACTTGCCGATCAGAAGGTCAGCAGTTCAAATCCCCGCAACAGGGTGAGCTCCCGTTACTCGGTGCCTTCTCCTGCCAACCTAGCCGTTCGAAAGCACGTCAAAGTGCAAGTAGATAAATAGGTACCGCTCCGGCGGGAAGGTAAATGGCATTTCCGTGCACTGCTCTGGTTCTCCAGAGGCGGCTTAGTCATGCTGGCCACATGACCCGGAAGCTGTATGCCGGCTCCCTCGGCCAATAAAGTGACATGAGCGCCGCAACCCCAGAGTCGTCCGTGACTGGACCTAACAGTCAGGAGTCCCTTTACCTTTACCTAAGGGACCCCGTTATGGCTAAGATTCCTATGCACATTTAACTGGAAGTAAGCCCCATTGGCGGTGCTAGAACGTACTTCAACATGCATAGGATTTGGTCTGCATCGTGTGACATTCCTGGGGGTTCCAACAACTCCTCTTAATCTGACATCGTCTCAGGTGGGCAGTAGGTAAGAGAAATTAAATGGGTATCTAAATGTTCCAGTTCTGCCCTTGGGGCTAAACCTAGAGGAAAAGATATCCCAATGAATTACTAACTGCCGCTGTCACCACTTACTGAATTAAGAAAGCAGTAGGATTCTAAAGTGATAAGGAAAGAAAGTTCTAAATGGGGTACCAGATGACCAGTTCCCAAACTCTGGTCTCCAAGTTTTCTAAAAGGTTTAGCATATACTATTCATTACCTTGGCTAATAAGACCATGGAATGAGCTATCCTTCTATAAGCATGTAGAATGTGGTTTTCTGTGTGCACCATGTATAGGAATATATACACTATACTCAAATGGAATTACACTTTCGTTGACTGTAGAAATTGTTGGTTGATTTTGTTTGACATAATTAACTCAATTTCCTCTCCAGTTAATGAACAAGGTGGTTTGTTTTTTTAAGTTTCACTGAAATCATAGCCATCAAAGTTGAAGTATATGTATGCTTAAGCAGATAGGAAAATACTGCACCCGCAGAAACACCCATAAACACAGAACAATAAATGTCATCGCATTTGTAAAATTTATTGTTCTGCAAAAATAAATAACTAATGGGATCGGATACGGGTGGCTGGCATTGGTATCCCGTGGTTTATATAGTGAGTTTCAGAGTTGGATGTGTGGAAAAAAAGGGAGATGAAGTTTCTTAAGAAGAGGGATTACTCCTGTATACGGCAAGAAAAATATACTTTAAGAAAAAGACAGGAAAGTGAAGGGAACATATTATTTGCTGAATAATGTACAGTAAGTGGGAACTGGACCGTATGCAAGCTAAACAGTGATGTGTATGAGATAGCAGCCATAGAACTGTCAGAGCTGTACGTAAACCTGTTATAAATATGCTCTCCCACACACACCTTTATTTATTTAAGCTCTCATTCTTTGCTCTCGAATGCATCCTTATCAACAAACAGGGAGGAAGGAAAGACACTGTGTGTGAACGAAAAAAAAGTGAAAGAGAAGTGTAGTAAAAGCCTACCTTTGAACCTGAAAGTCAGATACATTGAGAACAATGTGCAATGCAAGTCCACTGATGCTTCAGGGCCTCTTTTTCAATGAAGGCATCAGCTCCTGGGTGGCCCAGAAATATCACTGCTCTAAAACACGTGCTTGAGGAAAGAAAGCCTTCTATAATTTTTGTATCTTAGATATGTGTGGTGGGTCAAATGAGCGTCCAGATGGTCTCCTCAAGCCTGTCCATTCTGCATTTTTTGCATGGCCTGAAGGCAAACGAGACCATCATCTTGCTGAAGGTTAGCAGGTCTGGATGGGTGGCTGCCTGTGAGCCACGTTTATGTCTCCTTTGGTTCCATGATGGAAGACAGGCAGGGTATAAATGCAAGAAAATAAATAACATTAAAATGCTGGACCATCGATGTGATTTTCCAATGTTAGGCGCTAACATTGCAAGCGGTGCAAGGACCAAAGTTTTTTTTTACCATGGTAGAAGTTTCCACCTGGAAGCTGAACTGAAGAACTGGTATTGCATGACAGAACAGTAATGTGTTGATAATGAATGTGTAAGCTGAAGTAGATACTGGCATTTGCTATCAAATGAGAGCAACTGCTGTATATGAGATTATCCAGATTAAGGGCCTGAGCCAACCTGGAAATAATTAAAAATTGTAGGCCCAGTTCAAAGGTTGTGCTGACCCGCAAAGCTCTTGCACCTCTCCTCTCTTGTGCATGGGGTCTGGTTTCAGGCCTGGGTTTGGCACCGAAACAGCCTTGATTGGCCATGACTGATTACCGTTATCAGAAGAAGACAGGGGTGTGAATGTGTGTGTGACCCTCTTGGTTCTCCTTGACCTCTCATTGGCTTTTGACACTATTGACTATGGTGGTTCTTCAGAACAACTCAAGGAGATGGGCATGGGAGCTATTGTACTACAGTGGTTTCGTTCCTACCTGCAGGGTCACCACCAGAAAGAAATACCAGGACGGGGGTCAGCAAACTTTTTCAGCAGGGGGCCAGCCCACTGTCCCTCAGACTATTTTTTTTTGGGGGGGGAACGAATTCCTATGCCCCACAAATAACCCAGAGATGCATTTTAAATAAAAGGGCACATTCTACTCATGTAAAAATGTGGGAATGTTCTGGGGTGCAGGAGAGGCTATATTGACTAATTATATCCTTATCCAACTTGTGCTAACAAGTTCCCAAAATATCAGCAGAGTTTATAAACATTCCCCTTTAAGTTCACAACGGTAACATGTGTACAGGTTCGCTAGAACCTCTATAATAATTACTCTGGTAATTTCCCCTTTTGTTCCCTCTTAAAATACAAGACACGACACAGTCTTTATAAAAGTATAAAAGAGTTTACTCACGTTCTGTTCACAATATGATCCCAGAAGGCAGACAGCTTAAAAAGGTTACATACATTCAGAATCTATCTTGTAGCAAGATAGACCTTATCTCCTCTCTTGGCTGGGAGCCAAGAAAGCATCCTTAGATGTTTCCTCATCGAAGGAAAATAGCAGAGAGAGAGAGTGGCTGCCTGCCCTGTGCTTTTGTCATTACCTGCACAGGTGAGGCCACACCCACCTCTGGTCACATGCGGAGGAAGTCCGTCCCCAGGAAGTTTACCTGCTTGCTGGACAGACATCCCTCCCCATGTTCTAACATGTACACTCTAGGAATGTTGTCATTGACTGCTCCTGTGTTTACATCCTACAAAAAACACGCTGATTCCCGGACTGTCCACGAGCTGGATTTAGAAGGCGATTGGGCCGGCTCCAGTCCCCAGGCCTTAGTTTGCCTACCCATGTACAAGGAGGCAGTTGCTCAGCCCCATGGCTTTTGAATAGTCCCACTAGGGTCTATTCAGTGTCCTAGGCTGTTCAACATCTGTATGAAGCCATTGGGAGCTGTCTTCTGGGGATTTGGAGCTCAGTTGGTTAGAGTGTGGCACTGATAATGCCAAGGTAGCAGGTTTGATCCCCGTAAAGGATAGCTGCATATTCCTGCATTGAAGGGGGTTCGACTATGATGCTCAACATCCCTTCCAATTCTATGATTCTGTGATATGCTGATGACACAATTCAGGAGAGGCTGTGAAGATATTGGAACAGTATCTGGAAGCAGTGATGGATGGGGGCTAATAAACTAAGACTGCATCCTGGTCATATGGAAGTGCTGTGGGTGGGTGTTTTCTAGGTCTGGGAATTAGAGGGGTTATATTTCCACTGAACACGGGTTGGCGGGTGTGGCGCTGACGCGGGTGGCAGTGTCGGTTAAACCACAGAGCCTAGGACTTGCCGATCAGAAGGTCGGCGGTTCGAATCCCCGCGATGGGGTGAGCTCCCGCTGCTCGGTCCCTGCTCCTGCCAACCTAGCAGTTCGCAAGCACGTCAAAGTGCAAGTAGATAAATAGGTACCGCTCCGGCGGGAAGGTAAACGGCGTTTCCGTGCGCTGCTCTGGTTCGCCAGAAGTGGCTTAGTCATGCTGGCCACATGACCCGGAAGCTGTACGCTGGCTTCCTCAGCCAATAAAGTGAGATGAGTGCCACAACCCCAGAGTCTGGACCTAATGGTCAGGGGTCCCTTTACCTTTGCTTCCACTGAAGGATCAGGTTCATAGTCTGGGAATACTCCTGGATTCCAGTTTCTCACTGGAGTCTCTAGTGACACCTGTAGCTGGAGGGGCTTATGCCCATCTTAGGCTAGTTTGCCAGCTATGGCTATTCCTGGATCGGGGTAGCCTGACCACAGTTGTCCATGCTCTGGTGGTGACCTCCTGCCTAGACTACCGCAATGTGTTTAAGTCCATTGATTTCAATAGGCATCCTCTGAGCAGGACTAACTTTGGATAACTCGTTATAAAATTGACCCATGAAAAGAATAATGCTGATTAGGAAAAGCTAGTATTTACAAAGAGGATGGATGAAAGGAGCATTTTCTTTTTCTAAGAATCATGGATGATAAAAATCCTTTCATGAATCAGGGACAGCCTTCATAACGAGTATATTTTTTTGCCATAATACAGGTTCTTGCAAAGTCTAGCAGAAATAATTGGATTTTCTCAGCTCTTGCCAACACTAAAATAGTTACATGAGATGAAATTGCTGCTGGTTTGTATCTGAGATATCTGAAAATATTCCTAATGCTCTTTTAACTTGGGCTAAATTTAACTTGATCCGGGAGTCTATTTGATCAGAAGACTGGAATGCTGAATATGCTCTAAGCTAAAATAGGTATGAATCTCAAGGAATAAGAAGGGGGGGAAATCCCATAAACTTAATAGTGCTTCAGAACTCCGTTCTTCTCCTGCTTCCTTTGGAAAGAGGTTTGTCTTAACGGGTTTTTGCATCATGGCAAAGGCCTTTAACAACAACAACAACAGCAGCAGCAGCAGCAGCTTGCCTATTTTATCACATCTGAAAAGCCACAAGAAAGAGGACCATTCTCACCACATCATTCTCAAACATATCCTTCTCATATGCTATCATAAATGTTTGACTTAGCATGTGGTTAGGCCATTTTTTAGCATGAAAAAGGAATCTGGAGAGGGAGAATTGTCTCCCACTCCAGGCAGTTTTTCATAAAAGTACTAGAAAATGCTGATGGGCTGATAAAGGCTTGTTAAGCTTTATAATGGGTTCCTTTCCTTTCCACCTCCCTTTAATAGCTTTGTGGCATCTTGAAAACCCAGAGTTCAGTTCCAAAACCAATATGAATGCCCAGCTTCAGTGCTAAAACATGCAAAACGGTAATAATTAAGAGCGCTAATAATTAAGTGCCTCTGAGCATGCGTAGAAAGCTCTTCCCTCTCTCATTCGGGTTGCCAACTTTCTCCAGCAAGGCTCTTGTAATTTTAGGAGTTAGTTTTGACATTATTCAGCAAGTTCAAAAGGTGAGAGAACAGCAACAGGTCAAACCAATGTGGGAAGAACATTTTGAAAGCATAGGATATTTTCATATGCAAAGAGTTTCAATGACTCTAAGCCAAAAATATATAGGGATCTTGCATTGTTTTATTCTTTGTTTTAAATTTTCTGCTACCCTTCAGCCAAAGAAGGTTCCCAGAGCAGCTCACAAAAGAAGGTCTGTGCCCTCATACTTGATCAAAACATGTTTGTTTATCTCTTTGATTTCACTTGGAGATGATAACTAATCCAAATGACATATGACTGAATTTTTCTTCCCCCTCAGACTGGCTCTGCACGCGCTAGCAGCTCAAAACACAGTGAGGTCATCCCCCACCCGCTGTATTTCAAGTTGCCTTCTTGCATCGCTGTACACACCAGAGGTCAGGGATGTTGCCAACTTATGTGCATGGCTTGATATGTTTCCCCATGCTGAATTCCAGTACACTGAAGCTGTCATTGGCGCATGTGCTGTCATGTGTGGCTATGCAATGCCCTTTCCTTCGCTTCAGCTTAACCATGGCTTACGTTTTCTAGTTGGATGGGAGCTAGTTTGAGGGAAACTGCATCAAACAGGAGCATTTCTCAAGAGCCTACTGGATACGGAAGGGCTGCAGCTAGCATCCCACGTTGTTGTTGTTCTTGTTTAGTCATTTAGTCGCGTCCGACTCTTCGTGACCCCATGGACCAGAGCACGCCAGGCACTCCTGTCTTCCTGCCTTCCCACGTAAGGTAAAGGGACCCCTGACCATTAGGTCCAGTCGTGACCGACTCTGGGGTTGCGGCGCTCATCTCGCTTTATTGGCCGAGGGAGATGGCGTACAGCTTCTGGGTCATGTGGCCAGCATGACTAAGCCGCTTCTGGCGAACCAGAGCAGCACACGGAAATGCCGTTTACCTTCCCGCCGGAGCAGTACCTATTTATCTACTTGCACTTTGATGTGCTTTTGAACTGCTAGGTTGGCAGGAGCAGGGACTGAGCAACGGGAGCTCACCCCGTCGCGGGGATTCAAACCGCTGACCTTCTGATTGGCAAGTCCAAGGCTCAGTGGTTTAACCCACTGCGCCACCCACGTCCTGTCTTCCCATGTACATGGCAGCAAACACCAACATTGGGAGCATGCTGGAACTGCAGTAAGCTGTAGTGCAGCGGTCAGCAAACTTTTTCAGCAGGGTGCCAGTCCACTGTCCCTCAGACCTTGTGGGGGCCCAGACTATATTTTATTTGGGGGGGGTGTTCAAATTCCTATGCCCCACAATTAACCCAGAGATGCATTTTAAATAAAAGCACACATTCTACTCATGTAAAAACACGCTGATTCCTGGACTGTCCGCGGGCCGGATTTAGAAGACAATTGGGCCAAATGCGGCCCCCAGGCCTTAGTTTGCCTACCCATGCTGTAGTGTGTGCACACCTGTGACTTGCAGGCTGTCTTGGTGGTTTCCCTTAAGGAATTAACTCCTGTCCAAGTGCAAATTGCCTGCTTAACATGAACACCCCAGAAATCCAAACCAACTGGCCTCTTCCAATTTTTCTTAAGTGCCGAGAAGCCAACTGCACTAGCTGTTTATTAAGCATTCATCCTTATTGGTTTACAGCAAAGTTTTTAAACATTTTTTGGTTCCTGGCTCCCTTGACCCAGCTACATTATTTATGCAGCACCCCTGTGAGGCTCAGGAGCCCAGTTATGTCACCCCTTGCCTGCAGAGCTGGCAACCCCTCACCTTTTGCAGCTACAGCTGCCGCCCTTGTCTCTGAGCTGCTCCCCCCTGCCCCAACGAGAGGTGCCTCCACACACTGCCCCACAGGGGCCTGGGAAGACCCCCTTGCCAGCCCCCAGACGCACCATTTGCCTGGGGAGCTTGTAGCCAGGGCTGCTGCAACAAACAGCTGTGCAAGCCTCTGGAAGGCAGAGACGAGAGGGTATTACAGGAGGGAGGTAAGGAAAGAGAGATAGATGCCAGTGTTGTGCCCCTGATCATCATTCAAGGCACCCTAGCTGAAAGGAGAGATTAGATGGTGCTGGCTATTTAATGAGGATTTATTCTGATTTGATGAGGTTAGATGATGTATCAAAGCAAGTTTTATCCGACACTCACCCATGCAATTTTCCTTTCCTTATCACTGTAAAGGTAAAGGGACCCCTGACCATTAGGTCCAGTCGTGACCGACTCTGGGGTTGCGGCGCTCATCTCGCTTTATTGGCTGATGGAGCCGCCGTACAGCTTCAGGGTCATGTGGCCAGCATGAATAAGCCGCATCTGGCGAACCAGAGCAGCGCACGGAAACGCCTTTTACCTTCCTGCCAGAGTGGTACCTATTTATCTACTTGCACTTTGACGTGCTTTCGAACTGATAGGTTGGCAGGAGCAGGGACCGAGCAACGGGAGCTCACACCGTTGCGGATATTCGAACCACCGACCTTCTGATCGGTAAGTTCTAGGCTCTGTGGTTTAGCCCACAGCGCCACCCGCACCCCTCCTTATCACTGTAGCTTACCTCTATTGCAAACTCAGTTCCAGAGAGGGGCTATTGCCAGTGAAACCAGACCCAGCCTGGCAGAGGGAAGACAACCTTTCAAAAAGAGTTTGTTGTTTTTTTGGCCACTGTGACTTTCACTGGGTTAAAAAGGTAAAGGTAAAGGGACCCCTGACCATTAGGTCCAGTCGTGGCCGACTCTGGGGTTGCACTGCTTATCTCACTTTATTGGCCGAGGGAGCAGGTGTACAGCTTCTGGGTCATGTGGCCAGCATGACTAAGCCACTTCTGGCGAACCAGAACAGCACACGGAAATGCCGTTTACCTACCCGCCGCAGCGGTACCTATTTATCTACTTGCACTGGTGTGATTTCGAACTGCTAGGTTGGCAGGAGCAGGGACAGAGGAACGGGAGCTCACCCCGTTGTGGGGATTCGAACCGCCGACCTTCTGATCGGCAAGTTCTAGGCTCTGTGGTTTAACCCCCAGTGCCACCCGCGTCCCTTTCACAGGGTTACTAGGTCACAATACTGAGCTCGATCGAATTTGGAATAGGGGTAGGTTCCCCCCCCCCTGCTCCATCCCATACTCGCCAAGCCCCTTGCGTAGCCCCAGAATGCCTCTTTCCCCAGATTTACCTTGGCCTTGACTGAGCCAGGATAGAGGGCCTACCCTTGTGTATCTGTGGCTGAACCAGAGACCTGCTTATTCCAAACCCCTCCTCATCCCAGCGTATTTTGGGACTGGGAGGACTCCTATTGCATGACCGAACACTTGTCTGTTGATCGTTATTGTGTAAACTGAAGTAGATGGTAATATTTGCTTCCTAATGAAAGCAACTGTGAATGAGATCAGCCGGGCAAGGGGCTCAGCCAATTTAAGAAATGGTTTTTTAAAAAACAGTTGCCCCAGTTAAACAGCTGCTCTGACCTTTAAAGGTCTTGCACCTTTCTCAACACGTAAAATCACACCTCAAACAGACTAGTAAGGCTGCAGTTCCTACCCTGCTTTGCTTGGAAGTAAGCCTTGCTGAATTCAAGGGGACGTGCCGGGTAGCCATGGTTAGAATTCAACCATTAGAGATAAATCCCAAATGTTTGTTATGCCTTTTGTTTTATTTCTCAGCCTAGAGGGTGTTCTTCACCTTTCCAGGTCCATTATTTTTTGTATTTAAAATTCAGATTGAGAAACAGTTCTTCGTGTAATGTGCAGAACGGCATGGTAATCAGTCTTGCCCAAGCTTCCCATTTATGGAGACTAACAAGGAGAATTCTAAAAGTACAAAACATTGCCAGGGCTTTTCAGTCTTGTACATATATATATATATTCCCCTTCTAGAAGTAAAAATAGTTTGATTGTGATTGTTTGCTTTACCTTTTGAATAAACTGACTCTAAGGAAGGGCATTTGCTTAGAATACCAAACAATGACACGGAGCTGAGTTCATTTTGTTTAATCTCAACTTTACTGTGAATGTTTTAGCAGTTGGTTAGTTTGTTTGTTGCATTTATATGTCACCGTTTTCTCCAAGGAGCCCATGGCTCTCCCCTTCCCCATTTAATTCACACAACACTCTATGAATGACTGGCCCAAGGTCAGCCAGTGAGCTTTGTGGCAGAGTGAGAATTTGAACCCTGGTGAATTTGAACCCTGGTCACCCAGGTCCTAGTTGAACACACACTGGCTCATATTCATTGTCAAAGACAAAATCCAGGTTCATGATGAATTTGGCATATTGGTTCACCTATGTGGTTGGCATCGAATGAACAGATGAATGGGAAAGCTCAGTTAACCTTTGATAAATATGTTCCTGAAAACGATCTTTTCCTAACTAGTTAAGGAACCTTCTAGTTAAGGTTCTTTAACCGCCCTGACACCTCCAGGTATAGGGCAGTATATTATTATTATTATTATTATTATTATTATTATTATTAATAATAATAAATATGAATTTTCATAGAATTGTAGAGTTGCAAGGGACCCCAAGGGTCATCTAGTCCAACCCCCTGCAATGCAATTCTAATGTATGCAATTTCAATCTAAACATGACAAAAATAAGTTAATATTTATAATGAGTAGTAATTGTGGCAGTGGACAAACACAATACTTTTGAATCACATGCCAGTCAATGTTATCCCCGAATGAGCCAAGTTACCAGTCTAGTATGAATCAGGCAAACCATTTCCTGTTGTCTGTGGTACACAAAGGCACCTCAAAACTTCCTTTGACTTGCCTTACTCACAGCAGAATCCAAGGCTTGTTTACACTGAAGTAAGTCACACCAAGTCTGTGCACACTATACCTTTAAAGCACATTCAAAGCACATTTCCCCCCTCAAAGAATTCTGGGTACTGTAGTCTGTTAAGGGTTGCTGGGAATTATAACTATATGAGGGGTAAACTGAAGTGCCCACAATTCTTTGAGGCGGGGAAATGTGCTTTAAAGGTATATTGCACCCTACTTTTCACCACATATAGGTCTCAAAACGGCTTACAAAAATGAGAAACAAAGGTAAATGAGGCTTACTCCCAAATGAGTGGGTACCCTTAATTAAAATTGGATGGGCTACTGGCAGCCATCCAATGAATGCATAGCCTTTACGATGAAATGTTATGCCACCATTCATTGTGCACCACATATCTGGATTCATATGCTGAAAGTAATAATTATTTCACTAATAGTAGTAAATAAAGATTAGCATAACAGAAGAACTGATTGGCCCGAGAATAGGCTTGTTCCTACTTTTTGACAGGGCTACTGTACCTCTGACATCCGCGACAGAAACAAATTAATTGCCAGCTTTTTCTGATACTGAAGTGTGGGGCTGCTTTGTAGCATTTATGCCCGTCACACACGCTGCAGATTTGATACTGAGGCTATATACACATTACTCTAGCTCCAGTGTGCTCCCACAGCAGGTATTTGAAGCCAGGAACATGCGACACTACCCACAATCCAAATCTGTTCTATAGTTTCTTCAGAGAGATACTTCTGGTCTGATGCATTTTTTCTCAAACCAGCTTCCACCCAATCGAAAACATAAACTGCAGTTAAGCTGTGGTGTGTCCATTTAGGAAAGCTGTTGCACATGTGCAGATCACAGGGCATGTTCAGAGGATGGCTTCATTGGCATTTGGGAGGTGGTCACAGGCACAGGGAATAGTAGTAGTAGTAGTAATTAAAAATAATAATTTTTATTTGTACCCCGCCCTCCCTGTCCAGAGTCGAGCTCAGAGCAGCTAACATCATATAAATAACACAGTATACATAAAAACAGACATCAATTAATTAAAATACATCTTAAAATTAATTCAGACAAATTAAAATCACTGGTCATATAAGGACCTGTGAATAGGCTGAGAGGCCTCCTTCATGCTTGCTCCTTATACAAAGGAAAATAGGTTAGACTGCACCCTGGCCAAAGGCCAGGCGGAACAGCTCCGTCTTGCAGGCCTTGTGGAAAGATGCCACATCCTGCAGGGCCCTAGTCTCTTGTGGGAGAGCGTTCCACCAGGGCGGGGCCACAGCTGAAAAGGCCCTGGCTCTGGTCGAGGCCAAACAAGTAATGTGCTTCTGGTAAAGACATTCTCCCCCCACTCCGGTGTGTACAGCAATATGCAAATGCTACGTGAAACACAGCGGGGGGGCGGGGGGGCAATCTTGCTCAGGTTTTAAGTTGCTAATGTGATGTTGGGCTGCTTTGTAGCAAATCTGCTATATCAGAAACCATGTTTTTTTAAAAAAAAATCAATTAAAAGCTGTGCGCTCACAAGTAAATAAAAACCTGCATGCTTACCCACAACAAACTTCAGTTTCCTGGCTTGGAGTGAAACACGCATTTGTTAAAAATTCTTTTTGACTGCCCTTATGTGCAAAACTTACTTTTTTAAAAATAAAAAAATTAAAGATGCATGCTCAGATAAACAAATACCTGTGCGCATGCTGACAACAAACCACAGGTTTCTGGAACTTATGGTGAACAGGGAAGTACTAGTTGAGGGAAGGGAACAACACACAGTATTAGTACATCCCAGCAAGCACTGCCCACTATTGTGGATGGGATACATCGAGATGGATTACAGAGGTATAAAACTAAAAGTGTTCATGGGCATAGGTAACCACTTCAATAGTTAGTTTTAGAAAAGAGGTGTTAAACGTTAAATCTTAATGGCTCAAAATATGAGGCAGCATTTGGAGTTTCGTCAAAAGATCCTGCAATGGGTATACAAAGTTTGGCAAACTGGGACTGTGTTAAGGAATTCTTTAAAAAAGAGATAGGGAACTTGGGTCCTCCAGATGTTATCTGCGCTAGGTGGCCCAGGCAATGCTCAGGGATGCTGAGAGTTTGGGTTGCATCCAGTTATGTTTTGCTCAGAATAAACCCACGAAAATTAATTAGCCTAAGTTAGCCATAGCCATCCGTTTCAGTGGGTCTGCTCAATCTAGTGTTGGATACAATCTTTGGAATCCAATAATGTCCTGAGAGACACCCTTGTTTTAAGATCACTGGTCCATCATAGTTAGCCAAATGTGAGTTGTCTTACCTGGGATTTTCTGCTCACTAAACAGCAGTAGTAGTCCATGCCAAGAACAAAAAGGAATACATGCATGCTTGACACTGAATAACAGTACCGGCAGGCTTGTTTCCAGCATACCAGAGCATAATTCAACAATAGCTGTCTAACTTTTCAAAAATATTATCCCTGTCATGCTGCCAAGGCCATTGTATGGGTTATTTGTGAACCTTTCAGCCAACTTACCCAGGGGCTGTAACTACATAGATATTTGACTTTTCATAAACCTTTCCGTTTTGCTAATGAATCAGTGTGTCTTGTTCATTCTGGTTCTTCGCCTTCCCTACCACTCTCTGCCCACCCCCTCCATTCTTCCATCTCTTGTCAAGTTCCATTCCCCCTTCCTTGGGTCATGCCAGATTTCAGCCAAATAATCCATGTTGATGAACACTCATTAACTATAGCCTGCTTGAAAAGGGCCTCATTACAGGGCTGTTTCAAGTTACACCAAAATCCTTGTGCAAACAATGCTCTTGAATGGAGCATTTAGTGATTAACTCTTTCAAGCTAGGATTTGGAATGTCCTAATATTAAGTGTCAAATGACAATGCATTTTGCACAATGCCAATGTGGGGTGTTGGATCAGGATGTTTTGCATTGTGGACCAGTGAGTATAAAAGGATGGTGGGAATACTTTAGGCAGGATTTCGTGTCACAACTATTGTCCCTCCAGAAGTGATTGGTTCAGTATATAATTCCTGGAGCCTTAGTCTGAAATATTTATGATGGTACAGGAGCAGATTGATTTCTTCCAGTCTAAACACACATACTGTTTATTGGGATATGTGACTATTAACATGTTTGGTGTTGAGAAACAGCTTACAGTACCAAGGGAGGGCTTAACTGGGAATCAGGTCCCTGGTTCCAAAACAAAGAGACATACAATGGTTTGGCCCTGGATCAGTTTATTATCTGTACTCTGGACAAGACTAGTGTCCTGACCTGACCACAGAGTAGCAGAAATTTCCAGCCCAAGAGGTTTGGCTCCATTATAACCAGGAGCTAAGGTACTTTAATATTGCTAACTCACAACTCACACCTTTAACTTGTGCACATCCAGTTTTACATGCTTGGCAATCAGGAAGGAAGGAAGGAAGGAAGGGAACAGGTGTCTGGGGGGGGGGGGAGACTTTGGCAATCCCATCCACCACTGACCCCAATGTGTTTTGACTATGTACTGTATATGTGATTTTTTTTGCTTTATACACTAGCCCCAGAAAGTAACACCAGCGTAAGTTGAGAGTCGCCTGTACAGTTTTGTTTGCACAAAGGAATCTTGATAATTACTTATACATGCACGCAAAGAACAAAACCTTGGCTGCAGTTGCTTCCTGAATTATCATCCTGTGAGTTTGGATGTTGTAGAGCAGTTTGTGCCATTGAGATTCCCAGAGGACCATGTTTAATGAAATGCTTACTTTGCTTGTTGAACTGAGAGCTTTCTTTGATGGTTTCTTCCTGGGAGGAAACATCCTCAGAGATCCTAGTGGCCATTAAGGCCAATTGAGAAAGGTGATTCATAGCAGCAGTCTTCAGGACGTAGCTGTTTATCCATTCTGAGGTGGACTATGAGGTTCAGGTAAGAGGCCGAGGCCAACATGGTGAAGACAAGTAAACCAGCAGGTCCATCTATCCTGCCAACTTGCCACGTCTATGCCAGCCCCGGTTTTCCGATTCTTAGTGCCTTGAGATAAGCAATTTGGGATTTACTTACATTTTCTGAGCTACAAAGCAGAAAATGCAAATACAATGTTACCTTTTATTTTCATGAGCACCATGGGTAGGCAAACTAAGGCCCAGGGGCCGCATCCGGCCTAATCGCCTTCTAAATCCTGCCCGCAGAAAGTCCGGGAATCAGTGTGTTTTTACATGAGTAGAATGTGTCCTTTTATTTCAAATGCATCTCTGGGTTATTTGAGGGTCCTGCCTGGTGTTTTTACATGAGTAGAATGTGTGCTTTTATTTAAAATGCATCTCTGGGTTATTTGTGGGGCATAGGAATTCGTTCATTCCCCCTCCCCCCCCCCAAATATAGTCTGGCCCCCCACAAGGTCTGAGGGACAGTGGACCGGCCCCCTGCTGAAAAAGTTTGCTGACCCCTAAACATAGCTGTCAACTTTTACCTTTTCTAGCGAGGAATCCTATTCGGAATAAGGGAATTTCCCTTAAAAAAAGGGAAACGTTGACAGCTATGCCCCTGAAGCACTTTAGTTAAATATTGGTTTTCCTTTTCAATGTGGACAGTGGGAAGATTGAAATACTTAAAACCATGCAAACTAGTCAAACCAAGTATAAACAGAATGCACTTTGTTGATGCAAATATTGCTTGTGGATGCAAATATATATATTTTCATTTAATGAGGGATGTATACAGCATGTAACATTTTCTCTTGCAATGTGTTTTCTCCATGGGTCCCTGATATATGAATTTCTATTGCTGCCTAATAACCTCCAGTGACTATAAGACTTGTTCACACTTCCACTTGTTCCATGCTTAGAAAACATGGGTCCAAGGGGCTTTCCAATGGTGCTTTCTAGACACAGTTTCTAGCACTTTCCCCCTTGCCCTGCTCCTTTCCCAAGGAAATCTCCCTCTTTAAGTGTTAAATCGGAGCAGACGTCAATCCAGAGAAAACTGAATTGTTGTTTCTGTTAATTGAAATCAATAGATTTAAATATATGGATGGCCAGCCTTAGATATTACCCATGTTCCAGTGGTGGGCTAATATAAACCGCTTGACATTTCCCCTTGTAAACAAAAGTCATGTCTTGTATTAGACTTTGCAATCTTAATGTGCATTCTCATGAAACTCAAGAGACATAGAAGTTTGTATTCCTAACTCAGTCTGCAAGCTTTGTGAGCTACACAAAATAGTTGAGACTTACTTAGCTTGTTGGCTATAACACAGTCAACTGGGATTTGCCATACCCACTTGTTTTATGGACAAAATGCAATTGTGCTGATTCATTAGAGGGGGGAACTCAGAAGCCACAAAAGAGTAATATAATTTATTGCAAGGCTGGAAGAACCAGTTGTTGTCCAGATGTTTCTGCCAACAACTCCCATCATCCCTAACAATGGACCAATTCTGCTGGGGCTGCTGCTATCAGATTGAATCAAAAAAACATCTGAAGGGTTGAGGTTCCACACCTTGTGTTTATTAGGACCAACTGTAACACCACAAAGTAGTGAGGAAGCTTTTGAATTCATGGCTTTTATCTTTTCAAAGGACGAGTGGTCATTCCTTCTCTGTCCCAGTAGGCTAGCCAAGAAAAGAAAAGAAACTGCTTTGCATCTAAAGTGGTTTAACAGAATGTGCAGGACCAATCTTCCACATGTCCATGCAGGAGTATTTGTGTCCAGTGGGAGGCCTTACTCACTTAGGTGTGTTTAGGATTGCAGCTTTACCTGCCTGTCTAACTCTTCCCACATTCCAGCTTGTTGCCAACTTCAAAGGTTTCACTTTGCCATCATGCCTTGACGCCTCTTTTGCTCTCCATCTCCCTTTGCTGTTTTCACTGAGCGTTGTAGTACAAAGCATTACAGGAGCTGAAAAGCTTGCTGCTTACTCTTGTGATGTTTTAGTTGATCCTATAACTTTGACTGGTGCTGTTCATATACAAAATTAGTATATGAAAATTTTCTTGCACGTGTGAGCGAAGGCCGTTACCTTTGGGCAATTATTATTTTTTTTTTAGTGGCGCGAGGGTCCTGTGATGCTGAGGTGTTTCTCTCCCTGGGCTCCCCACGAGGCGGGTCCTTGTGCGGAGGAGTTACCCTGACAACACTTTTAATTGCTCTTTTGTGCTCACAGGCAGCATGGTTGAAGTGTTGTAAAAGACACACCCACACTCTCCATGCCTGTTTATGGGCAAGTGCCATTTAAAACCAGTTTCGTTAGACGGGCCTCAATCAGCTGGACCTTGTACAGCTTCAGCTAACCCAGTGTTATTAAAAAGTTGAATAAATTAAGGGCCACTCTGAGGGTGCTCGAACCTAGGTGTAAAAACAGCATCAAGCTCCTTCGGTAGGGGCATGGCATACTTTCAAGCAAAAACGCACAAGAGGATTTGGGATGCAAGTTGTTCATTTGGCCATCAAATCAGCTTTATTTTATGCGTGGCCAGCGCCAGTCCACCTGGACTACTCAGTTCTGAGGCGTGTTTTAGTGCACCGCTTTAATACTGTCGACAAGTTTTTGTAGGAAACGAAGCGACCTTAATCCGAATCTTGTGGCGACCGTGTGCAAAATGAACTAGTCGTGAATTCGGATTAAAGACGGCGAAACGCAACGGCGTGGCCTTTCTGTAGGGGCGGGGCAAAGGGAGGAGGGGCGAAGCCCTTCAGAAAACCCTTCAGGGACCAAAAGGTTTCTAGTAATAGGGCGCGTCGTGCCTCTCAGCGTAAAATATATATATATATAAATAATCCTGTTCCTGTCATTGGCACATTGACGTTCTCGTAACGCGAAAGGTACGGCAGCCGCCGTTGAGCCTCCCTTTCTCGGCCTCACACGGAGAAAGACTGAGCAAAGTACCACCTCAGCCTCCTCGCCAAAATGGAGCGAGTTGAGGCGGGGGGAGGATGTCACGCCGCCATTGCCTCCCCCACCCTCTCCTTCGACGGAAGGTACCAAGCCCGCAGTGAAGAAAGAAGAGGAGGGGGGCTGCTACGGGGCGAGTGGAACATTCCAAACGGTTGAAATGACGATCTCAGGGGGGAGGGGTTTTTTTCTTTTCCCCTCGGCGGTGACCCCGCCCCTTTCCTCTCCTTGGCCGCCTCGTCTCCTCCGCCCGCCCTCTTTCCGTGGCCAGGACAGAACCTCTTCATCCTGGGGGAGGGCGGGGGGAAGGATGGGAGGCGCGCCCGGGCGGCGGTGACGTCAGCGCGCCTGTGCGTAAGAGGCGGTCTCCCCGTGTCGGCTGCCGCAGTAGCAGCGGCTTAAGCTCCAGTTCCCAGGTTGCCTCGCGGCTCCATTTGAGCCCCATCTTGAGCGAGGGGAGTGAGCAGTTTGAATTTCAGCTCCTTCGGCACAGCGCTGGAGAGCGCAGCGCGCACGGACTTTAAAGAAGGGGGAGGGGGGAGAGAAAGAAGAGAGTGTGAGGCGGAGGGGAAAGGGCCCGGCCGGCTCCTCCGTCGTCGGCGCAGAGAGAGCCGAGGGAGCCGCGTCTAGGAGGCCCGCCCGCCTGAGGGGGCCGCTGTGAGCCGGGCTGGTTCCTCCCCCCTTTTCCTTCCCTCCTCCCGAGAAGATGCGTCTGGTGCTGATCTCCAGGTAGACAGCGGAGGCAGGGCGGCCTGCGCCTCACTTGCCGGCCGCCGCCGCCCCTCTTCCCCGAGACCCGACGGACGGACAGCGGACGGACTAGCGGCCTTGGGCCCGCCTCGGGGACCGCGGGTCTCGCCGGAAACCCCCGCGGAGAGCGCCACCCCGGCGCTGGAAGCCCACAGCCGGCTGTGTGAAGAGAGCCGCGGCTGCGAAAGGGGGACGGCGGGGCGCTGCTGAGGGAAGAAGGAGAAGAAGAGGAGGAGGAGGTGGTGGCGCCGCCCGCCCGCCGAGGGGCCCGCAGCCTTACTCGGGGGGAGGAAGAGGAGGAGCTCGGCCGCCGCCCCCCTTCCATTCTCCTCTGCCTCGCTCTCCCTTTCCCCCCATCGCCAACCCCAGGCCTGGTGGTGGCCGCCTGCTGAGCCGGGGCTGCGTCGCGAGGGCCGGAGGAATGTGCGATACCGCCGGCGACTGCGCTGTAGACAGAACGTGATCCTCCCCTCCGCTGCGCCAGGGCCGGCTCGGACTTCTGCCTTCTCCGCCGAGCCTTTTCATTTTTTGGCTCTCTGCTTTTCTCTTCTCCTCCGGCGAGGGCAGGTGGGCGGAACCCCCCATCCTCATTCTCCCCCCCGACGACGACTTATCCTCTTTTATTCTCCCGGGGGAAGCACCATGTCCAAGATGCCGGCCAAGAAGAAGAGCTGCTTCCAGATCACCAGCGTGACGACGGCCCAGGTGGCCAGCAGCATCACCGAGGACACCGAGAGCCTGGACGACCCGGATGAATCCCGCACCGAGGACGTTTCCTCCGAGATCTTCGACGTGTCCCGCGCCACCGACTACGGACCCGAAGACGTCTGCGAGCGCAGCTCCTCCGAGGAGACCCTCAACAACGTGGGCGACGCGGAGACCCCGGGGACAGTCTCTCCCAACCTGCTCCTGGATGGGCAAGTGGCTGCTGCCGCCGTCGCCGCCGCGGCCTCCGGAGGGATCCAGCCGCCGCCGCCTTCCCCTGCTGTGCCGACCGCCAACGGAGGAGCTGTTCCCAGGAGCTCCGCGGTGCTCCCAGCGGCTGCCGCCCCGGCCTCTTCAGCGGCAGCAGGAGGCAGCACTGCGCAGGCAGCTGCTGGCTCTGGAGCCATGCCTCTAACGGCTGCCGCCGCATGCAGTTCCCGCTTCAGGGTGATTAAGCTGGACCACGGTACAGGAGAGCCCTATAGACGGGGGCGATGGACGTGTATGGAATACTATGACCGGGACTCCGAGGGCGGGGCCGTTTTAGCCAGGACTGGGGATTGCATTAGACACAACAGTACTTTTGAACAAGCTGTTCAAGATAGGGATAGTGGCCTAGGTGCTACTGGTGGCTCTTTGATAGTTTCGGGGGTTGCAACTTCGGCACATGGCCCGGACTCCCTAGCTGACAGCTCTCTTGCTGCTGTGTCACAGCTACTCCAGCCAGAGAAAATAAACCAACCCTCTCCACAGCAACCCAATTTTGTCATTGGGCAGCAGCCCATAGGCGGGGCTGTGCCTCACAGTAATGCTCAGCCAATCTATTCAGGGGCTACAGCAGCGAGCCAGCAAATGATGGGGCCTCCGCTGCAGACCCAGGCACAGGTAAATGCACAGAACATGGGACAGGCTGGACCTAATGGGAAAGGCATGCCACCTTCGAATGTAGCGATAGCCCAGACAGGTTTGCCTATGCCACAACAGCAGGTACAGCAAGCTAATGTACCTGTGGCTCAGACTCAGCAATTTGCTTATTCTCAGTCGCAGATTCCACCAGTGCATCTGGTGCCAGCCCAAACTCCTGCCCAGCCGGAATACATTCAACATATGACAGTAATGCAGTCTCAAGGAGCTACTCAACAGGCCATCTCAGGTTCTGTCCCGAGCACTGGAGCGTCCAGTCTTCCAGCGGCACAAATAGCTGGTCCAAATCCCTCACCCATAGCACCAGTGATGGGAGTTTCTTCGCAAACTGGTGAAACTGTAGGACAGGTATCTGGGCTATTGCAGGGTGGCCTGACAACTCCAATTCAGACTGTCATTCCTCAGCCAGGAGGTGTGGTGCAGCAAGGCATTGGCCATGCGGGGGTTGTGCAACAGAAATCTATGACTCAGCAGCAAATGGGTGGAAGCAGTCAAGTGGCTGGTGCTCCTCACAGTATAGTTTCTGGAGTTCAGAATGTGCCTGCAGCTGTACCGGGTACTAGTGTGCCCAGTGTGTCTACAACTTCTGTTACTATGCCAAATGCCCCTGTTACTTTAGTCCAGTCCCAGCTGACCAGCCATACATCTGTCAGTAGGAGCTCCAGTGTTGTCCAGCAACATGTTGGCCTTCCGCTAATGCAAGGCACAACCAATGTACCTGCAAATCTGCCACAATCTAACATTGGACAATTTCCAAATCAACCTTTAGGCCAGATTGATGATACTAGAAGAAAATCTGAACCCCTACCTCAACCACAACTTTCTCTTGCTGAAAATAAACTTCTTGTGAAGCCACCTATTCCGGACACTTTAGCAAACCCTCTTAATTTACCTGCAACTACTCCTATGAACAGTCTTGCCAGCTCTGTCTTTGGCATATCTATTCCTGTTGATGGTGATGAAGACAGGTATTTATCTTCTATCTTTTTTTTATGCAGGTGTCTAGTTGCAGACACTCTTACAGCATTTATTTATCAAGTTTAAGTGTCTTAATCTCTTCCAAAGATGTGACATACGATGTGACAAAGGGGATTCACTACTAAACTACTTGTGTAGCAAAAATGTGTAAACCACCGTAAGGAAGAACTTAAGGAAATGAGACTATGAATATTAAGCTGAATACAAAAAGCAAATCACTGTTTCCGTAGTCTTGAAAAAACAGTTACAAGGACTTTCAAGCCCATCACAATTGATAACTTGAAGTAAGGTTACTCTCTTCCATTGTTTAAAGCACAAGTTGGATATATAGTTAGTCTTTATGCTATACACTTGTTTAACTTGAGCTATGTTAGCTGAATAAATCCAGACCTATTCTCTGTTAATGTTGAATACATATACATGACAGCAATGGAAACATAGTTATCAATGGGTGTGTGTAATTCAGTGGGCAGATTTGTAACATGTTTTCTTCAGCAGTTTCAGTGTAATGGCTGCAAGAGCTTACTAACAAAATGTGCTTCATAGGAAAAAGTAAGCAAGTTAACCATAGCATCACATTACTTGTTTTTAAATAGAACCCTTGCTTTATCATTGTTAGGTGTGTGGTTATTATAAAGGGACCAAGCTTTGAGAGATTGGTGAATAACAGTATTAACTTGGGATATTTGTTCAGAGACAAGTCCTATAAAATCAGTGAGGCTTGTTTTATGATGTGTATTTAGGATTGTAGCTTTAGCATGCTTAAACTGAAAAGAAGCGAGTTATAAAGCAACTTGTTTGGGTGTAAGTTGCAAGTTTGCATGTATAGAATTGCATCGTAAAGGGCTTCAGGATTTTCAAGGAAAGTTCTGCTGTTCCACAATTCTTGTTAACAACTGCTGCTGTGGACAGAAGGAAATACAGGGCTTTTCCTCTCTTTAGGGAAAGTTGTGTGGGTAACACACTTCATATGGGCTCTGTTTCTTTGGGTAAAGTACCAAATTTGGAAATGTAGCCCTTAAATATTCTATAAATAATTGGTAACTTTAAAAAAAAATCACTTCATTAAGAATCTTACTCTATGTGAAAATGTTTATTTGTACAAGCACAGTAGAAGAAAATAAGCAAAACAGTACTGTAGCACAATGAGAGGGGCTGAAGATGCAAACACTTTCCTTGGGAAATGACTGAATTTCCTTCGTAGAAGTGAGAGGACTGTCCTATTAACCTCTGGCCTAGCTCTGTAAGAGTTCCTCTTTGTAAATTTAGTAGCATAGGGATGGAAATCCTTAGTCATCTCTTGCCACAATCATCTTATACCTTTTTATCTGAGACTATGCCCCAATTCAGGGTTAATTCTGAGTAGATGTGTATAGGATTGCACTGTTGGTGCTAATTTAAAGTGTAGAGTAACTTTCCCTAAAATGTGCTTATTTCTTGAAGTCTTTCAAATAGCATATGAAATTGCCTTGTGCATCAGAGTATTCCATTACATTTGAGTTGTTAGCATCAAGTAGAAATTCTGTACTTGAGGAAATTGTAACTCAGTATAGGTATGATCTCTACTTGTCAACAAATCTACTTATGATTAAATACAGAAGAGAACAGGCACCTGCCGCTTTGCAGAAATTGATAGCATAGCATTAGCAATTGGGTATTACATCTAACTTGATTTTGCTATGGTTTACTGAAGTTGAAACCACCACTAATGGAGGTATATATCGTATTTTGTCTTATTAAATAAACATCCTCGCTTCAACTTCAAGATAAAGGAAATGGTAGGGGGGAAAGGGATAGCTTTGGTATTAAGCCTGATGCTAATATCGAGTTGTAGTGCGAGTGAAAAGGGACTTGTGCAATTCATCTTTCTCTTCTCCCCCTCCCCCTGAGAAACCTCTGGAGAGTTGCCTCTCTCAGACAGTGGATCTGTGTTGCATACTATGCAGTGTGAGGAGGAACTAGCCTGAAATTGTGCAGAGGGATCTGGGGAGTTGCTCTGGTGCACAGTTCTTCCTGATTTTAGGCAATACTCTCTGTTGCACCGCTGCCCCATACAACAGAGTTCCCTCTGAACAGGGATTTTGGAGAGTACAAGAGTTGCAGGGGCGAGGAAGGGAAGCGAGAGAGTGCTTGCATGGTCTGCCTTCCACTTGTGCAACCATTGAATGCAACCCACTGACATAATATTTTTTAAGTGGGTGTGCTAATTTGGTTGGATCTGATGTATTGATAAGAAATTTTAATGTATGTATAGTGCAATCCTAATCACATTTATTGAGAATATTTTTAGTCTTAGTATGCTTGCTTCAAATTGTAGGTTTTGTTCTTCAGTTGATGGTACTGATTAAAGGCTGTATGCAAGTTATGTTTATTATGGTATTGTGGAATAATGTGTGTAAATAATATTACTTGAACCAAAACTTTTTTGAGCTGACACACATACATGGATTATTTTGTCAATGACCAGTACAGTATAGCAGAATACCTTGGGCTACACCGAATGCAAATAAACTAGTTCTGTGGGACATTGTGTACAACTAGAAATGTCTGTGGGACACTTCAGCTGTCTTATGACAGGCCTCTTCCAAGAAACAACAGTATGCTTAAGAGGGTGTTCACATACTGTTCAAATATTCCCCCCTTTTATTTCTTCAGCAACAGAAGAGTGGCTTGCTGGGCCCCTTCGGCCAGCTTCTTGTGTGTTGATAATTGAGATAAAATATACAGGAGAAATGTTAGGCAGAAACATTTTGCAGAAAGTTATAAAAAGGGGGAGTTGGCTTGTGTTTGGATTTCAAATTACTTACTGTATGGGTACCAGAGATTAACTCTGGATTTGGCCTCCACGAGGATTCTATCAACATGGAATGTGCAAGAGAAACCCATTATCTCAATGTGAGGCCTCTTTTATTGATGTTCTTGTAGTCATATTAAATTACTTAGCTGTCAGTTCAGTTAACCTCTGTATGAGTCATAAAAGGTGTTACATTGAAGTAGCGCTTGTAATGACAATACAGAACATATCAGCAACTTAATATTGGTGAAGACAGTATCAAGTTTTCAAACTGTGCTGTTAATGCATGGTGGAGGCTCTTGCTTGTATTAATATTTTTTAAAATTGTCCAGGAGAACAGATTGTTTCCTTGCTCCAGCACCAGTTCAAGAACTGCTTCTAGGTACTTCTATATAGTAAGCTAATGTATATTGGGATGGATCAGGAATGTGGTGCAGCTAGGACCTTCAAAAAGTGAATAGTAGTCTTTAACTTGGGAATTGGTATGAAACAGCCCAAGGCCTTGGTCCTGCTGGGAATATTGCTAGATTATGTGACTTGGTAAGTGTTATTGGATGTTCTCTTTAAATTACTTATTTCTAGCACGTCTCCAATCAAAGTTTTCAAAAGCTACATTTGGAGATGCTGTAATTTGGTGCCTCTGTATTTTAGTTCTCCTTTTTATTCCAGAAATAATTCATAATTAGCTGGTGCCTGTGTAGTATATAAGTTGCTGGGACAGAGCAACTGGAGCTCACCACCATCGTGCTGATTCGAACTGCCAACTTTACAATTGGCAAGGCCAAGAGGCCCAGTGGTTTAGACCACAGTGCCACCTGCATCCCTATGACTCAGCCCTTGCCAGCCTAGCAGTTCGAAAGCACACCAGTGCAAGTATATAAATAGGTACCACTGCAGTGGGGAGGTAAACGGCGTTTCCGTGCGTTCTGGTTTCTGTCACGGTGTCCTGTTGCACCAGAAGCAATTAAGTCATGCTGGCCACATGACCTGGAAAGCTGTCCGTGGACAAACGCCGGCTCCCTCGGCTTGAAGTCGCCTTTGACTGGACTTAGCTGTCCAGGGGTCCTTTACTGTATCTAGTATAAAAGTAAGAGTTCCAAATTGCTAATATAGAAAATATTCTGGCAATATTGTACATCCAGAAAAGCAGACTGTTTTTTAAGCTGCAGGGCTGTCACAATATATAGAATCTGTTCTCCATGTGGACTCAGAAACTAATAAGCAATGAATGTGAACTGCTAGATGATGCCATATTAATAGAATATATACTGTAGTTACCATTTTGAGTTTATTTTAGTAAATACTTAATGCATTTCAGATGACAAAATCCTCAGATGTGTTTTAATAACTGGCATAAATTAAACTGGTAAAAATGAAACCTTAGATCTTTTAATCCTGTTAAATCCAAACATTCACTAGACTTCTAAAAACATAACTAGCTGATTACTATACTTTTGGCTCTTGAGAAATATGTTGCCACTCTTGAAAGAATACATCACTGGGAAAGCTTGTTTAAGCCTCCTACATGTTTGGCAGATACCCGGTGCAAATATTACCAGACTGGTTAGAAAAGGGATAGATAACTGACCAGTGTGAACTGTGCAGGCTGTAGTCCAGCACTCTAATGAATAGCTGCAATTGTGAAGTCTCCACAGCAGCCGCTGGATTGTTGAAAACCTGATTGTAAGGATTTCTTCATAGAGTATCTCTCTCTGTTCTATGAAAAAGCTTACTTGTATAGCGTGCTAATTGTTGCTGATAAAGTATTATAAATGGTAAAACTGAGCTCTTGAGGCCTCTTTCATAATAGAACAAAACCTTGCATTAGCATCAACATTGATAAGGGTCTCTTTATGCATTGCTCTTATATGCTTGAAGGGAGGGGGAATAAAAGGATTATGCAAATTGAAAACAGTAGGTACTGCTCATATCCTGCTGTTACTGAATTTCATCCTTTAAAGTTGTGTTCTTGAGCATGCTCAGAACAGCTACAGGCTTTCATAATTTCAGCCTCTAAAATAGCAGTTTGCCATGTTGAAGTGATTTGTGGATGTGGACCAGAAACAAATGCAAGTGGGAATCCTGCATAGGCCCGAAGCATTCCCACAGGATGCAGTGCTGCTTCATTCTTCTTTCACATCTAAAAGTATAGATGTAAAATAGAAACAAAGGTAATAAAATCTGTAGTGGATGACAAATTCTTAATTTTACTATGTAAATTCAGTTCTATAGCAGTTCATGACTGCTTCCTTTAAAATCACCTTCTGATCCGTGAGTGCAATTATTATGAATGCACACTGTGAGCAATGCAATCCTTTAAAAGTCTCACTATTAAAATGGGTGGTCTGAAATATTAGTATCAGAGGTTCTAGTTCTCAGTTCTGGGGCCTATGTGGAGGGAGTGATTGAAGGGAGTGCAATGGAATCAAATAGAAGGGTGCAGAATGCTTGCAAGCGTTGAAGTAATCTGGTATAAAATAAAAGTTTAAATTATGATATTCTTATCTTGTAATGCCAACTTTCTAGAAGCTTTTTCGCTTTTCTACTTTACAGACTTTAGTGGGCTAATTCTGCATTGAAATGAAACTTGCAAGCAGCAAAACAAGGGAAGTCTTGTAGTATTATGGTTCCTTTGCTAAAGCTGTGTCAGATTTCTTTTTGGCAGGGAGAAATATTATCTTCAGGTTATTAGAATAACATCATCTTGTGCAGCTCAGATGCACACATTGAGCCTTTTATTTTAAGAACATCTAATAACATTTAGTACCAGTGCCACAACTATGTAGCTATTTTCTCCCAGCCATCTATGTCCTAACATAAAGACATAACTAGTGTTTCAATATCTGACAATAGTTAAGACTGTTCTCAGTTTTTTTTGAACAAGGGAATATTGTAGTATATTTCAAATACTTTATTTGACTTGGCAGACCAATTTTTCTATCTATATTCATTTTAAAAATGGATCTTGGGTGTCAACATGCATACTTTAAATGAAGCAGGATCTTTTGAAGCAGCATTTTAAAAACTAGTTTCAGGGAAAGCTTTTCTGTTAACTGCTGAGAGCCTACTGCATGTTTGCTATGAAACCAGAGTACATTGTAAAAAAATAATCTGGGGCATATTTTACAGCTCCTAGTTGGTTTTTGTGAGGCGTGAGGCAGGCCTTGTTATGCCTTGTCGCTGCCCCACTTGAGTTGAGCGTGCCCTAGTAAGGAGGCAGCAGTCTGGCAGCTGCACATTGCAGTGGAAGGTTAGCAATATTGATGGGCCATTGTATTATAGCTATATTTCAAAGCTACTGCTGCTCTTGAAGCATTTTTGAAAAGCTTCCGAGCCAACTCCAGGGTCCCCCCAAAACAGTTTGAGTATCTCTGGCTTAGTGCTGACCAACATGAGAGCTGTTGTACTTGTGACTAGGAGTGTTATTCACACACTAAGGTGTTGTGTATGCCTTCCGGAGTGGAACATTTGGAAAACCAGTCTAGTTTATGAAAGGCAAGCTAGAACGCAAAAGTGTTTGCAGAAAATGCAGAGCCATATAAACAGCTGAAGGAGGAAATGAAACAGTAACAGCAGCAAAAAGAAATAGGCCTGCTTTCAGACCTTATTCTGTGTGATTAGTTTAGCAGCAAAAAAGGTCCCCAAGACATCCAGGTTTGCTGAATAAATGCTTTGTGGGTGGGTTTGAGCCTGTATGCCTTGGCAAGTAGGCAGTTTGTGTGGATTGCATTTATAACCATTCTGTTGTTGATGTGAAGAAAGCAAAATACTGGGGCATGCTTAACATGGGGCAGGTCCCATTAGATGCCATGGGATTTTGCTATACATGAGGTTAAAGATCTGTATAGCAGAATGGCTTCAACCCTTTACTAGAACCCTTCGCTCAAATTGCTGTTGTATGCTTTTCATGTGTCTCTTTGATTTATGCCAAAGAGCATCATCACCAAATAGATACAAGTGAGACTTGCAACAAAAGATTGCAATGATTCATTACTTCACAATAGGAGTCTGCAGTGTCTGTCTCCGGCAGGCCTTTAAGACATGTCCTAAGCTTGTGAGGATATTGTACTTAGGAGCAAGTCACAAGTAAAGACTAATTTCACATTTTCTAGGCCTCCTGTCCCCCTAGTACTATTAACAAACTAGTAATTGGTATTTTACTTTACCCTCTCTTGATCCTTTGACCTTTTCCTTAATAGATGGGTACCACTTATACATGTATGTTCTAGAATGTTAGTACAGCCAGTAGCCTGCTGTGTGTCCTGTCTCTTTGGGAGTTGGCAGCAATTCTACAATATTCTGTACTGGCCAATTCTTGGGGGGCACACTACATCTGTGGGGTTATAGGAAAGGCCTAAGGCCATGCCATGTGCTCGTATCAGTCATGTGTGAAATCAGTTTTAGTGGAGCCAGTAGTATTTTAAAATCTGTGTGACCGGTAGCTGATTTCAAGGTTTTGGCCTACATGTCTTTGTTTCCCTGATTTCAGATGAAGCGCTTCTTAAAGTTCCATCTGTAAGTGTGTTAAGTATCCACAAAGGAGAGGGCCTTCTTTGTGGTGACACCCTGGCTTTGGGATATAAGACCAACATTAATAGCTTTCCAGTGCCAGGTTAAGACTGTTTATTTCACCAGACTTGTAATATTTATTGCATTGTTTTAGTAGCTGGTTGAATGACTGTTATTTTATATTCCACTAGGTTTTAATTTTTATTGTCTTTAACATTGTATTAATACTTATATTTTGTGTACACCACCTTGAAATCTATGTGTAGTTGAAGTTATGGTTAGACTTTGTAAAAACCAAATAATTCTGCAAATTCAGGTTCCCCTAAGCATGCTGATACCCTCCCTATTATTTCTCTGTGGCCAATTCAGCGGGTGCTCACCACCTGAGTTTGCTATTAAAGGGAGCAATATGTGTTCTCTCCCACCCACCCCATTGGGAAGGGAAAAAAAGGTCAGACCTGAAAAGTCTCCTCCAGACTAACAAAACAGCTATTGCAGCAGACATGTAGAAAAAGGTGATTGTATTTCTGTTTGGTTTATATATTATTTTTACCTAAGCCACCCTGAGGGCTCATGTCAGGTAACTAGTTCCTTTTTGAAAGCCTCAAGACCAAATGTTTACTTTTGCCACCCTTCTGCAGGTTTAGCTCCTGCTACCACAATACAGCCCAAAGAAGGGAGATCCCGGCCCTGGTTTTCCCAAGTCTTATAGGTACAGAAATCTCATAACTTGAGGCAGCAACCAATTAGGATTTCCATGCCCTCCCCTCAGTTGGAGAGAAATAATTAGGACCTATTCAGGAGTTCTATTACCAAATTATTTATGACTTCAAAAGTCAAAACCAGGACCTTGGGTTCTGTGCCATAAGCACATTATAGCTTATTGAGGGACTCTTACATTATTAGGCCTTCTAAAGCAGTAGCTCACTGCCCTTCTTATTCTATGAAACACAGCTTAGACAACAACAGTATCAGGCAATGGAAAGTATTTTGGCATGGGAATTTAAAAAGTAAAATAGAACAAAAACTGGTGTGTTAGTGAGATTGATGAGAGAACACTTAATTTAGTGTAGTAATACCATCTCTACTTGAAGTGTTCTGCTGACTGCTTACGGAAGTGCAACAAGAAGGAATATGCATAGGTTTTTGTTCCTCTGATAAATATTGGGTGTGAAACCAAAAGCACAAATAGAATACAAATATGAACAGCCCTTTTCATTTTAAATTGAGAATGCACACTGAAACACCATTTTAAGTTTCTATGAAAAAGCAGTGAGATACAGGTTATCTGGATAGAAACTAAACTTAGTTTGTACTCATACTCGGTTTAGCCATTTCCCATGAATCCCGTGATTTTTCTGCTGGAAGGTTAAATGGTCTCTTCCTCTGCTATTTTGGTGAGTAGTTCCCCAGCATTTTCAGTAATCACTGTTAGTAGAATTATTTATGGGGTAAATCCCCCTCCCCAAATCAAGAGATGACAACTATGAACATCTGGCTTCTTGAGTTATGCTTTCATAAAAACAATAGAACAGTCAGCCAGCTGGAAAAGAGACTGCTTTTCCTGATTACAGACACTGGTTGCAGGAAATGAGACATGGACAGAGTACTCACTATCCACCCATAATTAGACTGTAGGATGCTTTGAGCATTTTTTGAAAGAATAAAGCCATACAATTCAGACTGTCAGTGGAAAAACAGATGGATATGAATGTCTTTGTTCAGATGTAACACTAAACTATGGTTTAGCACAGCATTGTGGAGTTTCTTGCCCAAAGGCTTAGTTTGGCTCGGTAGGAGCCCTAGCTTGGGTCTATGAAGCCTTTTCCCCCCAAACTATGCCATCAACTGTGGGGCTGTATGGGAACAATCAGGAATCTTAAAATTGTTCATTGCCAAGTGGGACATGTAGTCCGTGCCTATTGAACTAGGTGACAGTTGCAAGCCCTGCTGGGATCTTTCTTCACTCAGGAGCTCCCAGCCGGACCCAGTCCCTGCCAAAATGGTGCTTGAAGTTAGTGCAGATTGGGGCTTGAACCCCTTCCTGGGATCTTCCTTTACATCATGGCTTGAACTCAAGGTGCTTGATGGAAACGTGAGATTGATTAACTTGCATTTTTTCAGCTATGTGCATAGACATTCAATTAGTATTTATACATAATGAGTACCAACAGAATTTAAAGATAATACTGCTATTACAGTGTCAGAAAAAAACCATTAGAAAGGCATAATTGAAAATCTGGTTCTGTATTATAATGTTAACCAAGGGTTTTGTGTTGATGTTGATTGACTCTGATTTTCTGTAAGCTTTAATAGTCACCCAGGAGGTTTGGAACATAAGGCATCCAACTTTCAAGTATGTTATTTTATGGGAAATGCTATAATATTGCCCTCTTTCCCAAACCCAGATGGCCTGTATTTGGAAATATACATTATAGAGTATAGTGAGCTGTTCATATACAGTGGACCCTCTGGATACGGATTTAATTCATTCTGGGGGGTCCATGCGCATCCCAAAAAATCTGTAACCAGAGGCGCAGCTTCTGCACACACAGAGAGTGCAATAGAACGCTTCCGTGCATGCGCACAAAGCGCTTCTGCGCATGTGCGAGGGGTGAAACCCGGGAAAATACTTCTGGGTTTGCCGCTTTCACAATCCAAAGATTACATATCCAGAGAGGTACGTAACCCGAGGGTCCATTGTACTGCCTTTCTGCCAAGGCACCCCAAAATGTGTTTTACAAGTTAAAACTCTAGATCAAAATAAGGTATGATAAAAAGAGCAAAACAATAACCTTATTAGTAAAACTGTTAAAAAGTCATTTAAAAAAGTCAAATAATAAATAAAATCAGCAATAAGCTAAGCACAGTAAACATACTACATATCTGGGTAGGCATTGTATGCGAAAAAGATGGCAGCCAACAAGTCTCATGTGTTGTTAAAACCTCCACAGTAGCTAAGGTTTTCTCTCTCCCAAACTTAGCATAGTAAAAGCATACTTTTGTCCTGAACATAAGTTTCCAGGTATGTTGCTAACTCAGCTATCTAATGAAGGAGTCAAAGAATTGCTTTGTATTCTCTCCAACCAGCAGTTCAATATATCCACAGCTTACCCACATGTATGATCTAAAAAATAATTATATGTAGAACAGATAATATTTAAACAGTACCTGGAGTACTTTCCTTGAGTGCTTGGTGAACACATTAACCCCACTCCCACTGTTTCTAATCTCTTCTCAACTTGCTCTTCAGTTCATTATAGTTCATTAATAGAAAAATGTGAATGAACACCAGTGGTATTGCTTACTTTCAGAATTTGGATTCAAAGAAACTGTAGTCATATTTAAGGTAGAATGTCACATCAACCAGTAGTCTTATCAATATGATGCCTTAACTACCATCTCCACAAATGGCTATTTGCTTTATGCATGACACTTTGTAGTTCAGCATGGGCAGAACATATCACATAAGAAGGCAGCAGCCAGTGTTTTGCCTGGCACAGACTGATAATCCTTCTTTGAATACCATCTGCATCACAGGGGAAACTTTACATGTACAAGGGAGAGGTCTTTCCCCATTGTGGTACCCAAGCTATGTGATTCCCTTCCCAGGGAGGTGTATGCCTGTTTGCTATCTTTTAGACGCCAAGCAAAATCCTTTTATTTGCCCAGGCATTTTGAAATGTTGTTGAAACAACTAAATTAATTTAAAACTTTAAAAATCTTGACTATTATCCATTGCTTTCTTTGTATTGTTTTTCTTGTTTTTAATTTAAAACCCCTTTAAATCATAGGTACAAAGTGTTTATATTAAATGTGATCTATCCAGAGAGGTAGCGATAGATCGAAAGTGCTAGCCACTCAAGGCATTCAGAGGAAAATGAAAAGAGAAAAAGCACAGAGGTGGGGAGGAGACGTATAAAACAAGGAAATGGTGTGAAAAGAGGAGACTGAAGCAGGTAAGTTGGTCCAAAGATGGGGGAGGCAAGAAGAAAGGGAAAACAAAGCTGGCTTTAGTCCCAACCGGTTGAACATTGACAGTATTGTTTTCTTTTTTTAAAGGATTGTCAGTAGCAGGTAGCCAGCTGTTCAGGGGCATACTTGCACTGCTTTCTGGCTTGTATTCTGAATAAGTTTTTACTAAAACTGTATTAGGAACATGGTATGCCACACCTGTTTTCTAGAATACTTTAAAAAGTAAATATGCTAGTTGACCCAGGCCCTTCCTTTAGCCTAATTGCTAGTGTGATATACTTCAGCTGCCTCTTTCATATTTTAAAACTGCCAGCCTTGAAGCACTGAATACTGTATCTTGTTAAAAATGCAGGCCTCACAGTTTGAAAAGATCATATTAGGATCCAGGGTCAAAATATTATTAAAAATGTATAACTACTTGAGTGGGATACAATGGAGGAAATGGTTAAACCTTCAATGATAAATTGGGCCAGGGACGTGGGACGCAATATTGATTTTGCACTATGGGAGCAGCTGGGCAAAGTAAATATAAAGTTTACAGCATGCTAAACACTAAGAGAAACATTTATTAAGATGCTGCATAGGTGGTACTTGAAACCAAATAGAGTAGTAAAAATGTACTTGAAACCAAATAGAGTAGTAAAAATTTCAAAATCAACAAAGGGCAATTGCTGGAAATGTAAGACAGTAGAGGGATCCTTTTACCATATGAACTAAAAAAATGTTTTAAAAATCCTCTGAAAACTTAGAACCATTGACAAAAAAGAGAGAGAAACTTGTTCCTCTATGCAACAACAGCTGCACCATAATATGTTTTTGCATATTTTAATCAAAGTGATCCAAAATGCTTCCTGAGCTATATTCAAGGTTTGGGCATGCAGTGGCGTTTCCAACTTAAATATGGAGCAACCTGTGGTTTGGGTTTAAATTTTTTCCACTTCTAGAATTGCATCTGTCCAGAAAAAAAATTAATATCAAAATGAATGAACATTGTGCAACATAAAATTGGACAAATGACATAATACTAAGCAAATCTTAAAGTCATATTTTTTTCAAGTGACTATCCCTATGATTTTTTCACACAGCTTTTCAGTAGTGCCAAAGTTTTCAGTGCTTTTATATTTTGTCTTACTCCTAAATTAAGTTTAGATTCCAAAATGAGGTGTATGCTATTAAGGCTCCATTCCTTAAAATCTGTACAAGTTGTTTTTTAAAAGAAAAAGCAAGTAAACATTTGTTTGAATGTGATGTTTAAACTGCTTTATCAATCTTCTCCCTGAAAAATTTCTATTCAACTATTTCTGGAAAAACTCATTTATGCTGCACATAAAATTTGCATGGCATTCTTTGCCTTTTACAAGTGTAAGTCAAACACGTTGATCTTTGTGGCAGTAGAAAAAGTTCCCTTTCAGAATTTTCTGGAGCAACCAAACAATTGCATAAATCTGTGCCATATTGCAAACTGTTTTTGTAAGTTTATTTCGGCTCCAAAAGCAGTTTACTACATTTCTTGGAGAGCTCCTGTCCAAAAGTTTCATGTCAGGAGGGCTTTGGGCTTGTACAGCTGCTTGTACATTTCTCTGAGTTGCAGCCATTCTGAAATGCTCTTTAGAGAAAACCCTAATTTAGTTTCTGTGGTTAATATTTTGTTTTTGGATTACTTCATTAGGATAACAGCCCTTCACCTTTCATACATAATAAAAATAATCACATATGCGTAGCTGAAGAAAAATTGGCAGTTGTAGCTGGTGTCGAGAAAACAAAAGTTTTATTTTCTGCTTCTGCTGTTAGTTGGCAGGAATTTTGGAATGAATCTGAATGTGGATAGTGGACTAGCTGAATTATTAGTAACTCATGAAAACAATTGTCAATTTTGTAGACTAAGAATCAAAAGTTCAATGACTGATAATTAATGTTGAGTAATTATTGATATACATTTAGACATTTCTGCACACTAGTGTGCTAACTGAACATTGTACACTCTCTCTTATCCCAACTCTGCATACCATCCCTTCCGCACCCAAGCCTCATAAAATATTGGGGAAAGTGGTTAACAACTATTTTGTTACAAGCTAACTCTTCCTGAGAAAATGTCAGTCTTGTTACAGACGTGACACGAGAGAGTATTTTTGCTTTATTTCAGGAGCTATATGTTTGCTTTCTGTTTTGGATTTGCCTTGTAGCGTGATTACATTTAATCTTTAACCTTGTGTATGTGTGAATTTAGTACTTGACTCTCTCCCAAGCTATTGCTAAGTCGTTGCATTAGTGGAAGCAAGCACATCAAGCCCTGCTAGCATAAGCCCCCCAAGATCTGCTTTTTTGGGGGGGGCTGAAGAATCCCCCCCAAACAGCATTCAGGGGGAGGAGAGGGGAGGTTGTGCCACCTGGCAAGCTGATGTAACAGTCACCTTTGTATGATATTTAATCCCACTTCTAACGTTCAATTTTGAGATAACAACTGCATTTTTATATATACCATGATTTAGTCTCAATGGACTTGCATGCACCCTTCCCTCTCCTCTCTCAGTATGGCTGCAAGAAAAGGAGCTCAGTGCTATCATTTTAGTTTAATTACTGTACAGTGGTACCTTGGGATGCGAACGGGATCTGTTCCGGAGCCCCGTTCGCATCCCGAAGCGAACGTAACCCGTGTCTGTGCCGCGGAGCAACCCGAATTTACCTAACCCGAAGCGTATTCATCCCGAGGTATGTCTGTATACTGTGCCACCCAATGCCTAAACTGTGGTTGATATTAACTGTGGCTAGTGGAAACAAGCTAGCTTCATAAAATCTGGTGTGAAATTGACTCGCTTCCTCTAACCATAGTTACAGTGAGCATCTGTTTGTGTTGACACTGTAGTTAATTTTAAACAGAAGCAAGTGCTTTTGAACTTTCACAGTCACTTGTTCTCATAATGCTATTACAGTTGCCTCCCCACTTATGCAGGGGTTATGTTCCCGAGTACCACTTGTATAGGTGAAATCACATACAGTGGGGAACACAAAATAGAAAAGCCAGACTCTGCCACAAATCCGCAAAACTCCACCATATGTGCTCCCTCCAAACCTCCTTTCTCAAACTCCAACTCTCCACAGGCCTCAAAGGTTGGTGCAAAGGATCCTGAGATTGCTGGCCATTTCCCCACTTTTGTGGGCCATTTTTGCCCTTTTAATGCCTTTTTGCAGTTTAAATCAGTTTATTTAATTATTTCCTCGTGCTGCTCAAATATGCAGTCGCTCTTAAGTTGAACGTGTGTTAAGTGGAGAGACGTTTGTATATGACTTTGTCTGGAACAGCCCACTGAAAATTGGGATATGGCGAAAAGGTTGCCTTGTTGAATTCAGGTGTATCAAAAGTTATGAGTATTTTGTAGGCTTTATGTCAAGATTAGAGAGATTCTTTATGGAACACTGAAACTCAAATGAAGAATTTCTTGGCTTGACTCTTTTAGAAAGATGGTTACACAGTATACCTGACTTCTAGGATCTCCTTTCTCTTGCTATTTTGTGAAATGACTTGTGAAATGTGCAAGTGTGTCTTTGCCGTTTAAGACTATAAATATTCTTGGTCAAAAATATTTGACCAATGTGACAGACTTGTTTGTTTCCAAATGAGCAAATATGAATCCTTCAGTTTATGGTTTCGTATTTCACTGCTTGAATTTCCATTGTGTATGTCATCTTAACTTTATAAATTAAAAGTTGTAAAAAGACACGCTTATATAAGAAAGCATATTAGGAGGAAAGCCTGCTGTTTGTGAGCTTGAGTATGTTCTATGTGAAAGCTAGAAGGAAGTCACCATGTATGGAGGTTGTATCTTCTTAAACATTAGATGCTAGGTAAAAACAGGAAATGCTATCACTGTGTCCTGCTGTGAATGCCCACAGGCACCTAGCTAGCCACATTTGGAAATGGGCTTGCTGGCTGATCCAGCAAGGCAGTTCTTTTCCTATCTATGGAACTTATATTTTTACACACTTTCTGCTACATGTGTTAGTGAACTCTCTATTTTGTACTACTCTATACTCTACAAGCTGTTGCAGATCTTTGTGTGGGGAGCTCTACATGTTGAAACCTAAAAACTTAATATTTTCCTTCAAGCAAATTGTTATCTGTTCTCAATCTTGTTTCATTTCCTGGCTTTCATAGGAATCCTTCAGCTACTTTCTACCAAGTGTTCCATTCGAACAAGTTACGGGAATCAAAGAACCTCTGGGATAGGTATGAATACTTAAGTATGGAAAAAAAGCATACATGCTGAAGTATGCATGAATGGCTTTGCACTGTGCAGGTTTCTCGTCATCAAGTAGTATGTTCACTTCAACATACCTATTCTGCCTACGTCCTTCACTTAGCTGCTGTGACTTGACTAGAGCAGCCATAGTATTCAAAAATGTCAGTCAAATGGTTATTCGCTTCTGGGCCATGTGGATTCTGGCCCTGTTCCATGCATCACGTTCTTTTTCTTCTGTAGTTGGCAGAATAGTCGTAGTAATTGATTTGTTTGTTATATTTGTATGCCACCCAGTAAAAAGAATGGCATACAATAATTAAGTATAAAAATTATTTAACTGCAAGATAAAACATAAAAGCAAAAGTAGCTTAAAACACAATTTGAAAATAAAACTTGCTGCAACCCCAAAGTTAAAATGCAGATTTAAAATTTGAAAGGACCAGTATGAATAGAAGACCAGGATGAATAGAAAAGTCTTTACCCAGCACCAAAAAGCCTAAGAAATGTTGTTGATCAGCAGCACCAACCTGGCTTTTGAAGACTATCAGTGGAAAGTATTTTTGGAAACTGGTCACTTAAATTGCAGAATGAAAACGCAGCATATGTGGGGAATACTTTGATAGAAAACCATTACAATTGTGCAGCTATAAATTGGAATATAGATAGGGAAAACCTTTGTAAGGATTTGGGCAAAGCTAGACATGTGGCGAGAAACTGCAACAAATTCCAACTTGGAGGACATCACTTGTAAAAGTTGCATTACTAATTCAACATCTGCAGTTTGGCATTCTCACAATATTAATATTATAGATAGAAAGCTTGGTGGCTTTTCTGGCTTACAGCAAGTTTTCTACTGCTATAGCTTTCTATAGTGTGTTCAGACATTTGTATTTGAACATGAAACGCCATCATTTGTTTGCATTTGCCTTACTGAAGCAAAGAAAACATAATGGCTTCTCTAAAGCTTGCTTTTTCACATGCCTGCTCACTTCAGAAGGAACGCATTCTAGTTTGAAGAATTACAGGATTTAAAATCACAATAGTAGTCTGAAATGCTGTCATCTTCTGAATTAAGAATAGAAGATCTCTTAACATTTAAGGGTTTAAGTGCTATATCTAAACATGCCACTTAAAGAGGGGATTCAGGAACAGCAAGAGTTCATTTCTGTATATCTTTTCTATAACATATCTAGAGTTATGGAGTTTGGTTCAGTGGGGCGGGGGAGTTTGGACAGGGGAACCCACAATGTGTAGTGTGCTGTTGTTGGGGAATTGAAATGAAGATTAGTGAAAATAGCCTTTTCCAGCAGGAGCCTCTGCTGAAATTCCACAAATAGAAAAAGCCTCTCTGTTTGTAAAAGAGCAGCTTTGAATTCAGCCTGTAGACTTCTGGTTAAGTTTACCATCTTAACTAGAAAATGTTTAGTATTTCAGTAGTATTAGAGCTTCAAATATATGAATATTTTATGAAAGGTAATGTTAAGGAATATTTTTAAAACACCCTGCATTTAATTCAATGTAGCCATGATCCCAACATTTCCAACGTTTAGGTGTGAGTGATGCTGCTTATTTATCCAAAATGGCACCACCCATGCCCACCCAAGAGAGAGAGAGTGAGATCAGCAGGCCCAGGAAAACACAAGGTTTGCAGAAGTACAGAAAAAATCTGGTGAGGGGAAAAAATAAAGTGAGAGAATCCTCAAAACAGACTAGTAAGGACTGACCCCTCCTTAGTAGCCATAGGGTGCTGATGGGACAAGGAATGTAATGGAATATCCTGCAGGAGGGAATGACTGGCCTAACTGGAACAGTAAATCTGTGACACTTTTGCAATATTATTTTCAATACCTTTAGATACCTGTTGACCAACATTTATAAGGAACTCTAGAGAGGGCTTTGCCTTGGAAGCAGAGTTTAGGTATTTTCATAACAAAGCTATCTGTAGATTCAAGTACACTTTTATGAGTTTATGCACATTATTGGCAATCAAGAGCATGTTCTACAGTTATAAAGAAAAATAGGTTGCATCCTATGTTCATTTATAGCCATTCAGTAACTTTTGCAGTGTAGGTAGATTCCAGCCTTGTATCTTTTGCACCAAGATGTTATCATGTATGAAAGTTGCCCCATTGGCCAAATCTGTTCTTAGAGCAGTATTGAGCGGAGCTCAGGAACGTGAAAACAGGATGATGTGTTTTGATTGTTCACTTTTACTGCCTTGCATGACTTGGAAAGCAATAACTGAATGCATGGCAGAACTGAGTGGTGTATAAGCCTCCTAATACTGAAGTTGAATGACTGCAACCTGCCAAGGTTCTCAGTTGATCTTATATTTTGTTTCAGTCATCCAATTTGATCTCTTCTGGAATAAATGGATAACTTTTCTACATAAGTTTAAATGTTAAGAGTGACCTATATATTTGGGATATATTCAAACAAGTTTCTATTTCACAATAACAGCAGGGGACTATTCATATAACAGAAAGCTTCTTACCTTGTAACTTCAACTGAAAAGAGGTCACTAGCAGTAGTTCGTAAATTAAAACAGGCTACTGCTAGACAATGCACCCTGTTAAATCACTAATGAAGGCAAGTTGCCATCGGAGGCAGGACCTGGAACACAATATTCTACAATACAATTTGTTCCCGGTTTGAGGCAAGCTAATTCTTAATTCATCTCTGGTGGGCTAAATGGGAGTTGCCCTAAAAACTTGCATCTTGCCTTGAGGATCTGTTTGGTTACAAGGTTGTTTCACTCCAGATTGGCCCCCTGGACAATAAGAGATGCCTGCAGGAAAACAGTTTCATCTCATGCAAAAATTCCCTGAATTTTAGGGGGAAGGGTATGATGTTTGCTTTCCCACTCTTTAACAGTTCCTTCGCTGCTTGCCAGACGTTTTGTAGCTGAAACATTATCACTACTTTCCTGAAGCTGTGGTGGTGTGCAGGGGCTAGAGTTGTCCAATTCTTACAACTATTCTGACATTATAGCATGATAGTATTCTAGAATCTCCCAATTTCCACTATTTTTATGGATGTCGAAAGCCACACAGCATAGGGAACAGTAGAAACAGGCCATCTTTGGTTTGGTAGATTAGGTGGTAACTTTCACAATCTGGTCTCTGCCTAATCGCAGACCTCTATAATAGAACTTTTTCTTTTAGCCTTCCTTTTGAAAAGAGATTTACTGCGGTTGTATTGATGGTTTCCATGAGGGTGTCATTTGAAACTGCTGCTAGAGCTATTTTTCAGGTCTTACAGGTCAGTGGAGTAGTACTGAACTTCTTTAAACATGCAAAGTACATTTTCAGTAAAAATGATTGTGCTGCAGTGCAAAGCTTGACGTGTTTATACTTTTAGATGGTCGGAGTCACAAAGCAAACTGCCCTGCAGCTACACTTACTCAATGGATAAGGTCTATTCTCTTGTGTCTGGCAATTTTCTGGGGAGTGTTTTGAAACCCACAAAATTACAAATAGTTATTTGCAAGAGACTGAAACACCATGTAGCAGAATGAGCATTTTTGAAGAAACCTGTGTTTTCTTTAGACTTTTTATATTAATATTTGCAAGAATACCTTTGATAGCTACATAGTTCAAATCTTTTTAAAATTGAAGATGATGACTACCGAGGCGTCCTTTGGGAAGCCTCCATGTTTTCTCCGGCTCGCCACTTGAACGCTTGTTGCTAGGTGCACTAGTCTCAGGAGGCTTCCCCGTCTTAAATAACTCAAAATAGATCGGGGAGGGGCATAGAGTAGGTGATTTGAAAGCAGACTTCTTGAACAGTATTTTTTTCAAGTTGTATTAAAACCAAGTTTTTAATTTGGTTACTGGCACTAAAAATCCTGGAGGCTACTTGTGCAATGAGGCAGCAGCTTTGGGCCATTGACAGCCCTATATAGAGGCCAAAAATAAGTTTAACTAATTAAAAAATTGAAAATTAATCACCACATTGATATTAGTTAGATTTTATTAATAATTTGTCAGAATCTTTGCCAAACTGCTTTTACAAATGTAGTTTGGAAGACCAACTTAAAGCAGCTCTCTGAAGACAGCTTTCTGATTTTACCGTATTTTTCGCCCCATAAGACGCACCGGCCCATAAGACGCACCTAGATTTTTGGGGGGGAAATAAAGGAAAAAAATTTTATTTCCCCCCCAGGTGCGCTGCGCTACACCAGGAGCTTGGGGCGTGTGGAGCTCAGCGCGCCCCAAGCTTCTGCGTGCAGGCAAGGTCTCCGCTAGCGTGGGAGAGCCGGGCGCCTCTCCCAGGGCTAGCGGACTCCTGCGCTAATCCAGAAGCTTGGGGCAAGCTGAGGTCAGCGCGCCCCAAGCTTCTGCGTTCCGGCAAGCAGTCCGCTAGCCCTGGGAGAGCCGCGGGGCTCTCCCAGGGCTAGCGGATCGCTGCGCTATACCAGGAGCTTGGGGCGTGCTGAGCTCAGTGCGCCCCAAGCTTCTAGGTGCGCGCAAGCAGTCCGCTGCCGCCCCAAGCCTGGCGCACCCGGCAGGAGGTCCCACCGGGTGCGCCAGGCTTGGGGCGGCATCGGACTGCTTGCGCGCACCTAGAAGCTAGCAGTCCGCTGCCGCCCCAAGCCTGGCGCACCCGGTGGGACCTCCTGCCGGGTGCGCCAGGCTTGGGGCAGCAGCGGACTGCTAGCTTCTAGGTGCGCGCAAGCAGTCCGCTGCCGCCCCAAGCCTGGCGCACCTGGCAGGAGGTCCCACCGGGTGCGCCAGGCTTGGGGCGGCATCGGACTGCTTGCGCGCACCTAGAAGCTAGCAGTCCGCTGCCGCCCCAAGCCTGGCGCACCCGGTGGGACCTCCTGCGGGTGCGCCAGGCTTGGGGCGGCAGCGGACTGCTAGCTTCTAGGTGCGCGCAAGCAGTCCGCTGCCGCCCCAAGCCTCGCGCACCCCCTGCCGGGTGCGCCAGGCTTGGGGCGGCATCGGACTGCTTGCGCGCACCTAGAAGCTAGCAGTCCGCTGCCGCCCCAAGCCTGGCGCACCCGGTGGGACCTCCTGCCGGGTGCGCCAGGCTTGGGGCAGCAGCGGACTGCTAGCTTCTAGGTGCGCGCAAGCAGTCCGCTGCCGCCCCAAGCCTGGCGCACCTGGCAGGAGGTCCCACCGGGTGCGCCAGGCTTGGGGCGGCATCGGACTGCTTGCGCGCACCTAGAAGCTAGCAGTCCGCTGCCGCCCCAAGCCTGGCGCACCCGGTGGGACCTCCTGCGGGTGCGCCAGGCTTGGGGCGGCAGCGGACTGCTAGCTTCTAGGTGCGCGCAAGCAGTCCGCTGCCGCCCCAAGCCTCGCGCACCCCCTGCCGGGTGCGCGAGGCTTGGGGCGGCAGCGGACTGCTTGCGCGCACCTAGAAGCTAGAAGTCCGCTGCCGCCCCAAGCCTCGCGCACCCGGTGGGACCTCCTGCCGGGTGCGCGAGGCTTGCAGACACTCGCCCAAAGCAGGGGGAGCCCTCCCGAGGGCTCCCCGTGCTTCGGGCGACAGGCTGCCGCCCCAAGCCTCGCGCACCCGGTGGGACCTCCTGCCGAGGGCGCGAGGCTTGCAGGCATTCGCCCCATAAGACGCACCCCCGATTTCCTCTTCATTTTTGGAGAGGAAAAAGTGCGTCTTATGGGGCGAAAAATACGGTAGTTTGTCCCCATATTAAATAAGGACGTTGCTGCTGTTCTTAGTTCCTGCAGGAAATTTCAACTACAAAAAGAATGCGCAGCAAACGGTGCTACTGAAGCTTCTGGAATAGTCCGCAGTTACAAAAGGTACAGACTGAAGTCTTATAGGTACTGCGTGACTTAAAATTGTTTTTGGTTTAAGAAATCCCTACATCAATTACAAGCCTTGCATTTGAGATACCTACATGTAACTGAAATGCGTTTGGGCTCACTAGCATTGCTTTGTATGAAAAATTACACTCGCATTCAGCTATCGAATTTCAATCTATTTTGTTTCATGAATGGGTGCAACTCTTTTGTTAACACATTCTTAATTAGATCAAACATTGAGAAAAGAGTTGACTTAAATTGTCAGCACACTGCATACTTGCATGTTGAAAACTCAGTTTTGTGAGTTGCCTAAGATACCTGTCACTAAAGTAGCTTACTCTAGTGACTGTGGAGTGTCTTATTAGGCAATTAGTATGGAATTTAGTACACTTTTCCCAAAGTGATATTTTGTGATACTTAATGCATTTTTATGCCACCCCTTTAACAAAGTGATTTACATGCAGTAGGGAAAACATTACTATTATAAACTGCAGTTAAAGCATTTTCAGTGGTGAATGAGAATATGAACTGCCCATTCTTGTTTTCCACTTCTTGTGCTTTTTCATTGCTCTTGATTATTGCAGTATATTCAGAAACCTTTCAGAGTTATTCACAAAATTTAACTTTCAAGTTGGGGGCAGTAAACTGATATGAAGAATAAAATCTTAAATAGTGATTCATATCATCATTTATCTTCCCAGAAATTGGAGTGCATTGGTGTGGGCACTCAGGTCTAAGAGAAGTGTTTCTGGTAGCTGATCAAAGCGGAAGGTGGCTAATCTTTACTAGGCCAGCATAAAGCAAAGTCCTCATACTTCCTACAGATAACGTCACAAATGTTAAAACAAATGCGTGCATTTTGGTGCGTGTGTGCAGAGTAAGCTGACTAGGTATTGTAGGAGAACGGCAGCTGCTTGGGGTCAAGGAGGAGCACAACTGGAGCCCTCTTAATCTCCCCCAGAGCCTGGGGTGAAAGGCAAAGCTTGTTCTCGCTGTGTTTTCTGCATCCAGGTACAACTGGTTTGGGGCTCTTAACTTCTAGCAGCTGCTGCAGCAGAAGAAAACTGGTGGGCAGCAAATGGCTTCCTTCCCCCAGAGCTCATGTTTTCTGCACTGAAAAATACATTATGCACTTAGGCATAAGAAAAGCATTATTCCCCTGAATTTGCATAATTCTGACATTTTTGGTGTTTTGCGTAATGTATTCCACCTTTACCAGTCATGGTGGAGAAATAATCCTGCAGTCCTGCTCCCAGCGCTGTTTTTTTTAAGGCATTTCTTCTTATTTATTCAATTTAAAAAGAAAGATAATACAATAAATTGCTTAAAAATGAAACACACAAAAGATACAATTTTGGGCTTCTGCCTTCACAATCTCTGGGAACAATGAGCATTGTTTATTGGAGGGTAATAACATGTCCACCTTTTTGTTGATAAAAATCAGGATATTGTCCTCTGCATCTTACAATATTTTCACATGAAGCTGAAAAGTTACTAAGTATTCCAAATAGTAGCATATTTCACAGGGGGCATTTGAAAATCGTTTTCATAATTTATATATAAAATAAACTTTTGCGAGGTAGTTAAAAAATGAATCTTTTTGTTTTGTTTTGTTTTGTTTTGTTTTGTTTATCCCCCAGTATACCTTAATTTTCCAGCAATAGTTATAGACCAGATTTGACTGTAACCACAAATCCTTATCTAACTATTCTAAATATTTCAATTGTCTTAAAATAGCCATCCTCACAGCTAACAAAAAATATAATTTCAATTCTTTATCAGATTCTTTATCAAAATCATCTTCATCTGGCATATTCTATATCCCCAATAATGCCATTGAGGGAGTTGGTGTCATTTCTTATTTTGTTGTCAAATTAACTTCCCCAAAGCTGCCACTGAATGACACTCCCACCATAAGTGGAAATAGGCAGTGCTCTGGTTTGTAGGATTTCAGGAGACAGTAAACACACACACACTTTCAAGAATATATTCACTCGGTAAAGCTAAATACTTGCTTTGGAAAGCTGTGGGAGGAGAGAGCTGAATTCAGTTCCTGCTATCACTTTCTGCAGAATTATGACGCATGCAGCCCTCCTCATGACCTTCCTGTCACATCAACTCGTAACACATTAGAGCAGCATAGTAGTATAAAGGTGTAGTATAAATGATGATAAATAATATTTGAAAAAGAGGTTCATGGTGCTATAAAATTGGTACCAGTCCTGAGTATAATTTTTGAGCTTTACTATCTGATCCTATATCTTATGGAATGGTGGAGTAGGGTACAACTTCAGCATCACAAGTTTATAGTGGAGTACAAATCAAAGCTAAATAATTCACTTTTAACTTGTTATTTAGGTTCAGATTTTCCTCCCAAGAGCTGGATATGGTTTGAAATACATTTGTCCAATTCAGTATTGCTTTGTCTTCTACGAAAATGACTTCTTTATAGGGCACTCCATCCCGTTCCTCAACCAAACAATTTTTCTGTTCCCCCTGCCAGCAGGTAGCCATAATATGTGACCATTGAGCATTGGACTGTTTTGGATCCATTGCTTGAGATCCCCCCCCTTCGTATTTCCTCCCTTTTTTGTATTTCTGCAAATATTCGGGTTCCACTGAAGTTGCTGGTGCCTATATCTTGTACATAGATTGTTTTATGTCAGCTGGTCTATATGCTTGTTGACACTCTCAAAGAACAAAATTTAGTGAGGCGAGGCTTATCCTTGCAGAAGCCATGCTTGTGCTGCTTCAGCAAGGTTTGTTGTTCTTGTTTCTAATTGCATCATTGACTCTGCAAATTAACCATGCTGGCATCTTCTTCATCCCTGTGGTACGTTTCCTGATCTCCATTAGGGCTGGGCGATAACTGGGTTTCAATCGCGATATGTTGCCAGCTAAACATCATGATATATCAATATATCACGATATCTGAAATAACAAAGGAACTATGCAGAGGCAAACAGGAGAATGTCCTGGCAACTGCTACTACTTAGGGGTCTAAAATGGATAAATGACAATATTTTCAATCACCGCACACTCAGTTTCATCAGCAGGCAAGTCAAAATGCAGCCCATCAGGACTTTTGGTTTTGGGCTTGGCTACCCAATGGTGGTATTCAGGACAATCCAAAGTACAGTGATGAGTCACAGTGAGTACAAATAATCTGAGACTGCCAGCAGGCCTGCTAGTAGGCAGAAGTGGCAGCAGCCTGGCAGCAAGGGCACAATAATCAACAGCCTGCAGCAGAAGCATTGCCACGGCAGTGGGCGGCTATGGCAGAAGCGGCAACAGCCTACGAGGCCTTGTGGTGGCGGCAGGGGACAGTGGCAGAAGCAGAGGTGGCCTGCAAGGCCTCGCTGGAGCAGGCTGCCATAGCTTCTATCACCGCCTCCCACTACCGTAAGGGGCACTTGCAGGCCACAGCCACTTCTTGCCATCACGGCAAGGCCTTGCAAGTCCCATTGCTTGTGTCACCACAAGGCCTCACAGGCTGCCACTACTATTGCCATCTTCCGTCGCTAGTGCAAGGCCTCACAGGATGCCGCTACTGCTGCCATCACCTCCTGTCAGTGACGCGAGTCCCCGCAGGCCACCACTGCCTCTGCTACCAAATCCTGGCATCTCAGGCCAATGCTGTTACTGCTGCCACTTCCCATCGCCACTGTGAGGCCTCGCAGTCCACTGCCACTTTCTGTCAGTGCCGTGAGGCCTTACAGACTGCCACCGCTACTGCCTCCACCTGCCGTCATTGTGTGGTCTCGCAGGCCACTGCTGCTATTGCTGCTGCGAGTCCTCGCAGGCTGCTGTCGCCACTCCCTGTCATCACTCGCAGACCACCACTGTTCGTGCCACTGCTACTGCTGCCCCCTCCAGTTGCCACCACAAGGATGCGCAGGCCGCCACTGTGCTGCCACCACCAGGCTGTCGCCGCTACTGCCGACACGTCTCGTGGTGATGGCAAGCTGTTTCTGCCACTGCTGCTTCTGCCTCCTAGCAGGCCATTTTGACTTGCCTGCTGATGAAACGTGAGTGTGTGGCGATTGATAATATTGTCATTTATCCATTTTAGACCCCTAAGTGGTAGCAGTTGCGAGGATGTTGTCCTGTTTGCATATGTATAATTCCATTCTTATTTTAGTCATTGTTGTAGATTGCAATGTTTCAGTGGTGATATTGTGATGTTTAGTTGGTGATGTGAGGTTTAGCTGGTAAGTTATCGAGATGTTGAAACCCAGATATCGCTTAGCCCTTACACACATTGTGATTTGTGATATATTGCCAGCTCAAATATTATGAAACAGTTATCACGATGTGTACTTAAAACCGGTGTTGGACGATATATTGATATATCGCCCAGCCCTAATCTCCATATGTGCTCCAGTTGAGCTTCTAATGCTGTGTTTCTGAATAACTCCCAAGCAATTTGGAAAGATTCAATCTTAATGACTTTGCCTTCCTTTTATTTGGGGAAGTTTCCTTTTTTGAAATGTGACCATGTTGGATTTTGGGGACAATTAGCTGTTTACATGTGTATTTAATTTAATAGCAGTATGGTCACTTATTCCCAGCTGATTCAATAACACTTATATCTCATACCAGGTTCTGGGCACCACCTAAGTCAAGGGTCACCATCCTTTTGGTCAGTTCCTTGACCAACTGTTCTAAGGCACATTCATTTGGGATATCTAGATATACTTATTTATTTAGGTTGTTGTTGTTACTATTAATTATTATAAATTTATTACCTACTCTTCACCCTAAGGTCTCAGGTTGCTTTATACTTGTTTCTAAACTGGACTCTCCTTCCTTGGAGATTTCTAAGCAGAGGTTGGATGGCTACCTGTCATTGATGCTTTAAGCATGGGTTTGGACTAGATGACCCTTTCAAATCTACAATTCTATGTTCATAATGTTCATAAGTTTAAGTCTCTGAGTTTCATTTAAAAATAATAGAATAGAAATTTTATGCTTATGCCTTTTTTTTGTAACTGGAACATGTGTAGTCAGTTTGTCTGAGGATAGTTGAAGTCGGCCATTAGTACAATAATTCCTTTTTTGGGTGCTTCCTTGATTTCATTCTTCATTGCAATATCTTCATGAACATTTTGATCAGGGAGCTGTTAACATGCCCGCAGAATTATATTATTCTTGGTATCACCACCTATAGTAATTATGTGGAGGGTTCTGCCCTTTTGAGAGTTCTTTTTCTTGAACTCAGTGCCTTCTTCAACATGAAGAGCAACACCATCTCCATTAAGTCCCCTTCTGTCCTTCCTATAGGGTCCATATCCAGTGATAACAGGGTCCCACTGGTTATCCATTGCACCAGCTGTATTAACACTGTCCTCTAAGACCAGGCATTCCAGTTTGCCCACCTAGGCTCAGAGGCTTCCAGCACTAGTGTGTAAACACTTACAGTTTCCCTTGTCAAGGGTGTGTGGGACTCTGGAAAAATAAAACACATTTTCAGTATTAAAGCTCCCATTTCTTACAGTACCTATTAAGTGTGCCAACTATTTTTAAAACAAAAAAACCAACAAAAAACAAGAATGTAAGGGCCATAGAAGATCTGAGGAATGTTCTCTTGATACGCAAGGTGTGTGAAGACTATTTGAAAATGTAAACATGCAAAATATTAAAAGGCTGCTTTTTTAATAGGGTATGAAACCTCTCAAACATAAAAGCCAATTTCCTTTCTTTTCTGCTTTTGAAGGAGGTAAAACTTAGTTTTGCTTCCAAATTCAAATTAGCCCCCTAAATCAGCCTCCTAAATATAGAATTCCATATTTGAACATGGATATTTAAACAGTATGCTCTTCAGCAATATTTGAGTGTTTATATTACTGAAAAGTTTATTTTAGACATGTTCAGAATAATTGTAACAACTCAAAGGGAAGGACATAGTTATTGGTTCTTCAAGAATCACATCTTTTGTGATGAAAACATAGGACTTTTAAGTAAAACTATTCCATCCACTGAAATGGGTTATTTGTTTCCTATATGCGCTTTGCATATCTGTGAACACTGCTCCATGACAATACAAAATTGATTTTTGTTTTGTCTTTCAACATAAGTAAACATTGCACGCTAATTCTAAAATCATACAGGTGATCTTTTAAATTGGCTCATTTTTGAATATCCAAGGAAGACTACTTTCAGTGTTTCTCTCATTTATTCGTATAAACATTTAAATGTTTCAAGAAAACATTACATAGAAAAGGTGAAATTAATTTCTGCTGTACACTTATTTTTCACTTTTGAGGTAAGTTGGAACAAGGAAACCAGCTATTCATATACTGTAATTGTGTTTCACCTTGAAAGGTTGGCCAGGATCAAAGAACCACACAACTAGTTATTTGTGTTTCAGACTTGCATGTCTTGTACGCTGTTCTGTCCCAGTGCAGAAGGCAGACTACTTTTGAAATAGTTGGGAATGTTAAGAGCAGCTTTTTCAGATGGCACTCTTATTGGAAATGTGCATTTCTTTGGTTTGCTATCTAGTTAAGCTCTCAAATAGTACAAAATGGCTGGTATTGGTTCCTGCATTCACTGAAAACCATTTACTGCTAGCTGACGCTGGCATTTCTAGTTGGAATAACCACTTTTAATAGGCTTCGCTTAATCTTTAAGAATGGCCAAACTGGGGGAAAAAACTATTTTCAAATGATAGAGCTTGATTGGAGTGCTGTGACTGGAAGACAGATAGGTTTAGAATAGTTCTTATGTTGCTTCTTGTAAGGGCTAGTCCAAAGGGTAGAGGCTTTGAGCATAGTCAAACTTTTCTCAAACAGTATTCTAGCATAAGGGGTGAAACAGCCCCGCATGAATAGCAGGTGTGTCTCCATGTAGAAGTGCATTTTTTAGAATAGGCCATAGAACACACATAAACCTTTAAAACTTAAAGAGTCCTTGCTTCTTTTCTCAGAGTTGGACTCTAGTTACCCCTGTTTAATTACTTCCTTTTAAACATTTTATGAAGGTTGTTTAGTAAGACTTTGTGAGTAGCAACCTGTCTTGTCTTGTTGCTCTCCCCCCCCCCCTTTTATTTGAAATACATTAAGTGTACATTAATGAAATGGTCAAGAAACTGGCGTTAGAAGTTGTGTGGTACAATACAAATCAATATATTAAGTAGTCATTACTTAAATGGAGTAAATTTGCTCTTCTTGCAATACACAAAATGAGTATTTCTACATAACATATTAAATATGTCCTGAACTAAGCAGTATTGCACATTTGAGGTTGACCTCTGGTGCTGCAGCGGCATCATTTGAAAAGAGAAACAAGTTCTCAATGTTGGGGCAGGGTTCGTAATAACATATAATCCAATTATGAGCATTTAAATTTGTCTTCTGCTTGAATGCTGGATTATGAAAAAGGAATAATCACATGAAAACTTTTTCAGCAGGGAAAAGTAGGGTGGGTGTCAGAAATGACAAGTAGATAAAACTTGTTTGAGTTGTCTGCTGCTGAATACAAAATGCCACATTTTAAAATATGGCAAAATGTATTTCTCTCCATGGTAAACCTGAGCTTTAAAATTTAAAATCGGCAGTTATTGAATTGCAAATCTCCTTACTGAACTCTTAAGATAAAAATTTCTTAGTTAGCAAGTAGAAACACTTCTCCTCTTGCAAGGAAAGGCACCCAGTTTCACTGATCTCCCCATCCAATCTTCACTGGTCTTTCATGGCAGCTCTCTGCACCACATCCCATAATGCTCAAGAGGACCCTCCTGCCCCTAGGAGCAGCTGGGCGGGGGACTGCAGAGGTCAGGGGAAATCCGTGATACCTAGCAGTTCTTCCACTTGCCTAATGCATACATGTAGCCTACTTTATTTATGTAGCATTTAGAAAGTATAAATACTAATTTAAAATAGTAAGTTGCAAATTCTCTTCTAATTACAGAAAAGTGCTTTCATTTGTTTTGATTATTAAGATACAGGATGATATGCCTCTAATTTAACACTTGTAGACTTAGTCACAATGTTATAAGCCATTTTGTTTGGTCTTTGTCCAGAACAGTGGCATAGAATTATTTATTTTTTAAACTTAAAAAAATAAATAAATGTGAGCACAGGGTCTCTGACCAATTAAATTCATGTTGTGCTGTTGTTGGTATGACATCTCCTGCTTACAAAACTAGGCCACATTGGGCTTTTGAAGAAAGCTCCTCATCGGGCCAACACACTGAGCGTCTTGAAATGGATTCAAGAGTCCTCTATTCAAGATGATCTCTAATCTCTTGGGAACTACTTGTTTTTAAGTTTTATCACATGCTCCAGGGCAACAGTTGTGCCCCATTCGGTGTTATACTGAAAAAAGTTGAAATGCAAACATCCAGTAGCTTTTAAAAAAAAAAAAGCCCAACAAAATTGGTCTCATTATTCTGTGTGCCGCATGTTGGCAGTGTCCAAATTACAGTACATCCTGCTTATAGTATCGTTTGAATTGAGACATAAATGTTGGCTTTCCGTCATACTGGATAATATCTAGGTATATACTGGCTGTCACAGTAGACAAAACAAACTTGCATCCAAATGCCACTTCAACATACACAAAAGCACCAAAGCGGTTGACTTGGTTATAATTGTGAACTATTAAGTTACACAAAAAGGGTGCTCAGGGTACCAAACCATGACAACCAATAGGATAATGACATCACTATCTCATTGTACTCTCTTGAGAGGCCTGTTCACTGCTTAAACAAGGGCCACAGTTTGCGTAGATACACCTTGGGCCCATTCTGGCAAGAACTAGCCATGTCTAAGTCCCATTGAAAGCACTTAAATGCTTAACACCCATTGATTTTGATGGGACTTAAATATGTCTAACTTTCTCTGGAATTGAATCTTTATGATCTGAGGATATAATTCTTTTCCATCTTGTTCCTGAGTATATGGAGATCCGACTGACCATCCTTAAAGGTTTGTAATTATTGCTGAGATACATAAGAAGCAGTTTGAGCACTGAAAAGCATTATATATAAATGCTGCATTTTTGGTTGTTGTGGGAAACCATAATAAAATACACAAGGAGCAATTTGCCTTTCATTCAGTTTTGCTGAACAACATTCCAGAGGTCACTGGAGTTCATGTACATGTGTTTTGTCTTTTCTCTTAAACAGTGCATCTGGTGCGAGTGTTGTAGCCATTGACAACAAAATAGAACAGGCGATGGTAAGTAGAGAACTGAACTGTTTAATTCTTAAAGAGCGCTGGGTTTGTAGCCTGCTGTCGTCACTTTTGCATAACCTACATTGATGGATTGTAAGGCCACATCAGGAAGAGATGTTAAAGGTAGAAAATCATAAAGCAGACACAAGCAATTGTTTGTCTGTTGAGGACTCCATATAGGTGGAAAACAGCAGTTTACATGATAATACAGTATCATGTATAGCATGAACATGTTAGGCTTCAACCTGCTGCTTGCCGGCACTGTGCCCTTGTGCCATGCCATTTATGCAATTATGAACAAAGAAGCACCAATTGTAAAGTCATCTGGAAGTTCATGTAGTGCCATTCCAAATGTGTTCATGCACTTTCGGGGGGTGGGTGGGAGAATCCATGTGTAAACCAATATATTACTACAGTGAAGTTAATGTACGGTGGTACCTCGGGTTACATACGCTTCAGGTTACAGACTCCGCTAACCCAGAAATAATACCTCGGGTTAAGAACTTTGCTTCAGGATGAGAACAGAAATCGCACGGCGGTGGCAGCAGCAGGAGGCCCCGTTAGCTAAAGTGGTGCTTCAGGTTAAGAACAGTTTCAGGTTAAGAACAGTTTCAGGTTAAGAACAGACCTCCAGAACGAATTAAGTATGTAACCAGAGGTACCACTGTACATCATACCCAGGTCCAAAAGTTTTAGCTTACACCAAGACAATGCTAATTCTCTAGTAGGACTGCCATTACTTTAGCACGTCATTGTTTGGTATGATCAAAAGCATTGCTTTGCTATCCAAAATCTTGGATGTGTTGGCCATTGCTTCAGTACCAGGCCTGTGTAGACCTTGTCTCAGGCCCGGGAGTCTTGTTAGAATAAAGTTTTATGCTCAGATAAAAAGGCAGCTGGCTCCTAGCCGGGCTCCCCAATTGGATTAGCCCTCTGAGGCCCAGGGCAAGTGTACTTGGCTGCCACTCTCCCCTTCCGTGGGCCTGTTCAGTACTGCATCCAGACATTTTAAAAAATAGCACGTGTAAGGATTTTAGTTTACAAAAGGCTTGGGAGCTAGAGGAAGAGCTATTACATCTGCATGCTTTCCAGCCATCCAGTTTTGGAGGGAAAAAATGAAGGGAGAACAAATTCTACTGAAAAAAATAGTAGGGCAAACCATGGACAGAAAACAGTGTTTCTTTCTGCCCTGAGTCTAAGCGAATATTGGTCCGAATGCATTATTCTATTCAATGAAATGCCAAAGTCAGTAGTCTACTTTAATGTTCCAAACTAATGTGCTGTTTCCTGTTGTGTTGGCTCCCACCAGTTATGCGAAGATACTTTTGGGCTCCGGAAACAGCTTCATTTCCAAGTTGCTTGAAATTCTTTATTGAAAACATTTTATAACCTGCCTTCCCTCATAAATGTACATCAGATCACTATAGGAATGGTAAAACTGGTTTGTTTTTACTAGCTTAGTCATGATGAAAAAGTAAAAAAGCAGCTGCTGCAAAAAGCCCAGGAAATGGAGTGCCTTCCTCTAATATGTGAAAGGCAGAAAAATAGATGCTAAGTGGTCTGCTCTCAGGAGAGTGTTGCAAAGACTGAGCCCTGCCAGTGAAAAATGCCCTGTGATCAGTTGCCACCTACTTAATCTCTAAAGGCAGGAACAGGCTCTCTGAAGATAGAACTGAATGGTCAGGTTCATCCAGGGGAATGTGATCCTCCAGTCTTTCCATGGGTTTTCTGATAAGAAAAGTGTTGCCACTCAAAACGCGTCAGTTCAAGTTGGGCAAGGCTAGCAAGCCCCATATTTTTAATCAGTATTTATGGTCATGTGATGGAGAGCTGGTGGGGATCCCTGTGGTGCAAGTGGATTAGTTTCCAGAGTACCAGCTCTGTTAGCCCCAGTGTCACTGCTGCAAACAAGAGCAGACAAAGATTTTGTTTGTACGTAATCATAAAGAATGTACAGAATTCAAAGCTAAGCAATATGGCAAAATTGGGGGTTACTTCAGAAGCACACAAAATCAATCTAATCATACATACAATATAGGTTCTGTAAAAATAACTTGCCTGTGGTTGTGATCCTCAGATTTAAAAGAGCAGAACTTTTAAAAATTAGCCAAAATAGGAAGCTTGGGTCACAGCGTTTGTTTTCTTACATTTGCCCATGAGAAAAGAGACCATTTTCATCCAGTTTACAACAGTTTACTTGTCACAGACAAGTTCTGTCCCTGTTTAGCCAGGATGCTGACTTGATGGGCAATAGCAACTATGATTTACTTCATAGGGGTGTTGAAGCTTAAATATAATTATCTGAGCTCCTTGAGGTGTGAGATATTAATGTAGAGCCTAGGGCTTGCTGATCAGAAGGTCAGCGGTTCGAATCCCTGCGACGGGGTGAGCTCCCGTTGCTCAGTCCCAGCTCCAGTTCGAAAGCACGTCAAAGTGCAAGTAGATAAATAGGTACCACTCTGGTGGGAAGGTAAACAGCGTTTCCATGTGCTGCTCTGGTTGGCCAGAAGCGGCTTAGTCATGCTGCCCACATGACCCAGAAGCTGTCTGCATACAAATGCCTATAGAGCGAGATGAGCGCTCAACCCCCGAGTTGTCTGTGACTAGACCTAATGGTCAGGGGTACCTTTACCTTTTTAATGTTTATGGGTTTTCAGCCACCATTTTGGAGAGCTCTCTGAACTAGAGCATTGCTTATTATCTATTACTGTCAACAAAAATATTATGAAGCTTTTTGAGAGTAAGAAATCCCTGTATTTAGGTTACCTTCCTGAAAGCAACATATAGACATTGTAGCATTGGTGTTTTTTGAGTGCTTTGGAAGTTGGCCATAATACAGCAAGTGAATTCAATGCTGGGGAGTTAATCCTGTGTATTTTGATTTCTAGATATTTCTATTTAACCTGTGGTGCTAGGATCCAAATTTAACTGTTAATGAAGTTACACCCAAGAATTTGGTGCAAAGTAAAAGTCTGTTTATAGAAATTCAATCTAACGATTAATTTGCCGTTTGCAGGATCTGGTGAAAAGCCATTTGATGTACGCAGTCAGAGAAGAAGTGGAAGTACTGAAGGAACAAATAAAAGAATTAGTCGAAAGAAACTCTTTACTTGAACGGGAAAATGCACTGTTAAAATCTCTCTCAAACAACGATCAGTTATCCCAGCTCTCAACCCAACAGGCCAACCCCAGTAGCACTTCTCAACAGCAAACAGTGATAGTACAGCCAACGCAACCTCCGCAGCAGCCGAATGTCTCCTCAGCATAAAGCTTTCTTGCCTCATTAAGAAACTGAAAGCAATCTGTCCTTGTGTGCCACTGGTGTTCTTTCCACTTTATATGAAAGCGAGTAGCCATGCTTCAGTTGTGTGTTTTGGCCTTTTCAGTATTAGACAATCATTCTACAAGAGCTTTCCCTCACTGAGATGTCATGCAGCACAGTTGGTGTTCAATTATGCCATCAGTGCAAAAGGGAAATGATAGAAGGAGTTATAATGCAAAAGTCTGCATTTATTTGGTGCACATGAGTGGGGTCTTTAAGAGCTTTGGTGAGGCTCTTCAAGGTTTCCATTACTCATGGATTACTTTGAGCCTTGCTTTTTCACATAGCAACAAACTCATCTTTAGAGCCACTGTTCTTTCAATTATAAGTAACATTTGCCTACATTAGTTTCATTTATTTGTGTTTTTATTTATTACAGGGCTGCTATTCATAATGTACATGAACAATGTCACAGAACTTTTAATTTTTTTAAAAAAATAAATGTAAGTATCAGTAAAAATTGATATAGGCAGGATTGAGTTTAATAGATAAAATGTTTAGGCAATAATTGAACAAAAGAATCCTGGCATATTTCTAACACTAATGGCAATTTACCTTTTGGTATTTATTTTCAGTAGTTAAGACCCAGCTTGAATGTAAATTTTTGTATATTGTAAGTATGAAGACCATAGTGCGTCTGTACAGGTAGTCGCCAGTCATTGTGAGATAATTGATGGGCTATTTTGATGAAGAAAACTTTGCTCATTTCTGTTTCTACTTTCTAATAGAGAAATTGCCATGATTCCTCTGCTTTTTGACATTTCGTATGATTATTATTATTTTTTGGGTGGGAATAAAAAGCTGTGAAATTGTTCAACCTACTTTGTAACCAAAGAAGCAAAGCTGTGTAATTGAGTTTTTATTTTATAATGCACATTCTTTATGTATTTTTATTTAGTGTTCTCATTCACATTTTTCTTTGCTGTCTAGCATGATCTGCATGACCTATAATCTTTGAACCACTTTCGTACCTCATGTTTTATCCAGCACTCTTATTGTGATATGTAATAGTCTGTGAACAATGTCAAATAAAAAAAAAAAAGAACAGCTAGTGTTGGTGGAGCTGAGCTGGTGTGTTACGCACTAGTTTAAAAAATGAAGTGAGCCATCTTTTGTTCATTTAAAATGGTGTTTTGAATTTCGTATGCAGAAAACGTTTTGTTACATTGCAGATTTTAATGTATTTAATAAATGCAACATGCAGATTAAGTGCAGTGTATACTGAGTATTTAAATTAAAATGTACATTTCATAAATACAGTTTCAAGAGACCATTTGTGTATACTAACGTAGTATGTCAGAAGTTGATGTACAGTATATTTTAACACTTTCTGAAATTAAACTGCAGTTTTGTTGAAAGATTTGCCTCTGCATGTGTTCAGAATGTGACAAGGGTTTAGGTCAGTGATTAGAGTTAGCTTGAAAAGAGCAAATGAAGAACACCAAGGCTGCAATCCTAGACATGCTTATATGGGAGTAAATCCCTTGAATGTAGTGGATTTATTTCTGAATGAACACACATAGGATTGTGCTGCCTGTTTTCTTAGCCCTTTTGGCTGAGGACCAACTTTTCCTCAGCAAAGTAACTGGAATTAGTGTTTCTGTCTTTCATAGTTTATGATTTTATGCCTGGTTCACACAAGCTGAAACCTCATTTTAGAGAGAAAGTATGCTATGGATAACCATCACCCACACCTTTCCCCCAATGTGGTCCTAAATACTTCCCCTGCTAAGATGCAGGATATCAAAGTGAGTTTAGGAACATACAAAGCGTCACTTAAACCAAAGCCAATTACCACTGCACGATTCTGAAACATTATGGAGCGGGTGGTTTGAAGTTTAGTGTGAATCTAGTCATAAGCTAATTTTTTATTTTAAGGGATATAGAAGAGAGTCACATATACGGCCACATAGGCTTTTAAGGTAATTAGTGTAGAATGGGTGGAATCCAATGGATGTCTCCACTGACAGAAGGCAGCTGTCAACAGAATGGAAGGGGAGGCAATTTTTGGCAACCTCTCCCCAGAGCAGATTTTTATTTGGGGGGCGGGCAGCTGCAGGGGGCAGAAGGAATTTTCAAAAGTTGCCTCCCTGTCCCATTGCAGATGCCTTCTGTCAGTGGAATGATACTCGCTGGATTCCACCCAACTTCACACTCTTTTTAGTTTTCATGCAAGAACAAGGTTTCGTTCTGCAAAGTAAACCAAGACTGCTTTGCAACGTAACGTTGTCTTTCACTTTACTAGCTCTTGGGGGTATAAAATGGAATCTTTGTTATGCATTTTACACCACCATGCTGTTGCAAACGCTCCTGTTAAAAGTGTTTTGATGTGGATCATCACCAGCAAACGTCCCGATGCACTTCTGTGGTACAACATTGCCCTTGTTTATAATACCAAAGACCACCCAGGCACACTCTGGTTTTAGTAGGACACAGACGTCTCATAAAATAGCACCAATAAACTCCCTGTAGTCTGCTGCATTTCATAGGGAAAAGAATATGGCAATTATGTGTCTCTTGCAGTGTATTACTTAAATTGGCCTTGCAGAACTGGCAAGCGTTATTCCCAGTTGACCACAACACAAAGTGATGATGTTGCACCGTGTTGCCACCCAGTGATCTATGTGACCAAGCCCTGGAGAATGTACTATTTTTCCCCTCTTAAACGTTATTTCAGGCACCATTTCAGTAAACAGATATACTTAAAATGTATTGGTGAAAGAGGAAGTCTCTTGAAAAGCCCACACTTCATTCCTGTAAGCAACAGTGGTGATTATAATGTTTTAACAAGCCAACTAAGCCCACGGCCTAGAAAATATATCACTATGACTTTGCTTAATCCTTCAGTGGTCTAGTCCCCTAACAAGGGCCCATAGCTGTGGTAGTGTATAGAGTGGTATATATAGAGCCTTAGGATCTGAACTATAATGACTTCTGCCATTCTGGACAGCATCAAATGACCACACTGAAGCAACTTTATAATTTTATGTGTGAGTTACTTAGTTCTGGATAGGCAACAAGACACATGGCCAAGTCTGGCTTGCCAAAGGATTTTGTGTGTGTGTGTGTGTCAGAAATTACAATTCTTGTGAATTCAGGGACAAATTACAGGAAGCCTCAATGGCTTAACTATATTCGGTCTGTGTGCTATGTATTGCCAGCTGACATTCATATCAAAGCCATCATAGTAGCAATTGACAACCTTAACCTCTATGAATAATTATGGCAATCTGGAGTGTTTGATAGGGTTAAACCTGCTGGACAGCTTAGTGTATGAAGAATTGGTGTACCTATCCCTGGATGAGAATACTGTGGAGGGGAAGGACTTTAGGGGTAAGTATATGGGAAGGTTAAGCCATGTAGAGGAATAGGAGTTATTGGCAAGGCTCCTCTCCTCTCCTGCCTATTGCTAAGAGCACATTGAACAAAAAAGAACTGAAATCCTGGAAAATCAAACAGCAATACATAGTAGTATTTCTTCCTGGTGGAACTTTTGAAAGGTAACTCATCTTTATAGTGTTTAACTCATTATTATTTAGTGGATTTAAAAAAACCAGATCCTCAAAAGTTCATTTTAGATTAAAGATGACCTCCCAAGTTTCACAGAAAACTTCCTGCACATTAGAATTGTTAACATGTATTGTATGTTGCATAGCAGATTTTAACAGCAGGAAGAATGTGTGTGTGTGGACATAACCCATTTTAGGGACAATAATTTTTAGCCCATCTGTATAATGGAAGATTCAGAAAGGAAATGAGGATAGCAGAACAGCTTCTGTAGGTCAAAGGCATTGCTGAGATCACCCGGGAAAAGGAACACATTGAAAACAAGCAGGATGGCATGAAATGGCAGATGATAACATTTAAAATACTCCCGTCATTTTGTTTTCACAGTTGGGTGAAACTCTTTGACAGATCTGGCAAGTAGTTTAGCTTGTCATGCTGCAATATGACAATTAGCTGGAATTGCCAGTTTTCTCCTGCCAAAACCCAAGGGTTGCATCCAGCCAGGTTCTACTCGGAGTACGACTAATTTAGACCCATTCATTTCAATGGGTCTTCTCTGAGTAGAACTATCATTGGCTACAACTCAAAGTGGGCAACATCTGACTGATTTAGTGAGACTCCAAAGATGTTTAGGAAAATTGATCATAAAAATTGAAAATACACATTTTGATTGGTCTGTACCGTGCAGTTCCTCCTCAAATTCTTCAGGTTGCCACAAACATTTATTCCCTGGAGTTTCCATGGTGTTTAGGAATCTAGGAAGTTGCCTTGTACCAAATCAGAATTGGTCAGTCTTGGCTAGTTTTGTTGACACTGACCAACAGCATTTCTTCAGGGGCTTCGTATGGGATATTCCCAGCCTGAGGATTCCTAGGGTTGAACCTGGAATCTTTTGAAAACATTGCAGGTACTCTACAACTGAGCTACAGTCTTCCCCCAAACGTAGTCTTTCCATTGTTTTGCTCTATTTCTTCGGCAGCTCGTAAAGCCATTTATTATAGCAAGTGACTGAAGAATAGGGCTTGGTCCATCACAACGAGGAGTTCAAGCTGGGTTTGGATTGTGGAACATTCACATTTCACGGCCAACCGATTATGATGGCCAACTTAATCCCTCCAGATGTTGTGCATTTGAGTCCCACTTGTTCTCAGGCCAGCTGCTGCCTTTTCATCCAGCAGCAGATAGAAGATAGGTGTTTCCAATAAGTTTGAAGAACTTAGGCAGCTGGTGACATCAGCGGCTCAGACTACAGACACTGGGGCTTCTGAATCTGGAATTGTATCTTAAAACCCTCCCCTGTGCTCTTGGATCATCGGATGGGACTGTGGTCCAAGAGTGCTGCAACCATCTGAGATCCAGCTGGTGGCAACAAAGAGAAGCACATTTTCCGTTTTGGCACTCATTCTGGAATGCCTTCCTTTCTAGAGGCCTGCATGGTCCACGTTCTGTAAGCGTTTTTGAAAGCCTCTTTTTTGTGTGTGTGAGATGCTGCAGGGGTCCATTTTGTGGCTGAACGGCTGATGGAAATACAAACAATGAAGTTGTCACTGAGTTGCCGGGACTTTGTAGGAATTGCCTGTGTCCCCTCCCCCCTCCCCTTGCTCTTTTCCTGTCCTCATTTTTTTTTAAAAAAAAAAATGTTTGAGGGGTTTGTTTCTGCCATGCTACTGCAACTCCTTAAGATCAGGCTGAAATTGCTTCTGAGTTCTTGTCGTCAGCCCAGCGAAAGGGGAGGTGGGAGCCAGGAATAAGAGAAATAAAAAAATTGAAGATTTACATTGCAGGCCGGGAATGTTTGCAAAGTTTCTTTGCTTGGGTCTGTCGGTGAGAGTGGAGTTAGGGGACGGGGGGCCAAACACACCATTGTTTGTTTATATGTGCTGTTGCTAGTCTTTACAGGCTATATCAGCCAGCAGCTCCCTATCCTATCCTGCAAAGCCTCCTCTTTGTTTTCTGTGTGACAGCACCAGCTTAGTCAATCAACTGCTGCAGTCCGTGTTTGCATCACATGATAGCAGCTAACAAAGAAAACAAAACCTTTTGAACATGGGGGTGGAGGAGGGTTTTCAACGCTATGAATGCTTGCAGAGGAGCCATGCCAGCTGCTCCCTGCTTATTGGGTCTGCCTGCCAGTTGGGTCTTTTTTTAGCACTATTCAGCAATACCACATAGGTGCCTGCACATGCAAGAAAGGAGCCAAACCAAACCAAAAGGGAGGAGTGAGGGGGGGGGGAGAGAGAGAGAGCACTAGGATTAGGCAGATAGGCCCCATGCCAGGCAAATGCATGAAGAAACATATTAGGGGGTTCTGTTTCACTGCTATTTCCCTGCTTCTTCCTGAATTTTTGCCCCAATTCAAATTTTGATGATTCTTCGAAAGCTCAAAGGTGGGGGAGCCTAGGATCCTCCACTGGAATTGAATGGTCAAGCATTTAATAAAAGCAAAAGTGCTTTGAATCAACTGCAGAAACTTTTTAGACATGGGCGAAGGATAAATTAAACTTGCTTCTCAAGTTAATGTACCATGTAGGCCTTTAAAAGGCCCCTTCAGTATTGTGTTAGAATCTGAACGAATCTCACTGCTTACATATCACATGTATGTTGCCCCACCTTGAGCTCAGAGCATCAATTTAGTCTCCTATAAGGAGTAAGGTAGGGATGCGGGTGGAGCTGTGGTCTAAAGCACTGAGCCTAAGGCTTGCCGATTGGAAGGTCGCGGTTCGAATCCCCGCAAAAGGGTGAGCTCCCGTTGCTCGGTCCCAGCTCCTGCCCACCTAGCAGTTCAAAAGCACGTCAAAGTGCAAGTAGATAAATAGGTGGGAAGGTAAACAGTGTTTCCGTGCACTGCTCTGGTTTCATCAGAAAGCAGCTTAGTCATGCTGGCCACATGACCCGGAAGCTGTCTGCGGACAAACGTCGGCTCCCTCGGCCAATAAAGCGAGATGAGTGCCGCAACCCCAGAGTCGTCCACGACTGGACCTAACGGTCAGGGGTCCCTTTACGTTTAAGGAGTAAGGTGGGTGGAGAGTGACTTGCTTTTTCACGGTCAAGCAGGAATTTGAACTTGAGTTTCCCCCACATCCGCTGCTATAATACATCTAATTCACCCAGCTCACCAAAACAGTGGAAAAGTTCAGCAGCCTTGTAAAAAAATCAATGTGAAAATAGAAGAATAGTTTATTAAACATACTGATGAACGTTTGCAATTGTCAACAATGAAACCCGTTTTTCCACCAATGTCAACAGATGAAGCCCTAGCATAATAAAACTGATAAATCAACAGATGCCATGATCTGATACAAGATTGCCCCAGGGAGTGGAGAATGCTGCTGGAATAGTGTTTAGGCCCACGTAGTCCAGGGATGGGGAAACCAGTGATCAGAGATGTTCAGAGTCTTGACAAAATCTAGAACACAGCTCCCCTTTCCCAATTTAGTTCATCCTGTTTTTCAGTAACCCACCAGATGCTTCTGGGACGCCTACAAACAGGGCACAGAGTCAATAGTCCTCTCCTCCTGCTGCTTCCCAGCAACTGTGATTTAGCAGCATAAATGCCTTTGGACACAGCATTTCCATATAGCCACCATGGCTAATAGCCATTAATAGCCCCGCAACACCCCAGTTGTTAAGTACAGCAGCGATTTCCAGAACTTAGAGATCTGAGTCATATAGATGTTGTTGCTGTTTCCTATAGACCTTTCTTTTTTTTCCTTTTTTTAATGGTACAAAATGCACAAATCTAATTCCGGAGCCTTGCAGCATACCCAGTAATGGGTTCTTGTGAAACTTTTCCTTTCTGAGAATGATTAACTTGGGAATGCTGCCTTGTGCTGTATCTCCACCTGCTGGCCAGAAGGGTTTAAAACAAGCAGGTTTTTTTAACACGTCATTATGGCATCTATTACCTTCGCCTTGAATGGTGAGCAGGATAAAACTGTTGGGCTAGGATGAGAGTGTCGCAAAGTCAAATCCCCACTACGTCATGGATCTTACTGGCAGGGTTTAAAAAACCAAAATCTTCTTAATGTATAGAGGAGCTGCATGTTAAAAATGAGGTAAGGCAGTGTCCCAAGTTCCTTCAAAGGAAATGCAAAGTACAAGGGCAGTAGCTAACAAAGTACCGTATTTTTTGCACTATAACACTCACTTTTTTCCTCCTAGAAAGTAAGGGGAAATATCTGTGCGTGTTATGGAGCGAATGCCTGCGGGTGGCAGGGGGGATCTGCTGCAGTCGTGAGCAGAGGATCCATGGTTCCCTTTCCTTCCCTCCTCTGTGGTTACAAAGCATGGATCCACATGGATCCTCAGGATTTTTGCATTGGGCTACTCCAAACTCACTGTCAGATCACATGTCTGTGGCCACAGCATGAACCACAAAAATCATATATCCACTATTTCGTTTAGAATATTTTTTTTCTTGTTTTCCTCCTCTAAAAACTACGTGCGTGTTATGGTCTGGTGCGTGTTATAGAGCGAAAAATACGGTAAGTGCTTTAAAGGTACTTGCACAGTGGTACTCTCATCGCCTCCCATGTCCTCTCCAAATTTGCTCTGGAGAGTTGGGGGAAACCCCTGAACAGATTTAGGAGCTATGAGGACACAGCCCAAATTTCTTATGCTAACAGAACAACTTTGTGGGATATTACTTGATGGGATTAACCAAATGCTTGCCTTAGGCCTAGAACAACCTTTTAATGTGTAAGACAGGCAGGCCTCCCCCATTCTTTCCCCCTGTTGTCTCTGTTCAGAACACAAGTGAAAAGGTATGTCTGGTATGTCTCCTCACGAGTTTCTTGAACTGGATCCGCCTCATTAGAAAAAAGTAGCAAATGTTCTTTACTTCCATGCCATTCAAAAAAAAAAAACCAACCTCGAATGATCTTCATTTGATGCTGCCTTCCACGCCTGCGGGTTCTTGCATCAATTTTCTGAGAAACCGTATTTGCACTTCCTCTGTACTTCCCCACACTCTTAATTTAAATTTAGCTGCAACATGATCTAGTAATGCGCAGGTTCGTTGGGTTAAGATGATTCTTGAACGCTCCCTCTTGTGTAATCAGTCCTCCTCCTCCTCCTCTCTCAGTGCCAAGATCTTCAGTTACTTAGTCAGAGCTGCTGGTTGAGAGAAACCTGGTGAAATTCAGGCTCTAAAATGACCCATTGGGTCATGTTCTGTACTCACAGAACGAGCACCTGCAAATATCTACTTAGCTGGAGGGGTTGCGTCCCAGCCTCCCGTCTCCCAGTCTCAAATTCCCTCTCCTAGAATTTACCTCCCTGTGGCATCTTCCCTCTCCCTGCCTCAATTTCCCTCCCAAGACCACATGTTCCAGCTTCCTCAGCTTCCAAAAGGGTAACAATATCTCCTCCCTCCCTCCCCTGACAGAAAAAGACTCCCTTGGTGTCGGGGTGAAAGGGGAAAAAAAGGGAGGGGAGTTTCTCTCCTGCAAGTCATGGTGGTGCCTCCCACTTCAGAGATGACTCATTCAGGCTCTGGGCTATGTTTCTGGCTCAGTCTGCGTGCCTCTTGCACCTCCTAGTGGCTCAGACTGTCATGACGGTTTGCTAGCAGACCAGTATAAATATTATAGAGAGGCACTTTCTTGATTACTTAATACATAAATAAAACATTTCTCTATAACCAGACCTTTGGCTGATTAACATCCTAGGGCCTTTTAAATGTCTTTGCGGGAGCAGAGTTATTGGCTTGTTTTTGTTTTAGTCTGTATTTTGTGGTGTACATACACACACACAAACATATAATTTTATTAGTTTTTTTAACATATCATTTTCAACAGTAATTAAGCATACTTTTTATACTACTTATTATTCAAAATTTTGACTTCCATCAATCCTATCTGAAAATTTTCCAACCTAATCTCTCAGTATGCATTTCTAATAATAATAATAATAATAATAATAATAATAATAATAATAATTTGTTATTTATATCCCGCCCATCTGGCTGGGTTTCCCCAGCCACTCTGGGCAGCTTCCAACTGAATATTAAAAACAATACAGGATCAGACATTAAAAACTGCCCTAAAGAGGGCTGCCTTCAGTTGTCTTTTAAAAGTAAAATAGTTGTTTATTGCCTTGACATGTGCTGGGAGGGCGTTCCACAGGGCAGGCGCCACTACCGAGAAGGCCCTCTGCCTGGTTCCCTGTAACCTTACTTCTCACAATGAGGGAACCGCCAGAAGGCCCTCGGCGCTGGATCTCAGTGTCTTATCTTCCCTATTACATTTCAAACTCATAACCAATACCTCTATCTTTTTCTACTTTGTAACACTTCGTATATTTCTCCTTACAAAACCTCTTGTAGTCCTACTAGCGTAATTTGTTGATTACAGTTGCTCTTCAAATAATTCATATACTTCTTCCAATCTTCTGTAAATCTCTGGTCCCGCAGGTTTCGAATCCTTCCTGTCATTTAGTCCAATTCTGCAATTCTTGTATTTTGTGTTTTTATGTTGTGATCTTTGGAGGAAGGGCAGTATACCAATTGAAATAAATAAATAAACAAAATGAGTTTTAAGTCAATTAACCAACTGATCAACTGAACACCGCACTGCTAACCGGTACCTGTTTTTGAGGTGCTCTTTTTGGTGCTTTCAAAACCTGGAAGAAGAATGCAAACTAGCCCGATCTACTTACTATTGGACATAGGCACATGATGTGACCGAAGTGACAAGTGTTTCATCTCTGCCCAACCCAGTGAATTGTCAGTGCAGTGCAATAAGTCCATAGAGTTCCCTAGGGAGAGAGATTCAGGTCTTATTTAAGCTCAAATGCTACACACATCCCCCACCCCAAAGGGAACAGTGACGGACATGGGCACTATGGCACCCTGTGCCAGGCCAAAATTTGGTGCTCCTCTCCCAGCCTTCCCCAAGGCAGGTAGGGAGGCGCCGGGCTTTGGGAAGGAGGGGCAAGGGCTCTAGTGGAGTTGTAAAGCTCTCCTAAAGGTAAAGGGACCCCTGACCATTAGGTCCAGTCGTGACCGACTCTGGGGTTGCGGCGCTCATCTTGCTTTATTGGCCGAGGGAGCCGGCGTACAGCTTCTGGGTCATGTGGCCAGCATGACTAAGTCGCTTCTGGCGAACCAGAGTAGCGCACGGAAACGGCGTTTACCTTCCCGCCGGAGTGGTACCTATTTATCTACTTGCACTTTGACGTGCTTTCGAACTGCTAGGTTGGCAGGAGCAGGGACCGAGCAGCGGGAGCTCACCCCGTCGCGGGAATTTGAACCGCGACCTTCTGATCGGCAAGGCTCTGTGGTTTAACCCACAGCGCCACCCACATCCCACCTACCTCCTTCCAAAAGCCGGGAAAGCATTCACTAGGCTATGTGAAACAGGCAGGAGGACTCCAGAACCCCATCAGAGCCCAACACCTCACTTACTGGGTTTTGAGATGGCGCCCCCTTGTGTGAACCATCCCCACAGCCCCAAATCCACCCCAAGGGATACATTCCATGGGTGGGCTCTACGTTACACACGAGCAATGCAGCTGCAATTCTATGCCGTCAAACTTAAACACAAGCATTATTTTCATTGTCTGAAATTTTAGCTGTTCTAGCTAATGCTTTGCCAGAGCTTGACGGTAGCAATATTTATCTACCTGTTTCAACTCCCCAAGCACCAGAGACAAATCTGTAAGCATCAGTTGTGCAAAGAGCTGAAAATGTTGCAGCAGTTAAGATTTGTTCAGCCTTAGATATTTATTCTTCCGATTATGCTGCATGATGATTTGTGTCCCCATTATGTAGCTGATCTAGCCAGCAGGGGGCAGTGTTGGTCAACATAAATTTTGTTCAGAGTCTGCGTTACTGTGGATCCTACATAGAGTTTGAGATTTTGTTGTACAGCTCCCAGACTGCACCCTGGTGGATATTAAAAATGATTAAACACTAGTCCCTATCAGGATTTCAGTGTAATTTTAGGGGCTCGTATCAACCGAGTCACGAGTCTTTATCTGAGTCTAATAATTAGGTTCAAGTGGATGTGAGGGTGATCTGACTGTAACATCTGCCACCCCACTGATCACCAGGGTAGATTCAGCTGATCTGACTGGCTAGGCGGGTGCCACCCATCCCTCCCAAACCTGCACACTCAGTGGAAGAGGCCGATCATGCCAGATAGAAGGACTGTACCGTTCTTCAGTCAAGATAGCTGCACTCCCTATAGAACCTCCAAACTAGCTCAAGGTCCATTATTAGGTTCAAGTAGTGAATCAGAATCCACCATGATGGGAGTGCCCAAGCTGGTCCACAAGCTTCATTCAGGTGGTCCACCACATTTCTGTGGATTTCTCATTGATTTTTGATTGCATTTTGATTGCTTCTTTTATTTCTTATATTGTATTTTATTTTATTGCATTGCCATTTGAATTCTATGGAACCTTAACCAGTTGATTATATACGTGTCTACACATAAGTAAACCTCACCAAGTTCAATGGGACTTACTCTCAGGTAAATGCTTCAGGAAAAACATCTTATTCAAACCAAGCCTTGGTTCTTGCTTTGTTGTTTAGCAAATGTGTGTAATGCTTTTGAATTATGGTGCTGGAGGAGACTCTTGAGAGTCCCATGGACTGCAAGAAGATCAAACCTATCCATTCTTAAGGAAATCAGCCCTGAGTGCTCACTGGAAGGACAGATCCTGAAGCTGAGGCTCCAATACTTTGGCCACCTCATGAGAAGAGAAGACTCCCTGGAAAAGACCCTGATGTTGGGAAAGATGGAGGACACAAGGAGAAGGGGACGACAGAGGACGAGATGGTTGGACAGTGTTCTCGAAGCTACCAGCATGAGTTTGACCAAACTGCGGGAGGCATGCTCTGGTCCATGGGGTCACGAAACGTCGGACACGACTAAACAACAACAACAACAACGTGTGTGTGTGTGTGTGTGAGAGAGAGAGAGAATAACCTGTTTGAACGATTTCTCCTTGCGCTGGTAAGCATTTATAGGAGAGGTTAGAAAAGCAAACAACCAGGAACACACACACCCGTCTCCCTTTGTGGCAAAATTTAATTTAAATAATTTAAATAAACATGCACATGGGGAAAATAAAGTAAGAGAGGGATCGAATTAAGGGCATCAGATTCTCTTTGCCTGACTTGCCACTGTCTTCACTCCCAAAGTAAACAAGGGTAGAATACACCCATTTCTTCTCAGTTACTATTTCTTCTCACTCTGCCATCCTGCTGGTCTCGTTTCTTATCCTGATCCTCCTAGAGGGAAGAAACCACCCACATCTTCCTCCTCTCACTGCTAAAGACAAGCACTGCCTGAGGGTTTTTTTCAAGAAGCAGGAGCCGCTAGCAAGGAAAATTCTAGTGAGCAGGCTGGGGCTTCGAATGCGAACGGGAAGCATTTGGCTGTTATGTGCTGTGGCCATTTCCACTCACAAATTACCTAACACGCTATGACCAGAGTGGACACTGGATGCTGAATAATTGGATGGTGGGCAGCCCAAATATGAGAACTGGAAAGTGAACTACTGGGGTTGGGGAGGGCTTGTTCCATTGTCTTCAAGTGCCCACAACCTGCTTGTAGTCTCCCTCATCCCTGATGCCAGCAGGAGCGAAGTAGGGGTCTAAGGCACTCTGTCAAATGTCTCATAATACTAGAAATCAGGAGCATTCAGTGAAGATTCGGACAAAGAAAGTACTCCTTCACATTAGGGCTGGGGAATATATTGATATATCATCCAAAACCAGTTTGAAGTCCATATCATGTATCAGCTTCATAGTTTTGGACCCGGCAATATATTGCGAATCATGATGTGTGTGTGTGTGCATGCTATGCAAAAATCACAATGTGGGGAACACTGTGAAGCCAGGCAAAATCCATCCTTATTTTAGACATTGTGATATTATCAGTATATCGCAGCATTTAGCTGGTGATATATCACAGTGTTGGATTTCCCAGCCATACTACACACAGCATTGTTAAACTATGGAATCTGCATCACAAGAAGCAGTAATGGCCAAGAACCTTAATGACTATAAAAGAAAACTCAAGGCCTCCATGGAGAATAAGGCGCCTATTGGTTCCTAACCCTGCTGGCTCATGTCAAGGTAGTATGCTTCTGAATACCAGTTACTGGAAACCACATGAGAATCACGCTAATTCATTACAAAGCATTCAATGGCATTTTTGACTTTGAAACTTAACAGGTGCATACGTGCAAAGCTGTTTGCATCTTTTCAGGATAGATTGTACTTTGCTTCGCTGCTTATTGGTTTATCTAATTAGTTATGATTGAGGCTTTTAAATGGTATTAGGAATTTCCACCTGAAGGCAAGGTCATGTACTTGCCAGGCTACCTAATAAACGTAAAAATCAATATTGGGCATGAAATTTAACGGCTACCCTCAATAAATTTAGGATTTTAAAAATACTCGTTCTATATTGATGTGAAAAGAGTTTAATATTTCAACAGAAGTAAAAGGCAAAGATTTATATAGTGTGGGACATATTTCTGCCAATTCAGCACTGAACGACAATATAAAATGCTCTACCTATTTAATCAAAATATGTTTCTGATTTATTAACCATCAGGGTATATCTTGGTATTAACTGATGCAGTTAAGTTACTATCCCTTAATACTTGCATGTCATGCATTTGATACTGACAATGTTTGACCCTGTATGGAACAGAAATTTAACCGTGCCTTCTCAGTTGAGAAGGAACGCTGGAGAAGCTTGCTTAAAATATTTCATCTCACTTGGAAAGGGCAAGTTTCAACAAATATTACTTTAAATGTTTAGAGGGGGTGACATTGTCCAATCAAAATAGTTCTAGCTCAACTGGTTTGCTTATCAGGTTGGAGCCATTGCTGGCTAGCGTAACTGCATGTTTTTTCCTAAATAATATTTTGTTTGCTGGGGTGTGGGAGAATATGATTGAGTTTATTTTTTAAAAAATTGATTACTGGGATGTAGAAGAAAACCAGCAGAATATGATTTACACTTGAACCCTCTTCCTTCAAGGCGTTCAGAGTAGCTTAAATAGTCTCTTGTCCAAGGCTCATAAAACCTGTATCTGATCATATACAGTTGTACCTTGGTTTTTGAACGCCTTGCAACTCACGTTTTGGCTCCTGAATGCCGCAAACCCCGGAGTGTTTCAGTTTGCGAACTTTTTTGGAAGCCGAATGTCTGACATGGCTTCCGATGGAGTGCAGGAAGCCCCTGCAGCCAATCGGAAGCTGTCCCTTGGTTTTCGAATGCTTTCGGAAGTCGAACAGAGTTCTGGAACAGATTCAAGGTACGACTATACTTTGAAGACTATTCATTGACTGTGGGCAATCTCAATAACAAAATTCCCCCTATCATTCAACAGACATAGCAGAAAACTAAAATAGGACTTCATCTTAAGTGAACTTGCTTTACTGAGATCAGACATAAAACCAACAGACCCTTCGGTTTCTGGTTGTAATTTCTTCTCCTTCTGTGTTTGAATATGGTCCAAGATCACAATGCCAATACTCCTACAGACAGATGAGGCACTCACTTTTAGGATTTCACAAGCCTTAATGCTCACATTTGTTACATGCTGAAGGCATGCAATAAATCTTTTGGGACAAGGTGCTTATTACGCCCTAGCATATTACTGAGCACAATTCAAAGTATTCCTGTTAAGCCCTAAATGGCCCTATTGTTCAGCCCAAGTACCGAGGCCCAGCTCTGAGGGCCTTCTGGTGGTTCCCTCATTGCAAAATGTGACGTTACAGGGAACCAAGCAAAGGGCCTTCTCAGTAGTGGCGCCTGTCCTGTGGGACGTCCTCCCATCCGATGTCTAAGGGCTAAACAACTATCTGACCTTCTGTAGACATCTGAAGACAGCCCTGTATCAGGAAGTTTTTAATATCTGATGTTTCACTGTTTTTTATGAGCTGCTCAGAGTGGCTGGGGCAACCTAGCCAGATGGGTGGAGTACCAGTAATAAAAATTTCCAGAGACACAGTTGATGGAATCTTTTGAGGAACTGGAGATGGCGTTTATAAATGGTCCTGTTTCATAAGCATATAGTAAGGTTGGTAGTACAATAGCTTTGTAAACAAGCATTTTGGCTTCCCTGAGAATGTCCCAGTCCTCAAACACTCTGCACTTCAATCAGGAGAAAGCCACACTCGCAGAGCTGAGACGATGCTGGATTTCAGCATCAGTGTGGCACTTGTGGAAAGATAACTGCCCATACTGGAAGAAGCAAAGATCACCAGTGTCGAAGCAATGAGTCTTCAACATCAACTTTGTTGAACTGGTCATGTTGTGCGGATGTCTGATTATCGTCTTCCAAAGCAACTACCGTATTTTTCGCCCTATAGGACGCACCTAGTTTTCAGGGGGGGAAATCAAGGGAAAAAATATGAATTCCCCCACCTCCCGCAAAAGCCCACAGGAGACCCACGTGACTCCTGCGGGCTTTTTGACCAGGAGGGAGAAGGGACTGAAACGGCCAGTCAGTCCCTTCTCCCTCCTCGGGGAAAAGCCCCCAAGAGCGGCGTGCTCTTTAAAGGGTGTGCGGCTCCTGCGGGCTTTTCTAGGAGGTGGGGGAATTCCCCCACCTCCTAGAAAAGCACGCAGAAGCCGCAGAGCCCCTTTAAAGAGTGCACGGCTTTTGCCTGCTTTTGTGGGAGGTGGGGGAATTCCAAACTTAAAAATGGAAGGTGCAATGCTGGTGGTCAACAAAAGAGGTTTAAAGACTCTTTCAAGGCAAATCTGAAAAAAATGTAGTATAAACACCAACAACTGGGAAACACTGGCCTGCGAGCGCTCCAACTGGAGAACAGCCTTTACCAAAGGTGTCATGGGCTTTGAAGATGCTTGAACTCAGGACTAAAAGAAAAAATGTGCTAAGAGGAAGGCATGCTTGGCACCGTGATAAAACTCCCTCCCAGAAACCTATGTCCCCACTGTGGGAGGATGTGTGGATCCAGAATTGGTCTCCACAGTCACTTACGGACTCACTGCCAAAACCATGTTCATGGAAGACAATCTTACTCGGATACGAGTGATCTCCAAAGAAGACAACGACTAGTAATTAATAACTAGAGAAGACTAGTAATTATTTATTATTTTTATTATTATTATTACTATTCCATAGGCACATTGATACAATGGCACATTTCCATGTACTTATTGGCAAAACTATGTGACTTATTTTGCAGTTGCACCAGATCCAGTAGAACTTATTTCCAAGTAACTGCAGGGTAACATAGCATTCCTGTGACCTTAGCTACACCAGTATAATTTAGCCAGGATCCCATATGTACTTCCAACACCGGAGGAAGGGGAAGAGTTAGAACTATAAAAACCTGATGGACTAGATGGAATGGATAGAAAGGACTGACATAACCCGAGACCTGGAAGTAGAGACGTTGGCTGAAGATTGGAAGAAAGTTTTAAAAAAAATATTTTGGGAATTAGTGTAAAATTAATGAGTGTTAGGGAAAATGTTGGAATGAAACTATTTGGCTTTAGTAGAAATGATATAAGGAGTTATGTACAAATAAGTATTAAGTTTTAAGGCTTTTTATGGTATGATAAGGTTAAAATAAATTAAGGTAAATTTAATGACAGAATACAGTGAAAGATGGAAAGGATTTGCTGAGTTAATTAATAGGTTAGACTGTTATACAACAAAAATTGAGAAAGATGGAAAGAATTTGCTGAAATAATTAATTAAACTAGAATACAAAAAGGGAGGTGTGAGGAGGTCAATGAAACAAGTAAATGAAAGATAATGATATGGAATATTGGATGTGTGTTTTAATGTTATTGTTCTTTTTTGCTATATTGTTGTATTGTTTTTTATGTTTTTCTTTTTATATATTACGTCCTGTTAATTTTTTTGTTGTTTTCTTTTCTTCTTTTTTCTGTAATTTTTAAACTTCTAATAAATATCATTAAAAAAAAAAGAACTATAAAAACCATAGCTACAATGCTACCCATTCCCCCAGCGCCCAAGGCAACACCACTGGCACAAACCAATCACAGAGTAGCATGCCAACAATGCCTTGATAGCCATGCATAGACTGACCCATTCCACACACAGCAATAGGGAAACATCTCCAAGACCTCACCCCCGAGCCATACACAACAGGCAACCCACCAATCACTACTGAAAGAGCCCCTAGGGCAAGCAGCAATTCAGCAATAAGGAACGTCTGGAAATCCCTCTACAAATAGGTGTTCAAATTGACCTGTATCACACAACTATTGCTAATACAGTCGTACATTGGAAGTTGAACGGTATCTGTTCCAGAAGTCCGTTCGACTTCCAAAACGTTTGAAAACCAAAGCGCAGCTTCCGATTGGCTGCAGGAAGCTCCTGCAACCAATTGGAAGCCCCATCAGAAGTTTGGCTTCCAAAACAGTTTGCAAACCGGAACAGTCACTTCTGGGTTTGCGACGTTCAGGAGCCAAAACATTCAGGAACTAAGCTGCTCAACTTCCAAGGTATGACTGTAACCAGGCTTTTGACTGCACAACAGGGAGATGCCTCAAATAGGGACACATCTGAGGAGTGTCAGAGAGGTAGCAGCGCAGTCAGACGGACAGCTCACAGGACACATGCTCCTTTGATTATTGCCCCAAATTTTGTCATCTGTTCTCCCTCCCTCCCTCAACTAAATGCTTCGTTCATTGCAGCAGCAGCAACTCAGGAGAACCTGCCAGCTTAACAGAGGACAGTTACCCTAAGTTATGGTAGGTTAAGACCCCATCCTTCCCAGAATCATATCTCAAGGTAAGAGAAGGCAAGAAAGAACTTTGGTGGATAGAAGTGATCTCTCTCTGCTTATCCTCACTAACAAAGTGGACAGCATCATTTTAGCAGGTTCTGAAAGACACATGGCATAAGAGTTGTCACCATTCTTAGCTTAGGATTCCTGTGATCTTGAAAGTTTCACGGCAGCTCAGATGTCATTTACCCTATTGTGCCACACTGCATTCACAACTGCCGAGCAAGCAACTTGCAAAGATGCATGAGCCCACTAGAATATCAAGTTGGCAACGCCACAGAGGAACAGCTGGAATCATACTGGTTACTACTGCTGGTACACTTCTTTTGCTCACTGCACGGCAACAGGAATAAGAGGTATGTTGCTTGTTGCACCTGCCTGAAAGCTGCCCAGGAAGAGGCGAAAAGGCAGCAAAGATGACAGCAGTTGACAGGAAGGTCTTGGACCTAGATGTCCAGTATGCGTTTGTGAGAGTGCTGCCACCTAGCTGCTCCTCAGAGGAACACTCTTCTCCCAGCTAGGGAACTGCAATGTGTAGTGACTGACTGACCTCCACGTGGCCGGGCTGCAATTCTGCAGAGTGAAGGGTGTTATGATAGCTTAGTCAATAGTAAGGATGGTTTGAGAGGAGTGCCCTTCAATCACTAGAGAGCTTACCTGAATTTGATGGTTCACAGACCCCAATGCCCCTCCTTCTACACAGTGCCTTCTAACCATGTGATGGTGTCACCAGCTGCTGAGGAAGGATTAGCCAATACACCGCTGAACACTGTAAAGGACAGAGGGTGGAAAGTGGGAGAGAGACATGGGAGACATCTGTAGCAGCCATACTTTAAAGCTTAAGTCAAGCTCCCCCCATCTACTTACCTGCGGAGTGGTACAAAAGTTCTTGCTGGGTGTCCTGAGGGTCTTCACAAGTTTTATTCTTAAGCATTTCTCCACAGTTCTCAACATCAACATTCCCTTTGGTGTGCAGGGCTTAAGACCAGAGATAAGAGCTGCATGTGCTGGCATCTGAGAAATGGACTCCGTGTTAAGGATTTTCTACACTATTCTATGCATGCTGTGATTGGCATCACTGCAGTGATGTGAGCAGAGTGGCAGGAAGACTTTTCTGACTCTCCATAGGAATTTTTTTGATTTACACGATCTCCTTTGTTGGTTACAGATAGGTAGCCGTGTTGGTCTGCCATAGTCAAAATAAAAAAATTCCTTCCAGTAGCACATTAAAGACCAACTAAGTTGGTCTCCTTTGTTGGTGTAACTTAAATCGTCGGTACTCAAGGGTAGAATCTGAAGGACCTGTTCGATTCACACTAAGCCTGCTCTTCCCCCAGTGACACTCACCTTTGACAGCTGTGCCAACAATGTTGAGTCAACATCAGCAAAACCTTGATGCTGACATTATATCACTAGCATGGGCTATGCAGAAAATCCTAGAGGGCTCAAAAGTTGTCATAAATTGAGCATGGTGCTGTGCCCTTAATATAACCGTTTTCCCGTAAGAATCGCAGGGTTATTATTACCTAAATAAAGACTTAAGTTAAGGACTTAAAGAAATTAACGCACCTCAGATTTTAAAGTAATTTATTGGAAATAGTTCTTAGATTACAAACAAGCATTTCTCATTTACAGAATGTGCTGACAGCTAATGGTAAGAAATGTAGCCTTCCAGTCACCTGCCCATCAGCAATGCAACCCTGCAAAATTACAGAGTAATTTACCTAGTTAACTTTCCCCTCACGTAGCCCTTTAAGTAGTTTATTTGTGGTCCAATTACCTGTTTGTGAAGGCATTCCCTGGAAGAGTGCCCAGCCTTGTATTTACCTCACTATGTTCTGCAACAAGATGGATACTTCTGTTGTGTCTACTAGCCTGTGAAAATACAACCCACTTACTCTTACATTGTTTTGATTTCTATGAAATGAAAATGCTGTAGGATTCTTTTAAAAAAAGATTTAAGTCACAGCAATATAAAACTCTGGATTGGTTAACTTATTCAGCTGAACTGGGGAACTATTCAGGATGCAGGCATGTTAGTGCTCTTTGGGTGGGCTATCAAGAACATTATAGTATCGTGGAACAAGTCAGCATGTGATGTTTTACACTTAAGTTTCAGTTGCTCCCAAGAGGATTAACCACCCCAAAGAAAGGAATGATGACATGAGAAACATTGACACTCAAGTACAGCATAACAACAATTAAGCATTTTGTAAAACTTCTGGTGCTTTTTAAGACTGAAGAGGTTTGTTCATTTATGTATATGGTCAATTAAACCATTGGTTTTAACTACATTGTTTTATTAAAACAATATTCCAAGAAGCATAGGGTAAGATCTTCTATCAGAACAATTTGAGACTTATTAAGTTGCCACATGCTAAGGTCAAGCTAAGCTACCACATACAGATGTTCTTTTTAGATAAGCAAAAACCACAGCACACATCCATTGACCGAGTTGCTTGAGTGTGTTTTGAACTAGTCATACAATCACTGTTTGATAAGCTTAACTTCTCCATTTTAAATAAAACAACTTCCATTTATACAGAAGAAACATAAGAAAGATCGGTGTTTACATATAATGCAGTCACTAAGTATCTACACTGCTTACACTTTAATATACTAACATAAAGCATGGGTTTGATTCACAGAATAAGTAGGTCCACGATTGTAAGTTAACAATAACTCTTTATTGCTTTATACATGTGGTGCTTTTTCAAGGCACTGTGGCATGGACTAAAAAACTTGGAATGACTTGTGAAGGAACCTGGAATGACATATGGTCAACATGGAAAGTTCTTCAGAAGCAAGACGACAGCTAATTTAAATTCCAAGTTATCAAACATCAGGAATGAGAGTTCATAGTTCACAGGAGAAATATAACAATCTTGTTTAAGGATCAGCTCCTTCACATGCCCATTCTGATACTCTGAATAATCTGGAAGATAGCTGCAAAAGGAAACAGGTTTAGATGTTGCTATGTTAGAATATATCAAATGACGCACATTTTAAAGAGTTATGTACATTGGCATTGTATTATACACCAAGTAAAACAGATTTCAGAAAACCTTTGAACAAGTTCCACTTGATTTTACTAAGCTGTGTAAGACAGAACATTTTACTACTCCCAATTTTATATAAGTATCTTCCAAGAAAGCCACATTAGAAAGACCAAGTGAAGTGTGAAACTATACCATATGGCACAAAATTTTGCCTGTTTTCTCAGCTGAAATCAACCTATTTTAATTAGCAGTTTTGATTTCAGCAATATGACTTCCCACTCAGTCCTACACATAATAACTCAGAAGTGAACTGATCCATGTACAGTAGTACATACTCTCAGGTAAGTGTGGCTAGGAAGGCTGTTTTAAAAGAAAGCAATGGTTGACAATGTAAATCTTCCTGTTTTCAGCATAGTGTATAAAATTGCTATTGGCAGCACATTTGTAACCTATTAGTTTAGATCACTGCTTGCTACCTCAACAACTAAGTAGCCACAATAAGGGGTATAAGCATGACATTTAAAAACAGCTATGAACCCACAATAAAATACCAGTCTCCTCCATTTGTGAAGTAGGCAAAGTTCATGTGAATAAAGCCCCTCATTTAAGTAATAATAACTATTACTCTCCTTATCTTATTTGTAACCATCAACACAACTCCTAAGGATATAAAAAATGGAGCCGATAAGCTTATAGAAGTAGGTGAACCATCACATATTATTAACAGTGTTCCCTGACGGTGTTCAGGAAATCTGTTTTGCATACCCTTTCTTTCTTTTTGTGAAGCTCTGTCCTGAGCCACCTGGTGTACCGGAAAAATTACCTTACTTGCAATTTAGCTATTTAAATGGGTAAGTCTCAAATACCAACTTCCAAAAGGCCAGCTATATTAGTCTGCTGTGCAAACCTGAACACAGGTATATTAGACAGACAATACCACTGGGATTTGTGGGTCACTTCTGGGAAAACAAACTTAAAAGACAGCATTGAGAAACTAAAATTCTAAGGATGCCTTTATCTTTTGCAAGTCCTTATTGCTACAGATGTACATAAAGATCAGTGGGGGTTATTCAGAAAAAGTGGGCAAATATCACTAGCCCAATCAAGTTAGGCAACATGTGTGTATGTGTAGAGGGATTCCAATATATTGTCTAGTAATTTTAAGCAGGTTTTTTTAAAACACAAACCAGCATAGCTATGATGAAAAAGTACCAATGTGAGAACCTAAGAGCTAAATTGGTAACTCCCGGTAACTGAATAAGGTCCAATGGTAGAGTTGCCCATATGGCAGAGTTGCCCATATGGCACTCAACGCCAGCAGCAGCCATAGGGGTCCACCTTGCCCAGCAAATCCGCTACACCTCTCCAGATGTTTCGGAACACCTGCTCCCCATCTCACCACTTGCGAGAAGCAGTGCTGCCCCCCTTTTAGGCAAAAACACCTTCCACCACTCAAAAAGAAAAAGCCTCTTCTAAGAGAACAGTTTCCTTCTCCCTGATCACGTCTTGGCAAATATAACCAACAATTTGAGGACCACAAACTGCTGGACACCCGAGAAGCACAGGGGAACATCTGTGGGAAGCAAACAAGTGTCACCGCCATCCAAAAAAACTTCTTGAGAGGAAAGCAGCTTGTTTACCTTTGCTAACCCAAGACCTTTCAGGCGGGAAGGGGTTCCCCACCTGAAAACCAACCCCCACCCCACTAAAAAAAAATCCAATTCCCTTGATGGAGATGGTGGACAAGGGGCCCGATCCCGCCCAGCTGCCAGCGCTTACCCGATCCGCACACCACGAAGATGAACAAGGCCAGCAGCCAGGGCCCCACCGACGCCTTCTCTTCGGGGGCGTTTCTCTGTGGGAAGAGCCAGCGCGTCAGGACGGCTCGGGTGAGGAAGAAGAAGAGGAGGAAGAAGGAAGAGGAGGAGGAGGGGGGGTTCTTTCGGGGGCAGCCGTCCCTCAGCGGCCGGGGGAAGGGAGGCCACAACCCCCCCCCAGTCTCCCCCCATCCTCCTCTTCCTCCTCAGCCCCTCAGGAACCGGTTAAAGGCGAAGCCCCCCCCCCTCCCACACAGCCTCCCATCTTCCTCGCGCGTTTCCCCCTTCAGAGGCTGCTTCCCGCGCGAGGGGCAAACCGGCAGGGGGAGACGGGCCCCTGCCCTCCCCGGTCGCAGGAGGGCGCTGAGGGGAAAGGGGAGAAGAGGCTTCCGAGGCCTCCTCCGCGAAGGAGCCCCTACCGAGGTCTTGGCCACGTTCCCGCGCTGCGTGATGTTCTTGCTGTGCTTCTCGTTGGCCATCCGGATCCGCTGCTTCGCCACCATCTTGGCCGCCGCCGAAGCTGCTGCTGCCTGACAGACAGACGCCGCGACTGAGCTGTGGCCGCGCTGCTTGTGTGAGGAAGAGGATGAAGCGCGCGAGGGGAGGGCAGCGTGAAGGGAAGGGAGGGGGGAAGAGACTGAACCGCCTGACGCGCTCCCTCCGGCCGAGCCGCCGCGTAAGCAGCAAACTGCCCCTCGCGCAGGCCCCGCCCTCCGGAAGCGGGGAGGCGGAGCCGCCGCCGCCAACCCGGAAGCGACCGCCTCTCCCCTCAGGTTTTTCTCTTCTTCGTTTCGCCGTCTAACGCTAAAGGTGGCCGGCAGAAATGGGCGGTGGCCGCGTGACGTGGGAAACTCTCCGCCCCGCCCCTCTCTAGAGGTTGCTACACGTCACCCCGGAAAAAGGCGTCCGCTCTTGAGCTGGCGGAGGAGAGACGTGTACTGTCCTGAGCCGTGACCCCCGCGACCCGGAAGGAGAAAAGGTTGGGCCTGGCTCAAGATGGCGCCACCCACGCCGCTTCTGGCAGGTGGGTTGAGGCGGGCGAATCCATAAGTTGCCTGTTTTTTTAACAAATCTTTTTTATATTTTTCGATGTAGCGCCGCGTGCATTATGGCGGGTGCTCTGGGGCGCTGCGTGTTGTCCCCGTGTCCGTTTCAGCTGCATCCTCGTGCCGGAGTTGCGCGAGGGAAGTCCTGCGCGTCGCGCAGGGCGATCCTAAAGGTCTCCCGGGGAAGCGCCGTTCCTCAGTAGCGGAGCGCATTCATACTCAAGCGGGCGGCTGCTGCTCCTTGAGGAATAGGCAGGCGGGGCAAGACTTCGGGACGGAAGTCCAGGGCCCCCCTAAGCTAAGCAGAAAGAGCGCGCAAGACTCCCAAGGCGACAGCGCTAGCTTACTGCACTTTGAAGCAAGTTAAGCATGACACGTTGTCAGCTAAAGGAATTTGTGTGTCTCCCCCCCGCCCCCCTAAAATCGTTGTCCAGAGCCGTGAGAGTCCCTAACTTCATCACTGAAGACAGTAACTGAGCTTGATGGACTAATGGCATGGCTTGGTCTAAAGCAGATTCTTATTAATTTACCGTATTTTTCGCCCCATAGGACGCACCGGCCCATAGGACGCATCGAGTTTTTTGGGGGGGAAATAAAGGGGGAAAAAATTCCCCCCCCAGGCGCTTGTGGGGCCGGCAGCGGGGAGAAGCGCTCTTCTCCCCGCAGCCCGCCTTCAGATCAGGTCCGGGGACAGCGAGGAGACGCGCTGCACCTCCCAGCTGTCCCCGGAGCTTGCGGGGCAGGCAGCGGGGAGAAGCGCTCTTCTCCCCGCCGCCCACCTTCAGATCAGGTCCGGGGAGAGCGGGAAGTTGCGCTGCGCCTTCCCACTGTCCCCGGAGCTTGCGGGGCTGGCAGCAGGGTCTCCCCGCCGTCAGCCTCCAAACCACTGCGGGATGGCGGCGTTCCGCCTCCCTCTGTCCCCCGACCCTGTGGGGCTGGCGCTGGGGCTCTCCTGAAGCCTGGAGAGCGAGAGGGGTCGGTGCGCACCGACCCCTCTCACACTCCAGGCTTCAGTGAAAGCCTGCATTCGCCCCATAGGACATTTCCCCTTCATTTTTGGAGGGGAAAAAGTGCGTCCTATAGGGTGAAAAATACGGTACTTAGATGCAAAGACCTAAAAAGCTTATTGGGGCTTCTTCAAATGCAAGCGTGTATGAGTTCTATCGCCTTACTCGGAGGTAAAGGGCAAGGCACCCAGTGTGGCTTCCTCCTACTCAGTATTCCTAGGATCACACTCTTAGATGTTTTACCTGGGACTGAGGGCCACTGAGTTTAATAGGGCTTCTCTACCAACGAGTAAAGCTGCAGTCTTATCCATTTAGTCTGTGGAGCAAATCCTAAGCGATTTTTCTAATGAGGAAATATGCATAGGATCAGGCTTTACAGCAATGATATGGACAGTTGCACTTGCTTATGTGCATGCACACGCAAAATACACCCCCCATCTCCCTTTTGAATCTCATCTGTGGATGTCAGTTTCAGACTCTATTGCCTCTCCTAAGTTAGAAGGGCCATAGCTCAGTGATTGAGCAACTGCATTGCATGCAGAAAGTCCCATGTTCAGTCACTGGCATTTGCATGAAGGACTAGGAGAGACTCCTTCCTGAAACCCTAGAGCAGGGGTCTGCAACCCGCGGCTCCGGAGCCGCATGTGGCTCTTTTACACCTTTGCCACGGCTCCGGGGTGGATACTAGCGAGGGGAGGAGGCGCATTGTGCGCCCCGACACTCCCCACTGTGGCGGGCGCTGTACTGGCTGTGACGTCGCATGGGGGCGGTGCATGCGTTAGTCACGCACCGTCCGGACGTCACCTTCCCGCCCGCTGTCAGATCGCGGCTCCGGAGATATATTTGTTTTAAATGTCGCAGTGGTTTTGCGGCTCCCAGGTTTTTTTCCCTTCGGAAACGGGTCCAAGTGGCTCTTTTTGTCTTAAAGGTTGCAGACCCCTGCCCTAGAGAGCTGGCAGTTAAGTACAGTACTGAGTTAGATGGACCAATAGCTGACTCGGCAAAAGGTAGTTTCTTATGTTTCTATGTAGAAGTGGGTTCAACAATGCAGTAATTGCGCTATTGGGATTCAGTATTTGATGTAAAAATTCCCAGTAGATAACATTTTTAAGTCATTAATGTGACCTGATCTCAAAATTATTATATTTAAGCCTAGAGTATCTGAAAGCAACATAGGACAGAGTTCCTATACTTTTTATAATTTTAATGATTTTGGAGGGTAATGTATGTCATGCCATAAGCCTGCAAGAGGTGAGAAACTTTGTGCCTTCTTAAACTACAAAATTAAAGGTGCGGGAGCCCTATGTGTCATACTGTGGTTGCCAGGTTACAACTGAGACAGGTTTTGAAAGTTAGGCTGAAGGAGATAGTGCCATCTTTGCAATTTTTTTCTGTCCCAATTTTCTATTGAGTTCTTTATTTGCAGTTCCCCCTTCTTTTTTATAGCAAGCAGAACTCATAAGTTTTAAAGGAAAACGTAGGTGCTCTGGTGATAGGGTTCAGCTTGTATTATATAGGGTAGTACTCCTTTTGAAAAATCAGGCATGTAGTCTTGGGGTACTCCTGGACCCAGCTTTGTTCATGTCTAGACAGGCGGTGGCAGCTGTGGGGGGTGGGGGTGCTTTTTACCAAGCTTACATTGGTGTGGCAAGTGCACGCATTTCTAGGAAGCTCAGACCTGCTTTAGTTATGTATATAATGAGTAATTACAGCAAAGTCAATGGGCTAGTTTGCACATAACACTAAACTATGGTTCATTAAACCATAGCTTAGTGTTATATATGGACCCTGCTCATCAGCTTAACTATGCCTTGATTGCGGACAACAAATCATAATCTGAAGCCATGCTTCGCTGTTGGCTTACAAATCTTGGTTTGTTTTAACTATGGCTTGGAGATGTGTATTTGTTTGATGACCTACTCCGGTTGCTCACCCAAAGAACCAGTAGCAAATGAGACAAGAGCAGCATGAAACAATTTTTGGAGAAATTTTTATTTGTATGATCATTTGTGTGAGAACTTGTGGTTAACCTGCGGTTTGTTAAATAAAACATGGCTTGGTATTGTGTCAACCAGGCTTATGTGAGACCGCCTCTGAAAAATCTCTGGAAACTTCATCTGGTCCAGAATGCAACAGTAAGGTTATTGATAGGTGCCCATCCCAGTGAATGTGTGACTGCCATTTATTTATATTCAATCAACAATTCTAATTCTCAGTATAAACTTGGCCATTCCCCTGCAAAGATACAAGTATTCAAGCCTCAAACTTTGACTGTATTCAGACAGTCATTTTTCTGCTTAATAGGCCTAGATATGTGTGAAACACTTCCCTATGCTCACAGCGACTTCACTTATTCCTTTCTAGCATGAATAATCAAATCAGGAAGCCTCTTATTTCACCATCATTTCCCTTTTGTCCAAACTAGGAAACTGGCTACCAACTTCAGAAAAAGCACAGTTTGAAGTTGAGTTTATGACTGTTGCTTGTTCTGAAGCTGCCAAACTATAAAGCTGATTCAGATGAAGTGGGAAATTGTTATTTGAAGGCTTGAGGAGCAAAGGGGCACCTACTAATATTAATATTTCAGCTTATTAATGTGAGGTATGATCATTAAAATAGGCTTTTGTTATGTAAACATTGAGTGCTAATTCTATTAGTGTGAAATAAATGCTTTTTTTTTGCTAGTGCGAGGATCTGAAGGACTCTATATGGTGAATGGGCCTCCTCTTTTCACAGAGAATACAGCATTTCAAAGGTACTTCACTTTTCTCTATTGTTAAGTGCTATTTTTAATTGGAATTTTATTTATTTATTGAAAGCATTTCTAAAACATTGTAAGCAAAAGCATAACACAAAGACAATAAAACAGTGTCATAAAAACAAAGATACAACATAGAAAACAGTGAAACAGTATAAAAACAAAAAATCAGTAATAATAGGATCCAATGTTATGAGTCAGACAGCCTGCTCAAGGAGATCTCTTTACGAGGTGGTGGCAACTGATGCTTCACATAAATGATCAAAACTATATCTAATTGATTAAATTCAGATGTTAATAACAAGTAAGAATTGGTATACTTATATACTGCTAGGGATATTTATCGAACACAGTCTATTAATATTTTTCTATGCATTTTGTGTCATATACTTTAATTGTGATAGAAATGTATTTGTTTTTCCAGGGAGTCTGGGAAAAACAGCAAAGTTTTTGCTTTCAGCAAGGATGGTTCCCTTTTTGCTTGGTGCAATGGAGAACAGTCAGTATAACTCCTTCTTTTTTAAACATTTGTTAAGAAGTTTGGGGGCCTATATTAAATTGTGCAAAGTGTGTTAAAAAATTGCTTGAGGAAGGAAAATTGCTACAAATACATGTATTTGTAGGTATGTTCATTCAAAACCAAACTCAGTCAGTTCTCAATTGGACTTCCAAGAAGAGTGGACAGGATTAAAGCTTTACCAACACATACAATTCTGTCCAATTTATGCATTGCTTTCCAGATGGTAGGATTAGATTGGTAGAATTGACAGCCTAAAATGCTTGAATCATGGATGCAGTTGGGCAGGCTTAGCTTACTGAAATGCATTGACCTAAGCATGTGTAGGATTGTAGTTTCTGAAACTGAATATCCTCCCCTTTCCATTTTGAATTAGTACATTTCCAGAGATGTTAGTTCTGTTTTGTCGTTCTTGGAGTATTGTATTGCACATGTGTGCCATTCTCAGCAGTTTAGATATCACTTAACATATAGCAGATGGGACTGTTACTGTTTAACCTGAGGCCAGCTCCCCAATCTTACTTTGTGCCAATTGGGACGAAGTAGTGTGTGAATAGGCCAAAAATAGAAAGGTTCTCTTATCACAGTCATTTGCAATGTGACTCTTGCATGACTTCAGTCTCAAGGGCATGGTAGTGAAACGTGTGCACACGAGTCTTTGAAGGTTTGGAGTTTGGTGGTTACACACTGAGGAAACTTAAGCAGCAGGCAACCTGCAGCCCTCAGCCTAATATGTGATTGTCTGGGAGGGAACAAAATGGTGGAAAGAGGTGGCAGAGAGAGAAGGGTTTCCCTATCTACCTTTGGCCTTGGATCTGCCTGTTGCTGTCATACTATTGCTAAATTACCCACCAAAGGAATGCAACCTTGATAGGAAAAAAAATTATATTAGTGAAATATTGAACAGTATGGTAAGTGGAAATATAGTTCTATATTCTATTAAGTGGTTCAAAAGAAAGCAAATTTGGCACTGAACAAATAAAGCCTGCTATAAATTAACCACCCTAATCAAGCTTTGTTGAAGTTACCTCTTTTGCTTCCAGAGTAAACATCGTGAATGTCACCAGCCATGAGGTGCTGCGTTCTTTTGATCAGCCAAAGACAGTTTGCCTTGAATTCTCTCCAAAGAGCAATGTCCTGGTAACATGGCAGCCCTACACAAGTGAGTACTTCAGGTGTCTGCTCCAGCTTCCTTCAGTGTACACATGGCTGCAGTCGTGCATGTTGTAAACATTGGAAGGTTCATAAATACGGCAACCTTTTGTATGCTAGGATTGTAAGAATACAGAAGAAAAATCAAAAAGCTTCCTTCTGAAGTGTCATAGTAATAAGTTGTGTATGGTACCTTTGACTTTCCTTTTTCCAATTTCCCATTGCTATGCCCTTCAATATGGACTGCAAGCTCTTCAGGAGAGGGACTTGCATTTTCTTCCTTAGGATCCCCCCTCCCCACCACTTATTCTCTGTTGTTAGTGTCAGCCAGCCTTCCCCAATCTTGTGCCCATCAGAGGCTTTTGACTCCAGCTCCCATTAGTTGTAGCTAGCATAGCCAATGAGGGCTTATATATTTGTAAAATTTATTACCTGCTTTTCACCAGAGGCAGGTTGCAACAATTATAAAATAGATAAGAATCACTACTATAAAAAATGCAATTTTAAAATAGATAAAAATCACTTCATTTTTGAAGCACATAAAACCATTGTGCACGGTGATAAGAGCTGTAGCCTAGAGCAGCAGGTTAGGGAAGGCTACAGTAAGTTAATAATAATAATGGAAAGAATCATACTGATGGAAAGCACCAAAAAGTCATTATGTCTGATTCATCATCCAACACAGTTCAAGGCCTTCCAGACATGCCCCCAACTAAAACCAGTGCATACTCAATTAGATGTCATGCTATTTTCTTTCTCTAAAGGCAGGAGTGAGTGTGTGTCTGTGTCTGTATGTGTTTGGGGAGGGAGTTAGGGGTTTAGATCAGAGCCATAGCACAGGGAATGGATTAAAACACACCCTGCAGTTTTTTCTGCTTAAATTCTCCCCCTAAAACTGCTGTTAGCTGTGAGGTAGGGGAAGAGAGATATTGCTTGTCTACCCACCCCAGACAGTGGTTTCTAGTGACAGGGGTTCGGGTAGGCAGAGAGCAAGCATCTAAACCAGAGAATGGGTTAAAAAAAAATCATCCAGCACTGCAGCAGCCCTGATTCCATTTCCCCTGTGGCTGCTCTTAGGTAAAAGGAAATGGCATTGGCAGATCTGCAGTTGAATCTCCCATGTCGCATCTCGTTTGGCCCGCAAATGGAGAGTAAATGTATTACTGTCTGGCACAACTAGTTCCAGATGAACTCAAGCAAAGAATAGAGTGACTCTTGCCAAAAAAATGCATCTACAAAGGATTTTGACATCAGAGGGTAAATTTATCTGATAGGATAAGCCCGGGCTTTTGCTGACCCTCTAAGATTAGACCCTGTTTTATGTGATTGAATCTTCTGAATATCTGTTGTAATCCCTTTTTACATACTTTTATGTGTTTCTATATTGCTCTTTTACTGGTTTTAGGTTGTCTTTTTGTTTTAAAGTTTTAACTAGGTATTTTTTTAGACTTCACACTACTTTTGAACCATTTATGAACTATTAAGAGGTTTATAAAGGATTTTAAATAAACTTGCATATTGCATCTCTAAAGAGTGTCAGGGACTGAGAATTTTTATTTCGGAAAAAACCTGTTGTGTCTAGGTTTGTTTAAGAAGGAAAATATTTTTTCACACTTACAGATACGGGGTCCGTGAAAGCAAATGCTAAAGAAAACATCCTGTTTTCTTGTCCTTGTGTGCTAGCCTCTGGTATAGCATTCCCTATAAGGCATTAACAAAACGCATCAACAGAACCCATGGTCAGGATGTTGTAGATTAGGGAAGGAGATCTAGTGCTTATTTTGAAGGTCACCACTGCAATATATGTTGTTTGTTGTAGCTTCTAAAGATGGAGGAGCAGGAGTGCCCAACCTTCAACTTTTTGATGTGAATACTGGAAAGTTCTTAAAATCGTTCATCCAGAAAAAGATGCAGAACTGGTAAGTAGCATTCAGGATAATTTATTATTCACAAAAGCGACTTGAAAACTTTTGTACTTGAAGTTGCAGTATCTGGTTTTGTTCTGCAGTTCATAACATGGTATATTTCATTTCAAGCAACCCTGTAGATGGTGAGCAATATTTGACATCACAGAAGAAGACTTCTACTCATGCAGTAGGACTTCCCCCAACACAAATCTGCTCCAAAAGGACCCCTAAACTCCCAGAGCAGATTTTTGGGGCATGTAGGGGGTTGCAGAGTAAAGAGAGGAAGTATGCGCTTCACTGCACAAGGGACATCTGTTCTGTTGGTGAGGCGATATCAGCCTGTCTTAGCAGACCAGAATGAAAGCAGTGGGATAATTGAAAAATAGCACCAGTAACCATTTCAATACTTTTTTCCTAATTGAATAATTCTTAAACATTTTCAAACCACGTTTCTAAATCACTTGCCCCCCTCTCTAACCATTAGGTGCCCTTGCTGGTCAGATGATGAAAGCATATGCGCCAGGAGTGTTAACAATGAACTGCACTTCTTTGAAAACAACAACTTCAGTATGCAAGCCCTTTCTTGTTCTCTAGATAAGCTTTCCCTTTTAGTTTGCCTTTATTTCTCTTGTGTTTTGAGCGCCTGCATTTATCACAGTTGACCCATTCTGGGGAACCATAGCGTTTATTGAGGGCCTTGATACAGTTCTGACGCTCCCTTCTATAGTACAAAATCCACATTGGCCTAATACCTAAGGAATATTTGAATGGATGAAAATCAGAAATAGTTCTGAAAAATGTTTTTAGAAAGTGGTCCTTACAGAGGGGGCAGCAATGCCAGGTAGGTCTGTGAATTAATTGCTCCTGTGGTTCAGCCAGAGATGCATGGAAGATAATGAGAGACAAACTCTTAAGAGAGCAACCTTGTGTAAGTTCACTCGGAAGTAAGTCCCACTGTGGTCAATGGAACTTTCTCCAAGGCAAGTGTAAATGGTTGCTACTTGAATGTGGTGATGGAGGCAGATATGAGGTTGAGTAGCAACAACATCACACTGGCAGTGCAGACACACCCATTCACATTGAGGGCAAATGAGTCCTGGTAAGCCGCAGCCAAACCTGGGCTCCAGGTGGACAGTCTTGCACAGGTAACTTTTCTGAACCTGTTGCAGATGCTCTAACTAATCATGAGCAGTGCCTTACACTTGGAATTTGCCAAGGCATCAGCAGTTGGGACTCATGACCAATGCCTAGTTTAAGCATTAAGGGAGGAAGCTGCTTGCCCTTTGGGAAATGTAATGGTGTTTGGAGGCAGACTCTCAGATACATAAAAGAGATAGGAGCACTTGATTCAAAAGTGTGAAGACAGCCTGAAGCAAAGTAGCTAACTTACTCAAGAAAAGCCCAAGGACCAAGCTCTCTCATAGGGGAACCTTTTGCAGGGATGCGTACCAGAGATGGGCAAGGGCCAGAGGCAAAAAGTGTGTGATACTTTTGTACAGGCTGCATTCCAGCCATGCAAAAGTCAGAAGTTTCTACTCGCACCCACACATTGCTGCATCCTCCATACAGGCAAGCAGGAGATTATTACACATTTCATGGTATTTTACATCAATACAAGGATGGTACAGAGTAGGTCTGGTGAGGGGTATGGTGTTGGGGGATTTCTGAGAGCCTGGCAGAGGCCTGGAGGGCCATATGCAATTCTTAGGTCTAAGGTTCCTCACCTCTACTCAAGAACATAGCTAAGAGAAGAGGTTGGACCACACTTAAGCTGAGGAGCTGCTTTGAGCTGTGCCTGAATGCATGTATAAACTTACTTTTTGAACGCACCCCTTAAAATATAGACAGTTTAGCTGAAAAAGCTTTAAGAGTTGTAGAAAATGTGGTTTGTTGCTCCGATAGATAGATAGATAGATAGATAGATAGATAGATAGATAGATAGATGATAGATAGATGTGCATCATGCTGTGAGAATATATAGCTTTAGTGTAAACCAATTTTGAAGGGGTTATTCTACTACATAAAGAAGACCTTTACCATTTTGTGTGTGTTTGCTTTTTACTTGCCACTAGCATAGGCTCATCAGCAGCACAATCTAACAATTATTTAGGTAACTTTTATTAACCTGAGTAAAATTATGATTTTGCAGGTACAATTGCAAATAAACTTCATTTGCAAAAAGTCACCGATTTTGTGATATCGCCAGGGGATCAGCCAACTAAGGTGCCTCCTTTTGATTTTTATTTCTTCGACCATTTTAATTTCGTAGGAATCCTGAAAAGGTTTATGAATTATTCCGCTTCTGTCTTTTGTGCTGCTCTTAAGAATTGTATTACCAAGCTGATTAAATGTTATTGACACAGGTTGCTGTCTATGTTCCTGGAAGCAAAGGAGCTCCATCTTTCGTAAGGCTCTATCAGTACCCAAACTTTGGAGGCCCGCAATCTGCATTGGCCAACAAGAGTTTCTTTAAAGCTGATAAGGTGACGATGCTGTGGAATAGTAAAGGTATAAGAAATTTCAAATTTCCCCTGTCTTTATCTGTCAAGAAGTGAATGTATTGATTCTCTGTGTTCTTCTGTGTAGGTAACTAGTGCAAGTGTTTTGTAATTCTAAGTGCTAATTGCAGTTTTCTTCTATGACATTTAAACTATACTTGCAGCTACTCTTCCAGACCAGTCCCATCCCCTGTAACTCCCAGCATGCAGCAGTCATAGGCACCCTTCTTTGGGAGTACAATCAGACTTGCTTCTGAGTAACAGGCATTACTCAAAAGCCATTGAGACAGACTAAACTGACAAACAACATGAATTGTGCAAATCTTCCATTCATTCTAAATGGAGCTTCTATTCAGGTTCCAGATATATTGCCTGTCTTTAAAAACGTCACAAGGGATACTGTAATAGATGGATGCTTGTGATTCTTTGAGCGGTAATGCAGTCTTCGAAGCTTTGCCAAGAAAATACAACTTCATGGCACATTTTATAGTTCTCCAACAGTATCACATTAATGTGCAGAGTGCCTTTTGCACATGCAAAGGAATCTTTTGCTTTGTTTCTGTGAGTTAACTCCAGTCCTTGCACGCTAGGGTTGCTGGTATTCCAGTGAGTTGTATATAGTACAATTTTACCTTGGGTTACATACGCTTCAGGTTACATACACTTCAGGTTACAGACTCCGCTAACCCAGAAATAGTACCTCGGGTTAAGAACTATGCTTCAGGATGAGAACAGAAATCGTGCAGCGACGGCGCAGTGACAGCGGGAGGCCCCATTAGCTAAAGTGGTGCTTCAGATTAAGAACAGTTTCAGGTTAAGAACGGACCTCCGGAACGAATTAAGTACTTAACCCGAGGTACCACTGTATACTGGTCAGGAAGCAAACACGTTGGGTGGAGGTGGGTTGTGGCATTACTATAGCAAGCACAGTGGCCATAAACGGTCTTTGGGACGTTTATATAAACTCGGTGCGAATACAGCTCTGATGGCTGATCTGTGCACCGTGGCACATGAGCTCTCTTTCAAAAACAAATTAGGCAGATTTGTAAGTTGGATTTATCTTGCTAAATGATGATTCTTCAGCTATGGTGGAACAGTCCTTTGCTGCAGCAAGTAAAGCAGAAAATGGTACCAGGCTGCTGGTTTTCCCACAGTCTGTACAAATTGGTCAGTGAGAAGAAGGGGGTTCAACATGTAAGAACCTCAGAGCCCTGCTGGATCTGTCTCCCCAGCATCCTGTCTTCCACAGTGCCTGCAAGAAACTGTTGCTCTCTCTGTTGTTGTTCCACCGCCAGCAGCTGCTGCCCCTGCCATGCATTCCAGTTTCATTTTATTGAACCTTAAATTAATATCATTGGGTAGTTTGCTTTCTGAAACATTTAATTATTGTTTTTATGTCCAAATAGCTACTGCTGTGCTTGTAATTGCTAGTACAGAAGTTGATAAAACGGGAGCTTCATATTACGGGGAACAAAATCTGCATTACATCGCAACGAATGGGGAAAGTGCTGTCGTACAACTACGTAAGTGACTCTCCTAGTAATTGTATAATGAACTGAAAAATCGTCCTCCATATATGCTAAAAGATCTGTAATGTTCTTTGGAAATAAACTTCAGTCTCCTGTGTTTGCTCTAATGACCAACCTTGTACAGATTAAATTCCTTTGGACTGTTTTCGTTTTGACTTTTGCTATCTGAAGTTCTATTCATTCAGAAGAAGTGAGGAAGTGCGGATTATAGAGAGGAGATGGGGACAGGATGGAGCGCCTAATTCCGTTAAGGAGCCCCTGATTCTTGAATTGGGAAAAGAAAGTGGTTAAAACTAGGACTCCAAATCAGTTTTAAAGCCCCAACCCCCAATTGTTGAATTGCTTTTAATCTGTCGCACTTATTATAATTCAACGTATGTATAGATTACAAAGCTTAAACAGATCATCCATCTTGAGCACGTGATAGTTGGGGCGTGACAACTTAAGTAAGAAAGGGGTACCTGTTCATTTTAAGAAAGTAAAGCCCTCTTAACAGTGTCTGGACCAATTGCAATACTTTCAAATACCCCGATATCCAGAGTGTTTACTACTAATGAGACTACTCTTTAAATCTGTAAAACATGTAGACCGTTTTAACCAATTAAGGTTTTTAATTGCAATGAGTTAACTAAACAAAGGAAAATGTGCAGCCCTTGTGGAATAGCCTTTCAGGGCTAATCCTGCTGAAAGAAACTTGGGCAGTGTTCTGGCCACTGAATATGGAGGTGTTTCTCTCATCACGTGGCCAGGCTACTCGCTGGCTGCTGCTCCTCAGTAGTGGCAGGAGAGATGCGGTTATCCGGCTGTGGTTGAATAATGACAGTCTAATGTAGGCCTGAGTAACTTATATACTTCCAAGCCTACTGTAGCACAGCAGGCATACAGTGTGGTGTCTAGATGCTTGACAATCCACACACAAATACACACCTTCAGTGTGTGTGTGTGTGCACTCACACATGCAATCCGAAAGAGGCAGCAAAAAAAAGATTATTGAATCACTCTGCTAAGGAACAATAAGGCTGTTTTCAGCTTCACAGGTTACAAGTTGTGGTGGCCTGTTCTAGTATCTTGCAGTTTTAAGGAGGCTAACGTTATACCTATGCTTGTTAAGAGAAACTAACATGACTTGTAACTGTTCTTCAAAATCAATTCCTTCTTCAGGCACATGTAGATAACAGTTTTAAAAAAATTCAACTGTTTCCTTTTTCTCTAGCAAAAAATGGTCCTATTTATGATGCAACCTGGAGCCCCAATTCCACAGAGTTTTGTGTTGTCTATGGTTTTATGCCTGCCAAGGCTACAATCTTCAATCTGAAATGCGACCCCGTGTTTGACTTTGGAACCGGCCCACACAATGCTGCCTACTACAGCCCTCAAGGACACATCTTAGTCTTAGCTGGATTTGGGAATCTCAATGGGCAACTGGACGTTTGGGACGTTAAAAACTACAAACTCATTTCCAAACCACAGGCCTCGGATTCCACGTACTTTGCCTGGTGCCCTGATGGGGAACATATTGTAACAGCTACATGTTCTCCAAGGCTGCGGGTTGGGAATGGGTACAAGATCTGGCATTACACAGGCCCTGTCCTATACAAGTATGAAGTCCAGCAGAACGCAGAACTTTGGCAAGTTGCCTGGCAACCCTTTTTGGATGGCGTCTTTCCAGCGAAGGCGGTAACGTATGCTGTTCCGAGCAAAGCGCCGAACGACGAGCCCAAGGCTGCCCAAGCTTACAGGCCCCCAGCTCTGAGAAACAAACCTGTGACTAGCTCTAAACTTGTAAGTAACTGCTGCCTCTTTTGTAAAATGTCTTGCTGAAAAATGTCTTCCCAGCTCTGGGAAAGGGTAGGGGGCACGATATCCTTTGTTCTTCCGCTTCAACTGGTAATTAGCACTATTGAAGGCCATTTAACTAGGACTTTGCAAATGCCAAGATTGGATTCCCCTACCCACTTGCCCCACCCAACTATAATCATGTATTGTTTATAAAAGCCGCTGAGGTACACATAATATAGGAAAGGTATATGTAAGCACTGGTTTGCACAAGTGTTTTTCTGCTGTCAGATCAGTACATGGTTGTTTTTTTCAGTCTGTGGGAGTAAAGGCAGGGTAATCTTAAATACTCATTTCTTTTCAAACAGGCTGTGCAATAGAAGTACAGTAACTTCTTCCCCCAACTTTATTTTTAATATAAAGGCCTTCAGTCACCTAAAAAAGTGGCACATTAAAACGTTATAATTTTAACATATAGTTCATATTTCCAAAACAAATAAATATATTTCTGTGAAAATGCTCCTGTTTTTGAATAAATTTTGGCTCTTTTGGGCAAATCAGGCTGTAAACCTTCATAAAGTAAACCAACTACTATTGTAGGAGGCCTTGCTGGCACATCACCAGGATAGACACTTGGTATAGCTCAACAATGGCAGAGAAGTTTCAAACCATGCAGCCTTTTTATTTTTAAAAGAATGAATATGGTTGGGATTTAATCCCACAAATTCATTACCAGATGCTTTGAATTTGTTGGTACATTATCTGCAGCACTTCCTCTGAATTCTTCTTTACCAGTTCCTCATCCCTGTAATCATAGAATTGTAAGAGTTGGAAGGGACCTCAAAGGTCATCTAGTTGAATCCCCTGCAATATAGGAATCTCAGCTAAAGCATCCCTGACAGGTGGCCATCCATGCTGTGCTTAAAAACCTGCAATGAAGCAGAGTCCACAATCTCCCGAGGGAGTCCCTTCCATTGTTGATCAGCTCTTACCATCAGAAAGTTCTTCCTGATCTTTGGTCAGAATTTCTTTTCTTGTAACTTGAAGCCATTGGTTCGTGTCCTGCCCTCCGGAGCGGAAGAAAACAAGCTTGCTCCATCATTCGTCCTGCCTATTACTGCATCATGGGAGCCTATTCCATGATCAAGCAGTATCCCTGTTGTGTTGCAGGGAAAGAGGGGCTCACAGGGGATGCCATTTGCACAAGGAGATTCTGGTAATTGGCCTCCCTTTCCCATGAGGATTAAACAGTTATGACCATATCCCTGATGGGTTCTGACACTAATGGGGGTTTATTAAGCAAGCATCCCGTGGATTGCTCACATCTCAATAGTGGAGAAGGGGAAAGCACCTCCCAACAACATTTTAAAGACTTGAGATGACAGAGCGAAAGGAAAGTTAAAGAAAAGTGGCAGTAACTAAGCTTGATGGCAAATTAGGTTTTATCCTTTTATAGTAGTACGAAGAATTAATTCCTCAGGGCTTACTTCTGAACAGATTGTTAGCAGTCACTAAAAATATTATACAAGAGCAGTACTATTCACTACGGTGAAATATCATTTTCTTCCTAACATAATAACCTCTCAAAACTTGTTTGGGACATGCATGCAAATGGGTACCATGTATACAGCCTGCAGGGCTTTCCCACAGCTGCCAGCATGCAGAGTTCTGGCTTTGACTCCAGAGTCCTTCATTCATTTGTTGGATTCTTGCCTCTCTGGAAGATGTTTAAGGCACTGATAGCCTACCAGAATATGAGAACCCTAGGTTACGACGTCAAAGATACCATGGAGCTAGTATAAATGGGAAACTATAATGTCATGCAAGAACACAGACTCAAAGGCACGATACATTTCAAGCAGAATCTGATTTGCAGTAACTGAATCGCAGTAGCCATCTAAATAATAATATGGTGCGCTTTTCTTTTTTTTATCTGTTTGGGTACTGCCGATAGCTCTTATCTCTCTAGCCCAGCTGCATCCTCAGTTATAGGGCTGAAGCTCAGCTGTTAGAGCATGAGACTTTTAATCTCAGGGTCGTGGGTTCAAGCCCAATGTTGGGCTAAAGATTCCTGCATTTCAGAGGGTTGGAGTAGATTGCCCTTGTGGCCTCATCCAGCTCTGCAATTCTATGATTCTGTGATTTACGAATTTAACGCTTCCTGTGTCAGTTCACATACAGAGTCACTACTATGCCTTCATCTCAAATGTAAGGTCTTGTCGCTTTTCCTGCCCAGGCATTACGGGTTTTCCCCCCCTACATTTATTTGCGCAAAATGACCCTTGGGTATTTTTTCCCTTCCTTGCTTTTCATGTGAGGTGCCAATGCATTCCTTAACCGCAGTTGAGATAGGAGAGGAGAATTTGTTCCAGGAAGGTAGTCCCATAGTTCTTCATCTCCTAGCTATAAGGAATGGGAAACCTATATTAATCTGCTTTTGCCTTTTATGTAGAGAGTCATTAATCTCCTATTTTCCTTTTTCAGTATTCAAAAACAGGTTTGAGAACATAGCTCTTTACTTCCTCTTTCTTATTTTCTTTTTGAAAGAGCGTAACCTGAGTCTACCAGCACTGAAAGGAGTGTTGGTTTCTCCCACACTGCTGGTCATTGCAAGTGACTTATTTCTTACTAACTTCATAAGCACAGTTAATAAGAGGTTTGTTACGAAAGAAGGCTGATGTAATCCTAATTGCATGTGATAGAGGAACAAAACTGGTCATTGAGAAACATATTAAGCTTCTTTGAATTTTTTAAGGTGTGTAGTTGGTTAAAGTTGCTCATAGCACAGTCTAATACAGGCATGTCCAACAGGTAGATTGTGATCTACTGGTAGATCGTGGGGACTTCCTGGTAGATCCCGGTAGATCTCTGGCCCCTCAGTGATCCCCTTCTCCCCCTTCCCAACGACAATGGGTAGATCACTGCCAGTTTTTTTATACTGTGAGTAGACTGCAGTACATTGGGAGTTGGACGTCCCTGGTAATACATGTTCACTCAGAATTAAGTTCATTGGGGGTCTTCCCATAGTTACGTGGGTGTTACTTAGGGGACTGCAGGCTAGGAATCAAGTAACATTAGGGGATTTAACCTACATGATATATTAAAAAATTAAGCTGCACAATGAAGAGGGGGAAAGCTCTTGTCTTTATTATTTTATGAAGGTTTAAAGGTGTACCTGAAATACCCGTAGTGCAGTTTTTAATCCCTCACTTGGTTACCACAGGCAAGTCTGGAATTCCCTCTAGGTGAGCAAGCAGGCTTGTGAAGGAGAAACCGAGCCCTCTCTTTCGCTTTTGCCAGCCGCTTGGATTCTGTACTGGTTGTGGAAGTAACGAAGCCCTTTCCTCGAAGGGCAGTGTGGAAACAGCAGGCTGGTAAAGAAGAGATTTGGCATCCTCTTCCTCCTTCCTGCAATTACTGCACTTACTGACTGCAGATTTTTATACCAGCCTCGGTTTTTTTACTCATAAGATGGTTGTCTCTTGCAAGCCAAAGATGACTGGTAAAAATGTTTGGATGGTTAGTAATAAGGCTGCAGTAGTGGAAATGAAACAAGCATCCCCTGAAACACAAAAGCAAAAACGAAGAGAACTGTTCCTCCCCTCCCCTCCCAGCTGTCTTTATTGAAATGGATGCTTCAAATGTTTTCACTTCCCATGCACAGAAGCAACACTTGCGCAATAAATTCTGTGGAATCCTTGTGCATAATATAGATTGAGAATGACCAGCTGGTTGTCTATAGGCCACGGGTGGCCCATAAAAGGATTGATCTGTCCCTTGGCAAGCCGACCAACTTTTTAATCAAGATGGAATTTTTAAAAATTGGACATATAAGGAATAATTGCTTTCAAAATGTGTGTGTGTGTGAGAGAGAGAGGGGGGGGGACAGAGAGAGAGAGAGAGAGAGAGAGAGAGGAAACAGATAGAATGACAGACATTTCACACTTCAGTGTTGTCTCTCTCTGTTACATGTCATTCTCATCCACAAAAGTTGCTTTCTGTGACATAAGCTCACCTCCAGCCCCTTAACAGCTTTATAGTGGATAGAATTATCCTGGGAGTACCCAGGATACTTTGTGAACCCTGAAACAGATAATCATAATTGAGTAATGCACACGCACAGACACTGTAATAAGTGACAATCTACATGGGTTTCACACAATTTCTTAACATGGAATCGAGTCCTCTTGTGTAGGGCTGAGATGGAGAACATGAGACCCTCCAGATGTTGGGACTACAACTCCCATCATAATTGGTGACGTTGGCTATGGCTGATGGGAGTTGGAGTTTGACCACATCTGGTAGGGCCACAGGTTTCCCATCCCTAGTGTAGGGGTTGTGTAGTTGTGGCATTGCTATAAGACATGTGGCGTAAGTGAACATAAAAAACAACACCACAAGCCCCTCTTATCAGGCAGCAGATAATTATGTGTGGGTTTTCTTATGGTAATTTTGTCCCCCCCCCCTTGCTTTCTCTTAGCATGAGGATGAACCACCGCAGAACATGAGATCCAAAAATGGCGATAAACCTTTATCTAAAACAGCACTCAAAAATCAAAGGAAGCACGAGGCAAAGAAAGTTGCCAAACAGGTATAGCTGCTGCTTCAGTTCTCTTGAGCAAACTGTTGCATTCACATTTTCTAAACCTGCTTACCTATACCCTGAACAGAGCCAAAACGTGCTGAATTCCAACATTCTGGGGAGCTTAACATGTATACCATTCGTGTAAATGTGCCACGGGGTTGTATACAAAAGACATTGTTCCAGATGTTGATTTAATTTGTTGTTTTTTTACAGGAGGCCAGAGCTGAAGGGAGCCAGGAAGTTACTCCGGCCTCACCAGTACAGAATGCATCGCAGAATGCGACTCCCTCCATAACATCAGGAGATCCTGAGGTTGATAAGAAGATAAAGAACCTGAAGAAGGTGGGGAGCTTTTCTAATGAAGAAGCTTGTCTGTTCTGGCAAAAGGTCTTCTCTCCAACCCCAAACCCCAGTACCTGACAGCTGTCACTTCTCTCACCATCTAACTTTTTTATTATTATTATTATTATTATTATTATTATTATTATTATTATTATTATTATTTTAGTATAATGCAAAGGTGCACAATAAGGGTTATTAGGTACAGAGCCAATGTTCCCCAAGGCAGCCAAAGTCCTCCAGTCTCTTCCCTATTGTATCAGAAATAGCGTGGCAGCTGCTAGACAGGCTAGATGAGATGTCCTGTGAGTGCCAAAAGTAGGGAAAATGCAGCAGACACATATGCAAGTATTATTAGTATTTTTTTAAAAAAAGGATGGGAACCTGTAAAGTTGAGAGCAGTAGTGCAGAGGGGTGATCAGCTCTTCCTTGCTGTCCCCCCCCCCCAAAAAAATCAAAATGGTCTGCCAGCTCCTCTTCTTTCTGAAGCAGAAAAGTTATAGGATGGGAAGCATCTGGAAGAGCAATTTTAAGTGAGGATAGGCACAATGTTCTTATCTAGATATGCTCTCTGATCTTGCAATAAACCAGGCACAGGCAAACTCGGCCTTCCAGATGTTTTGGGACTGCAGCTCCCATCATCCCTGACCACTGGTCCTGTTAGCTAGGGATGCTGGGAGTTGTAGTCCCAAAACATCTGGAGGGCCGAGTTTGCCTATGCCTGCAATAAACTAATGTGGCACAAAATCCTTTACATTCAGCAGCCACCACTCCAGGGTGAAGAGCAGCAATCTATATGACGGCTATTGCTCTCAATAGAGTTCTTGAACCTACCATTATCTCCTTTAGGTAAGCAAGAAATCAATGTGTATTGTAATCACTCAGCTGCCCGCTTGCCAATCTGTGGTTTGGGCTGCACAGCTCAGGCTCTCTCTGTGCTGTTTACACTTTTCCGCAGGGAAAAATATATTTCAAAGGAGCATGGAGGCATCCATGACCTTGAAGACAATGCTTAGGGAACAGTAAAGGGCACTTCCTCTCTCTCCTCCCCCCCCCCCAAAAAAAATTCTTACAGCATAAATATTCAAATGTTGTCTTAAAACGTGTTCTTTTTTTCACCACCACAGAAAATAAAAGCAATTGAACAGCTGAAGGATCAGGCTGCTACAGGCAAACAGCTAGAGAAAAACCAGGTATGCCTATTCATAGATTATTCTGTTATTAGGGATGGCTTGTACAGCACGTTAAAAGTACTAAAATGTACAATCAGTACATTGTAAATGTAAAAAAGCACTATTCTGTTTTCTTCTGAAAACAATAAAAAGTTGCCAGAACCGAGATTCGATTTCTGTTTTTTCTTGCAATCGAAACAAAGGCTCTGAACTTATTTGAATGCGCTCCTGTTAAAGTTGCAATGGGGGACTAAAGACAGAAGTCATGACCTAGAACCTCTTGAATGCAGGGGACTCTCCTTCCCACACATGGCAGGCAGACGTCTTGAAATGAATAGTGTTTGTAAGCACATGAGATGAACCCTGCTAGATTGGACCAAAGCACCATCTATCCTATGTATGGGAACCCTCAGGCCCTCCAGATGTTGCTGGACTACAACTTGGGGCCACCACTGAAGGGGAGAAATCAAAGGGGGCCATCCCTTTGGGGGTGGAACGAAGGGGTGGGCCAGCCCCTTGTGCTATAATTACTGTTCTAACGGGGATGGGGTTTTAACTTGAGTGGGCGCTGTTTATTTTGTTGGGTGTGGTGGTTTAAAATTGTTTTTAAATATTCTATGTTAATTTGTATTTTGCATTTGTGGGCTTGGGTATTGGTTAGGGGCCTTTGTTGGGGAGTGCATTTTTTTTCTCTTAGCTTGTATACATTAGTATAGTTAATAGTTTAAATAATTTTCGTTACGTATTTTGTGCTTTTTGTGTTGTACCTTTAAGTTGTGATCTGCCCTGAGACCTAAGGGTTTAGGGCGGTATACAAATTTAATAAATAGCAACAACAATTCCCATCGCGCCAGCAAGCATGGTCAGGGGCCAGGGATGATGTCAGTTGTGGTTAGAGGGCCCAAGAGTCCTCACACCTGTTCTAGCCCAACAGCCTGTTTTTAATTAGTGGCCAGAGAGATGCTTCCAGGAAGCTCATTGGCAGGCCATGAAAGTAAGTTTTCTAACCCAGTTCCTGTGGAGTCCTAAAGCATCTAAACATGGACGTTCCGTTTGGCTGCTGCGACTGAGAGCCATTGATACCCACCAAGAATCTCCCATCTGGATTTAAGTTAAGAAATGGTTCTCAGAAATAGATAGCTTTTATCGAACATGACTGTTCTTTGTACTCAAGTTTAATTTTTCCTTTGCCTATGCTGATGGTGTCTTCTGTGTATATGTCCTAGCTGGAGAAAATTCAGAAAGAGGCTGCCCTCCTAAAGGAGCTGGAAGAGTTGGAGCTGGGTGTTTAGAAAGAAGACAAATGAAACTCACGGGTTCGTTCTGTAGAATCATTTAATAATAAAAGACTGGAAATGCTCATTTAAAAACACTATACACAGCTACATTTTTATTTCCTTGTCCCTAATATATGGATACATGTAAAATTTTTGAGCAGAAGTATTGTAAATCAAAATGAGGCAAATAACTTGCTGTGATTCCAAAATGGTATTACTGAACTAAATAAAGTACAGTGGGTCCCTCTATTTACTCTTTGGCCAGATACAATAGAAGTGACCCTTATGCAATAAGAAGACTGTAGAATATAATAAAAAGCATTTTCCATTTAATAAAGATTTTGGTGTTTTCTTTATAGGTCTTGCATGTTTCTAACCTGCTGTATTTCTGTTTCAGTGTGACTTTTTGTGGATTGAGACACATTTTCCTAGATACTGGGATTTCAATTTCTCTCTCATAGTACAAGAATGTCACAATTGAGAAAAGGGATTGAGTATAAAGGAGAAAGGACATGTCCCTCCTCTGAAATGGAGACAGGAGGGATTCATGAACTCCCTGATGAAAAGGGAGTAAGTTTTGCCTTCCTGGAAACCCCAGTTCCAAATCAATTAGAAGTAAATGTCTGAACTTATTAGTGTTTTCACGGTGTGCTAGAAGTGAAAGGAGGAATATTAGGTAACTGGTCAATATTCACAAGAGGATCCATCTGTTACACCCTTGTTGTTGTTGTTGTTGTTGTTGTTTAGTCGTGTCCAACTCTTCGTGACCCCATGGACCAGAGCACGCCAGGCACTCCTGTCTTCCACTGCCTCCCGCAGTTTGGTCAGACTCATGTTTGTAGCTTTGAGAACACTGTCCAACCATCTCGTCCTCTGTCGTCCCCTTCTCCTTGTGCCCTCAATCTTTCCCAACATCAGGGTCTTTTCCAGCGAGTCTTCTCTTCTCATGGGGTGGCCAAAGTATTGGAGCCTCAGCTTCACGATCTGTCCTTCCAGTGAGCACTCAGGGCTAATTTCCTTAAGAATGGATGCGTTTGATCTTCTTGCAGTCCATGGGACTCTCAAGAGTCTCCTCCAGCACCATAATTCAAAAGCATCAATTCTTCAGCGATCAGCCTTCTTTATGGTCCAGCTCTTTATGGTCCAGTTACACACTGACCTGGTGTCTAAATTAGGAAATGTCAGTGTAGATTAAATGGGGTGTGGGTGGGAATGATATGGAAAATAGCCTTTTCAGAATAGCTCCTTCCCTGCCCATATAACTATGCATTCCAGAGGGTTAGACTAGATAACCCTTGGAAGTGCCTTCCAACAGTACAATTCTATGATTCTGTGTTGTTATTAAATCAACCTATCCTCCCATTCTTCCACAATGGGAACAAGATGGCAGGCAACACCAGAAACACCAATAAAATCACAGTGAACTGTTAAAAAGTGGCTGGCTCCTTCTGCCTCAACTCCCTTTCTGTGTGGTCCATGATGCAATCATTTTAAATGCAGCTGAAAGAAACTTTCGAAGTAACCAAGTCGACCTAGAGCTAGAAAAAACCCTAGTGTACTTATGTCACATGGGATTTTCTTCCTAGGTCAGGACACGAGTGTCCAAATGAATGCCTGAGATGCCCTCTAGTGGAATAGCCACGCAATGTCTGCATTGTTTGAAAGCAATTGATGTCAAAACGTACAAAGCAGAAATGGTTGGCCTGTGACCCTCCAAATGTTGTTAGCCAGCATGGAATATGGCCAACGATTGTGTGAGCTGTAATCATCAACATCTGGAGGGGCCACAGGTTAGCCCTCCGTGTTTGAAAGTGTCCAAACTGGATTTGCACTTTCAATTTGCCAGAGTGGAGTGGAAGACATTCAATGACACATGCACTCATTTTTTCACTGTGAGGAAAAATGTTTCTTACTCTACCACTGCCCACTGCAATTCTGTTGCTCACTCCTGAAACTCTGGTTTTTTTGTGTTTGCTAACTATCCCTCACCTCAGGAGGGGCTTTCCCTATTTGCTGTCAGCCCACAGTGTCTCTGCCTTTCTAATGGGCCATCACCCATTTCTTTGTGGTCTTTTAATGGTCCATCTCTCAAGGCAATTGCTTCATCAGGAAGCCAGCCCATCTCAGTTTTTAAATTTTGTTTTTAACATGGCTTATATTTTAACATGCTAATTTCAATGTATGGCAACCCATAATTAGAACAGGAGTCTAGATATCCCACACAAAAAATATAACAGTATATTACGGTAGTTTCTAGGATGGCAGGGGGAAAAACCTATACCCACCATTATGTATTTAGTTATTTCATATAATTTATACACTGATTGTTTTTTGTTTGTTTTTTTAAAAAAGCCACATCAAAGCTGTTTACAAAAAGGTAAGACAGTAAAATCTAGAAAAAATCACATCCCTGCATACGAAAGTTAAAATACTAAAACACATTAAAATTACCTCAGCTTTCTTTCATTTTTTTTGAAACAATTTTTATTTGATTTAACAAGTATAAAGATATAACAATACAACCATGTTGTTGTTGTTGTTTAGTCATGTCCGACTCTTCGTGACCCCATGGACCAGAGCATGCCAGGCACTCCTGTCTTCCACTGCCTCCCACAGTTTGGTCAAACTCATGCTGGTAGCTTCGAGAACACCATCCAGCCATCTCGTCCTCTGTTGTCCCCTTCTCCTTGTGCCCTCCATCTTACCCAACATCAGGGTCTTTTCCAGGGAGTCTTCTCTTCTCATGAGGTGGCCAAAGTATTGGAGCCTCAGCTTCAGGATCTGTCCTTCCAGTGAGCACTCAGGGCTGATTTCCTTAAGAATGGATAGGTTTGATCTTGCAGTCCATGGGACTCTCAAGAGTCTCCTCCAGCACCATAATTCAAAAGCATCAATTCTTCGGCGATCAGCCTTCTTTATGGTCCAGCTCTCACTTCCATACATCACTACTGGGAAAACCATGGCTTTAACTATACGGACCTTTGTTGGCAAGGTGATGTCTCTGCTTTTTAAGATGCTGTATACAACCATACACATACACATTTAAAGATTCCTTTGAATCTCTGGACTTCCCACCTTCTCTTCCATGGGTCCTATTGTTAACCTTTTCTACTGCATATTTTTCAACAGTCCATATTTTATATCACTCCATTTTCTCCATAATATTTGCTACATTACAAGTGTTATTGCAATCATGCTAATTTCATCTGCTCACAGTGGTCTCCAAGATAAATTATATTTTTTCCCCATTCTTTGTTAAAGTTTTGGTCTTCTTGGTTCCTGAGCTTTCCGGCCATTATGCCATAGTCCAACAGTTTAATTTGCCATTCTTCTCTGTTAGGGACTTTATCTTCTTTCCATCTCTGGGCTAGTAGCATCTGTGTGGCTGTCGTCGCGTACATAAGTCTTCTGCTCCCTTGGAATATCAGCACTAAAATTACCTCAACTTTCCAAGCACCTGAGGTGGCTTGTCTAAACAGGAATGTTTTTAGCAGGCGCTTTGTGCAGCGAAGGGGCTTGCTTGATTTCACAGGCAAGGAGTTCTAAAGTACAGGTGCTGCCACACTAAACGATCACATTCTTACAAGTCCAGAACAGATATTACCTGTCGGCAATTGTGCCACAAAACACCACCACCACAAACTGGCTTATAAGTATAAAACCAAATTTACTAGAATAATAACTAGAATAGAGATAGACTTGCAACCATTCAAGCAACAAACATACTAAGGTGCCATGCACAAAACAAAGTGTTTATTGCACATGTAACTTGTTAAGATACAGTTGTACATTTTTCCACTCCATGTTTACAGTATCTCCAGGCTTTGTTTTGCACATATTAAATTGTGCTGGAGATAAGGTAGCTGCCACAGCATAGCTGCCAAGTGGCCAGAAGGCACGGTCCTGAAGGTCGGATTGGAACCACTGTAATAAAGTGCCCCCAATCCCCATTTCTCAGAGCTGGTCCAGGAGGACACCATGGTCAATGGTTTCAAATGCCAATGAGAGATCAAGCAGGCACAAGGTCATACTCCCCCGTCCTGCTCTCTTCAAGGATCAGCTGAGGCTGACTCCATCCATGGCCAGGCCTAAATCCATATCAGAATGGATCTAAATAAATTGTGTCCTCCAAGAATGCCTGCAGGGGCCCCACCAACGTCCTTTCCGCCACCTTCCCTAAAAGGGGTTGGTGATTTTTCTTGTAACTGGCCAGTTGCTGTTCAAATCCAAGTGATCCAGAGCCGATTTCTTTAAGAGAGGTCGCACCACTGTTTCTTTCAATGCAGCAAGGACCACCCCCTCACACAGTGAAGCATTAACCATAATCTGGACCCAACCAGTCAGTCCCCTTCAGATGCATTGCTGCCAGCAACTTGTCCACATCAACTGATTGCAGAGGGTGACATTCATCCCACAAAACATCCTCAATATCTTCAGTCCTGAATTGGTTGTGCTATCATCAGCATGAAAAGTTGAATAATCATAATAAAAAAATTCCTTCCAGTAGCACCTTAAAGACCAACTAAGTTAGTTCTTGGTATGAGCTTTCGTGTGCATGCACACTTCTTCAGATACAGTATCTGAAGAAGTGTGCATGCACACGAAAGCTCATACCAAGAACTAACTTAGTTGGTCTTTAAGGTGCTACTGGAAGGAATTTTTTTATTTTGACTATGGCAGACCAACACGGCTACCTATCTACTACTTGAATAATCATGCCATTTCTGATGGGTCAATGTCCTTCCCAGGAGAAGAGTTTTCCCCCCATTCAGTTTCTATTCTGGTTAGTTGCTATTTACTCCCAAGAGCTTAGGGGGTCTCCCCTATTCTAACATGGCCTGCTCTGAAGGGGGACATCTGTGTGCGAGGACTCATCTCTATGGCCTTTTACAGTGTGTCGAATTTCACACAAAACAGCCACAGGTGCCACACACTCCTAACTTCTCAGGCATCATTTTCATTGCTATTTCTTTTGGGCCATCCACACCTGGGGTGGGGTGGGGGAGCTTGACAGGAAGTATTCAGGTGGTATTTTTTTCCTGTCTCAACCCCTCCACTAAATATTTCACCACCAACCCTCCCTCAAAAAATGATAACCTTTCTGAAAGTTTTTCCTCAACCATGAGGACATAACATTTTCAGCTGTTGGTTGGGTGACTTCCATTGGCTTTAATTGAGTTTTGTGTTACTAAAGTGAATAATAGCTCGTTGTTGCTCTGAGGTACATAATCATTACTGCATAGTTTTGCTGATCTATAGCCAAGGGCAACCCTTCCCCTACAAGCTGTGCTATCATGGCGCATCAATATTGTTTGTGAGCTGTCCTTTTGGACTTTAGCAGCAATTCTGTTTGTGATTAGGCTGATTAAATGTCATTGACTTCTGTGAAAGGGAGGTTTTCAAACAGGTTGGATGGCCATCTGTTAGGGATTCCTTAGCTGAGATTCCTAGAATGAAACAGGTTGGACTATGAGACCCTTTGGATCCCTTCCAACTCTACAGTCCTATGATTCTAAGTAGATTAACTTTCCACATATTTGCAGACATTGTCTTTGATCTTCATAGTGCTCAGGATCTTTAAAACCACCACCATTACCACCATACATGAATGCCATTTCTGGAGAAAACATGCATATGTAGAATGTGGCCGCATCTGCAAATTACTGGAAAATTTAATCTTTCATTATTACAAAAGAGCATGGTGAAGAAGCTAAACCAAGTGAGAGTTGCCAATGGGTCTCAAACTGCTGTACCACAAAAATGTATCTTAGTGGTTTACAATAGTGCCTGAGTCTGAAGGCTTGAGATCAACTGACAGAGAGTTCCAAAATGCAGGTGCTGCCACACTAACTGTTGGGTTCATACAAAAGCAGAACAGGTTTTACGTGGAACCTGGAGTAGTAATAATAATAATAATAATTTATTATTTATACCCTGCCCATCTTACTGGGTCTCCCCAGCCACTCTGGGCGGCTTCCAACCAAATATCAAAAACAATACAGTGTCCGACATTAAAAACTTCCCTAAACAGGGTGTCTTCAGGTGTCTTTTAAAAGTAAAATAGTTGTTTATTGCCTTGACATCTGCTGGGAGGGCGTTCCACAGGGCGGGTGCCACTACCGAGAAGGCCCTCTGGTTCCCTGTAACCTCACTTCTTGCAGCGAGGGAACCACCAGAAGGCCCTCAGTGCTGGGTCTCAGTGTCCGGGCTGGATGATGGGGGTGGAGACGCTCCTTCAGGTATACAGGACTGAGGCCATTTAGGGCTTTAAAGGTCAGCACCAACACTTTGAATTGTGCTCGGAAACGTACTGGGAGCCAATGAAAATCTTTCAGGACCAGTGTTATATGGTGTCGGCGGCCACTCCCAGTCACCAGTCTAGCTACCGCATTCTGGATTAATTGCAGTTTTCGAGTCACCTTCAAAGGTAGCCCCACGTAGAGTGCATTGTAGTAGTCCAAGCGGGAGATAACCAGAGCATGCACCACTCTGGCAAGACAGTCTGCGGGCACGTAGGGTCTCAGCCTGCGTACCAGATGGAGCTGGTAAACAGCTGCCCTGGACACAGAATTAACCTGCGCCTCCATGGACAGCTGTGAGTCCAAAATGACTCCCAGGCTGCACACCTGGTCCTTCAGGGGCACAGTTACTCCATTCAGGATCAGGGAGTCCTCCACACGAGCCCACCCCCGGTCCCCCAAGAACAGTACTTCTGTCTTGTCAGGATTCAACCTCAATCCATTAGCCGCCATCCACCCTCCAACCACCTCCAGGTAGTGTCAAATTCCGCCAATTGAAGTGGTTGGGTATGCACATGTGGGGGGTAAGGTGATCTCGTAGGTAAACTGCTCCCAGGTTATTAAGGCCTTTGTATACTAATAGCAACCAGTGCTGATCTCTGGCAAGAGCTCAGACCTGTCAGGAATCACGCTGCAGCATTCTGAACTGACTTCAGATCAAACCAACAAACCGAATTTCAATACGCACAAATGTTAGGTTCCGCACTTGAAGGAAGAACCAGCTACACAAATATAAGATGGGGGACATCTGGCTTACCAATAGTCCACGTGAAAAGGATCTTGGGGCCTTAGTAGACCACAAGCTTTAACATGAGTCAGCAGTGTGTTGTTGTTGTTTAGTCGTTTAGTCGAGTCCGACTCTTTGTGACCCCATGGACCAAAGCACGCCAGGCACTCCTGTCTTCCACTGCCTCCAGCAGTTTGGTCAAACTCTTGCTGGTAGCTTTGAGAACACTGTCCAACCATCTCGTCCTCTGTCATCCCCTTCTCTTTGCGCCCTCCATCTTTCCCAACATCAGGGTCTTTTCCAGGGAGTCTTCTCTTCTCATGACAGAATAAAAAAAAAAGCCAATGCTGTTCCAGAAGTATAGTGTCCCAATCAGGGGAAGTAATATTCCTGCTCTGTTCTGCCTTGGTCAGACCATACCTGGAACACTGTGTCCAGTTCTGGGCAGCACAATTTAGAAAGGATATTGACAAGCTGGAACGTGTGCAGAGGTGGGTGAACAAGGTGTTCAAGAGACTGGAAACAACGTATTATGAGGACTGGTTGAAGAAGCTGAGTATGTTTAGCTTGCAAAAAAGGAGATTGAGAGGAGATAGGATAGCCATGTTCCAATATCTAAAGGGCTGTCACATGGAAGAGGGAGCAAGCTTGTTTACTCCTGCTCTGGAGGCTAGGACTCGAAGCAATGACTTCAAGTTACAAGAAAGGAGCTTCCGACTAAACACCAGGAAAAACGTTATGGTGGTAAGAGCTATTTGACAGTGGAATGGTCTCCCTCGGGAGATTGTGGACTCGGTTTTTAAGTAGAGGTTGGATGGCCATCTGTCATGGACGTTTTAGTGGAGATTCCCGCATTGCAGGGGGTTGGACTAGATGACCCGCAAGGTCCCTTGCCAACAACTCCAAACTTTTATGACCCAAAGCACCCTGAATAAAACTTGCTTCATTATTATCAGTGTTTTTTTCTGAGGGGACGCGTACCCCTAAACATTTTGTGAATCTAAGTTTGGCCTCATTGAGAGAAAGTATTTCAATATGAGTAGGAAAATAAGAGTACCCCTAAACATTTTTTTTAAAAAAACCCACTGATGATGATGATAATTTTATTAGAATGTAAGCCTGTAGGGAGAGACAGCTTTGTTTCAACTGCTTTTAATGCCGCACGTAAGCCACTCTGGGGATGGTTAGGTTCTCCCATTTTGGCAGAGCAAGAGAAGTCCCCCTGCTGTTCAGCCGGGCGCGAGTAGCCCGTATGTACAACACCCGTGAGGCAAACTCGTCGACTGGTGGAGGGTGGGGGTGGGCGCCATTCTTTCCGCGGCCGGGGATAGGTGGAAGCTGGCGCAGGCGCGCTGCGGGCGCCCTCTCTCACGTGACCCTCGCCCGCTAGCGGCAGAACGCGAGGCGGTGTGCGTGCGGAGGTGGGAGGGGGGGTAGAGGGAAACGGAGCGAGGAGCGTTTATAAAGCCGGCCGTGGTCGCGCGGAGGAGGAGAAGAAGAAGACGAGATGAGGCCGGCGCTGGCGTTGCTGTTCCTGCTGGCGGCGGGGCTGGGCGGCTCTGGCGCTCAGCCGGACGGGTTGCCGCCCGGGAAGAAGCTGCGCATGGCCTACGCGACGGGACCGCTGCTCAAGTTCCAGATCTGGTGAGCCCGGCGGCGGGGGGGGGGGAGGCCTCCTGCTGCTGCTCCATCTCCTCCTCAGACCTTCCTCCGTCGGGGGTGGGAGGGCGAAGCCCACGGCCGACCGCGCGCCGTCGCTCTGGCCTCCCTTCCCCGGCGAAGCCTCGCCCTGCGGAGGCCGGAAAGGGAAGGGAGGCGAAGGGCGAGCGAGGAGGGGGCGAAGGGAAAGGCTGACAACGCGGGGCGTCTGGGGTGGGGGGGGGGAGAGAGAATTAGGGGGCCCCTGGGGAGGTGTTGGGGGGCGAAGGGCGGCATGTCCGCCCATGAAGGTGCGGAGAAGCCCCTTAAGGCCTCGGGGAAAGTAGAGGACAGGCTACGTCGGAATTTAGATAAGAGTTGTTTTCCCAGGGCAGGAATCGTCTCTGCCTCTTATTACTATTTATTAAATTTATATACCGCCCTATACCCCCTATATCCGGAGGTCTCAGGGCGGTTCTTATCTATCTCCCCCCCCCCCCGCCCCCGATTTCAATCGCTTTAGCCTTTAGACCCACCTTTAACCTCAAATAAACATGCATCTGGGGATCCTATTTCTTCTTATCATCTCTCCCCTCCCCCCCCAACACACATCCACCCCCAAATATCTGTATGGCGCTAGTGCAGCTGTTTTGGCCCACCTCGGATCAGGCCATGGCCCACCAGTAGAAGACGACTGGCTTAGGGTACTGTGGCCCTTGCTGGAAGACATTAGGGTTGCTACGATAATGTTGGCTTTCTGATAGGCAGGAGGCATGAAGCTGAAATGAGAGGAGGGAGGGTTGGGCAATGCTGTCCTTTCGGTGCTGTGCTGAGCTCACCTTGAATATATATATTGTGAAATATAGGGCTTGAGGTGGATAGGTGTTCAATAGGATGGGGAAAGACAAGGAGGCCCTGAGCAATTAATAGATTGAGGCCACGTTGGCGTTGGCAATTAGGTTGGGATTTGAGGATGAGAAGTGGTTTGAGTAGCAGGGCGGATTGGTGGGACTATGTTGACTTGGGGGGGGAAGTTGGGGGTGCCTGGTGATAAAAAAGGTGTTTATGTAAGGGCTTTCAGAAACGGTGCGGTGGTGCAAGAAGGTGCGGTGGTGCAAGAAGTTGAGGGGGCCGTATAGGCACTTGGATGCTGCAGGTGAGGCAGAGTTTGAAATTAGCCAAGTGGCTTTTCTATCACTTGCAACCAAAGGAAGAGGCCTAGGCACCAGGATGGCACCTGACACCTCTACCATCTAGAAGTGCATGCCTTGGGATCATTGGATTTGGTCAGTTTTCATATATTAATACCCCATCCTGTAGAATTCTATCAGTTATATTTTATCTGTGCGATAGGAATAAATTTCTGGAACCAAAATGCTTTTTCTGTGCAGCCTGAGCAGGAGCAGTCGACCATTAAGAAAAAGAGGTTGGAATAGGACAATATACAGTGGTGCCTCGCAAGACGAAAATAATTCGTTCCGCGAGTCTTTTCGTCTTGCGAAGCACGGTCCGTCGCAACTGCGCTTCTTCAAGCGGCTTTAAAAAAAAAGCGCAAGACGTTTTCGTCTTGCAAAGCAAGCCCATTGGGAAATTCGTCTAGTGAAGCAACGCAAAACCGAAAAACCCTTTCGTCTAGCGAGTTTTTCGCCTTGCGAGGCATTCGTCTTGCGGGGCACCACTGTATGTGTGGACTGTCCCTGGATCAAGTTGCTTTTCTTCTTTAAGTTCTCAAAGCTCTTAACCCAACTCAAGGTTGTCATCTGAACTAGCTAGATGTTTAACTGAGAATCAATCATAGTCAGTCCATCATTGAAAAATAAGACTTTAGAGCCGTCTTGCCCCACAATGTTTTGGCGACTGTAACCCTGGTTTAAGGAGCTGTTTGGTGCCTAGCTTATATATCTGAGTTTCTAACGCTGGGAGGACATGGTTTGTCCACACTCCAGTATGTGTGAGGATTCTATACTGAGGGAAGCAGTTTATAACATGAAAGGAACCTTCATTCTTGTTTAGGACCTAAAGGTATACATAATGTGTTGACCTGTAAAAGGGGAGCTGCCAAATGGTACTTCTCTAAACCGTATTCTTTTCCTTTGGATACTCAGGTCTGTCATAAGGTTTGTGATCCATTAAGGGGAATAGTCTGTACTTTTGTATTTATATTGATGAAAGCCAAATACATGCAACACAAATGCTGTCATGTTTACCCAAAAGTCAGTCCCACCATGTTCATTGAACTGAAGTCCTAGATCTGTGTACATTGGGTCGATGCTTTGGGTTCCAATCCAGAGTAAGCTTATACTGTATAAAAGACTGTCCTAATGAAAATAAAAAAATTCCTTCCAGTGGCACCTTAAAGACCAACTAAGTTGCTGAGGCTCGTATCTGAGCAAACATGCTTAGAATTGCACAATGTTTTATATAAAGGAACTTCTAAACAGCAATTTGTAGTTAGTGATGGGTTTCAGTAAGGCTTTTTGTAGCTAAAGTTGTAAAACTTAGACAAGTCACAAACAACATTTTACAGTATTAACAAAGTTGCTAATAATATATTTATATGCAAACTGCTGTTTGGATATGAGACTTCAGTCTGAGTATGAATAATGGATTTGGAATTAGCAAAAATAGGAAAGTCAATTAAAGTGTGAGCCTAAAATGTTAGTACTTTCCTCTAAAAATAACTATTTAATGGAGTAATGGTTAGAATTCTGAATTTCAAGCAGTTTTTCAGCATTTGCCCATATCTAGCAATCCAGTTTTCTTTCTGTAACGTGTTCTTTCCTCAGGCTTTCTTTATCAGCTTCAGCATTGTTCATTCTTGTGTTGGAAACATTCTTCATTTTTAAAGTTTCACCATCTATTTATTGCAATTTTTTTCAGGCATTGTTACTCCTTGTGTTAGCAGTGTTACATCAGCATAGCAACGCACCACAGTTGGGACCAAAGGGAAAGAAAAGCAGAGTCATTTAAAAAACATTTCACATTAGTCTTCTGGGTTCCCAGTTCTATTACTGAATGTTTTGAGTAATATTTGTGAATTGTGTATATTCCTCAGTAGCTTTTTTTTAAATCAAGAAGCCCTGTTATAAATGTGAAAATCCCAGTTTTCCTTTTCTTTAAAATAACAAACAAACCTAAAACAAATCTCCCTTGTCTTTGAAGAGGACAACCATGAGGCTCTCAAAACTGTGGCTCTCAAAATAAAACTCAGAAGAGAATCAAACTGGGAGGCAAGTAAAGGAAACTCAAGGCTAGAATCATAAACATCATCTGGAAATTTTGTTCTTCTGGTGTACAGTATCCCTATGACCTGATCACCATTATGTATAAATTTCATGGAAGGAAATTGTGGATTATTTGTGCTAGTGTTTGAAACATTTTAGAGACTAGTTTGCTTCAAAACAGTTTTCTTAAAAACCTCCTCCTAACAACAAATGGACACGGCAAGGGGATGGAATCCACAATATACTAAACACTGCTCCAAAATCCCACAAACCCCCTTAACATAGGCAATAAACAATGAGAGGATGACATAGGCTATGAGGTTAACCCCACACAATGGACTAGAATGTGGTCTAAACTTCCCTTTAAATCAATGTTGGTTAAAAGGAAAAAACTCACCCTGAAACTCAGATTGTACCTAACACCACCAAAATGCTGGAGAAGCTGCACCTCCACGGGCACATACCTTCACATGTGATGGGAATGTCCCAAAATCCAACTCTTCTGGACATCAGTCATACAAGAAATGCTCAAAATAACTAAGCAAGTATTAGAAGTCACCCCAGAACTGGCCCTACTGAACATCTTCCAAGATAATAATGCCCACTAACATTATAAAGAGCTCATAACCCACCTACTCTCAGCAGCCAGAGGCCTCAGCCAGACACTGGAGAGACCATTCAGGAGTAAACATGGTCCAGTGCTATCAAATAATACGGGAAACAGCCTTACTATAAAAACTAACCAATCAGCTGAAACTGACACAGGGACAAATAGAAGAAGATGCCTTCACCTCAGTATGGTTCTCCTTTATCACATACATAGCTCAAAAAGACAACAGCAAGAGTCCACTGATAGCCTACAAATCAGTATGGCTAACCTGATCCAAAAATCCACATCCTCACACGCACGTAAACAAATCTCACTACAGCCAACCCAAAACAATCAACCACACCCTAGGCCACCCCCAACCTCTCTCATCACCAAGGAAATATAACAAGCGAATAGTAAGAGCCTATACAAGTGACGCTGACACAAAAGCCCACATATACACTCAAAAGAAGAATAGAAGCATCACCTCACAACCACTCTCTATCTCCACCCCTCTTTTCTTCTCAACCTAATATTGCATGCAACACTAATGTCTCACAACAAATGAAACTGAGATGCAGAAAGGACAACTTGAAAAAAGAGACAATGCAAATCTTTTTGTAAACTAAGAAATCTTTAATTTAAAAAACCAGTTTTCTTTAGAGGGCCATTACTAGTGATTTTTGTAGTGATTGCTTAATGTAATAGTTTTTACTAAGGCATAGCTGTACAGTGAGCTACACAAGAGAAGTCAATTACTAAAGTCCTTGGGCTCTTTATAAATGTATGATGTGGAACAGAAGAGATAATACCCAGAGCTGTAGTGGGAACACCAAAAACTTAGAGTTTTGATACAACAATCAAGTTTCCAGGTGGTATTGTGACATGAGGAGAAAGTGTGTTTTAATTTTCTGTCATTTTCTTCTTGGAGAGTTCTCGGCTGTATTCCATTTTCTTACTGTTTTTTGCGGATACGTTCAAGGAAAACAAACCGTTGACTCATTAAGTTTCAACATTGGAATTAATTATTACCTACAGACATGTTTTGGAAGCTCTCATACAGTTCGGATTTCGCCTTCTAGGTGGCTTGGTTAATATTTTCATATCATACTGAAGGCTCTTGCTGCCATCCAAGCTATTGCATGACTTTAGATAAAATATTTAGTTGATTCCCCAGAACCAGAGGTAGGGGAAATGGGACACACACACTGAGATCAGTGTTAGAAACTCAGATATATAATCTAATCTACAAATGGCACCTTAAACCTGGGTTGCACTTGCCACAATGGGATATCTAGGCACCTTTTATGGTATTATTTATTTATTTATTTATTTATTTCATTTCATTTCTGTACCACTTTATATTTTAAAGAACAAATCTCAAAGCAGTTTATAACACATTAAAATATCAAATAAAACAATCCAGAATAAAACAAATCCAAGCTTCAAGGAAAATATTTCACATCCTTCTTTAAGTGACATTTTGCCTTCCCTAGTCTACAACCTGGCACCTAGAGATCTCCACCTGGCTGCAATTGAACCCATGCTAGTCGCAAAATGCACTTGGCTAATTTCTAGCACTGACAGAGATGGACTTGAAGCAGGCTTTTATCCTTGGGATAAAATGTCCCAAAAGCTACCTGTGAAAGTGTTTATACATCAGTGTACGTAGCACCACACCAAACTATAGGTAAAACTAAACAGGCCTTATTCCTTAGGGAACTTACTGTTTAAAGTAGATCATGTTTAGAGCTTAATGTGTAAAAATGCAGTTGCCTGCATTTCAAAGTTGGTTATTTGACGGGTAATCCAAAATGCCACATAAAAGACTAGATTAAATATTAATTTACATGATACGTTTACATTTACAGAATTGTGTTCAAAGTAATTTGCAGTGCATTAAAATGTAGATTTTGAGGAAAGACTTTAAGGGGGGGGGGAGAGAGAGGTGTCACCACTGTTCAGAGGGGGAAAAGTCGGTGGGAGTTGTGATGGAGACGAAGAAACATTTGGGCAGATGAAGATGGTGAAGTTGAGGGAGTAGATTGTTTTTTGGGAAATCCGGAAGCATGCTAATTCCAATTGATTACCTACAAATAAATAATCTTTATGTTTATGCTTAACAACACACCAACTAATTATAATAAAATATTTCTGTTCAGTGTTTCCTGAGGATACAGACGGGTGTTTGAGGAGTACATGCAGGTTATTAGCCAGCGGTACCCAGACATCCGCATTGAAGGGGAAAATTATCTCCCTCAGCCTCTTTATAGGTAAGTTTATTATGAATTAAAATATGACAGAGACATGAGTTTAGACCTATTATTCCTCTTGTTTATCTAATTTGGTACCTATGGCACGAGTTCAGTTTCATGAGGCTAGCTAAACTAATCAACCCACACTTCCAAACTAGTAATGATAGATTGCTTTTGGTGTGGTTAGAATGTTTACACTAATGATGATGCAGAAGAGAGAGCATAAAGAAGTGGTGAGTTTTTTGCATTATGACAACCTGAAGAACTAAGATCTCAGCCCAGAATTGCATTCATTAATTGGAATACAGACGACTCCCCAGTTACAAGGGAGCTTATGCTCCTGGGTACTGCATGTGTATTTGAAATCACATATAGTGGGGAACACGCATCTGAAAAGCCTGTAAACGTCCTTTTAAGCCTCTGGAAACCCTTGAAAAACCAGCACCACTTACCAGACTGGCACAAATGGTGGCATTAGTGGCTCTTAGTCTTCCTCATCACTGGAGGATGATGTGGAAACAATGACAAGTTCGGTAGACTGGTACCCCAAGGTGCTTGGCTGTGGGTCAGATTCTTTTGCTGCTGGTGATGCTGCTCTCCCAATTTCAACTGTCCACAGGCCTCAAAGGGCAGTGCAAAGGCTCATGGGACTGCTGTTTCCCTGCTCTTTCCACACCTTTTTGCAGTTTAAATTGAATTATTTCTTTCCCAGCACCATGCACAAGTTGAACGCACGTGGGGAGTTACATGTAGTCTTGCATTTTAAATGCAACGTTTTCAAATACGTAATATTGATAAGATGAAATATCACTAAAGTTACTGGAAATAGTGACATGCAGCTGGGTATGGCATAATCTTTGTCGGTTTTGATAAGATAAGTTTAGGAATAGCCTTTGGCGACTAACATATCTCTTTCTTCTCCCAGACATATAGCATCTTTCCTGTCAGTCTTCAAACTAGTGTTAATAGGCTTCATTATTGTTGGCAAGGATCCTTTTGCTTTCTTTGGCATGCAAGCTCCAAGCGTCTGGCAGTGGGGCCAAGAAAATAAGGTAAAGAGACTACTTTTTCCTCTTACAACATCACTTGTGGAGATTGATTTCATGGTGTTCACACAACCAAATGCTCCCACAAACATGCACTTTGATAATAGCTTGAAGGGGAAATTGCTTCAGAACACACACAACCTCTCCCCGCCCCCTCCCCATTCGTACCTTGGTTGTTGAACGCCCTGGAACTCGTATGTTTTGGCTCCTGAACGCTGCAAACCTGGAATTGATTGTTCTGGTTTGCGAACGTTCTTTTGGAACCTGAACATCTGACGGAGCTTCTGCAGCTTCTGATTGGCTGCAGGAGCTTCCTGCAGCCACTCAGAAGCTTCGATTCAGTTTTGGAAGTTGAACAGACTTCTGGAATGAATTCCATTCGACTTCCAAGGTATGATTGTATGTCTTTAAGAGGGCTGGAAAAAATAATTTTCTACTGGTTATAATCAGCTTTTTGAGCTGCAAATAAGAATATGTCACCATTAGTTATGGTTTATTCTTTGGTGGCTGGTGCAGAAGACCTAGAAGAGCAGAAAACAGCAGCACTACTTTTCAGATGAGGCAAGGATTCTGGTCTAAGTAGTATCTTTAGTATTAGAAATTCTGAAAAATAACTAAACTTATGAAGTAACGGGTTAAATATATAACCACATGATCTTGGATAATCCATGTACAAGAAGCTGCAATCTTAATGTGAGCTGAAACATAAATCTTTCACTATGAGATCTTTTTATGCCCTGTTGCTGAAGATTGCATCATTTTATCCTTTGGGTATAGCGCCAAAAGCACATTTAACATTCTGGAGTAAAGGGAACGATGCCTCTAGGGTTTGAAACAGAATAGTAGTAAGACAACTTATGTAGAGCATATGTGTATTTGCTTACTTGCTTTATAAAAAGGGGTTTTATTTTAGAAATGATAACCGTCCTGATTTTATTCTAGCAATTGGTGTGTCATACTGGTTATCACTTGGTATTTATCTTACTTAAGTGTTATAAATGAACCCTCTGAATTCAAGACAGGGAAGGAAAATGAACAAATTTTGAGTCACAAAGAAAGGAGATTACTGTCACCAAATATTAGTATCAGCTGAATATAGAACTAAACTGATAAATATGTTGCATCATTTAAAGACTAGCATTTAGATTAATGTGTTTAATTTTTAGGTCTATGCTTGTATGATGGTTTTCTTCCTGAGCAGCATGACTGAGAACATTTGTATGTCAACAGGTGCATTTGAAATAACTTTAAATGGTGAGTTCTGAACAGCTTTTGTGTATTCTCGTTAGCTTAAGAGGGATTTTGTGCTAATTGTACCCATTGTTAAGTATTTATGAAGCTACTAGCTGCATTTGGTTCAGAAGACTGAAATAAAGGGTCTATTTGAGATGACCCTTTGTCAAAATTGTGACTAGTGTGAGTGATCCCTAAATTTTCACAAATAACTAAAGCTATAGTATTAACAGTTCTGAAGTAATGTGCCATTTAAAAGACCTCTCCAGTGTAAGTTGATTGAAGATTGACAGAGTAATCTGTTTGTCAAGAAAGAACTTTGCACACAAATTCTTCATGCAAGCCTTGTAAACAGAAGTATATATATTTTTAATCTAGTTTCTTCAGAAGCTTGGTAATACTTCATTGCATGTACATTGGCGAGAAACTGGTATTTGTGGGATGAAGACGGGAGTGAGAGTGAACCTATACTGTATTCAAAAGCTTGTATCAGTTGTTTTTCTCTGGGTATCCTGGCAAGCATAAAATAAGAGCAGCAACTTGCAGTTCCTACACTGTACAATAAGTAGTTTAATATGCTAATCATGTTCTTTACGTCCTACACTTCTTATTTAGATGTTCCAGTGTGGTCTAAGCTACAGTCTGGGCACCTGCCTTCCATGCAACAACTTGTTCAAATCCTTGATAATGAAATGAAACTCAACGTGCACATGGAGCAAATGCCACACCATAGATCATAGCCCCATCCATCAGTACTGAAAACCTCTTGTAAGTTTGTTTTGAAGATTACTCAGCTAGGTATTTGATTTGCAAGATAAAATGGTAATAAATAATCCTTGTATTTAATCACTCACCTGATAGCTTTTGGCTGGCAAGGGATTTTATGCAGGCAAGTAAGTGGGCTGGTGGATCAGGGACAGATAATTCCATCCCTGTTTTCCAGACTGTTGTTTTTCTGTGCTGGCTGTGGAGGAAGGAGCTTCTCTTCCTCTGGAAAAATAGACTATTGGCCTCTTTGCAGGCTAGCAAAAACATATTGCAACTAACTTTCATGCAGTTAATGTTTCATACACATATTCAACATAGGCTTAACATGGAACTTCTGGAACTTGGTGACTGTCAGTGTTAGCTCTTTCATTTGCTAGATATCTTCTACATTTGTTGTCTCATGTAGTAGTAGCCTGGTGGCATGTATATTAAATATCAATTCATTATTTCTGTTTGCCGAGCTTCTAGTGTGTTGTTGTTCTAATTGAATATAGTACGTTTTCCATGGCGACATTGGATATAGAATGGCTTTGGGTATAGTTATTTGATCTATTTTTGTAGCACAACCTGCTATGTTTTTGCTATGTTTTTCAGACATTAAGCGACACTTTCAAAAGACAACATGAACGAAATAAATGACGGCCTGTACTGAAGACAGAATACTTGTTGGTACAGACTGGATGCTCTCCTCGTTTTCATGTTGTTCCTGAATATCTTAATGCAAGACCCCTTTCAGTGCTGGTATATTTCAAAGTACTGCACATTCAAGGAGTGCAATAATACTATATAGTTGTTTTTTTAAAAGTTAATTCAACCACTCTAGAGCTAGACAATGCAGACATTAACCGATAACAATGTTTGGGTTGGATCCATAGTTAATTGCACTTAGTTCCAATTGAAATCAATGTAGTTTAAGTGCATCTAACTTAGGGCTACACCAGCTAAGTTCTACTTGAACTAGACCCACTGAAATTAACAGAACAGTTCATTATTTACTGGGTCTGCTCCAAGTATGACCAATGTTGGATACAACCCATAGCCTAGATCCAACACTTTTATTTTCATTTCTAAGAAGATGACAAAATGCTTTAATAACCTTATTTTTTTTTTCATTGGAAAAGTTGTCTGATCTACTGTGCGTGAAATTTATGTTCCATTTGTAGTTAAAATTGATCTCTTAGGAGTACTGGTTATCCTTTAAACTGGTCTGGATAAAAATTGGTGGCTGTCAAACATTGCAGATTTGGTTATGTAAGTTTTGTATATTTTCAGAGTATATTGCTGAGTGAATGGTGCATTGTATAATAAATTATAGAAACAAAACTATATGCAGAGCAAGTACCTAAGTGTCATGACTTCAAAGAAGACCAAGTGCTGTTTGAATTCCCTCAGCAATTTTGAAGTCTGTTTCTGGGCCACTCTAAATGATCAAATAGCTTGGCCTTTATTCTGTCCTAAATATGAGCTAAGCAAACTAATTTAAATAAAGAAATTTCATCTACTGTGTGAAAGACCTTGAATCATTTTATGAATTTGTCTGTTTGGCGACTGTGCTTGAAGAAGAAGAAGGAAAACACAAGACAATGTTTAATGTTTATGGAGGCTTTCTTGTTTGAAACTTTAACTTCTGCAATTCACAACACATCAAGTTACAGTTAGAGACTTAGGTTTGGAAAGTACCAAATACATTGCCTGTGATAGAATACTTTTAGCCTAGTAACAGCCGTTTCCCCTCCTCTGGCTTCTTAGATAGAAAGGAAATTAAACATTCTAATTACTGAGCTGGAAGAATGTATTGGAAGTCTATGAGAAACCACAACTATTTATATTTAAGTCGTGCAGAAAAGACTGTTTGGTTGGATCCAGTGCAGCTGTTCTATTTACAGAAGGGATAGTAAACCATCAGAGGATTCCACAAGCTCAAGCGTATTTTGCAAATTCCTTATACAGCAACCAATGGTGCTTTTCTGTGATTGCAAGGAGAATTGGGGGTGGGGGGAACCACCTACCTTTTGCCTCCATTTGTGAGAGTGTTCTGTGACCAAAACTGCACTCTCAGTTCTAACACAGTAACTTACTTGGAAGCAGCTGGAGGTGGCGGAAACATCCTTTTGTTTAGACCTGAATTGTGGGTAAAAAAATTAGAATGAGCAAAACAAAAATAGAATGTAATTTGTGACACACACACTGTGTTTCTATATCACATGTTTAATGATATATCTGTGAAGAATTAAACTGAAACAAGGTAACATTTTGAAGCCTTGAATTACATACAGGCATACATACACAAATGAACAGTGGTTTTTCCCCTCCATAGCCAGACTAGGGACCCCAGGTAAATGCGGAGGGGAGCTCAGTTTTTCTAACGTATTTTTTAAAAAATTGGTTTCTTGTGTCTGTTGTAGCCAAATTGTAGAAAAGTCATGGGTTTCATTTTAAAAAGAAAGAAATACCTAAAATGTTTTCTGCAAGTAGATTGCTAGCACTATATGCAAGTCTGAAGTTCATAAAATGTTGATGCTCACGAGAAAACATTTGATGTACAGTATCTTTTCCTCAGCATTTGGCAAGCATATGCAAATAAACAATCATTATTGTGACGCACTAACTGAAAGGTGGAACTTGGGCAACAATAATCAGAATGAGTAAGAAGTCTCCACATACAGGAAACCTGTGCAGGAGTAGTCAAATAAGTGATTTGTCTCCTGTAGCAGACATTGTACTTTTTAACAGGAACTGCAGTAAATTTATTCTGTAGTGTATTGCATTTTCATCTAAGTAAGTAGTTTTATGCCACTATGATGTTGGAAAAGCTGTATATTTTTAGGGAAGTTTAGGGTTATGTTTAGGGAAGTTTTTAATGTCTGAGATTTTAATGTATTTTTAATCTTTGTTGGAAGCCGCCCAGAGTTGCTGGGGAAACAAGTAAATTATTATTATTTTATTTATTTTATCACTGTTGGTCTAGTGAGTTAGCGAAGGAAAAGCTATTTAGTCAGTAGGCAGTAACTAAAACGCCTGCAATTTTCATCCATATGTAGCTAACTTTAATACGAGCTTTTAATGCTCGTTCACCTGTTTTGTTTCTAATTTGAGTATCTTGTGACGTGATTTTTCTTTGAAGTTTTCAGTATGTATCTGAGTGAAACAGATACTTAATGGATATGAGTTACATGTGCAATATTGGCTTTAACACAGCTTGAGTTGTAAATTACAGACCATCAAATGTTACTGACAAATCTGCTGATCAGCTCCTGAGCCTTTTGAATAACCAGTGAAATGCACCCCAACTCTCAGCATTCAGTATATTCCTCCCCTCACCCTGAATGTATCTTGTGAAGGAAGGATTTTCTTTTCCCATGAATAATGTACCTCCATGTGAACAAACAGTTTTAGTATCAAGCAAGCAGAGTGCACCTGTGTTTGTGGTTGCTCAGGTGTGTTGCTGGGTTGTTAATTTCCATAAACTGTAGCCGTACAGAACATCAACACTATTTTTGAACCTTCCTGCTTTGAGAGTGCATGGTTTTAAAACTAGCTTTATGGCATTGCAACAGGGCTGTGTAAAAAGCACAATGTGCAGCATCTCTTGCCACTTAGGAAGTTTGTGTATTGAAGCTTCTGGCCATGCAGTGAGCCCACTGTTGCCCCACTTGGAAATCTGGGGTAAAACAGAGATGAGTCAATGAAGTAGTTACTCTGAGAATGAACCAGAATTTTAATCAACTTGCAGTTTAACACTCATGTAGGGAAAGAGCCAGATTTAGGTTTGATGAGGCCCTAAGCTACTGAAGGTAATGGGGCCCTTTCTATGTTCAGCTGTCCTTTGTCAACAGCAAATTGTCGCTGTTTTTTGTGTTAAATATATGCTATATGGTAATTTATGGACCTAATGGGTATCTAAAGCCATTTGCACATAACAAAATAGGTAAATTATCAAAGTAATTGCTGAACTTACCTTATATTTTGGAAATATTGTTGTTGTTTAGTCGTGTCCGACTCTTCGTGACCTCATGGACCAGAGCACGACAGGCACTCCTGTCTTCCACTGCCTCCCGCAGTTTGGTCAAACTCATGCTGGTAGCTTCGAGAACACTATCCAACCATCTCGTTCTCTGTCGTCCCCTTCTCCTTGTGCCCTCCATCTTTCCCAACATCAGGGTCTTTTCCAGGGAGTCTTCTCTTCTCATGAGGTGGCCAAAGTATTGGAGCTTCAGGATCTGTCCTTCCAGTGAGCACTCAGGGCTAATTTCCTTGAGATTGGATAGGTTTGATCTTCTTGCAGTCCATCGGACTCTCAAGAGTCTCCTCCAGCACCATAATTCAAAAGCATCAATTCTTTGGCGATCAGCCTTCTTTATGGTCCAGCTCTCACTTCCATACATCACCATTTGGAAATGTACATCCAGGTTTTTTCCCCTTTAAATTTTTTTGGGGCCCCCAAGAGAGTCCTAAGCTATAGCTTATACGTAAATCTGGCACTGCGTAGGGGGTGTTCAAGAGAAGACTCCTAAAACCAGGGACGAGTTGCATTTGAGGCAGAGACTGACTGGTGGTTGTGGTCCTTTAGCCTCTCCTTCATACTTTTATTTTGCTACATGCAGCTGGGTTCCTCCCAGGCTGCCTCCTGTCCACATTCATGTCAAGCCTTCCACTCACAGGCATTAACCTGCTACAAAGTTAATAGCTGCTGGTTCCTACCCTTCTTAACAGGTTTGGTATGATGTCTTGGAGGAAATCAGCCCTGAGTGCTCACTAGAAGGACAGATCCTGAAGCTGAGGCTCCAGTACTTTGGCCACCTCATGAGAAGAGAAGACTCCCTGGAAAAGACCCTGATGTTGGGAAAGATTGAGGGCACAAGAAGAAGGGGACGACAGAGGACGAGATGGTTGGACAGTGTTCTCAAAGCTACAAACATGAGTCTGACCAAACTGCGGGAGGCAGTGGAGGACAGAAGTGCCTGGCGTGCTCTGGTCCATGGGGTCATGAAGAGTCGGACATGACTAAATGACTAAACAACAACATGATGTCTTGGAAGCAGTGTTTGTATTCAAGTAAACAAAAGGGAAACCTTCCTTTGTTATGGATACAAATCCTGTGATTGCCTCCGTTCTTCACATTCTAGCACCAGCATAATTTATGCTTGTTCCCGTAATTTATACTAGATCATTCCAAAGCCCTTTTACTTGTAGCATTCGTTTATTTTAATAACAGAGTTACTTTTAATTTCAGTTATTTAGGGCAGAGGGTAGGGTGGGGGACCTGTGCCAGAAGACCAAGTTGGGTCTGTGAGACTGTTTACCTGAAACAATGCCCACCTCTCCCACACCTGATGTCATGTGATGTCAGGCATGGGGCAAAGAGTCATGACTCCATAAAGATCTGGTTGCCCTTGGAGAATGCACTTGTGTGGCCAATCCCTGCAAAAGGTATGGTTGAAGTCACTGCCCATCAGCTCATAGGGCATGACTTCAAATCTGCTGATCAGCATTGGTTCAAAACACCACACAGAGTTCTTTGCAAGCCTGGTGACATCACTGTGACATCAGGCAATTTTCTGGTGGGTAACCTTGCCCACCAAATTCAGCCCACAAGGGGTAGGAGTTAAAAGAATAGCCTGATGGCCAAATCAGGTTCTATACTTCTGATCTGCAACATGGATGGCTAACGAGAGACCTTCCAAATATTGTCCATCGTCTCTGACCACTGGCCAAGCTGGCTGAGGACTAATTGGAATTGTAGTTCAATACTTGAAAGGCCACAGGTTAGCCACCCTGACTCACAGTATTTTTAAAACAACAAAATGAGAGTTTAAACAAGAAATAATGTTTTGTATACTGTCAGTCTACGTATATGTGTGGGTGTTTGACATCCTGTGGCCCTCCAGTTATTGCTGGACTACACGTCCCTGACAATTGGCTGTGCTAGCTGGCACTGATAAAGTTGAACTAAAAATAAGTCTGGAAGGCTGAAGACTTCCTACCCTTGCAATATGGGAAACATCACTTCTTTAATCCTTCATAACTGGTCTTCAGTAAGCCAAAAGTACGTGACTCTCACAAATCTTGAATGAGAACACCATAGGGTTTGGCCCTGGAAAAAGTAAAGTCCCACTGAAATCACACACAATTTTATTGAGCACCCAAAGTCATATACTTGTTTTTCCTCAATATTCTTTTGGGCTTCTAATCAAAGTGATTAAATAATACTTTGGTGCTCAAATTATAAAATTGATTGTTTCCCACTTCATAGGACCTTAAATTCTGTTGCCTTGCCTTTCCTGTTTTCAAGGTGCTGCAGTTTTGAAACCATACAAAAATACTTCAGGTAATGCCTTTGAAAAGAGATTATTTCTGTCTCTCTCCCCACCCCTGTTTTCTTTTTCATTTTTCCAGTCGAAACTTCTTGGAGGACACTATCAATAGGCAGTACATCATCAATTCCGCAGGATGGTCCTATGAGCTTTACCCTGTTGGGTCCCTATTTCTCATAGCTGTAACTAGCCAGTGTTTTACAGACCTAGGATTAGAAGCTTGCAGGCCCTAAAAGCTTGGCAGATGTTCTGTGTGAATTGCTTAGGAACAGCCACAAGGTACAATCTCTCCAAAGCAGTGTTTGCGGAGCTATTACTGAAACTCTTCTGGTGGCCATTAACAAGTAGTCGCTAGTGATGCCTATCTTGGAATGGTTGACAATAAAACTGGAAACTGCAGTAAATGTGAACTTAATGAAAATACTGTTTGGACAGAGGATAAATTGACAACATATTAGAGTCCTGAGTTGAACCAGTTCCTTGCAGTTGTCTAAATATAGCACAGTTGGGTATACCTTTGTCCGTACACTATAAAATCCTCTTTCCTCTCAAACCTTAACAGAGCACAGTTCTATTTGTTGCAACTATTTATGGACTGCTTATTCTTTCCAGCACCCAATTTTCCATAATTTATCTGTTCTTGTCCCTCTCTATTTGGGGCCCTGCTCTGGTTACTCTCAGAAATATAAGCAACAGATTTAGTTTCTATAACTGCCAGGAAGCTGGGTTTGGCTTTGGGGGGATGATGGAGATTTACTAATTTGTTCTGCCCCTTCTTGTACCACCCCTCCTCTTACTCTTCGTCCTCTACTGTCACTTTTATATTGCAATGTCATTGCAAAACATTGATTTCTGGAGGGTGGGAACCTGCGAATGTTCTGTGTAGAACAGATGCTGTTGAACTGTCAGTCAACCTTGACCATGCTGTCTGGGGCTGACGGGAGTTACAGACCAAAATGCCTCGAAGACACCACATTGTTTTTTACCCCTGTCCTAAATCACAACTCTCAAACGCATACCCTTGAACTTAGAAGGAAAATGCAAGATTTCTTGGCAACCTAAAACATGCAAGTGTTAGGAAGCTCCCTTACACAGAGTCAGAATACAGTGGTACCTCAGGTTACATACGCTTCAGGTTACAGACTCCGCTAACCCAGAAACTGCTTCAGGTTAAGAACTTTGCTTCAGGATGAGAACAGAAATTGTGCTCCGGCGGCACAGCAGCAACAGGAGGCCCCATTAGCTAAAGTGATGCTTCAGGTTAAGAACAGTTTCAGGTTAAGTACGGACCTCCGGAACGAATTAAGTACTTAACCTGAGGTACCACTGTATTAATCTAGCTAGTTCAGCATTTTTTCTACACTGACTGGCAACAGTTTTCAAGGAGAGGGCTATCTTAGCCTTACATGGAGTTGCCAGGGATTGAATTTAGAACTTGTTGCAGGCAGTGCAGGTGATATACCTCCAAGCCTTCCCTGCTCTGAAAGACAGCTAGAGGATGCGGAATAATTGATTTTTAAAAAGTGTTTAGTCAAATTAACAGTGTGATCCTATTCTTGTCTTATTAGAGATTTGAGTTCAATGGGACTTAATAATCCAAGTAAGGAAATACACCAAGACTGCATTCCTAAATAAAATGTAGGAAGTACTAAGCCCCCATTTTACTTTTGGATTAACAAAGCCAACCAGTATTGGAAAGCGTGGATTCTGGTGAGCTTTTACCAGTTCACATCCTAGCCTTGTATTTACATCCAATATCCACTAAACTGGAAACAATGACCTTTTTCTGGCCGTAGTAACTGAAGTACGTTTTCTACCCGAGATCAAATAATTTGACTCCCTTGACATTAATAGCATAAACACGCAGGAATATTTTCCTGCATGTATACAGAGCATGCTTTTTAAACTGCACGAGCTCCTTTTAGCTGCCTAATGGTGGTGGTGGGGGAGCTCACAATGTTTCTCCACTCTGTTTGTCAAACGCCTTCCTTATCTTTCTGCGTCAAAGACAGTTTCAGGAACTGATTGAACAAGGCTGCACTGCCCGCCCCAGGTGTTTTCCTCCTCCTCCTCAAGCCAACGAGTTCACTGTGCCCGAAGCCTTCATGCATCTTCAGACACACCTCTGCCAGGTGAAAAAGAAAAACCTATATTCACACAGGGAAAAGAACTCGGAAGCTACAGTGATGCTGGCAATCTCTCTCAATGGCAAACATTTCCCAGCGGTTTGAAAAGAACCATCTGACCAGAAGAGCCGAGCCAATGGAGTCTAGACACTGGATCATCACTTCTTGCTGCTGTTACTTCTACCAGTTTCTCAACGGTAGTATGTTTCCTCCTAGCCTGATGTCGCCTCTGGATTGATTGTAAGTTGCGTATGCAACACATATGTTAAACCCAGTAGTTCCCACTGCTGCTTCCCAAGGAAGATGCCGGATACCTTGTGTACAGTGCTACATGCCTTCTTAAGCGTCTTCATCCCATCATCCAACCTCTTGGTGATCATAGTCATCTGTCAGCTGAGAAAGAAGAAACCAAGCAGAAACTATGTCTTCATCCTTAACTTGGCATCTGCTGATCTGCTGGTTGGTGTGATGTGCATTGGGGAAGCTTTGGATGATGCGACAGATGCACTATTTGACCGAAATCTGTATATTTGTCTCTTGCGGATCTGCATGAGCATCACTCCTTGCATTGGGTCCATTCTCACCTTGCTTTTGGTTTCTCTGGACAGGTACTTGGCAGTGAAGCTGCCTCTTCATTACCCTACACTGATGAGCAAGAAACCTATAGTCTTCTCTCTTGTTGTCCTGTGGACGGTTTCCTTCTTGGTGGGACACATGCCACTTATTTTCTCACAACTTCAACAGAGTGAACTCTCGGGTAGCTGTGGGGTCCTGGCAGCAGCCAAGAGTGACTACCTGTACATAATCTGCTTTGGCATCTATATCCCTGCCTTGCTGACCTTGGTCTGTTTACATATCTCAGTGGGGAGGATTGCTTATCTTCATCAGAAGCAGATCCAGCGTGTCTGCTTGCACCCAGATACCCCTACTGCTCCTCTCCGCCATTTCAAAGCTCTGAGGACAGTCCTCATTGTGATTATCTGTTTTGTCCTCTTCTGGAGCCCTTATTATGTAGCTGCCATTGTGAAAGCTACTTGTACCTCCTGCATCCTGAGCTCACAGCTGAAGGATTTGTTATACATTTTAGGAGAAGCCAATTCTTTGATAAATCCTTTTATCTATTCGCTATACAGCAAGGATATAAGAACCCAGTTGGTCAAAATGTTGAAGTGTAAGGGAAAGGGACAAATAAAGCCCCACAGGTCTAACAGGTTGGCAGTGACCCATTTCAACATCATAAACCAAAGTGACTTACCCTGCGGAGGAAATTCATCTGGGGATCAACCGCCTAAATCTCCTCCCTTCAACAGTTTCAGAGGAGTACTCACCATTTCTTGATGCAAGGCGGAAGAGAGGAAACCCACCATAAAGCAGGTGGAAAGCTTATTGTGCGCTGATCATCAGTAAAAAAAGGTAATGCAGAAAAAGTCCAAATGCGCAACCAAGTTTTCTGAACTAAGGTTTGGGCTTCCTATTCTATCTATTCCACTACTGGGCAGTTAACCATAATTTGGTGACACAGAGATCAACAGTGAGCTAAGAAAACAGTGCTGCATATATTTCCCCTCTTAGTGTTCTTTTTAATAAGTGCCTTTTGGGAATAAATGTGCAAATAATTTTACCCTAACGCAGAATTTTGTACGTTGTGTTATGCAGTCTACCTTCCCTTTGTAAGATATATGTTCCTTTTTGCCTGGTTATCTGGTTCCACATGTGGCGAGATAAATGGGCTAGAAGGGAAAATGTGTTGGGTCTAGTTTAAGTACCTATTTCTTTCTATGCAGTTAATTTAATCCAAGCATCGATAAACAAACTTAAATAAAAACCCAAATCTATCTCCAGCCTTTATGTTCTTCTCCCACCCTTATTGCTGTATTACATTGTTATTTATTAAATTGTTAAACTTAACCGCCGCCGCCCCCCGCCCTGTTCTTGGGAGGACGTCCCATATAGCTGTTGCTTCCACTGAGTTGCCGCCTGTTTTCTAACAAGACGGAGAACAGAAATTAGTGGCCGTGCAGGGCTATTCAGGGAAACTTGACAGGCATGGCACATAAGCAATTGGTTTCTAGTATTGCTACACCCTTCAATTGCTTGTGAAAGGCCACAGTACAAAGTCATATATGATAGGAATCGACTCATGCTGCAGATCAGATGTGAGGAAGTTTTGGCTCCTTTGTGAGTTGTAAACCTCACAAAGATCCAAGCCATGCTGCCAGGACCATTACAGTTGCATCTGTCTGTCTCGGGAGACAATGGATGAGTCCACCTGTCTAAGCTCAATTCCTCAATTAGAGTCTGGACTCTATAACAGCACCATAACAGCACCAAAATCATAGTTGGGTGGTACTAAAATGCCAATCTAATTTAACTTTCTGCCTAAAGTAGGCTCAGTGTCCCCTTTTTTTGCTGTATAACATAAGAAGGTACTGCGTGTTATGTGACCAGCATAAATGGAACTGTTATTAAATGAATCCTGAGATCTGATTTCTGATACCTCTAGAATTGAACATAATGGTAAATACTCCTTTGAACAACGAAACAAGTGTCTTCATATAACATAATCATGATCAGGCTGGTGAATTTAATGTTTCCATGATTAAGGTGTCCAGAGCAGAACTTATTTCACATTCCTTACAAAGGTTCATTAACTTCAAAGCCTTAGTGAAAAGAAACGAAGGCAGCTGGAGCTTAGCCCACCAGTCGTTGTTAGGAAAATCTAAACACCCTTGCAGTTTAGCAAAGATGCGGAGAATCTTTATCCGGCAGGCAAACAGGAAGAGGTCATCTTCAGACACAAACTTTGGCCACGGGTGATGCTCAGCGAGCGGCTTTTAAGGAAGCAAAAAAGCAAGGAGTTAATGTAGTTCCCAAGTCACATGGCAGTTCTCGCTTGCAGAAAGTCAGAAAGGTCACACAGGGAAGGAAACCTAACTGAGTATTGTTTTAAATCAAGGGAAATTAAATCAGTATTACTGTGAGACTGACCAACGTTGCAGTCTTATTTCTCTCTGAGTCTGAAGAGAGGCAAGGACCAGATTCCCTCTTCTTACCTGGAATTTACTGATGGTCAGACCTTGTTGATGTTAAAGGTAAAGGGACCCCTGAAAAGTAGGTCCAGTCATGACCGACTCTGGGGTTGCGGCGCTCATCTCGCTTTATCGGCCGAGGGAGCTGGCATACAGCTTCCGGGTCATGTGGCCAGAGCAGCACACGGAAACGCCGCTTACCTTCCCGCTGGAGCGGTACCTATTTATCTACTTGCACTTTGACGTGCTTTCGAACTGCTAGGTTGGCAGGAACAGGGACTGAGCAACGGGAGCTCACCCCATCGTGGGGATTCAAACCGCCAACCTTCTGATTGGTAAGTCCTAGGCTCTGTGGTTTAACCCACAGTGCCACCCGCGTCCCTTGATGTTGGCAAGGCTAAAAAGAAGGTGGTTTGGAGAACTTCCCCATTCCCTGGCATGCCCTCAGACCAGGGGTTAACTATGCCAGCCCTGAAGTTGGCATTGTTGGTTCACTTTAATTTCCCTCTCATGCTTCCCAGTGGGAGGGGAAATAATGTAAAAAAAAAAAAAAAAAACAAGCCAAAAAAAATTGGAAAAGGAATGAGGAGTTCAAAGAGCACTAATTTCTACCCTCTTGAGAACATGGGATTAAGTGGATGAGCCACCTCCAGTTTTCCCTTCCCAAAGCCTTTCTTTAAAAAGTTGCTTTCAAAAAACCAAACACCAACCCTATTTTTATTCAACCTCATTAAAACTGCAGAAATAGCAAAAGGCATAAAACCAACTCAGGTCAGGTGAGTATTTCAGAAACCTCCCTCTTTGCATGCACATGGGCACCACATTTGCTGAAACCTCAAGAAGGGATTCTCTAACATTTGCTAATATGTCCAATATTATTCCTACTCATAGTAGACCCATTGAAATTAATGGGAATGGCTAACTTAGGTCCATTAATTTCAATGGATCTACTCTGAATAGAACTTAGATGGATCCATCCCAATGTCCTTTTATTCTCTTAAAACTGCTATTTCCTGCACTCCCTGTTAAAAGAAAAAAAAAAGCATGCCGTTCCTGCTCTCATTTTCAAATTTGCTGAAATTTAATGTATGGAACTATATTGCTAAGCAATGTGCGCTTGAGAGACGTTCAAGAACAGTTATGGGCGCCCTGATAATCTGCATGGATCAGATAACAAAAGCAATTTTTAAACTTCATGGCTCAAGAGTGTTCTACCTACTAGATTTTTAATTTAAAAGTTTTATATAATATTCTTCCTTGGCCTGTTCTCAGTCTGCTTTTTTCTTAACTTACCCTATAAGCCACATCATTTGAGTCTTGGCCTGAATTCTTGGTTATACAAATTCATCTCTGTAAATGCTTTCATAAATCTTTTTGAGGTTATAATTTGTTTCCCTCTTTTTGTTCACTAGATCAGGGGAACCCCAACTTCCATATGACTGACATTTTGGTTTATTTGGTCAAGTGATGCTGAACTACAGGCATTGTCTTATACAAACCAGATAAACTATGGGTCAGTCTTTGGCCGATTTAACTTCGTTTTTCAAGTAGCTCTGTAAGTTCGAAGCAAACTGCTCCATTCCCTTTTTCGAAAACGTTTTCTATATTTACCCCCCAAACAATCCCACCCTCTCTTGTTAAGAACATGTAAACTCATCCACTCTCCCCCATATTAACTCTGAAATAAAGTACCTTTACTTTTGCTCCTATGTTGATTTTTGCCTGTTTGCCCCTTGCAAGGAAAGAAATGGCTACTCTGTCTTGCTCAACTATCCTGACACCAACGTTCTGGTTCAAGGATAGAAAGACTGGCTTAAACGGTGCTCTCGAGACGCACTTCTGCAAATTGTTGGGCCAGATCCACGTTTTCACTTTGTTGCCAGCTTCGTCCGAATAATGTCCTCCTCGAATCGTAACATTTATCCTAGATGTGGAAAATAACAACTTGAGAGGACGGGAAGTTGGGGAAACCTGGCTGTACAGACCAAGCCCTTGTCTGAAAATATCTTCACATCCAGATACAGTGGTACCTCGGGTTAAGAACTTAATTCGTTCTGGAGGTCTGTTCTTAACCTGAAACTGTTCTTAACCTGAGGTACCACTTTAGCTAATGAGGCCTCCCGCTGCCGCTGCGCGATTTCTGTTCTCATCCTGAAGCAAAGTTCTTAACCTGAGGTACTATTTCTGGGTTAGCGGAGTCTGTAACCTGAAGCGTCTGTAACCTGAGGTACCACTGTACTGCCAAATCAAATAGGGGGGAAATGACGAAGGTACCAGGGCAAGCTCCAAGTTCGGATCAACAAAAACTGAATACTGGCTTGTCTCCACACCAGGGTCACTTGCCTCATCAAAGATCAGCCTGCCTGCTAACAGAGTTGCTGTGGCATAGGCATTCGTCAATGCGAAAACAAGGAACATGTCTTCTTTTTTAAAAAAAGGTTGAAGAAGAAGAAGAGTTTGGATTTGATATCCCGCTTTATCACTACCCGAAGGAGTCTCAAAGTGGCTAACATTCTCCTTTCCCTTCCTCCCCCACAACAAACACTCTGTGAGGTGAGTGGGGCTGAGAGACTTCAGAGAAGTGTGACTAGCCCAAGGTCACCCAGCAGCTGCATGTGGAGGAGCAGGGAAGCGAACCCGGTTCACCAGATTGCAAGTATACCGCTCTTAACCACTACACCACACTGTCACTGGTTGATTTTACTTACTGGAAAATTTAAAAGTATTTAATGAGCTGACCGATTGATTAAAACCCATACAATTTCTCACCTAGCACCTCTTTCATCAGGAGGCAGAACCACAAATTTGGCTTCTGGGGTTTTTAATACTCAGCAAGTTCAGAGGATGCCGTTTCTCCTAGCGCAGTGTTGTTGCGATGGGACAAATCTCATGTGCTGAACATCTTCCTGTCAGGCTGTTCTTGCAGCCAGCTTACTTCTCTGTCCCTGACTGGCATTCAGCCATGATCCCTTGCTCAGACGCTAACCTCTTCCTCTTGCTGCTAATTCTGCCAGCCTGCCTCTGCTGGAAGGTAGCCACGGCACAGCAGCTAAAACGCCATTCTGTCTTATAACTTCCCTTTCGCACAGCAGGGCTGAAACACGTGATTATTCTGGGAACAAACGTGAACCTTTCGAAATGGCTCTCAAATTCTTGTGGTTTTCTCGGTGGGAAATCCATTTTAAAAGTTCAGTTGGAATTTTTACGTTCACCAGTAACCTCCAGTATTCTTTATCTGCCATTTGGTTAACAAAGGACACTGCATGTTTTTGAATTAGAAAACGAGGTCCTGACCACCCTTCAAATTACAAGTACAAAACACTGGTATACATTTTACAACCTAAACGTAAAACAACAAGACCAAACTGATTGAACTGAACGTACCACACATTGCCATTTGAATGATAGCATGTCCCATTGCCACAGGAATCAAACACTGCTTGGATTTCTGCATTCTCAGGCTTGTCGTCTTGTACTATGGCAACGTAGCCTGTGCCCTCATTCCTTCGTACAATGATAATCGCCAGATTTCCAGAGGGATAGCTGTATGTAGATAAGGTTCCAATGGGCCCATTAACATGCTTAGGAACGTTGTTGCGTTAACAAGGTGTGTGCATGGCTTCAACTGATTAGTTCTTTGTGTGCGTGTGTGTTCTTGGATACCACTTCTGAACGATTCAGTCCTACTTTCTGCTATGCTTTTGTACCCATATCACAACAAACACTAGAAACACTATGTGTACTTCTGTAACCCAATAAAATATTCAATAAAAACAAGCAAACAAACCCAAACAAACACTGTTACTACCCCTTCCAGGGTTGTGTGATAGCAAAACAGAGTGGCTAAGATTGCAGCAAAAACCCACCACCTTCAACAGATAAAGTGAAATAGTAGCTCCTAGGAAAATCCTTCAACTGGTCCAAAATTTGGCTGCCAGGCTTGGAGTTGGAACATGCTACTTTTTATCTAGTTCCATCTTCACCTTTATCTAGTAGCATGGTCACCCATTTCCCCCCAGACTCAGTTATGAGCCATTAATAGCCTTTAAAGCCTTTGCAGTGCAACACTATACACACCTACTGAGAAGTTATATTCCACTGAATTCGGTGTGGCTTACTCCTAGTGCAGAGTTCTCCAACTTTTTTCTCTGGGCAACACTTTCAGAATAAAAATTAGCTCGCTGCTTTTCTAACTGATAAGAAATACATTGCATAACAAATAGAAACGACTCTTTGTGGCACCTGATTTATAACATAGAACACAACTTTATAATATGATCATGGGACGTCCAGAAAGTATAAAAGGATGCAGCTACATAAGAACATGGGTTGTTCCCCAAATATAATCATAAGCAAGCCTTTTACATTAAGTAGGTATACAAACTCAATGAGAAGTGTGAGCTTGCTTCTTAGGCCTAATCTGAGACAAACTCTCATCTCATCAACACAAAGTCTTTCTTTTTTCTGATCTTTCATATTAGTTGAAAATCCTTGTTGAAAATAGATTCTGGAGAACTGTAGAAGACTAACCAGTGCTCTTGAATATCTATCCATATTCTGGAAATAAAAACATTATTTTGATACTATCCTATACTGCACGGCACTGAAATATTTAAATGTTTCTTTGTTTGTCCTTGAATCTTCCTGCCACACCAGTGCCAGGGGCGCACCACACCCTTTAAGAACCACTGCCCTTGATGGCTTTAGGATTGCATAGTTAATAGCTTACTAATAACCTGTACTAGCTGCTCTTTTCCAAGTCCCAGCATGTTGACACTTGGGACCCCTCCAGACTGGTGATTTTCCGCAGGTGCATTCTGCAACGCGTCACTGATATAGTAATAGCGGTGGATTTATACTGGAACATCCACATATTCTGTTTTATTAGTTTTGTAATATTTCTCCAATGGTATTGCATTACTGCCATCAGCAGGGGCGTTACTCTTGCACTACAGCCCAAGTAAAGCAGGACAAAAACACCCCGTAACTTTTGTGGTATAAAAAGTTACAGGGTTTCAGGGGGAAGTTATGGGACATGCACTGATTGGAAACAAAACAGTATAGCAGCCCTGATATTTGCAAGAACAAAGATCACTTCCTTATAGCTTTGTAAAGCACTAATTCCTTGGTCCAACATTCACAATATTACTAAGGAGGATGGGAATCTGCTCCTCTTGTATAAGCATAGATAGAAATAGGAAAAAACCATCCTCTTTACCACAATATTGACTGTGACCATGACAGGGTGGTTAAAAGGTGAGGTAAAGTTACATGCATAGTTGAATTTGAGTTGAGTTCTTAACCTTTTCCCAATGAAATTGATGGGACTTAAAATGTGCTTAGCTTTGGCTGAATTATACCCTTAATACCGCAAAGATGCGCCTCAGATATCGCCACAAGTCAAAAAAACCAAAACCACAAAAAGGATACAATATTTGTGCACTGCCATCTGGAAACATGGTAAGAAACTTCACACCGTTTTTGTAGTATTGCTGGAAGAACTGGTTTTTCAGCAACTGCACATGAAGGGAAAACAAGACACGTACTTTAAAACAATATTTTGTTTTCAGGAGAATTAGTATACAAAAGGCAAGAAGAAGAAAAGGGTCGCTATGCAAAAAGGGTGGTGGGATTAGGTAACAAAAAGCTATGCTGCCCGACTGAATTGTCCCTTCCCAGTTTTCTCCTTCTATGATTTGAGGAGTTTCTAGTCACACCTGCTGCCTCCCAGCTCTGTGATCCTGTAGCCAAGTGACGGTTAATAGTTGACAGTTCTGGGAATGGGGGCACCAGAGTGCAAGATCTCAGTCAAGCGGTCGCAGGCCTGTCCTCCGCGGCAACCAATGTTGGATGTTACATAGGCAATCATTCAAGCCTGCATTCTGCCAGCAGCTAAAGTCCATTCCAAAACCAATCACTGCCCATACAAAAGGTGGAACCCTAGAGTTGGAAAGTGGCTTCAAACCCAGCCCTCTGCCAGTGCATAAAGTCTGCTGCTCCAGCATCCCTGATAGAACTACAAATCCCAGAATTCCATAGGAAGAGGGACTGGTGGTTAAATCACTTTGGGAATTGTCACTCTGGGAGGGAAACAGGGGTCTTCTAAGAACTCTCATCATCTTTAACAAATGACAGTCTCCAGGATGTGGGGGTGGGGAGCCATGACTGTTAAAGTGGTATTAAAGGTAAAGGTAAAGGGGACCCCTGACCATTAGGTCCAGTCAGGACCGACTCTGGGGTTGCGGAGCTCATCTTGCTTTATTGGCCGCAGGAGCTAGTGGACAGCTTCCAGGTCATGTGGCCAGCATGACTAAGCCGCTTCTGGTGAACCAGAGCAGTGCACGGAAACGCCGTTTACCTTCCCGCTGGACTAATTATCTACTTGCACTTTGACATGCTTTCGAACTGCTAGGTTGGCAGGAGCAGGGACCGAGCAACAGGAGCTCACCCCGTTGCAGGGATTCGAACCGCGACCTTCTGATCTGCAAGTCCTAGGCTCAGTGGTTTAACCCACAGTGCCACCCGCATCCCTAGCGCCACCCGCGTCCCTAAAAAAAGTGGTATTATGGTGCTTTAAATGTGTGGTGCAGCTGTTGCCATAGTCAAATGCAGAATGCTCTGTCCTATGAATGTTTTTATCCTGGAAGAAGAAGCAGGTCCATTAATGGGGTTCCAGCGCAGGAAAATCCAGGTGCTTACCTTTCCACCTGCAATAGTGAAATCACAGCTAGAGATGCTGTAGCTAGCGTCTTGGCTTGTGGGACTTCGGAATTTAATTCCCTGGAGAGGCATCTTTGTCCAGCCCGTTATAGAAGGTCTATATTGGGACAGGCAGTAGGAGATGGTGCTGAGTTGCCGAGTATCTAGGGAACATGAAGAAGCACAGAATGTTGTTCAATAAAGGTTATTCAATAAACTTGAACTAAGTAGAACAAAAACCAATTTCAATTTAGTTCAGATTTATTTTGTTTCATTTGGGTTTTTAATAGCTTGCTCTTCAATACAAATTATTAGCGCGGCTCCGAATATGAAATTAAAAACCACTATAATGGAGTTAAAAACGAATAAAGAAATTATAGCAAAACACAGCAGCAACACAAATTGGATTAGCAGCCAAGGTAAAAATTACAACATATGTTTATATTAAGAGTCTTAAATGAACCTGTTTACTAACCTGAAACAATAAAACAGAGAGTTAAAAAAAAATACAATGCACATCTCTTATCTAGGTGTGTTGGTGACCCGGAAACTACAACTAATCCAGAATGCGGCAGCTAGACTGGTGACTGGGAGTGGCCGCCGAGACCATATAACATTGGTCTTGAAAGACCTACACTGGCTCCCAGTACATTTCCAAGCACAATTCATAGTGTTGGTGCTGACCTTTAAAGCCCTAAACTGCCTCAGTCCAGTATACCTGAAGGAGCGTCTCCACCTCCATTGTTCTGCCTGGACACTGAGATCCAGCGCCGGGGGCCTTCTGGCGGTTCCCTCATTGCGAGAAGCCAAGTTACAGGGAACCAGGCAGAGGGCCTTCTTGGTAGTGGCACCCGCCCTGTGGAACGCCCTCCCACCAGGTGTGAAAGAGAAAAATAACTACCCAACTTTCAGAAGACATCTGAAGGCAGCCCTGTTCAGGGAAGTTTTTAATGTTTAATAGGTTATTGTATTTTAGTGTTTTGTTGGAAGCTTCCCAGAGTGGCTGGGGAAACCCAGCCAGATGGGCGTGGTATAAATAAATTATTATTATTATTATTACTATTATTATTATTATTATTATTATTATTAGGAACATGCTAGATCTGATCCAAGAGACCATTTAATCCAGGGATGGGTAACTCTGACCCTCCAGATGTTGTTGAACTACAAGTGCCATCATCTGGCTGGGGACAGGGCAAGATTCTAGTGTAAGAGTGAATATGTGCCAGTTTTCAATCTCTGCTATATAAGAGCCATTCTCACGGTTTCACCCACTAATGAGTACTGTCCATAATAACTTGCAGAAAAATTAGAACTCACAGTCAAAGACATGAGTTGGAGATACATCCTTTTCTCTCTCTGCTTTCTCTCTTGGGAGGTAGACAGCCTGTTGGGCCATTTGTTTCTCCTTCAACCTGCAAAATCAAAACGTATGTGGCATGAACCCCGAATTTCTTAAACGTTGAATTCCAGATGCTCTCGGAGGGCTGGCAAGGTGACTAGCTGATCTTTTAGCCACTGAAACAGAAAAGATGCTCCTCTGCTGAAGAACACCCTGGTCTTGCTCAGCGATGTATTTTTCTATAACAGAAAGTTTGGCTGCACATGTTTGTGCATAACAATTGGCTAAAGCCTATGAATCAGGGCCAGACCTCCTGAAACAGCAGGAAAGCTCAAAACTCAATATACAGTGGTACCTTTGTTCTTGAACTTAATCCATTCTGGGAGTCCGTTCGACTCCTGAAACCGTTCGAAAACCAAGGTGCAGCTTCTGATTGGCTGCTTCCTGCACTCAATCGGAAGCCGCGGGAGCCATGTCGGACATTCGGCTTCTGAAAAACGTCCGCAAACCGGAACACTTACTTCCGGGTTTGCAGTGTTCAGGAGCCGATTTGTTTGGGAGCCAAGCTATTCGAGAACTAAGGTACCACTGCAATAATTACCCTGCTCTTTCTTGCAAAACACTTCAGAAATGCTGCCTTGCCCCAAATGATACCAAAATTGTTCCTGAAAATAGCATGTACACCAACCGGCTGACAATACCTTTGGCGAGCTCTTTCTCTGGCTTTTTTCCTCTCTTCCGCAGTTCCTTCGACCTGCTTAGTGGTGATATCAATCAGCTGAACTCCTTCCTTCGCATAGCGCTTTTTCTCATTGACAATGAACTCGTGAAGATCTCTGCATTGCTGGCAACAGAAAAGCTGGAAGGCAAGATCCTACAGTTATCTCACGGCCACATCGCCCTTGACTTTGTAGCGATGCCATTAGGATGATTTCTCCATTACTTACGTTTCCATATTCTGCTATTTGTTCTAGACTTTCAAATGACGGATAATTTCTCAGTGGGCTGCCGCAGAACTCACAGATTTCTCCATAGTGTTTTTCCAACTGCAGAGAGGAAACAGAACATTTTGAAGACATTAGTGATGACAATCACCTTGAGGGAAAGTTCAATATTAGGCTTGTAATTTTTAAATCTTTTTTAGGACTGAAAAGTAGCTAGGCTGAAAAGGGATCTAGCCTATGTTAATAAAGAAAGCTGAAAAGTGCTCTAGCCCATGGTAAAGGCGGCTGAAATGTCTCCAAGCCTTTTCCGGTGTGTGTGTTTTTTTTTGGGGGGGGGGGAAGGATGTCACCCCAAATGTCACCATTTTAGATTTGCTTAATGGAGAAATGCTCCCATTCTTGTAATCTTATTTTGCAGCTATTTCATTCCTGTTGTCTGTTTTACTGCATCTGATCCATGGTCATTCCATGGACAAAAGGGCTCTTTCCATTCATGTAAGGCACCGAGATCCTGTGGAGGTAATTAATAATAATAATAATAATAATAATAATTGAGAGCCAGTGTGGTGTAGTGGTTAAGAGCGGTAGTCTCATAATCTGGGGAACCGGTTCGCGTCTCCGCTCCTCCACATGCAGCTGCTGGGTGACCTTGGGCCAGTCACACTTCTCTGAAGTCTCTCAGCCCCACTCACCTCACAGAGTTTTTGTTGTGGGGGAGGAAGGGAAAGGAGAATGTTAGCCGCTTTGAGACTCCTTAAAGGGAGTGAAAGGCGGGATATCAAATCCAAACTCTTCTTCTTATTCTTCTAATAATAATATATTATTTATACCCCACCCATTTGGCTGGGTTTCCCCAGCTACTCTGGGCAGCTCCCAACAGAATATTAAAAACACTATAAAACATCAAACATTAAAAACTTCCCCACTGGAGAAGGGATGGGGGAGCTGTTTTAGCCAATTTCTCTTTCCCTGTGCAGCCCCCTGTGTTACCTGGCAAGATGCTCCAAAGGGTTGAAGGTTATGTCCCCACCCCAAGCAGCATGAGGGGCAAGCGGGGGGGGGGGGGGACAATCAACAATCCTATCTTCTTCCTCCAGAGCAAGCAGAACTCTGCTGAGAGTAACTCTGGATCAGAGGTGCCATCTTGCACCCAATATTGGGGGGGGGGGGTGTTCCTGGTGCACAGCGTTCACATGTGATGTCATGGGCCCAGCATGTGTTGCACACGTGTGACATCATGCACGCAATGCACGTGCAACATTGCATCATCGGGAGCAGGCCAAGCGCAGAGCCCAGCCCTGTGCCAGCATATTTTGAGGGGGCTGAATTCACCCCACTCCTAGGAGTTGGTACACCCGCTCTAGATCCAGCTTACGGCATGCTATGTTTACATTTGCAACAGATTCTTTTGCAACTGTTTTTAGCCATTTTGCCAACTTTGAGGCGAGTGAGGTATGCTGGTGCTGGTCATTACAAACCTATGATTTTGTCATAGTCAAGCCTCAGGTGCACAAATCGCAGTGCATCTGGTAAAACACAAATCCTGCCCCTGTATCTTCTTAACACAAAAGTTAAAGCAAAATAAATACGTGTAGCTTATTCCAGAGTTCCAAGTCCCAGTAACTACAGTGCCTAGAATTTTTTGAGGGAAAGGATGAGCTTCAAAGGTGTTTTAAAGGTGCAAGCATGTACTGAAAATGGAATAACAGCAACAACAACGTGCAAGACTCTGCTCTCAGTCAGAATTAAGTATTTTTTTAGCCTCTCAGAGTGTAAATAAGTGAAACTGAAGCCCTGCAAGTCACCTGACCATTCACTTTCATCCAAAACTAAGTAGATGAGGAAAATGGAGGGGAGGGGAGGCTCCTGTGTTAAGGACTGCAAGGTTTTTTTTTATATTACCTGGGCATAAATTCTCCCCAAAGGCATGCTAAAAGGCCACAGCAAGCAATCTGAACAGGCTTATTTTAAGCCTCCTACTGTAAACGGCATAAGAAAACAAGCAGCTCCTTGGCTTTCCAAAGCTCCAGGGAAAGAATAAACAGCAGCAGAAATAATTCAATGCAGCGCTACAGCGAATGAGCAGCAGGGGGCAATGTTAAAGTTGTCGGGAATGCCATCCCTAATAAAATAGAGGCCACGCATCCAAATCGAAAATTAAAATTACTGCATTGCATTTGCTCATAACACGCAGTGACCAGCACTGAGGGCTGCATCTACTGAACAAAGGAACAGGGCTGCTCATTCGAAGGAAAGGCTGTAGGGCTAGACAAGGGTGGAAACTGGGGTGCAGTCCTCTCCTGTTTTGGTTGCTTGTCCCCAGAATCGTGAAAAGTTTCTGAAGTGGAAAAAAGCATTATGAAAAAGTTTATCTAAAATGATAGGGTTGATGGGCGTTGTAGTCCAGAAAATCTGGAGGGTGCCAGTTTGTCGAAGAAGGATATGACCTAGTTATCATACTAAGCAAATAATCCCTACTTCCCAGCTTTTTCTCAGATCTCTATCCCCATAATGCAGAGGTTCTCAGGCTGCTGTCTGCAAGTCTCATTCAGGTGCTGTGAAAAGACTGCAGAGCAGGTGGGAATATCTTCCCTTGGCCCTGCAGTATATTCATATATATTTTTTTGACAGTGGAGAGCAAGTCATTTTGACCACAGCCACCCTCAAGTTCAAATGCAGAAACAGGATGAACACTGAACATGCAAATTCTCAGGCTACAGCTGACAAACTCTGATGGCTTTAAAAGAATGCCCCTTCCTGTTATTCCCACAACGCTTCCTTTTAAGGCATTTAAATAAAATATTGCAAATACATATTTTGGCTACAACCCAGAGGCTACATTTTTTGCATTTAGCTGGCAGATATTATTTTAGTGAGCAGCTCGGCATGACCATTAATAACTCCTAAAAGTCCCATTACTTTGAAGGGAGAGTTGAAATCTGTGCTTAGCTCACTCTCATGGAAATCAGTGAGATTTATAAGTATTTAACTTTCACAGGAAATGCCTCCTAAATGCCCATAACATGCAACATCTCACTCTGCAAAATGCAAAAAGAGAGTTGAGATTCCGGTAGACAATATCAAGGTTGTGAGATTCATCTCCTGACTGAAGTCAGGCAGAACTTTGTGTGCCTAAATTAAGCAGAGCTGGAACTTGGCAAGTTCCATCAGTATCACTTCAAAATTTGGTACATACCAGCAACTGTGCCCTTTTAATAAGAACCCGTGGAACAAACTTTATGCAAACAAAATGCCAGAACCAGTCACTTCTGCATATAGGAATAACATAGCTGCTTCTTTCTTATAGATGATAATTATGACTAATTCATCTCTCCAACAAAGTAATGAAAACAAAGTAATGAAAACACTAAATGATTATAATTTCCCCACTCCTGGGGAAAATCTCAAACCCTTGGATTTCAGAATATTGCTTTTCTTAAATGAATTCTCAATCGATCACCTTAGAAGAGGTCATGCAAGGAGGTCATTCAACCCTGGTAGTTTTTGGCTTCTGCAATAATACTGACTATTATTCTCCCTACCAATCCCATATCCTGTAAAGTGGAAACAGCGATGTTTCTGCAATGGATTTTCATCAGAATTTACTACAGTGTTCAGGCAATTCATGTTGATGCTCTTTTAAAAATAAATTTAAAAATGACTAATGTAAAATTTGGCTAGCAAAATGTTGAATGGAGAGAGGGAAAGTAACATAAGGTTTAAAGAACGGGTGCCTTTTCCCAATCCAATAATCTAATTTCCGCTATCACTTCAACAGAGCTTGCTTCCTCAAGTCTCTGCACATTTCTAAAAAAAGACCCACGCACCTCTCCAACTTGCCTGCAGCTCTCATTTTTTACTGGAACAGGTGGTGTCAAACAGTAACACACCAAGACCACTGAACTATATCACATGTTGTTACTTTCCTGGTCTCCTCTCCCAAATCCAGACTTGTTAATCTTGATTAACATCAAGGATGGCTTGGAGAGTCTTGTTTCCCTTTCCCTTTCTCAAGGGATTACAGGCAACTGTAAATGATCCAATTTCTTTAAGGATCTTAGAGCCATCTGTTTCCTGGAAAGCGTGACAAACGCAATATAGACACAGGATGAGGCTTCCCTGCATATGTTTCTGGAGTACACCTGCCTCTAGACACCAAATAGTTTCAACTCTTCCACTTCTGAATGCTCCTTACCGTTTTATTTTGTCTTTATGCGGCGTTCTTCTTAGGCTACTTACCTAAGCAAATCAGTTCTACCCGGACACTGAGCTCCAGCTCCGAGGGCCTTCTGGCGGTTCCCTCACTGCGAGAAGCCAAGTTACAGGGAACCAGGCAGAGGGCCTTCTCAGTAGTGGCGCCCTCCCTGTGGAACGCCCTCCCACCAGATGTCAAAGAGAACAACAACTACCAGACTTTTAGAAGACATCTGAAGGTAGCCCTGTTTAGGGAAGCTTTTAATGTTTTAATGATGTATTACAGTATTTTAATATTTTTTTAGAAGCCGCCCAGAGTGGCTGGGGAAGCCCAGCCAGATGGGCGGGGTATAAATAATAAATTATTATTATTATTTAAAAATATGTGGTATAGCCCCTTCTGAGATGCAGGTGCTGGTGGCAGGGGTTTGGGGTCAGGTGTTGAAATATGCATACAGAAAGTTAGTACATCAGAGAGAAAAGTGTGTGTGTTTAGAGGAAATGGGACATTCAGTCACACAAACACATGCATTCTTAAGTGGTGACACTTCAAAAGCACTACACTGTAGGTTTGCACAAAAGTGTGCAATGCACCACACATTTCCCTGTGTGTTATTTTACACACACATCTCCCTGCTTATCCTACATGCACAAACCACAGAATGGATAGAGACACCACCTCAAAATGAATGTCTTCTCTTGATGATTCTGGCCTATAGGCTAGTATAGTTGGTGGACCAACGCTGGACAGGGTGCGTAGAGATTCCTGAAACAGCTTTAAGAAGTCTTCTTGAAACTTAAAAGAAAAAGAAAACAATACAATGTACAATACAAGAGATTAATTCAATTTCAAATCTAGAACCCCGTTGCCCAGAATGTTCCCAAAGATGAATGGCATCAGCCTTGATTTGGCTGAAAGGGAAAGGGATGGAGGTGGGGACACTGAGTTGGGAGGATGCTTTGACCAAAATCTGCAGAGACCACAAGTAACGAATACCTCCGTGTCGCACAAAATGTCTAAGCAGCTGAGGTCCTCGTACCAGACGGCGTAGATATCTAAACATACACAAGGAGAATGGGTTAGGAAATTGGTTCGTTCTTGTTTTTAAGGTCTGAATCAAAGGACACACCCACATCGCTTATTTAGGACTGGGGATGCAGAAGTAGCAATAGGCCAGCGACAGCCAATTGTAGCACTCAATTGTGATACCCTGAACATGTTTCAGACTACAGCTCCCATCATACCCAGCCAGTGTGGCCAATGATGAGGGATGATGGGAGTCGCAGTTCAAAGCAGTTCAAAGGACACCATGTTGGCTACTCCTGGCATGTGCAAATCCTTCCCAGTACACAAAGAGCAGGGTGCCGCAGATTGTGCCCATCCATATGCCCAGTGGACATGGGCTGATGGCAGGGCCAGCTGTGCAGCTCGAGATGTTCTGGAGTGGGGGGAATACGCCTTTCCCAGAGACACTGCACATGTTCCATTGTGTTTGTGCATGATGTCATTAGACCATCAATACCCAAACCATCTCTCTTGGAAGTGCCCTTAGAAGACTGGTCCTCCAGTTCCACATGTCGGTGAATGTACACTGGCAAGCAAAGCTAGTTCAGTCATTAGGCAAGGTGAGGATGCTGCTTCAGGCCCACGGGTGTCCTGCTTGCACCACTGCCTCTGCCAGCAGCACCGATTTTGGGCAAGAGCGTCTCCATTTTGGGTGAATTCTTGCCCGACATCATGCCAGATCTTGCAGAGCAAGGCATCACTTAAAATTGGCATGAGTTTAGAAATACCAACAGTTGAAGAATGGCAGGTGAAGATGTTGGACTTTTTGGAACTGGCTGACCTGACTGGAAGAATCCGCGATTAGAAAGAAGAGGAACATCAAGGAGAATGGATGAAATTTAAGGACTATTTAGCTAGATATTCGAATATCATATAAGTAGAATCACTTGTAAATACCAAATTGGCCTAGGATTAAGATATGTTGAATTCTATAACAGTATGGACTGAAAATATTATGAAAAGGAAGATAGAAATTTGAATAAGTAAATTTTATTGAAAAGTAGATATTGGAAAACTGATACAATGAGATTTATTGAAATTCAGTTAGGAGAGATTTGAGGAAGTCACTTAACAATGTAAATTAAATTGGGCCTTTAACAGTTAGGTGTTTATATGTTTGTTTGTTTCTATTTCTAATATTGTAATGTATTTTCTTTTTGTGTGTTTGTTTTAAATTTGGAAAATCAATTAAAAAAAATTGGGGAAAAAATAAATAAAATTGACAAGATTTTGCCCCAAATTGGTGCCAATGGTTGTGTCACTTCTCCCCCAGCGGTGGACGCGGCAAGGTTCATGATGGGACCAGGAGCAGGTAAGTGGTGGTGGTGGGAATGGCAACAGAGTCAGGCCAAAATGGCACGTCCTGTTTTGCCTCAAGCTGGCAAAGAACTGTCTTAAGACTGGTTATCAGCAGATATTCCCATGAGCTCAGTGGCTCTTACTTTCAAGGAGACATACTGTGCTATCAAGCCTGCTGTAGGCCTCTTTGCATGGCCGTTCAGGTGCCCTTTGAGCTCCCCCCCAAAAAGCCTTGCCTTAGTTACTTCCATGGATTTGCATGTGTTATCTAGATCGGCCTGCTGCCATGCCGTTATTGCTTTTGTCTGCTTACTGTGGGCTGCCCAAAGACAAGCCTGATTTTGTTTTTATGCAGAATGCCGCTGTGCCTTAGCAGTGCAGTGGGGGAGCTCACAGCCTCACAGCGTTGAAAATATAGTGGTCAGAATAGAATAAAAGCCACAACGTGGTGAGGGAGGCTCAAAGGAACGGCCAGCGCCTGTCCATGTGGTTCCATTGCTGAAGGAAGAGTGGAATAGTAAACTGTGAAAAATTGGGCAGAGGAGCCGCCTGCGGATTCTACCCAGCAAATAAGCAGCAATGGAACATTGCTAGAGGTTAAAAGAAGAAGAGCTTGCTAGTTTAAACCATTGGTTGGGGTTGCCATTTAAAATGGGAAACTTGGAAACAGATGCCTCAGAGCGCAGGCCAGAGTAGCTGCTGCAAGTATTTGGGTGCGGATATTCACAAGGGAAAACCAGAAATCCACAAAAAAAAAAAAAGCTATCGAAGAATATCTTGGAACAACAAGATGCTGAAGAAACAGGACAGGAAGTGCTGACATAAATCCAGCCTGAGGCTGGAGACAGACAGTGAGAGTAGCATCATTTCCTGTGATGCAAATTTTTCTTTCTTTCCTTTTTTGACCCGCCACCACTCTTTGGATCAGTTTTGCAAGCTTTCAAAGCAATAAAAAGCCTGCAAAACCTGTTTGCCATAGGCAACAGTAGGATTGCACACAAGTCTGCCTCCACCTTCAGTGTGTCACAATACACATTTCATTGATCATCACCTTGCAATGTAAAGTAGGTTGTTAACATTCCCATTTTACAGACCATGATTTAAGACTGAGGAATAGCAAGGTGCCCACATTCTCTCGAGTTTACGGCTGAGCTGGGGTTATACTGCCTAGATTTCACACCCAATCCCGTCCGTGGAGTCGCACAAGACTAAAAAAACAAAACAAGGCAGGGCTCAAAATGAAGGAGAAATTGATGTGCTGAGGACCAATTTACCATTCTCAGGTCGAAGCTTTTCTTCCTTTGGATCTGCAAAGAAAACCAAAAAAGCATAACATCTGGCCTAACTATAGAACAGCCTTTGCCAAACGCAACCTAACCTATAACACATTGCAGCAGAATAATCACATGTTTTGCAAGCAAAAGGCTCTGGTTTCAATCCCTAACACCTCTGATTTAAAGGAGATGAGGGGAAGACCCCTTTCTGAGACCCTGGAGAGGCACTGCCAGTCAGAGCGGACAACCTAGGTTTACACGGGCAAATAATCAGATCAGGCTTGGGGCGGTTTCTTATGTAGCTAAATGGTTAATTCTATGCATGGAGATTACAGTGGATATTTTTTCGCTGCTATTCTGTGTGTGTCTGGGTACGTGTGTGAGAGATAGATAGATAGACAGACAGCACAAGAAGCCTGTTACTTACGCCTTTTCTTGTAGCGGTCATAAAGCCAGCTCTTATCTGTCTGCATTGAGACTGATCTTCCCAAAAGTTTTCCGGATTGATCAGCATCCGACGCCTCCCTTTACAGTAGACACAACATAAGATGTGTAAGCAAGCTGAATAATTAATTTATGTCTCAAAGCAAACTCCAAGCTCCTTTGTTGTCTTTGAGGCTCAAGAGTTATCTTTGTCACTCGCAGCTTCTAAGCAGCGGAAAAGCAAAATGGCAGAAGGAACTGACCAGCGGCCAATGTAGGGAACTGTGATTTAGACCCATTATAAGAATCCCACTCATGATGCCACCTGTGCAAACATATTATTACCCTAATCTTTGAACTGACTACAAAATCCATCCATTTGTTGTTATGCTAGCCCTGGAAAAGAGAGCAAATGCATATAAGCAACCTTAAGGAAACAGTCACGAAAAAATGGGAAATAGCTCTACCCCCAAAGCAAAAGCACAACAAAAGGAATTTCAGCCTTGAGCATAATATTGTGAAGACAATTTGGCTTAAAATACAGAAGACTGCCCTGCCCTTCAGTCCTTGTTTCATGGCACCTCTGCAATTCACACCCTCTTATACCTAAATTTTAAACCAAACTTTAATTTAATGCTGAAGAATAAAAGAAGGAAGCGTGATTTTTTCTTGTCATCTTCACGATCATCTGGAAGAAAAGCACACTGCTCGGGGTTTGGGCTGTTGTTACTCAACAGCAACATGATCAAATTCAACAGAAACATGAAAAGGAACACACTTCAATTGCTCACCTCCTTAAGTGGTACCCAACAGAGCTCTCTCTTCTGATTCCTCCCAGTATTGCAGGGTGGCCCTTGGATCCTGCTGAGCACAAGCCGAACTAGGTATGCGTACAGTTGACCAAAACTCCATTGCATACGAGCTACAGACCATCAAGATTAATAATCTGTCCTTCATGAATGGGACATCTCAGTCTTGGGGCCACTCTGATGACCCCAAAACATCTACACCCCCAGATATCTCCCTCAGAGCCAGATCTCTGGTTCCTTTGCTGGACAGGGAGTGGGGCAGACACTTGAGGGTGACATTGATTTGGCAATGAATGCAGAGACAAGCAGAAGTCGCTTGTCAGGTGAGGCAGAGCCACCAAGGTGGGTCACTGTTGCTTACTGGAAGACGCAAGGTGGTGCAAACACATTGGCAGGAGTACATGAATTCATGAGGTGACCTTAGGCAACCCACTGTCTCTCAGCCTCAGTTCCTCAAATTGCAATAACGGGAAATAAGAATCATCTTACCTTGCAGGGCTGTTGCAATGATTACGACTAGATGATGCATATGAAGTGCTTGAAAGTGCTATGCAAATGTTCCTATTGTTATAATATATATATCTAATTTCCCTCTTCTTGTTCAAGCACTTAAACTGTAAGTGTGTTTGGCTCCACATTTCCTCTCTCTCGCTTAAGCTGTCCCCTCGTAAAAAAGTCCCGTCCCCCCCGGAAAACATTGCTGCAGCCTTGCAGTAAGAAGTTCCCAGGTTCAATCCAGGTTCAGAAGGTGTGCTGCCTAAAATACTGGAGAGCCAATCAGTGCAGACAATTCTGAACTAGGTAGACCAATAGCCTGTCTTGGTATAAGGCAACTTCCTATGTTCCACTTTAACGTGCAGAGGAAGGTTGGAGCACCGATTTGGAAAGGGCCATAGCTGAGTGTGAGAGAAGGTCCTAGGTTACTACTATTATTTATTAAATTTATATACCACCCTTCATCCAAAGATCACAGGGCGGTTTACAACATAAAAACACAAAACACGTAGCATAATAGCAGGAAACCAGACAAAAATGCCCACCTCAACAGACACATTTAAAAGGCCATAGATTGCTTAATCAGCCAAAGGCCTTGTTGAAGAGGAACATTTTTGCCTGGGGCCTTAAAAGATATGTAATGAAGGCACCAGGCGAGTCTCCCTGGGGAGAGCATTCCACAAATTTCAGCATCTCCAGGTGGAGCTGGGAAACACGCCGCCCCCCCCCCCCGGAGTTACAGTCCTTCTCTCTTGGCGCATGCGAAAGTTAAAACACAGTACCTTTGCTTGAGGATAAGGAGCCAGTGGTTTCTGGGGAGGAGAGCTCTGCTGATCTTTCAAAGGGGGCAATATCTAATCCTGGCTTTTGACTGCTGTCAGCCGTTCCCTCTGGGCTCTCTGACCTTGGCAGATGAAAAAAGGATGTATTAGTGCTTGAGGGAAAGGGCAAGCAATGGAATTAGAGGAAGCCCCACGCTTTTTATGTCAGCATCTGCGCAAACACAGACAATTACATCGTTGAGCCCCATAACAACACAGGCAAGCCCCGGAGCTTTCTATCCACAGCACAAATAGTACGTCGGTAATTACTACTGCCAGTTCCTGAGGAATTCTGATTCTGACCACAGCACAGCCTGCCAGAAATAAACATGTTTTCCATGCAGTTGCGATGCATGCCGCTGCTTCTAAGAGCAAACTCGAGCGGTGACAACAAGTGTCAACAGGACTGGAGCGAAACTTGGGCCACGGAGCTGGGGTCGGGGGGAAGGAGGAAAGATCAGCATACATGGGGCAGCCCCAAAGGCAGTGGAAGTGTAAAATATCTACATCTTTCAAACAAACACCTAAGGAGCACTAAAAAAATAATAATTTAAAATTAAAAAATGCTACATTTTTTAAAAAACCAGAAGCATTTTTACTTGGTATTATAGGTCAGGACATTAATAGACAAGATGTTAAATTGGTTTTATAAGCAACAACTGAGGCAAGAGTATTGTTAGCCCAGAAATGGAAACAAGAAGAAATTCCGACGAAAGAAGAATGGCAGACAAAATTAATAGACTATGCAGAATTGGACAAAATGACAGGAAGGATTTGAAATCTGGGGGACCAGAGATTTACAGAAGATTGGAAGAAGTATATGAATTATTTGAAGAGCAACTGTAATCAACAAATTACGCTAGTAGGACTATAAGAAGTTTTGCAAGGAGAAATATACGAAGTGTTACAAGGTAGAAAAAGATAGAGATATTGGTTATGAGTTTAAAATGTAATAGGGAAGATAAGAAATGCATACTGAGAGATTAGATTGGAAAATTTTCAGACAGGATTGATGGAAGTCAAAAATTTGAATAAAATGTAAAAGTATGTTTAATTACTGTCGAAAATGCTATGTTAAAAAAAACCTAATAAAATTATATTTAAAAAAATAAAAATAAAAAATGCTACATTTTTATTTCTAAAAGGTGAAGCAGGCTTTCCCATGAGACCCAGAAATCTAGCTGTGGTATCTTCTACAGTCTGGAAATCTGTAGTCCACCTTCCATGACACATCGCGGACTAGTTTGAACAAGATGCAATAAGTTAGAGGGAAAGCTCATAAATAATGTCGGAAGAGTGAGCAGAAATTTCATTCCACCACCCGCTTGTAATAAGGTACATCCCATTAATAACCATTTTGACTAATGCAAGGACTTGCTGTTGTTGTTGTTACCTAGCTGGAGAAGTGGATGATCCACTTTTATCTCTTCCTGGATGATCTTCAGGACCTGTTCATATAAACAGCATTATGATGGCACTTACATACTTAGAGAAACACAAAACATCTATCCTGAGCTTTTCTGGGAAACCAAATGGTATTTTTAATATAGGCATCTTTTAAATGAATCCACACTAAAAATACATCAGTTTGCCTTATGCTGAAAATAGTACCATAATATCAAGGGATTTACTGGGGAGGGGGGCACATCTCTTCTGTAATGAGAATTTAAGTCAACTGTTTTCTAGTGTGTGAAAAATTACACACTGATCTAAAAATTTCTCCCAGCCACTATTCCTATGCACTAAATAGCACAGCACAGCACAGGGTGTAAGGTAGAATTTATAGAGGGCTGGGCTTTTGCTGCAATACCAAATGAACGAGACTTTTTCTAGCGTTCCCTGTGTGTGTATTGTTCTATGACAGAAAGGGGAGGTGTAAGCTCTGTAGGCCTTTCTACAGTCAAGGCAATGATGTGTGCAGAACAGTCCCTACTGGGCAACCAGCTGAGGCAATTACTCCCTTCTTCCAAGCATCTGGGCTCATATCCACCTCCAAGGCTAAAACCAGTTTTGCCTGATCTGAGAGGCTGCTTCTGGTATGCAAAGAGTTGATCTGGATTTGAAGAGGCTGATCCGGAATTGCTGCCAGCCTGGAACTGTCTGAGCGCTTCCTTCTGCATCTGTCTCATCCCTGCTCAACCAGCATAGCAGGGATGCTGTGGCCCTTCAGGTGATGCTGGACAATAGGTGTTGTTGGACTACAAATTCCATCGTCCTGATCACCAGCCATGCTGGTTGGGGTTGATGGGAACCAGTGGCAGAGCTTCATGCTCCTGCACCGTGGGGTGGAGAGCAGGTGGGAGCAGGGCTGGCGCGTGTCCCAGGGGCATGGCGTGCATCCTGGGGGCGTGGCATGCTGCCTGTGGTGCCGTGGTGCCCAGCGCGGGCAGGAGGGCAGCTGCCATGGCACCCCACCGGGATTGTGCTGCCCCCACACTCCTCTTCCTCCGCCAGTGATGGGCACCTTGGCAGACTTTGGGGTATCAAATTTGGCACCGAAGCTAAAATTTGGCACCCCCACTCTGCGTCTCATGCCCGACGCTAAAATTTGGCACCCCCACTCTGCGTCTCATGCTCCAGTCTAAAGCATTGGTGTGGTACTTCCTGCAGCATGGCTCCCACAGTTACCTGCACTGGTAGTGACACCCTAAAACCCAATGGCATCAGTGGCCATTGTACGCTAGGCATATCACTTATTCACTCAACTGTTACTTGTTAAGGAGACGTCTAACTGCATTCAGCTGAATGTAGTTAGAAGCCACCATGTGATTTGGAACTGCATAATCAGGGATGATGTTGATGATGATTAAGCCACTGGTCACATTAATGTCCCGAAGAGACTCATGATACAACTACAAATATGAAAACAAATTAAAAACAAGTCCCATAACAGCCACACGAAGCTTGGGCAGCACATTAGTAACAAAACAACATCATCTTGGTCCATCAAAAGCTGGGCAGGGAGAGAAGCTAAGTCTTCATCTGGCACTGGAAAGATGTCAAAAACGGCGTTAGGCAGGCCTCACTGAGGACAGCATTCCACCGATGGAAAGCCATAACTGAAAAGGCCCTTGCCCTTGCCACCACCCTCTGAGCCTTCCTCAGAGCAGGGACCTGGAGAAGGGCCTCAGAAGAAGATTTAAGGGTCCTGGTGGGTTCACATTGGGAAGAGTTCCAGTCTTGGATTCCCAATCTTCAGGTAGTGTCTAGTCCCTTTCAGGTGAATGAGGTTAGACCTTCTCGCTCAACATGCAAGGGAATGACAGGCATGTGAGAACAACAAAGGTGGGTCTTGAGTGTGCACCTCTTGCCTTCTTTTAACCCCTGCATGCTTTGGAAAACACCTGGAGACAGCTCTAGTTGGATGAGCAATAGCACTAGGAAAGCAAGCGAACAGTAACTGGCTGGTGTGTATGTTTTGGCATTTGATAGCAACCCTGCAGCAAGTTTGTGAGCCGCAATGTACTGACTTCCTTCCCTCTGCCTACTCCAGATGTTATGCTTTCTTAAACCACTCCACAGCAGCAACAATACAATACCTGTGCCTATCTCTCTCCTCTCTTCGGTCTCCTCTGGCTCCATCTCACTGTTGTAAAACTCTGAAACTGTCACAACAATTTCAGATGCCCTATGTAAAAAATAAATGACACATTTAGCTCATGAAGAAAAGATTGCCTCTGCAACACTAAGGACCAATGCACACAGTAAAGTAATTTTATTTGAAATTGAGAGCCATTTAATATACTTTTTATACCAAAAGAAAAGTAACAACCTTCACAAGCTCTTCAGTGGCCCTCTGGGCTTCAAGTTGGACTCCAACTCTCCCCAGCCCCAGCCAGCATGACCAATGGCCAAGGATAATGGGAGCTGTAGTCCAGACTTCTGAGTAATAATGGACTTAAAAGTTAAATGGCAGCAAACCTTTTAGGCAATCAAGGTTGACCTCTTCGTGTGCTACAGTAGAACCTTGGTTCTCGAACGGCTTAGTTGATGAACAAATCAGCTCCCAAACGCCAAAAACCCAGAAGTGTTCCAGTTTTCAAACCTTTTTCAGAAGCCGAACGTCCGATGCAGCTGTCGGCTATTGTTTCTGGGGTGCCTGAGCCAATTGGAAGCCGTGCCTTGGTTTTCGAATGTTTTGGAAGTCGAATAGACTTCCGGAAGAGATTATGTTTGAGAACCAAGGTACCACTGTATTTATTTTTGTATTTATAAATGTTTCAAAAAGCATACAGCACAACTATGGATGCAATAAAGGTAAAGGACATCTGACAGTTAAATACTTTGTATCAAATACAATAAAGCCATTGTTTAAATTTTCAATACATAATTATCCTCCATTCAGGATCTGATATTGTTTGCTCACCCTTTGATACCATCAAAAGCATTTCTGGAAGGGAAAATACCTACAGCAATATTATTAAGGCTGAATGCCCTGTGAATTCATACAACAAATCAACTTTGCATGGTGCCTGATGCTTCCTGTCTGCAGGTTTCCCTTCCAGGGCGTTACTTGAAATGCACCACTATTATTTATTTATAAAACTCTGTCAAGAAATACAGGGAAGCATGGAAAGCCTCAACCTCTGTCTGTGACAACAGACAAGTTATGAAAGTTTCAGGCAGGCAGCCTGAGGATAATCTAATCCCACAATGCATCACAGCTACATGACTCCATCCTGCCATTGCATTTTGTCAGTGTGAAATTCCACAGGCAGCACTTAACAAGGGTTGCCTTCCTTATGGCGGAAAGATTGCTGAAGACTTACAACCTTTTTGAAATAATGGGCTTCTCTGCAGCAGAAAGCAGGCTGAAGCAATCTGCAGCTAGGCCTGGAAGGACCAGCACACATGTTAAATCATGGGTAGGCAAACTAAGGCCCGGGTTCCAGATCCGACACAATCACCTTCTCAATTCGGCCCGCGGATGGTCCAGGAATCAGCGTGTTTTTACATGAGTAGAATGTGTGCTTTTATTTATAATGCTTCTGTGGATTATTTGTGGGGCATAGTAATTTGTTCACACACCCCCACTATAGTCTGGCCCCCCACAAGGTCTGAGGGACAGTGGACTGGCCCCCTGCTGAAAAAGTTTGCTGACCCCTGTCTAACCAACATCAGGTCCTCTAACTTACTCAAATCAACTCTATTGTTAACACACCCACACAAACACCCACCCACCCACCCTTCTATCAGCTCCACCCCGAATTGTGTGTGCCTGTGTGTCACCTTTTCAAATACATGGCCATCACATTCTAAGCATTCCAGCAAGGCTCTCTGTACATCTCCCACAAAGGACACGCCCTTAGCTATTACCAAACAATTTGGCTGACAAAAGGCAATACCACTATGCAATTTGTAATTTAGCAAAGTGCCACTTTCCATGTTCCAGAATTCAGGAGAGAAGATAAAATGGCTCAAAAATAAGCGAGACCCTTGCATCGCTGCCTGAAATGTTTAGCTCCCCAATACATAACTGCCTTGTTGGAGATCTTTACGTTCATATAGCTAGACAACTCTGGGAAGACCCCCATAAGCAGGATACGGCATAAGCTTTCAGTCTGCTTCATCAGATGCATGAAGTGCTATGTTCCCTTCCACATGTGGGTATAGGAGGGAGTCATGATAAGTTTGCTAAGTCTTTCAGGTTCCACAAGGCTCTTCAGTATTTTCACTCCAAGAAACTGAAGGTAAAGGTAAAGGGACCCCTGACCATTAGGTCCAGTCGTGACCAACTCTGGGGTTGCGGCGCTCATCTTACTTTATTGGCTGAGGGAGCCGGCGTACAGCTTCTGGGTCATGTAGCCAGCATGACTAAGCCGCTTCTGGCAAACCAGAGCAGCGCACGGAAACGCCGTTTACCTTCCCGCTGGAGTGGTACCTATTTATCTATTTGCACTTTGACGTGCTTTCAAACTGCTAGGTTGGCAGGAGCAGGGACCAAGGAATGGGAGCTCACCCCGTCGCGGGGATTTGAACCGCTGACCTTCCAATCGGCAAGTCCTAGGCTCTGTGGTTTAACCCACCAGTGCCACCTGCGTCCCTTCATCCAAGAGACTACCGCTCTGGAATTTTTGACAACTGAGGAGTGCTATAGGTCAGGGATCAGCCACCTTTTTTTCAGCTGAGGACTGTGTTGCTTTGGGGGACAATCTGTCAGAGGCTGCCTATTGGCAGTGGGTGGAGCCACACAATCTTTCTCCCCACCCTCTGGGGTGTTGGGAGAGGGACAGTTCACTCTCACAAGAGGTAGTCTAAACTGATTGCTTGCAGAGGGGCACTAAAATTAGGCTTAGGGGGCCACAGTCACTCAATTCTAGCATAGAGAACTATTCTTTTTTGTTTCACTCTAGAATTTAGTGATGACCAGCGTGTTGCCACGCTTCATTTTTAGCCGCTTCAGCAAATTTTCTATTGACAGACCCTTTTCCCATGCGTTTGTATCAATCTTTTAACTTACTTACCTCCCTGATTGAACAGCTTCTGTGGGCAACTGTTCTCTTCCAATGTCGTTGCTGTCTGTTTAACATAAACATATATAGGTGAATTGTTGGTATGCAATATTATCCTAATGACAGTTTCCAGTACGTGGATGTTTAAGGTCAACAGTTTTGCAGAAAATGGACCCCATTCCAGGTCATGGCTTACCACTCCAATTGAATTCAGTAGTAATTAATTACAAATAAATCTGCAAAGGATCAGTTATCATTTTCGATTGGAATCAAATACATATCTACTCAGAAATAAGCACCACTTACTCCCATGCAAGGGTGTTTAGGTTTAAGGACTGCAGCTTTAATCATGACAGTCTGGTTGAATCTGGAAGTATTTCCTTTTATTGAACATTTCCATAGTAAATGAAAATGACATTAGTGGGAACAATATTTTAATAATGCATAGAAGCTATAAATATTAGATCTATCTCATTTCTGCAGGCCTCCACAACAGTTGCTGTATGTTCGTTGGGAAGGTAGAGGCACTATCTTAACAACTCTACCAATTTTTCAATAAGGTTTAGTAGTAGTGGTTGTTTCTTTTAAAAAATTATATCAACCTGCCGGTACATATGGGAACGGCTGTAGCATAGTGATACAGCTTCTGCTTTGCCCGCAGAAGGTCCTAGATTCAATCTCTGGCATCTCCAGGTGCAACTGGGAAAAACACCTGTCTGAAATCCTGCAGGATTGCTGTCAATCAACATAATGACTGGCAGCAAGTCAGGCAACCCTGAGCAATGGTCAGACTCAGTACAGTGGTACCTCTGGTTGCGAACGGGATCCGTTCCAGAGCCCCGTTCGCATCCTGAAGCAAATGTAACCCGCGTCTGCGTGCGCGCGGGTCGCAATTCGCCACTTCCGTGCATGCGCGTGACATCATTTTGAGCGTCTGCGCATGTGTGAGCGGCGAAATCTGGAAGTAACATGTTCTGTTACTTTCGGGTCACCACAGAGCATAACTTGAAAACGCTCAACCTGAAGCATATTTAACCTGAGGTATGACTGTATAATGCAGTTTCCAGTGTCCCTATTTTAAAATGACTTAAAGTAAACAACATTTCGATATTTTTTAAAAAATACAAGGATAATATGCTACTAACTCTTCTTCCCCTCCTATTATATAATTATTATTTATTTGATTTACAAACACGCCATAAAAACAGCTAAAAGCAGTTTTAAAAACAGTACAAGAAACAACTGTATTGTTTTAAAAGCTACGAGGCAGAGACCTTTTCTTCCTGCTGGAAAAGCTCGTCCGTTTTCCATGTAACATAGGATGCCAAAAACTGTAGCATCTTAAGGAAGGATTCTGACATGGTGAGGAACTGACTCTGTGAGTTTCCTTTCACATTCCCTCCTTCCGTATGTACTTTTACACTTGACGCCACCCGGTTCCCTAAGCCATATTATGAGTTGCATTCAAAACTTTTACTCAGAGCACACCCACTCAAATGAATGGGCCAAAAGTCAGCTATGGCCATTAATTTCAATGGTGCTGCTCTGAGAAAAAGTTCACTGACTACAACCCTGTGCCTCTGTGGATACTGGATACTGCACAAGGAAAGTAACACAAGGGACTTATAGGACACTGATGCAAACTGCCTTGAGTCTATTTGCTGGGAGAGGTCTATAAATAGAACCAATGTACAAACTTGTGGTGTTTATTTGTTTGTGTCTGTGCTTCACTCATGAAATTTGTCTCAGCTCCATCTTTGCAGAAGCTCCCTTGATCATAGCAGCCAACTCCTAGGGGCCAAGGGGTCTTTGCCCCTCCCAAATATTTGGGGCCGCCCCCCCTCAATGGATGCGCCATTCCAATTGTGCCTGTGCACCGCATCATGTGATACAGGACGGGGCTCACCTGCCTGCCCCCAATACAGTGCTAAAGTTGGCACTCCTGCCATTGACCCAGATGAAAGAAGGGGCATTGTTCCAACCTTTTCCACCTGTTAGGACTGAGGCACAAGAAGGCAGCATGAGGTTGGGGTGCTGCCTTGGTGGGAGACACAACCGTCGCTTTAAAACGTGGCAGGACTAGTGGCAAGTAGTTCCGCTGCCTACCGGCCCAAGAGAGGGTGCCCAGATTTGCATCTTTTGAAAAGAGGTCCGTTTGAGAGCTGCTACTTCAGCGTGGTCCAGGTCCTGCGCCCCGGACTCCACGGACGTCTCCTCTGCTCCACAGGGCATTCGGCTCCCGCACACCCTCCCCTCTTTAGCCCAAGCCTCTGCGGGGTGGGAGCATCGATCTTTCTATCATCCAACCCGCTCCCCCGCCCAATCCTTTTTATTTTTATTTTTTGCCCCCTCCCATGGCATCTACGCTCCAGAGCACTGCCTCTCTCGAGCAAGCACCTGGATCTTCTCGGGCTTCCTGGCCATCCTTCTCCGACTTCCCAGAAGCCCCGTCCATCATGCAAAGTGCAACCCAATCGCTTCCTTTGCAACCGCAACGGCGCAGGGGCCGCGGCCCCTTTAAGGCTCCAGGGAGAAGCGGCGTTCTTCGCCCTCTATGACGCGCAGTGTTTTGCGTTCCAGTTGCCAGGGGGACTCCGGCGGGACATCAAAGGGGCGGGATCTGCGTCTCATTCTCACGTCTGTGCCGAATATTCCCCCTCTTTTTGCAGCCTCATTTAAATTGTGTTTGTGTTTAGCTCGCCGTTCTCCACACCCGCATCTATTTCATTTCCATGTCTTGGGACAAACACTTTTCAGACACAAAAAAAACACTATTTGGCTTTTATTATTACACTGGTACCTTGGGTTACATACGCTTCAGGTTACATACGCTTCACGTTACAGACTCCGCTAACCCAGAAATAGTTTGCTTCAGGATGAGAACAGAAATCGTGATCCGGCGACATGGCGGCAGCAGGAGGCCCCATTAGCTAAAGTAGTGCTTCAGGTTAAGAACAGTTTCAGGTTAAGAACGGACCTCCGGAACGAATTAAGTACTTAACCCGAGGTACCACTGTATTACATTTGCATCTCACTTTTCCTCCAAGGAGCGCACATGGTTCTTCCCTTCCCCATTTGATCATCACAACAACCCTAACAGGTAGATTAAGACTAAACCACTGAGCCTCTTGGGCTTGCTGATCGGAAGGTCGGTGGTTCAAATCTGTGCAACGGGGTGAGCTCTTGTTGCTCTGTCCCAGCTTCTGCCTGCCTAACAGTTCAAAAGCACACCAGTGCAACTAGATAAATAGGTACCGCTGCAGCAGGAAGGTAAACGGCGTTTCCGTGCGCTTTGGCACTCCTCACGGTCCTCCGTGCATTAGTAGCGGTTTAGTCATGCTGGCCACATGACCCGGAAAACTGTCTGTGGACAAACGCTGGCTCCCTCGGCCTGAAAGCGAGATGAGCGCCGTAACGCCACAGTCACCTTGGATTGGAGTTAACCATCCAGGGGTCCTTTACCTTACCTGGATTAGCCCTGTGAACTTCCAGGCAGAGTGAGGATCTGACCTCAGGTCTTCCTGCTCCTAGGCCAACACCTCAGCCCCCCACCTCCCACACACACTGAGGGCAGGGGTTATAGTATTGTGATCAACCCCCGCCCAGAAACCAATGTCCCCACTGTGGAAGGACGTGTGGATCCAGAATTGGCCTCCACAGTCACTTACGGACTCATTGTTAAAACCGTGCTTATGGAAGACAATCTTACTCGGCTACAAGTGATCGCCAAAGAAGAAGAAGAAGATTGTGGTAAACACATCACGGAACGGTAGTGGGTGTTTTTCCATCTACTTCAATTCTGTTGGTTCCTCTTTTTTTTTTTTTACATAAGGATAGAGTAATCACTGCCGGCAGACTACATCTTTCATTGCACCACAGCAGCCTCAGGGGATGCAAGGACATATATATATCTCCGTTTTTTCCTTGTCTCTTCCCACACACCAAGTTAGAGCAGAAAGAATTCCGCCAAGGATCTATCTTTAGCAGTTAGTTCTCAAACTTTTCTTTCCCCACAGATCACTTGAAAATATCTGGAGCTCTCAATAGATTACTTAACTTTTTGTTCTGCAAATCAAAGTATGCCCATCACTCGCTTCTTAAAAGCCATTTTTTCCCCTTCAGTGCCACTGCCAGCATCCTTGTCAAATACAGTGACATAGGGAAATCACCCCCCTCACAAGCCTAGGCTTTTGAAAAGCTCCCCCCCCCAAAAAAAACTGGCACAATTTTAGGGAAAAAATACTTTCTTGTCCTGATTAAGCTTCAGTTTGTTCACCCTCGTCCAGTCCGTTACTGATGACAAACACCAGTTTAGAACAGAGACATTTTCCTTGGATTTGTGTGAAAGGAGAAATAGAGCTGGGTGTTATCTGCATGACACTGGCATACCCCAAAACTCTCGACAACCACTCCCACCTGTTTCATGTAAATGTTAAATAGCATGGGCCTTGGGGGACAGAATAGAACCCTAAGGTACCCGGCAGGCCAATGGCCAAGTCATTGCTCCCCTCCAGGAAGGAACAGAGCCACTGTCAAACAGGATCTCTTAAGTCCCATCCCAGCAAGGTGATTCAGAAGGATACCATGGCCGATTGTGTTGAAAGCCACTGAGAGGTCCTGCAGAACCAACAGGGGCGCACTCTCCCCCTGTCCAACTCCCAGATAAAGCCACAACTATATACCGGTAATTCATCAAAGCGGGGGAGGGGGAGGGAGACCATGTTACAGAACCTGCCAGACGCTTTAACAAGTCGTTTTCAAAATGTGCATGCATGTTAGCTACCAAAGCTGCAGAAACTTCACCATCTGAATGGAAAAATCAGTTTCTGTTCTATTCAGTGGACCAACATTTTCCTGCTAATTAGAAGCTGTTCGACTTGGAAACATTTCTAAAGTTTCCAAGCCGTTCTTTACTAAGCTGCAAAGTTTTTTGTTTTTGCTATACAAAGAAGAGAGTGTACTCATTGTAACAAGATTAAGCATGTGAATAAAGGGAGGAAGATTGAAGGCGAAACATATATTATTATTATTATTATTATTATTATTATTATTACAGAATGAATGGTGTCAATCTACTTCTCCTAGGTCCAAAGAACCACCGGATTCAGCACACACCTGAGGAGTCGCAATGGAATAAAATAGGTGGTTGCAATTAAAAATAAATAAATTCAGGTTAGCAACTTCCATTGAGAAGGCTTGGTTGAATGGATAAGATGCACATCCTCAGGTTTCTTTGGAGATGACGTGGAAAAGGCTATCGTGACCTAGAAAACGAGAGGCCTATTGCAAAGGTTTTTATATTCTCCTAGAAAATGCTGACCATGAACAGAGCAGTGATACCAACTTGAATAAAATATGGGGGGGGGGGTGCAGGTAAGCCCCACCCCTCATAATTGATCACAAGACACGGTGCATGCACACCATTTGAATGGTAATGAATGACCATTATTTGGGGGGGGGGGAGGGGCTGGAACTTGTTTTTCCTCCTGACTTGGCCATTTCGGCTGGGGCTGATGGGAATTGGAGTCCAACATCATCTGTAGCCCCAACCTTCGTTTAGCGAACAATTTGCTGCAACATCTCTCCCAACATTTTATTATATGTCAGCATAAAAATTATCAATATTTCTTATTCTTATATTCACAAAGTTGGCAAAACTTAATAGACTGCCTGGGGTAGGGGGCTAAGTTGGGGGACTCTTCGCAATTGCGTTTATGCACTTCTTAAAAAATATGAATATTTTATAAAGTATAGTGATTCTCAAGGAAGAGAGCTTTTCCTGCCTTTTAAAAGAAACATTTTGCATTCTCAATATTTATGTAATCATATCAATACATTCACTTGATTCTTTCTTTGTTGCCTCTGAACGGTGCTAGGATTGAGATATTGCATGCAAATCTTTAGCCTGATACAGCATTAGTCATTTCCAGAATTCAGCGTTAAAAAGTCAGCAATAACATATGTTCAGATTCAATTTGTATGTAAAGAATTTTTTTGGCAATGTGTTAGTTAATGATGGGCGACCCCCTTCCTCAGCCAGCCAGTCAGCTTTGTTCATAATACCATTTCCTGTTCTCGATACGATCTGCCAACTTCCCTGCTTGCTCAGACTGTCCTGGTCTGTGGACACTGCCTAGGAAGTTATTGGCGTTCTTTTCTCATGCCGTAGGATGTGCTCAGATATGTAAGTGAGGAACTCTACATGGGTATGTCGAGAAGGCGATATAATCCACAGACACCTCCATGTTCATCCTTCTGGACCCCTGAGCAGAGAGGAATACAAAAACACCATCCTAGGAAATGACAGCTGGAACCATTGCTGTGCTAGCAAGAGTCTGCTTTCAATATCCTGGTGAGATCACTTTCGGAATGTACAGTAGCTATTCTAGGGACACTTGTGTCATAATTTAAAGGTTCCCGTGTCAACAGAGTTCTAGGAATCAAGGTCTTGCAATGCCAGCGATCCAGCAACTCTCCTCTTGGGAAATCTCTTCCTCTCGGGCACAGAGAGTGGTATATTAAAATGCAGGCCCTAAAAGGTCTCTTTCCCCCACCCTCACACCCAGCATGGGCATCAACGCTGCCATTTAATCTTGGCTCTTTGAATGGCGTGAACATTCTGAACAGTTCACAAGTGCAAACCACCTCTCTTAAGTTTGTTAAGTATAGACATTCCGCTGCTGGGCAGAGCAGATGCTCAATGCGGCCACTTACCAAATGCTCTGCAGACGACCCAGACTTACATTTTAGTGCAAAATTAGGCTTTGGTTGATGGAGGCAATAGTCTCAAGTCACGGACTGAACTGGGTTGGTGAATGCTATTGCGATGAGGACAGGTTTAGAAATTGCATCGAGGCTGATGGTCAGAGCAGAGATGGACAAACATGTAGATCCCAAGAAGCAGAGGAAAGACATTGTAACACCATGACCGTAAAGCCCTTTTCATAACAGAGTACCTTCTCCCAAAGCTTTCTACTCCACCAATGATGCACCAAAACGGTTGCATACTAGTGATCTGAAGCATTTTTCGGAGACACCGTAGCTCAGAGGCAGAGCACACACTCCACATTCATATGAGCCTGGGTTCATCCCTGGCATCTCCAGTTTTCAAAGACGTATGAGTAGCAGAGTTGGGGGGGATCCTCCTTTCGGCCTTGGAGAGCTGCTATTCAGGAAAGTACACAATACTGATTTAAATTAGCCAGTATTCTGACTCTATGGCAGCACCGTATTTTCAGTAGACACACACTGATGGTCTGGAACTATGGCACTCAGTGCATCTAGTGACAACAGTTATTGTGGAAAGAAGAAAAGGTACAGGGCCCTGTTCTAGGTTATTAGAGGAAACTCAATTAGTGTTGGGGGAGGGGATGAAAACTCACAGGCACCCATGAGAGGTGGAACAGTGCGCTGCCCAACACACATGCACTGTTCTGAGCAACCATACAACTCTTTAAGTGTACAACACAGGCACAAGTTCAGTACTGGGTCTAGTGCAAGTTAGTTAATATGCATTCCCTGTAGTATGAAAGGTCAGAAATATACTGAAAATACGGTGCTGCCTTAGAGTCAGAATACTGGCTAATTTAAATCAGTATTGTGTACTTTCCCGGATAGCAGCTCTGCAAGGCTGAAAGGAGGATTTCCCTCAACTCTGCTACTCATATGTCTTTGAAAACTGGAGATACCAGGGATGAACCCAGGCTCATACGAATGTGGAGTGTGTACTCTGCCCCTAAGCTACGGTGTCTCCGGAAAATTTTTCAAATCACTTGGGAAGACAGGCAAACTAATGCCAGTGTACTGGAAGAAGCAAAGATCACCAGTGTTGAAGCAATGATTCTTCAACATCAACTTTGTTGGACTGGTCATGTTGTGTGCATACCTGATTATTGTCTTCCAAAGCAACTACTCTATTCCAAACTTAAAAATGGAAAGCATAATGCTGGTGGTCAACAAAACAGGTTTAAAGACTGTCTCAAGGCAAATCTAAAAAAATGTAGTATAAACACCGACAACTGGGAAACACTGGCCTGCGAGCACTCCAGTTGGAGAACAGCCTTTACCAAAGGTATCATGGGCTTTGAAGACGCTCGAACTCAGGACGAAAGGGAGAAGAAACCTGCTAAGAGGAAGGCACGCTTGGCAAACCCTTACTGTGATCAACTCCTGCCCGGAAACTTATGTCCCCACTCTGGAAGGACGTGTGGATCCAGAATCGGCCTCCACAGTCACTTACACACTCAGTGTTAAAACCGTGTTTATGGAAGACAATCTTACTTGGCTACGAGGGATCGCCGAAGAAGATATGACGGATGCGCAAATGCTTTTCCAGACAGCCCATGGACATTATTTTTGCAAAATATTTATTTAAAAAACTAGAGTAAATATGGCAACAACAGGAAACTTAGATAGCAAAGAACATAAACAAGACGAATCGGCACATCGCTTTTCCTTGTGTTATTTGAAAATAGCTTTTACAATGTTAATGTCAAGTACGCCAAACATCCTGGGTATATTTATAGGTGGGACCTATTTTTAAAACTGCTCAAAACACATCTTGTTTTTTGCCACCACGTTAAGTTAGCAGCTTCCACAGAATGTTGAGCCTCTTCAGCTCTTGCTGAACTGGATGGATGAAGAGGGTCAAACATTTTGCAGGTGTATGGAAACTCTTTCTTTTTTCTTTTTTGGAGGGCACGGGGAACAAACTGTTGGGAAGAAAAAGGACAAAACAGCAAGACCAACCAGATGGCAGCGGTACCCCCTGTTCAGTGTGTGAAACTGCAAAAGAACACGTCTGAGACATGTTGCCTAACCGCTAAGGCTTCAGCAACTTCCTGCATCGCTAAGAAGTGATACTGCCGTACTCCAATTTTTCTCTCTTTTGTTCTGTTACAAGGCCAATCACTGAGATCATCAAGAGAAGCAGATTTGTGCGGCTACACACACAAATGCAGCAGAACAAGCTGGTAACATTTCAGGTTGCAGGTGATAAACCACGTTTCTAAAAGGTCCCACACTCTGACATTAAAAAGTCCTGGCAAATGAGAACACTACTATAACAGGGAGATGCTGTGCTAGAACAGGACGTTATAAGGGTTGTTGTTGTTGTTTTTAACTGCCCCTCTTGCCGTCTGAAGGAGTACAATGCACTCGAACACCTAAGGAGTCCACCTCCCACATTCTGCATGTGCAAACTGCCTCTTTAAGTCCATTTCGCTGCTTCTCTTCTGATTCCAGGTTTTGCTTGTCAAGAAAAGGGATTCGCCTTCACCTTTTAAAACCTTAAATAATGCTATTTCTTTAAAAAACGAATCTCCTCCCTTCCTTTCAGATTAACAGGATAAAATCATCTTAACTGTCCTGTTAACTGTGCTTTAAAAAACTCTGTGGTACAGGCAGGTGGTGGCAGCAGTGAAGGAGAGAATGAGGATAGAAAACGGCCGGTTAAGAAAGAACCCTAAAGTCCCCTTCGGGCATCCCCCACTCACACGATTAACAATTACACAGGTCCCACATCATCGGGGAGCCTGCGCACGTGGAGTTGCCTCCCTGGCACGAACATGTGGATGGTGGTGCCGCGATGACCGGGGTACGTGTGTGCCAGGGAGCTGGGGCCCTGTTCTCCCCTCATGCAACTGTTAATAGGGTGTGAGGGAACACCTGAAGAGGGCTACAGTGGAACACCATAAAAATAAAAATAAAAACAGTCAGTGAAACGAAAGACAACAACATGGTCTCAATAATTACATAGAAATATCACGGACAACACGTAGAAATAGTCACATTGATCCCAAGGTTCCCATTGTCTGCAAAAAGGTGTGCTATGGCAGTGTCGAAAACAAGGCAGTCGCAGTTCATAATGGCCGCCGCCACCCCGTCGTGGATGGAGCGTGGGGTCGCCTCCCAAGTCAGCCTCCGCCGGTTGCCGTTCAGTTCGAGTCTGTACGCAAAGTTCTCCGCCTGTTTGCGGGTGCCGATGAGGAGGACGATGGCGAAGAACTGCTGGTGGCCCTCGTACTTCTCCTGCTTCTCCAGAACCAGCATGAAGTGGTGGCCGAAGCAGGACTGCATCATCACCCAGTCCACGGCCCCCGGCAAGTTAATGTCCGTGGCGAGGAAGACGATGTCCTCCCCTTGTAGGGTGGTGATGCTTTTGTGGGCGTGCATGAGGTGCGACATGACGGCTTCCAGCGAGCCCTGCCACTTGCACGAGGCGCCGGGGCACGGGCAGGAGTAAGGGCGGTATTCGCAAATGTCTTCATGCTCCGGTTTTTCTGTATGGTGGAGTGTCAGGGAGCAGCCTGTCGTGGCGTACTGGAAGGAGACAAAAAATAAAATAAAATAAAGGGTGGGCGGGTGGGAAGCACGGCTATAAAGCAGAATCGGCGGCTTGCTGCTTGATTTTGGTTTTCAGGGATGAAATCGAATGGACTGAAATACCCTGAAACTAGAGCTTGCCTTATAATACACAAACCAAACATTTACGTTTTTTGAACGTAATGGCTGGTCTAAACCATGGCTATCCTCCACCAAATGCCAAGATTACAGGGAACCAGACAGAGGGCCTTCTCGGTAGTGGCACCTGCCCTGTGGAATGCCCTCCCTTCAGATATGAAGGAAATAAGCAGCTATCTTATCTTTAAAAGACATCTGAAGGCAGCCCTGTTTAGGGAAGTTTTTAATATTTAATGCTGTATTGTTTTTAACACTCGATTGGGAGCCGCCCAGAGTGGCTGGGGAAACTCAGCCAGATGGGTGGGGTATAAATAAATTATTATTATTATTATTATTATTATTATTATTATTATTATTATTATTATTATTTCTGGATGCCATGTTGAAGACTTGTAACAAAGGTGAGGCTGTGAATTATTATTTCAACCGCATTGCTTTCTTCTGACCTTTTGAGTTTCCTCACCACCTGCCCTCTGATCCTTTTTCACTGGATGTGCTAGAGGTTCGACTTGTGGCCTTCTGTCTCCAATGTATGCGCTTTGAAACCAATCTGTGGCACCCTCCACAAGTCTAAAAGCGTGCAACAGAGGAAGGGAATGCCACACAAGGCTTGTTGGTTTGCGGGGCAGGAGCCTCGTGCCATGAATGACTTTAGGATTTTAATTCACAAGCGGAGACCGCTTGCTAACGAAGGTTGCAATATTGGTGGGTGTGTGATTACATGAAATTACAACCGTTTTTAATTCAAAGTAAGTGGCAGTTTAAAGACTCCATTTGTTTTTATGGCAAACATTTAACAGAGCAACAGGCTCGACCGATTTCTCAGGCGAAAGCAACTGCCAAAAATTTAGCTCCTCCAGCGACTCCCGTCGCAGCCATCAACTTCACACAAGCGCCGCAGAGCGCAATTAATTTTTAACAACTACTCTGAAATGTTTCACAAGGTCCAGCTCACAGCACCCAATAGTCAACTTTTCAAAAATAAAAACCACATTTGGCCTAAATTCAGATTTAAAAGCCTCACTTGCTGAATGGCATAATACATAAATCACTCTCAGATATAGATATATTAAGGAAACGTCAGTGATGGGGTCTGTTACTGAACTTGTTGGTCTGAGAGTTATTTGGAGACCCCCATTCACCTCCCAGAGCTATAATGCCCAGAGTGGTTTAACCATCAATCCCTCTTCCCATAAAACTCTGGGAATTGTAGAGGGATTAGAGGCCTCCTAACAACTCTCCACACCCTTAACAAACTACAGTTCCCAGGATTGGCCACCAACCCGCTTCCAGGCGCAATTTAAGACAACAACAACAACAACAATTTATTATTTGTACCCCGCCCATCTGGCTGGGCTTCCCCAGCCACTCTGGGCAGTTTCCAACAAAGATCAAATATACATTAAAATGTCACACATTAAAAACTTCCCTGAACAGGGCTGTCTTCTAAATGTCACGTAGTTGTTTATCTCTTTGACATCTGATGGAGGAGCCACTACCGAGAAGGCCCTCTGCCTGGTTCCCTGTAGCTTTGCTTCTCGCAGTGAGGGAACCGCCAGAAGGCCCTCGGCACTGGACCTCAGTGTCCGGGCAGAACGATGGAGGTGGAGCTGCTCCTTCAGGTATACTGGGCTGAGGTCGTTTAGGGCTTTAAAGGTCAACACCAACACTTTGATGCTCATGCTAGCGTTTAAAACCCTAAAAAACTTAGGCCCCAAATAAGTGGAAGGTTGCATCCTTCCCTACAGATCATCCAGAGTGTTGAGATCAGCAGGGGGTGGCCTTCTGGGTAGTTCCACCTTCCTCAGAAGCTCAGTGCATTGGGGGTGGCCCAGAAGAGAGCATTCTTTGTGGTAGCCGCCAAATTCCCTCTCCTCAGATGTAAGCCTGGCTTTTGGTAAGTGCTGAAGATGTACTTCTATACGCTGGTCTCTGACACTTGAGATGTGTGTTTTCAGGGCCCAGCCTATTCTTGTGACTCTAATCTGTGTTAACTTTTTAATTCTGAATTTGAAGGAAGTCAGTTTTCTTACCTAGGCATCTACCTGCAATATGGGGATAATAATGCTGACCTATCTTGCAGGGTTGTTGTAAAGATGACTCTGTGTGTGTTTGTGTGCAGTGGCTTGAGCACCTGAGATAAACTCATTATTGTTGTTGTTCTCATTTCTATACCATGTTTTATTATGTCCAGTTCTTTCTAACCTAGTAGTTCTCATTCCATCTCACATTCAGATGCACCATAATTGCACCCCAGCATTTCCCACTGAGCTTTGTCAGCTAAACAGCAATAGTAATTGTGCCATATATGAAAATCACATTAGCTTTGCTGATGTTACTAAGGATAATATTACAAAACTCAACACTAAAACCTACACCTATGTTAACAAAAAGGTGAAAGGCATTATTATTATTAATTTGCTTCTTGACAATTTCCTGAGATGTCCACTCCTTTGTGTACAACATGCTACATCTCAGTTTGGAACAAGGTGAGCAGATGGCATTTTTTGATCCTGCAAACTCTATGGCAAAGCACAGAAAGGACCGGCCAGTAGGTGAGAACATGCCACTCAGCTCTTGTGTAGTGTTTGCTCGCTGCACAGAAAATCCCCCAAACCCAACAGCTTTAAAGGCACACACAGACCCATAAGAAGTTGTGGTGAGTTTGTAAATGTATAAAAATATTACACAAGGTAAAAGGTAAAGGGACCCCTGACCATTAGGTCTTGTCGTGGCGGACTCTGGGGTTGCGGCGCTCATCTCAATTTATTGGCCGAGAGAGCTTCCGGGTCATGTGGCCAGCATGACTAAGCCGCTTCTGGTGAACCAGAGCAGCGCATGGAAACGCCGTTTACCTTCCCGACGGAGTGGTACCTATTTATCTACTTGCACTTTGACGTGCTTTCAAACGGCTAGGTTGGCAGGAGCAGGGACTGAGCAAACAGGAGCTCACCCCGTCATGGGGATTCGAACTGCTGACCTTCTGATCGGCAAGTCCTAGACTCTGTGGTTTAACCCACAGCGCCACCCGCATCGCATTACACAAGGTACAAAAGGTTAAAAGCACGGAAACAGAAGACTTGTGTGAACCATGAGACTTGGGGAATTCTTTTGGGGGAACTCCTATGGGGCCAAATTATCATTGCCAAGACAGACAACTTTTCAAGTTTCTAGACCTCGTGGTTGCAATGGAAAAAAATTATTTAGCATTTAGATGACAGATGAGAAACAGGCTTTCCCACCTCCAGACGCTTTCAACCCATTCTCTTTCTTACCCAGCTCTTTTATAGATTTCCCCTCCGCCCTCATTTCATTATTACTAAATGGTAAAGCGACAGGGGGAAATCCAAACGATGCAAATTAAGTGTTTTAAGAATATCCACTTGTGAATAATGTATTGTAGGCATAACGTTTCAATTTCCGTGGAATACAATTCTTTTGGCCCAAGACACACACACACACAGCCTAGATTACAAATCTTATCCTACCCCATTTATTAACAGTTTTAAGAGATTCTTTTACAGCCTGGTCAGTGAGCTTTGGAAGCACAAACTGTAAAGTCCCCCTGCAGAGAGAGGGAGGCACATGCTGCTACAGAGAACCTGGCGGGTATCACATACGATATATGTGCAAAAATGAAAGCACAGCAAACTGCAGCAGCCTGCCTGGCCCGCCAGATGGTACCACAGACAGGAACCTTCTGTATTGCAGCAATGTGCTATTGCTAATAATGCACAACTGAAACGACCTGCTTTGATGTCACACCCTTCATCAATTCATTATTGCAGCGGGTAATTGTGGTAGTGATTGTGACGTGACTCATCTGCATAGAAGACTTGATCTAGATAAAGATGTCTAGACAGCTCAGCCCAGGAGAAAAGACCTTTTAGGTTAGAGACCAAACAAACCAAGGGGCCCATTAAGAGTTTGTGGGCTGTGGTTTTCTTGGGAGAATCTGGCATCCGGGTGATGAGAGAATCGCAGCATCTCCATATAACTTGGGGGACGAGGGCGGGAGAAATATGAAGCAGAAATGAGCAGGTCCGTGTGCTTGGGACATGGACACGACTTACCTCTGAGGGCGCATTTACATTTCTGGGGGCGGGCAAAATTTTTGCGCATTCTTGCATCTGCCACAGCCAGACAGCAAAGCAAGCAGCATTTGAAATGATGCCAAGCCTCTTACACAGAGGTGGGAAGCATTCGAGCAGCAGAAGCCGAGAACCCAGCACATTAGTTCTACGGTACCCAGGGACATGTTCATTCTTGCCCCATTTATGCCTGGCTGCCTCTAAAATATGCATAACAGCCAATGTTTTATTGTGGAAGTCTCTCGTTTCTTTTGGGTACGTCCACAACACATCTCTAAAAAGCTGTGCGCTGGAAACTTTACTTTGAGCTGCCTTATAACATAACATATAGGGACGCGGGTGGCGCTGTGGGTTAAACCACAGAGCCTAGGACTTGCCAGTCAGAAGGTCGCCAGTTTGAATCCCCGCGACGGGGTGAGCTCCCGTTGCTTGGTCCCTGCTCCTGCCAACCTAGCAGTTTGAAAGCATGTCAAAGTGCAAGTAGATAAATAGGTACCGCTCCGACGGGAAGGTAAACAGTGTTTCCGTGCGCAGCTCTGGTTCGCCAGAAGCAGCTTAGTCATGCTGGCCACATGACCCGGAAGCTGTACGCCGGCTCCCTCGGCCAGTAAAGCGAGATGAGCGCCACAATCCCAGAGTTGGTCACGACTGGGCCTAATGGTCAGGGGTCCATTTACCTTTACTATAACATAACCTGTAAACATTACCAGTGGTTTTTTTTCTGGGCAGAGAAAAGAGTGGGAAGATTGTGATTATATCACCCACAACTGGCCTATTTGCACAAGCCACGCAGGAGCCCACATTTAGAGATACAGTGTTTTAGGGGCATAAGTGAGGCGCCTTAATCACAGTCAGTGTCATTGAGGACGCTGGGGCATAAACACACCCCACCCCCAGATACCGCTAACTATTCTGGGGTGCAGCTCTCGGATTGCAAGGCAAAATCGCTCGGAGGTGGGCAAATGACTTGACCTAGGGCCAGATCTCACTGGAAAATGCCAAGGGCGGGTAATAAGTACAAGACAGGACATTGCATTTCACATGAAGCCCCCCAAAGCTGAAGGTGGAAAGTTTTAGATCCTGTTAACATCTATGATCTATTTCACCAACTTGGCTCTTTTCAATTATTCCAAGTTTCCCTCCGAGATGCATCGTAAGCCGCGCCGCGCCACCCCCGGCAATCACCGTTAACTGCAGTCTCAGCAGCTGTATAGGTCAGTACATGCTGAGCTGGGCACATAGCTAATTGCGTGCTTATATTATTAGTTTTGCATTTGTGAAATACTGTTCCCTTACACTACAATTTTGCTATCGGTTCTAAAATGCAGAAGTTGTCTTCGACAGTTAACTCACTCAGGTCTGAGCACACGGCAGGACTGCATCCTGCAAGCAAAGATTTTCCATTTGGTTGCAGAATCCGGTTACCGTAAGCATTTTGACCAAAGAGAATTTCCAGGTTCTCATCACAGCTACAAAGGGCCAGATGCTTACTAAGTGTCAGCAAAAATGGCTGGTGAAATATCGGAAACCAGAGGAAAACTGAACTTCTGGAAGCAGAACTGTGCAAAGTGAGCACATGTATATACGCTTTTTGAGCAAGTCTAGTAAGGTTAAGGGACGCAGGTGGCGCTGTGGTCTAAACCAGTGTTCCCCAACCTTGGGCCTCCAGCTGTTTTTGGACTACAATTCCCATCATCCTTGACCACTGGTCTTGCTAGCGAGGGATGATGGGAGTTGTAGTCCAAAAACAGCTGGAGGCCCAAGGTTGGGGAACACTGGTCTAAACCACTGAGCCTAGGGCTTGCCGATCGGAAGGTCGGTGGTTTGAATCCCCACAATAGGGTGAGCTCCCATTGCTCGGTCCCAGCTCCTGCCAACGGCGTTTCCGTGCGCTGCTCTGGTTTCGCCAGAAGCAGCTTAGTCATGCTGGCCACATGACCCAGAAAAACTGTCTGCAGACAAACATCGGCTCCCTCAGCCGGTAAAGTGAGATAAGCGCCGCAACCCCAGAGTCGTTCATGACTGGACTTAACTGTCAGGGGTCCTTTACCTTTACCTAGTAAGGTTAACAGGGAGCTGCTTTAAAGAAGGACTGCAAACTGTAGTTTGTAGTTGGTCAGCACTAACCAAAGTTTGCATGAATTTGGAACTGAAGCCAAAGTATGTTTAGAACAGCCTTCCCCAACCTTGTGCCCTTCACAGAGCTGTCTTTGGTGGGGCTGAAAAGAGCTGCATTCCAATACATCTGGAAGGAACCAGGTTCAGGAACGCTGATTGAGAACACGTCCGGAAATGGATGAGGGAATCTGCATTTGTGAGAAATAATGGGGACGTGTGTAAGCCCCCAGTATATGCCTGATCCTCCAAATTGTGTTGGTAGCATTGGAATTTGCAATCAAGCAAAGGCACCATTTCCTTAAAAAGAAAAAAGAAACACTATTTTCGGAGCAGATACAACTAACATCGCATAAATGTTTAGATTTAAATTATTAAAAGGGTTTCTCTGAGCAATGCAATCTGATTTTAATTTTTAAGATGTTTCATTTTGGTTGGTGGGAAATTAAGCACGATCGCTGCTAGGCTTTTCTAAGTTTCTGCTTTTGCCAACTTACACCGTGTTACAATACTGTGGTTTTGTATTCTGCATTGCAGTTTAAAAGTCAGTTCTTCAAAAAAAGGAAAGGAGGAAAAAACACACACACCAAAGAAACAAGTCCCAGCCATTCATAATCTTCTAGTTAGTTCCCCCTCTCACTAAAGAAAACTTTCAGTTACAGCTAACAATAGATTGGAACAATCTGCACCTGGCGAACAATACCGATAATCAGCAGATCTGGACAAGCCCAAGCCGCTACGAGACCGAGTGGATGAAGAACAGAAAAGATCAAAGAGGAGGGGGAAGAGTATCAGGACTCAAGAGTCAGTGGCAAGTTCAGAATCAGAACTAAGGCGAAGGTCCTGCACAGCCATCAACAATCTAAGCAAAGATCCAATGGAGGAGTCATAAACTGGGGCCGCAAGTGCAATGGGTACCCTCCATATATTCTTGGACTCCCAACTCCCATCAGCCTTACCCAGCTTGGCCAATGGCCAGGAATTATGGGAGAGCACTAAACTGGCTACCCTAAGATACAGTATTCAAGCCACATGGTAAACTCCAGCCTCAGAGGAAGTGATAAGAAGTAGATGGGCAAATGCCAGATCAAAGGCAGCATCACGAATAAGCAGTGGCCAACAATAAAAAAGAGGACCAAAATCAATTGCAGCCAAAGCCAAAATGGAATAGCATAGGCACAGGAAGGCTGTGACCACTGTATCTTTTTCAAGCAGCTAAAAGTCCTGGCGGCTTCTGCAGAAGTCTAGATATATAGGCATATATGTATAAGGGGAGTAAGTATTCAGGTTGCACCTGGACAATGGGAGTGTCTGTAGTCCAATCTGAACACTCATTTACCATCAACAAGAGTCTTGGGTCTTGCAGAGCACTCTCTGCTCCTCCCTCCACCTTGCTGATAACGTCATCTATGACATGGGTGCTCCATGCAATTCTCTCGCATGAAGGCCAGGTGTAGATAGATGACAGCTGCGTTTGCTTGAACGGTGGAAATTCAGGTATTTCCACTATGATCTGCTACACTATATTCCAGTCTTGTTCCTAAGAGGGACCCACATTGTGTGGCAGATTAGGATAAAAGATCCAGTGCGCTTCAGAGTTGTGCAGGGACACAACTGTAAAGCCTAATAAATCATAGAATCATAGAATCATAGAGTTGGAAGAGACCACAAGGGCCATCGAGTCCAACCCCCTGCCAAGCAGGAAACACCATCAGAGCACTCCTGACATATGGTTGTCAAGCCTCTGCTTAAAGACCTCCAAAGTAGGAGACTCCACCACACTCCTTGGCAGCAAATTCCACTGTCGAACAGTCGAACTAATAAATAATATTTATTAGTGTAGAACTATAAATAATAAATACCTCTTTGGCTGATTGACATCAATGCCCTTTAAAAATGTGTTGTGAAAGGGGATTATTGGGTTGTTTTTATTATGTAGTTTCTGTTTTTTATACTGTGATTTTATGTAGTGAACTGCCCTGAGATCTATGGGTATAGGATGGTATGCAAATTTTAACAACAACAACTGTAGCTTTATAAAGACTCTGTCCACCGAACTATGAAGATCACCACCCAAGATCAGGTGAGCAAATCTGAACTAAAGTGGAAGTCTATATAGGCAAATATAATTTATATGGATTGTGGAAACAAAGAAAAAAGTTGGTGTGATTGCAATCCCATCTTTCCTGCGAGGTGTTTTTTGCTAGCGTAAATTCTTCCACATTTTGTCGTCACAACAACCCTCCCTGTAAGATATGTTAGGCAGAGAAATGGTGACTGGCTCAAGGTCACACAATGGGCTTCGTGGGATCTGAACCCGGGTCCTAGCCTGACACCCGACACTGCAAGGTGGCGATATCCCCCCTCCAAGCCAAGTACACAAAAGGAGTAACAACAAAGGTCCCCAACCCCAAATGAAGACGAAGAATGAGTCACTTTGGCTTCCGAGGAGCCGTTGCAGTCAGCACATGCTGGGATATATATATCGCCCAGGACCGGTATGAGGAGCAGACCGTGGTGTCAGCTTCACTCAGTGGTATATCGCTGGTGAACCCACCACCGCTCCCGGGTCCCTCTGTTAGCGGCGTCCACTCGAGGAGCGGTGGCAGTCTCACCAGCGACATATCCCTGAGTGAACCACCATCGCACTCTACCCTCATACGATGCAGAGGGAGAACAACCTGGGGGCCAATACAGTGGTACCTCGGGTTAAGTACTTAATTCGTTCTGGAGGTCTGTTCTTAACCTGAAGCACCACTTTAGCTAATGCGGCCTCCCGCTGCCGCCACACCGCCGGAGCACAATTTCTGTTCTCATCCTGAAGCAAAGTTCTTAACCCAAGGTAATATTTCTGGGTTAGCGGAGTCTGTAACCTGAAGCGTCTGTAACCTGAAGCGTATGTAACCCAAGGTACCACTGTACAGCTTGTTCCTCCTTCTGCATCTTTAAACTGCTTGACTGAGTACAGTACTACCTCTGGTTATGTACTTAATTCGTTCTGGAGGTCCGTTCTTAACCTGAAACTGTTCCTAACCTGAGGTACCACTTTAGCTTATGGGGTTTCCCACTGCTGCCGTGCGGCCGCCGCACACTTTCTGTTCTCATCTTGAAGCAAAGTTCTTAACCTGAGGTACTATTTCTGGGTTAGTGGAGTCTGTAACCTAAAGCATATGTAACCTGAAGCGTATGTAACCCGAGGTATCACTGTATGCAGCTGCCCTTACCTCAGTTGAGCAGTTAAAGGAGCCCCCCAGCCTGGCAGCGGCCTCCGTGAAACTGCTCAGCTGAGGGGAGTGTGGTTGGCGCTCCCACAGCCAGCAGCGATGCCCTGCCTGCTTGTCCGTGAGCAGGGGGAGTTCTGAGGCTGTCTCAGCTGGGGAGGGGAAGCCAAAGAAGCTGCGTTGTCCCACCCCGCAGGAGCCTGGGTGAAACGGCCTCAGTTCCTGAGGTGAGAGCTGGGGAAGTTTCACCAGGAGCCTCATGGGCAGAGGCCAATGCAGCGTGCTTTTTCAATGTCGTGGTACATCATCAAACTGTGATGTTTGGCTGGCAGCACACCGCAATGTTGAAAAGCTGATATTGCCCAGCCCTAGCTGGGACAATCAGTGCCGACTACTGGCGCTGTGGGTTAAACCACAGAGCCTAGGACTTGCCGATCAGAAGGTCGGTGGTTCGAATCCCTGCAATGGGGTGAGCTCCCATTGCTCGGTCCCTGCTCCTGCCAACCTAGCAGTTCAAAAGCACGTCAAAGTGGAAGTAGATAAATAGGTACCGCTCCAGCGGGAAGGTAAATGGCGTTTCCGTGCGCTGCTCTGGTTCGCCAGAAGCAGCTTAGTCATGCTGGCCACATGACCCGGAAGCTGTACGCCGGCTCTCTCGGCCAGTAAAGCGAGATGAGCGCACAATTCCAGACTCAGTCATGACTGGACCTAACGGTCAGGGTCCCCTTTACCTTTACCTTACTATTTCATTTGTATTCTCTGCTGCTCTTAAGCAACACCACCTGATTCATGCAAAAGCAGTGCAATTCCTTACCAACATGGTCTGCTGCAATCTGTGGTCTCGCTCCAAATCCTACCTAGCAAACTCCATTCTAAAGAACCCAAACCCCAGCCTTGTAATTAACAGCCCCAGGCTTGTTCCCAACTCATTCATTAAAATCAATCAAAGAACTAAAAATAGAACTGGTTCCCTTCCCTCCCCATCATATTTGTCATCAGCGATTCTAGAAAACAAACCTTGATCCTGCCTCTTATCCTACCTTTTAAGTCTTATTGGATCATTATAAAACAGGCGCAAGCATCTATTAATGCAGCCAGACAATGGCTAGTCAGAGGCAGGGAAGCAGCAAGCTTTTGATTCATTTTGATATTATTTTGAGAGGAACAAAAGGTGAACTAGCTTTGCATCACTGAGACCAACAAAGTAAAATAGTATGCTCGGAGAAAGGAAAGGGAAAAAATTTAAGGAAGCGAGGCTACTAGTGACTGGGATTAAAAGCACACACAGCATGTGCATTTCTGCTATTTAAAGAATTGGCCACCGTCAGGTCTCTCATGACCTCAGCTCCTAACAAGACAACAGCCAAATGCTAGTAAATGTCTACTTGCTATAAACCATGCAAATGTCCTCTCTAAATATCTAAAGCTGCCTAATACATTGTCCCCAGGCCAGTCACCTTTGAACCAGTTCTTAGGAGAAGCTGACATCTTTCCCCTTCCCTTCCTATTCTCCAAAGGCAGAATTTAGAGATTACAGAGCAATGTTAATAATGGCCAACTAACTGTCAGGAAGCTTAGTATGAGACACCATCACGCTCATGAAGAGCAATGATATACCCATTTTACAGACAATACCACTAAGTATCAGGCGTCAGTGGTTTGCCACAATATGAAGGCATTGCAGAGAGGATAATCAAAGCCTTCTGTTCCATACTCTCTGGCAACATGAAAGCTGTCACTCTAGGAAGGGAGAAAGGAGCCCACTTTTGCCCAAGTACAGTCATACCTCTTACATTAGGTTCATGTTGCGGATTTTTGGGTTGCAAATGCGACAAACCCGGAAGTGTATAATTCCGGGTTTTGCTGCGTGCGCAGAAGTGTTCTATGCGCTTTGTGCAGGAGCGCTCTATTGCGTCACGCACATGCGCAGAAGCGGCGCACTACTTACAGACTTTTCGTGGTACAAACGGCACCCCGGAACAGAACGCATCCGTAAGTAGAGGTACCACTGTAGCAGGAGTGGAAAAGCTGCGGAGTGGGACAAATTGAAAAGCATGGGAGAGAAAGCAAAGTGGCCAATTCCATCCCTAACTTAGCCAGAAGTCAAATAACACTGGCTATACCAATTTTGCACATTCCTCTAGGTCAGAGGAACCGGGCGGGTAACAATTCTGGCCAATCCAGTCGTTAACCCAGATCTTCGGTGAATGAATAATCTGGTAACTGCCCTCTTCTCAGCACTGTGCAAGCAACTCTGCAGAAACCCCTTAGACACTGGGGGGGAAAAATCCAGCAAAGGCACTGTTTGTGCGAAAAGAGGATTAATCAAGCACAGGGGTCAGCAACCTTTTTCAGCTGTAGGCCGGTCCACTGTCCCTCAGACCATGTGGTGGGCCGGACTATATTTTGAAAAGAAAAAATGAACGCATTCCTATGCCCCACAAATAACCCAGAGATGCATTTAAAATAAAAGGACACCTTCTACTCATGTTAAAACACGCTGACTGAGAAGGTGATTGGGCTGGATCCGGCCCCCGGGTCTTAGGTTGCCTACCCCTGGTTAAGCAGGTTAGTTTTGCACTTCCACGAAGTTACTTAGGCTGCCACCCTAACCCACTCTACCTGGGAGTAAGCCCCACTGAAGTCACCAGGGCTTACTTCTGAGTAACACTTGAACTGTTACTGGAAAACTTTTCTTTTTCATGCCCTCTATTCCTCCCTCTCACCCTAGCTATCACCCATGCCACCCATTCTTGGAACAAAACCAAGACACTACTGTACAGCCCATTAAAATCAATAGCAGCTTTGCCATCGATTTCAGTGGGAAATGGACTGCGCCCATTTGTTTACATGTTGGAGGGGTGGGGGAAAGAGAAATCCATTAAGCAATTTCCCCTTCCAGCTGCCAAACAAACCTGCGGTTGCTTGTTTTGGATTAGCAAAGCGTCCCCATCATCACAGATGATAATATTCCCCTATCATATGAGCAATGACAATCAAATTGCAAAGGCAACCCTTACAGTACAGTTCAAACACAATTAAGGTAGCATCCTGAAAATCAATTGATTGGTATCTTTAATTGTTTTAAAGTTTCTTCCCGCACCCTTTGTGGTGCTGTTGATTCTTGGGACGGCACTTCTATAGAGCTGGCCCAGGCAGAAGATGGGGTAAGAGAGGATGCTTATCTCGAACATGGGTGCCTCCCATAGCATGCTAAATGCTAATTACTATGCTAAATAGAGATGGGCCCATACCCTGTCCTTGTGCTCAGGTAGGCTGAAGGCAGACAATACACTCAGACAGCTGAAGGTGGCAACAATGAAGACACCACTATGAATGTTCTTGTTTATTTCCTCCCACTGCCATCTCTGGCCAAACAGGTTTTGCAAAAGATGCAAAAAACCAAAGCATTTGTTTATTATTATTTTTCGCAAACCTTCCAGCAGATGGCAGTGATCTCGGTAAGAGTGGAAGATGCAAGGAATGAGGCTTCTATCCTATGCCAGCTTTGACTCTCTCAAAAAGCCACTGTCGTGCTGAAAAAGTGGGGAGGAACCACAGCTGAGTGACATTGCACATGCTATACTGATAATTGTCCCAGGTTTGGTACCTATCACTGTCTGTTAAAAGGATCAGGAAGGATCCCCAACTGCTACCTTGGACAGCTACTGCCAGTCATGAGTAGACAATGCCAGCCAGCCCACAAGGACAAACAGCCAGACCTGGTATAAGCAGCTTCCTATGGATCTGAAACCGTATAGCTAGTTGCTCCATTTCTTAATGTTTCTGGTGCATATGGAGCACAGCTCAGTGAGAGAACGTGCCCTTTCCAGACAGCATCTCTATGTGGCATTGTCTTGGTAAAGGTAAAGGGACCCCTGAGCATTAGGTCCAGTCATGACCGACTCTGGGGTTGCGGTGCTCATCTCACTTTATTGGCCGAGGGAGCCGGCGTACAGCTTCCGGGTCATGTGGCCAGCATGACTAAGCCACTTCTGGCGAACCAGAGAAGCACACAGAAACACCGTTTACCTTCCCACCGGAGTAGTACCTATTTATCTACTTGCACTTTGACGTGCTTTCGAACTGCTAGGTTGGCAGGAGCTGGGACCGAGCAACGGGAGCTTACACTGTCGCAGGGATTCGAACCACCAACCTTCCGATCGGCAAGTCCTAGGCTCTGCGGTTTAACCCACAGTGCCACCCGCGTCCCTTGTAGCATTGTCTACCTGTGTCTAAAATCCTGCAGTGTAGACCAGTCATGGGGAATCTTGCGAAGTGCTGTGCCTTTGCACTCATGGGGATACCTAACATCACAGCCCTCCATTCAGGCAAAAGGAATTCTCAGAGTTCATGGGCACATTCCAGGCAGGCAAAGGAGGATGCAGAGCAGGGCTGGTGTGGCTCGGTATGTGTATGTGGCCTGTGAAGGGCCCCAAGGGCCAGATAGAGAACCCATAAAAGCCTGGAGGGCCGCATTGCCCCAAAGTCCTGAAACTGCCCATCTCCAGACTAGATGATTAAACACAATTTTGTCATCAGATGACAACCCACATTGCAATATTTCCCAGTCACCTATCGTTTCCATGGTAATTCTCCTAGAACAGGAAAAGCCTGCATTAAATGTACTTCTGTTGACCTTTAACAGCAACCGGCTAGAAAGGTCAGGCCACTGACTAGTCATGTGCTAAGATACTCTTTTTCTGTTTGAAGGTTGTTGACTTGCTAGACCTGGATGATGTTGACATGACTTTAGTGCCTTGATTTTTATTCTATTTTTTTCTTTCTTATTGGTGCCATGACGTCCACTGGGTGGCCTTGGGCAAATCACTTCCACTTAACCTGCTGTACAGTCTGACAATTTCCACACAGCCCCACATACAGCCACGACAGTAATCTAGACAGAAGGTGATGGGGGCATGGACAACTGAGACCAGGCTATCCCCATCTAGGAATGGCCATAGCTAGTGAATTCGCTGAAGTGGGATATAAGCACTTCCAGCCACAGAAGCCATTTGAGGCTGGAATCCAGGCTGGATTCCCAGACTATGAACTTGTTCCTTCAGAGGGAGTGGAACCCCTCCCAAAACAGGTTCTACACATAATTCCCAGACATGGGAACCACCTTCCCCCCAGCCACCCACAGTACTTACATCTTATCAGAATTCATCCTGAGTTTATTAGCTCCCACCCAGCCCTTCACTGCCTCCAGACACCGGTCCAACACCTTCAGAGTTTCTCCTGACTCAGATGGCACCATGCTCCAAATCCCAAGATCCCATGAATTTCAGATAGACCTTTTCTGAGACCCCCACAGCCACGTTGCTGAACAACAATCTCCTTGTGCTGCTTTCTGGAAGCAACCTTGCGGATAGCAGTGCAACCACTGAAACATAATACCTTCAACTACCACCTCCCTGGGTCGCTGCAGAAGAACTCCACGGTCAACCTTCTCAAAAGCCAATGAAAGCATAACCAACAAGGCTGTACTTCTCTCATCTCTTCCCAGATAGAGGTCGTCACTTGGGGCAACCAAGGCTGTTCTGGTGCGAAGCGAAGGACAAACCTATGAAATACCTTGCCAACTTCACTGTTGCTAAAGGCATCACACAAACACTTCTTCATTAAGTCAGGCATTTTAGAACATTTTTATTGTTTTACTCTCTGACTTCAAGCACGCTCTTGTCTGCTGGTTGCTTTGTATGCCTGTGCCATTGTTTTACTTATTTAGTGTTTAAAAACCATCCTGAAACCACCGATGGAAAGGCAGAGTGATCTGAACTAAAGGAAGCCGGAATAATGGATGATGGAGTAAATTAGGCTGGTGTAACTTACCCCTATTCCAATCTTTGATTTTGGGCTCCAAAATTTCAGGAGCACCCTGTGCGATGCTAAAATCTGACACAAACACCCCGCCTGCCTCTCACGCTCCGTTCTGCATAATTGTTGTGGTGCTTCCTGCAGTGTGGCACCGGTCATGCTACCCTAAAGCTGCCTCTGCTGCCAGTTGAGCTGGCCAGAGCCTGGCAGAGGGAAAACAAGCCTTTAAAACAGTTTGACTTGTGCCACCAGTGTTAACTTCTGATGGGTTGCTAGGTCATGTTTGGAACAGAAGTCTCCCCTGCCCCGTCAAGACGACCCCCCAAACCTCTAGAATGGCCCCTTTTCAGGACTTAACCCAGCCTCAGCTCAGACAGCTATGACTGAGCCCCAAGATAAGGTAGGATGGTAGTGCTTTGATTTTTATTCTATTTCCCCCCATTTTTGATGGCATATCTTCAGCCGAGCCAGGATGCGAGACTCAGTTCCAACTGAACCCAGGCTCAGCCTGAGACCTGCCTATTCCCAACTCTCCTCACCCCGGTGGACCATGGGCTTGGATTGCTCCCTTCAACAAAATATAGATAAAACAAAATATGTACTCTAGGATGTCTCACAATGCTGCATTTGTAGGGTGCGCAAATCAACTGTACAATGTATGAAGTGTCCCCAGGTTATGCCAATCGACCCTGTATGACACCTAACTTTCAGCGCAGCCCTATGCATTTTGACTCAGAAGTAAGTCCTGTTGTGTCCCATGGGGCTTACCCCTAGGTAAGTGGGCACAGGACTATAGCTCCAGGCTCTAACTCCCAGGTGTCCAGGTTCCACTATGTACTGCATACATTTCTACTGCTACAACGGATCCTCTTCTGGTGACCTTTGGTCTAAGTTTTGGAAATGAAAAAAGAAAAGAAGGATTCATGCACCTGCTGCCCTTACGAGCTGACCCCACTTTTGTGGTCAATCTTTCCGCTTGCCCCTTGAAACAACTGTGACATATGCACTCTCCTACCCAAACTAGGGCAATTCTAGTTTTGAGGCAGCATTTATATGTGTGCTTACCAGGCAGTAAACTTTTCTAAACAGAGCAGGTCTCACTTCCATGTAAACACATAGCATTGCTCTGCAAATTTCAAGAACACACCCATTTTACATGCTAACTATATTATGAACTATGCATTTAATGCTGCCAAAGCTGTAAAAGGTTTGGGTTAGAAAAGAAAATAAGTACTGCAAAGGTTTTCATTTCCATTCCCCTGCCCACAGAAAAAGAAGTTTTTCCCTTTCAAACTTTCTGGGAATTTTACATCCTATCTATGTAATATTTGGGAATCATTATGTATATAGCATGGCTTCATTGCAGGCAGATAGGTGGCTTATGATGATGTGGAGATTCTCCATGCAATATGTTGATTCTGAAGAAAGCACATTTCAAACCTGCAGGTTTTAGTGACTTCCACAGGGAAGCCTATCATGTTTTAATCGAATACTGGTCTTCAACTACAGTTTCGTGATTACCATTTGTTTCTCTGTGTAGAATCTAAATTCAAAACTCTGAACTGCAAGCACTTGTTCTGAGCAACTTGCGACCCGCTAAACCAAACGTAGCCTACAAGACGGTGGTCCAATAGGAACGCAATAAATCTCCGGATTTTGCCACTGACCTGTTACTGCTAAGCAGCAGAGTTGTTGGGACACTTGGCAGGTCACACCAGATGCCCGATGGGATATGTTTGGCTTGGTAGGTCACACACTAATGAGGAAGGCCCCAAATTCAGTGGCAGAGGACATGCTTAATGTGGGAAAAATCTGAGATTCAAGATCCCTGCCATTTCTGGATAGGGCGAGTGGAAGTCCCCTGTTGGAAACTGGAATGCCAAAGCCACAGAGTGCAGAAGAGCCTAACTCAAGAGGACACAACTTTATATGTACCAACCTCCGCATTGCTTTACCCCATCTCCCATCCTTGTTACACCTAGCTCAATACTGTCACCAGCCTCCCACAAGCTGTATCCCCCCACGATGCTTCCGATTACAACTCCCATCAGCCCCAGTCAGGATGACAAACATTCAGGGATGATGAAAGTCGTAGTACAACATCTGGAGTGTCCCAGGATGAGGAAGGCCGATGCAGTGAACTAAATGAACCAACAGTCTGACTTGGTATCAAGTTGGCATCCTGCAATGTTCAGGCCTGGAATGAAGATGCTGCCAGCTACTCCGTCAGAGCATTTGGCCCCTCTTTGTCCAGGACGGACTCCTCTTGACTGGCGGCAAGTCTCCAGGGTGGGTTTTATCCCGGCCCTGCTACCTGAAATCCCAGGACTGGACCTGGTGCCTTCTGTAAGCACACTCTATGACAGCGTACCTTAAATCTAAGAACTATGTGCTCTTTTGCAGCACCATTCCCAAAACTATAAGAAAGGAGCTGTCTTCCCTAAACGCCCCCTTCCCCTAAAAAAACAAACTCTGGTTGAATTATAGTCAAACCGACTCCCACAGGAGATGGTGGACTCTCCTTCCTTCCAGGCTTTTAAGCAGTGGTTGGATGGCCATCTGTCATGGATGCTTTAGTTCAGATTTCTGCATTGCAAGGGGTTGGACTGGATGACCCTTGGGGTCCCTTCCAACTCTCTATGATAGTATCAGTGGTTCAATGCAGCAACTCTCTATTTCCGCAAGTTTAATTTTTGCTTTTGCCACTGGAGCTCTTCCGATTGAGACTGTTAACGCGGGCGACATGGTCGCTTCCAGCCTTGCCTTTCATCAACACAACCTTAAGATCTGTGTCAATGTCATTTTAGAATGGTTTAGAGTGCATATTGATCAGCCTAAACCTGCGTCTTGGGAGCGAAACCGACACCGGTATATCTAGTTTAAGGGAGACAAGGGCCTAAAGATTGGCACTGATAGAAAGCTTGGGTGGAAACAGCTCTTCTCTCTGCCAGCTGCCACCTCGGTTTTTATCTTAGTTAGGGTGCTTCCAAACAGCCTCTCCCCCCTAAAAACTCACACTGATTGAGAAAAGGGGGTGGGAGCATTTAAAAGAAAAAGGTTGTAAATGGCATCACCACCAGAGATGGGATGTCGGTGCTGTTGCTTCTTTGTGCAACCCACGCTCATTTTTCTAAGTCCTTATGGACTAGCAATTAGCTATACTCATTCCAATCGTGAACTTGGGTGGTCAAGGGCCGATGGTTTAGGAGTGAAAGGGGGTCACCCCATAAGCCCTGAACAGGAGCATTCCTCTTGGAGGGTAGGGATATGTTGCAACCATTTTTACTAATAATAAGCACAAAGGATAGGCACCGTCCCAGTATAGGTTGCAGGTGCCCTTAAGCTCCAATCCTGTCCCCTTCCACAACAGCAAAAGACGTCATCAACAGAACCCCCAGCCTCTGACTGGATGCAGAGGAGCTCTGTGGCTTTGGACATGGGAAGTTCCTGAGCTCCCGGCTCAATATTTTAGGGGATGCAAACATGTTTCATCAGCAAAAGTATATCTTGGGGGGGGGGGGAATGTCTCTGCAGAGGTAACGTGCGAAGTTGGATTGTAAAGGAGAATCAGGTGTGTACAGCTTTCTGCACCCACCAATTTTCCTTTGCACACACTTCCATTCCCCAGCTGCCTGCAACCGAATCATGCAGGATAAAAAAAAAAAGTGGAAAACTTGTTGATGGGGAGAATCACCCCTCCCCACATCCCCCTGGCCTGCCCCTTCTCCCCTGCACGTATCCCTGCCAACTAACACACCAGAACCCAACTTGTCTCTCGCTCTGTCAAGTTCTGCCTTTCAGGTTGAGTCAGAAATGTGAAAGCAGGAGGAGGGAAAGGTACCACATTTCATGGGCCTTTGCACACATCTCTGCCATGTTTAGACCAATGCCCCAATTCCCTTAGCGCACAGCGCAGACTAACAGGGAGTGCATTAGCACCAATGTGTTTCAATTAACCGAGACACTTGGCAAGGCTCCCTACATGTTGTCAAGAATCTACTGACTGACTGAGCTATCCATCTCTGGCCTCCCCGTTTTAAAAAAAACCTCCTGTTTTACTAATCCAGCTACTGCTAAAGAGTTTCCAAATCATTTCCAAACTTTTATGCTCCCTTAGATCTCCACTCCTCAGTGGCCACTATTTTTGAATTATACATTAACTCTCAGGTGTAACATAGCATACGCTGTCAAGTGTAAGCAGGGATGAGGTATAACTATGACATGAGCCAATAATAATAATAATGAGAGATTTTAAAGTCTGTGTGTTCTTTCAAGTGCTCCAAGCTCTTCACATACAACTAAAGTAGGTTAATACTCCATATTGCAAGATATTAGGGAGCAAAACTGAGAAAGACTGGCTTGGGTACAGCCCTGGCACAGGTCAGGTGCAAAAGCCAGGAGCTCTCTGGCCCCAGTCTCTTGACAACAATGCACCAGAACAAATAACAACAGAGCAAAGATCTGCATTCTTGACAGGACCATGGACACAGTTTACTGTTGTGGATGTGAGCAAGACCCCGCACTTCTTCTGTAGCTTGAAGAGTAAAGGGGTTATATCTAAAGGCTGCTTGGAATAGTGGTTTGGAAGGTGGCGGAGGCAGAATTGCAGGCGCAGGTGCATCTTACATTAAAATGAAAACAGTCTCTGAGAATCAGCTCTCCAGAAGAAAAGGGCACTTCGTATTTGTTTCTCATGAGGAGTTAGTGGGAGGCGGGGGTGTGCTCACGGGGTTCGCCCCAATACTTCCCAGTAGGGTATGGAGAATTTCAGAGAGCTAGCTTTTAAAATAACACCTGGACCACCACAAGCTCAAGGGCAGGCGCTGAGCCCCGCTGCTTCCCTCGACCCAGCCCCCTCTCCCCGCCCACCTTTCCGGCGGCTGTGCCGGTTGCTGCCTGCGACCTGCCCTTCCTTACCTTGCAAGGGAAAAGGACGGCCGAGGCCACTTTTTCCATGGCCAGGTTCCTGATGCTGGGGGTCAAGGATCCCCGGCACGTGGGGCAGCAGCTCAGCTTCTGCCGGCATTGGTTGCACACCAGGTGCCCGGCCTGGCACTGCAGGATCGGGGGCAGCACATAGTCGAAGCAAACCGGGCACTCGAAAAGCGAGGTCAGCTCGTGGTGCTGAGGCGAGACCGGCCCGCCGCTGCCTTCGCCTCCTCCAGGGCTCGAGATCACAGCGGCCGCGGCGGAGACCGCGGAGGAACCGGCCCCGGCGGCGGAGATGGTGGCGACGGCGGCGTTGGCGGCAGCGGCAGGGGCAGCAGCCGGCGACGGGGTGTGCTGCTGCTGCTTGCCGCAGGGTTTGCTAGCGCTGGGTCCGGCGGAGGACGGGCGGCTCATCTCGGTCGGGACAAACCATCGAACGGCGGGCACCGAGCTGATTCGCTCACCGAAACCCCGCAGGCCCCCGCCAACGAGACTCCAAACAACAGCGCCCGGTTCCCTGGAGCCGCTGCTGCTGCTGCTCCTCGGAGAGCCCGGCCGGGCCTCGCCTCCGCGCCGCGGGAGAGCGCGAGCGTTCCAAAGTGTGTGCGAGCGTTCCAAAAGAGAAGCCCCGACGTTCCACCGGGCCAGCTCAGCGTTCTAAGCCGCTCCTCCGCCCCCGGCGGCCCTTCCGCTCCTCCCCCGGGCAAAGCGCGCGTGGTTCCTTCTCAAACCGCCCCCCCCCCACGCACGCCGTCCCTCCCCGGAACATTAATCTGACGCAAGAAAGAGAGGCAGGGGGTGGTGTAGAGTCGCAGCCTGCTCCCGAAGCCGATGCTGGCTCCTACTGAGCATGCCCTTGGTCTTTGCTGATGGCAAGGCGGAGACTTCGGGGGCAGGGGGTGGGGGTGGAGAGAGAGAGAGAGATAGATAGATAGAGAGAGAATGGGCGGGAGCGAGGAAGAAATCGGTGCCCTCTTTCTCTCCTTTACCCCGCCACAATCTGCTCCTGGAGATTCTCGCGGAGGCACCGCCCCCCCCTCTAAAATTAAAATAAAAAAAAACAGCGGCCGCTGAAGGCGAGAGAAAAAAGGGGGAGTGGAGATGGGCACGCGCGCACATGGAAGCTTCTTCACTCTATTGTTCAATGGCGCACCAGAGCCAGGATAGGCGCTCCGGCCCGCCATCTGCTGGGCATGGAACTCACTTCTTCGCCCGAGCCAATAATAGGTCCACAACAGAGCGCGCTGCTTCTCTTTGGAGGGAACCCATCGCTGTGTTGTACCTCCAAGAAGCTGGAGGAAGCAATGCTTTTGAATACCAGTTGCTGGGAAACCTCGCTGGATTAGGTGGGCCGCCGGCCTGACCAGCAGGGCAATTATTCTTGTCTTCTGAAGGAGGCTTTCCAAAGAAAATGTGATAAGGAGCGCACGGATCCGTGCAGGATCCCCACTGGACACAATGGGATTTACTTCCAAGATAATATGCGCATAGACCTGCACTGGACCTGCTGTTTCTACTGATCTTACCCAGCAGTTGACTTGGCTGTCTCTTCCACAGCACAGACATTAGTAGCAGTCTATAAAGTAAATATTTACCTATTTATTTATTAAATTTATATTCCGCCTGTCATCCGAAGATCAAGATACATAAACAAACCCCAATAACCCACCATACAATCACATTTAAAAGGCCATTGATTGTTTAATTAGCCCACAGCTTAATTAAAGGTATTCCACAAGCAGGGAGCCACCGCCCATAAATACTGAAGCACAACTCAGAATGTCCAGTTCATCAGTTCATTCTGGACATTTTAATCTACCTGTTCAAGCTGTTTTAAGATATAAGAATTTCCAATCCTGGGGGAAATGCAAACACTCCCCCCCCCCACTCCATCTTGTGCTGAATTTCCAGTGGCAGGGGAAAAATGTTTCTAATGTTTCAAGAATCAAGTCCAACAAATCTATAAGCAACTATATCGCTGTCAGTGGGCCAGATTCATTCTTGTTGGCACAATATTGTGCCAATGAAACATGCATGTTAACTAAAAATATATATACCAGATTTTCCTATGCAGAGTACAGGATATCACACACAAACACTCTTGCGTCCCAGTTTGGAGCAAGAGGAAGGAATCAGTTCTGCATTGGCAGAACTGGTAAACACAGCCAAGGCGGCAGGTTTTCAAACTGCTCTGTGGGGTGGGATTCAGTTTACATTCAGCCCCCAACTAAAATGGAGGGGAAAGCCTTTGTTTTAGCAGCAGGTCGTAAGGGGTTTGCATTGGACTTCCAGGTGACGATGGCGACAAGCATGGCTTCTTGTTCTTGAGTTCCATGGTCTGTTCTAGTTTTCATTAAAAACCCACACACAAAAAACCCACAACTTGAATAGTTTTTAAATTGCAAAGGCAGTTGGCTCAGCAGTTAACTTTAATTGCCCCATACAGGCAAGGAGCATACCTGTTTGTTTGTTTTATTTCTATATGGGCTTAAAAACCATATATTTTAATTGGAGGAGAGGAGCGGAAAGAGTGGCTGTTTTGGCTGGGCGTTTTTAACTGATATGCAACTGATAAGAAACGCTTAGAAGAACATCTCGATCAAAGGACACTCGGCATTTTTAATATGGTTATTACATGAGCACAGACCTGCAGTGCTTCCGTTACGACATCCAAAACTTTATTGCCAAATTTAGTCCAGAAATCTATGCAGTACTCCTGTGTCTCAGCAAAGGGAGGAAGAGGTGCTTCAAAGATACAGTGGTACTTTAGGTTAAGAATTTAATTCGTTCTGGAGGTCCGTTGTTAACCTGAAACTATTCTTAACCTGAGGTACCACTTTAGCTAATGGGGCCTCCCGCTGCCGCCGCAGAGCCAGCGCACGATTTCTGTTTTCATCCTGCAGCAAAGATCTTAACCCGAGGTATTATTTCTGGGTTAGTGGAGTCTGTAACCTGAAGCATCAGTAACCTGAAGCGCCTGTAACCTGAGGTACCACTGTATCTTACATTAAGATATCTTACATGGATAGCCTGGGTCTTTCACATTGTAAGTAGAATCATAGAATCATAGAGTTGGAAGAGACCACAAGGGCCATCGAGTCCAAGTATGCAAGTAAAGAAGGCTGATCGCCGAAGAATTGATGCTTTTGAATTATGTTGCTGGAGGAGACTCTTGAGAGTCCCATGGACTGCAAGAAGATCAAACCTCTCCATTCTGAAGGAAATCAGCCCTGAGTGCTCACTGGAAGGGCAGATCCTGAAGCTGAGGCTCCAACACTTTGGCCACCTCATGAGAAGAGAAGACTCCCTGGAAAAGACCCTGATGTTGGGAAAGATGGAGGGCACAAGGAGAAGGGGACAACAGAGGAAGAGAGGGTTGGATAGTGTTCTCGAAGCTACAAACATGAGTCTGACCATACTGCGGGAGGCAGTGGAAGACAGGAGTGCCTGGCGTGCTCTGGTCCATGGGGTGACGAAGAGTCGGAAACGACTAAACAACAACAACAACAAATGCAAGTAATGAGGCCGGAGAAGCCTTGTTCTAAGAGGTTTTGCTACATATTCCTCTAATGAAAGCTTAGCTAACTGGTATATTTGCTCCCAGGCAACCTCTGCTTCCTCCATATAATGAAACCTCAACTAGGTGTAATAACAATCTTGGTACAGTGGTGCCTCGCAAGACGAAAAGAATCCGTTCTGTGATTCTCTTCATCTAGCGGTTTTTTTGTCTTGCGAAGCAAGCCCATTGACGGATTAGCGCTATTAGCGGCTTTTAGCGGCTTATCTGCTAATCGGATCAGCTGATAAGCGGCTTAGCAGCTTAGAAAAAGGTGGGGAAAGGAAAAAAAACCAGCAGGAACTTGCAAGACATTGTCGTCTTGCGAAGCAAGCCCATAGGAAATTCGTTTTGCTAAGCACCTCCAAAACGGAAAACTCTTTCGTCTAGCGAGTTTTCCGTCTTGCGAGGCATTCGTCTTGCGGGGCACCACTGTATTTGGATCTAGGCTGTTCGGAGTTGGAATCCAACTCGTACTGGCGGGAGGGGGGGACGACACACAGATACCCCATTTCTGAGGTAGGGAGCAGCTGTATCATGTGCTTTGTGCTGCTGTTTTTTTTTTATAATTTGTGCTCCAACGTTTAATTTGTTGCTTTTGTGATTGTGATTTAAGCAACTCCCTTGTGAAGCAGAACAGCAGATCCGAATTTCTTGAATGAATAAATGTGGATTTCAACATCGAACTGTAAAATGACAATTTGCAGGAAGAGTGTGACAAATGGCAAAAGTTAAAACAGTGAATGTATTGATGCGAAAAGCGCATATATTCCATTGTCATTTTCCCCCCCGGAAGAGGAAAACTTCGATGGTATAAGGAAAATGTGTTATTTGTTCATGCACCTGTTTTCAGTTGGCTGTCTGTTTTGGCTATTCTCTTATTCATGAATCACCATGTAGCAAAAGCACCGGTAAGGATTGCCTGGGAGTAAGTCCCATTGAACTGAATAGGACTTATTTCTGAGCAGACATGCTCACATTTGGGGGGGAAGTGTGTTGTCGTTCAGTTATGACTAATGCTGTGTCTTATGCAAATCTAATATTTCAATATTAAATTTCAGAGGCTGGAAACACTGAACTATTTCCTCTGACTGATGTCGAAATCACTACAATCAGCATAACAGCAGAAATGCCAGTTAGTCATCAAGAAGTACTATAACCAGAAACTGCCTTCCAAGGTCATCACAATTAATTGGTTTTAGAGACAGGGAAACTGTACTCAGCTCTTCATCCAGCCAGGGGGAGTAAATTGAAAAGAGATAGTCATTAAATTTATGTATGTCAAAATAAATGAAGCTATAGCAAGAAACCTCCTTCACCCTTCTTCAGGTATTGCTACTCCACCTGCAGCACACTGGCCAATTTAGCAATGCTTCCTTGTCACATGTAACTGTATGACTCACCTGTGATTCTATCCAAGAGCCAGTTTTTTATATTATTCAGTGGGTATTTGATTGTGTTTTGCACCCCCTGCATGGAATTTGCCGGGAGTGCTCTTAGGTGAGTACAGTCACGACCTTACCCATCCTCGAAATTGAGTGCTGATCACAAATAAGCCAGCCTTTGCCTGCCTGTTGCCATCCAGATGTTTTGGGCTATAACTCCCTTCAGCCCTGGCCAGTTGGAAACATCTGGAGGGCACTAGGTTGGCGAAAGCTGGGCATGCATATCTGTGGTATGATAAGGTTAAAGCACATAAAGCGTTTAAAAACCATATTGTCAGAAAAGCACTGTTTAATGTCTGGATAAGATATAAGGACTTGCTAGAAAATAAAACCCCAAGATGGTTGTCACCAATGGAAGCAAAGGCTCAGAAAAAACTCAATATGGAGGCCAAATAGCCGAAGTATTGGGAAATTCTGGAACAAGAGGGAGACAGATTAAAACTGCAGAGTTTTGAAGAATTAAAAAACAGAGTGTGAGACTGGCTCCATTATTATCAAATAATGGAGGCATATAATTTGGACAAAAAACTTGGCTTCCAGGTGGAAAAATCAAAATTGGAAACAGAATTGTTAGACCCCAAAGTTAAGAATTTGTCAGGAATGTATAACTTGCTGTTGAAATGGAATACTCAGGATGAAACGGTGAAATCTGCTATGATTAAATGGGCACAAGATGTTGGACATAACATTATGATAGCTGACTGGGAGCAGTTATGGACCACAGGTATGAAGTTTACGGCATGCAATGCCTTAAAAGAGAATCTAATGAAAATGATTTACAGGTGGTACATAACACCAGTCAAGCTTGCAAAAATCTACCATTTGCCCGATAATAAATGCTGGAAATGTAATGAGACTGAAGGTACATTGTTTCACCTTTGGTGGACATGCCCAAGGATTAAGACTTTCTGGGAGATGATTTATAATGAAATGAAAAAGGTATTTAAATATACCTTCCTGAAGAAACCAGAGGCCTTTCTCCTGGGCATGGTCGGCCAATTGGTGCCAAAGAAGGATAGAATTTTCTTTATGTATGCTACAACAGCAGCAAGAATACTTATCGCAAAGCATTGGAAGACACAAGATCTACCCACCCGGGAAGAATGGCAGATGAAGCTGATGGACTACATGGAATTGGCGGAAATGACTGGCAGAATCCGAGACCAGGGAGAAGAGTCGGTGGAAGAAGATTGGAAAAAATTTAAAGTATATTTACAGAAATATTGCAAAATTAATGAATGTTAGAAGGATGCTGGAATGAAGTTATATGGCTTTAGCAGAAATGTTATAAAGAATTAAGTAAAAACAGATTGTTAATGGGCCAAAGTGGAAAATTTAAGGTTAGATTGTGTTAAGATAAATTATAGAACAAAAATTGAGAAAGATGGAAAGGATTTGCTGAAATAGCTAATTGAACTAGAATACAAAAAAGGGAGGTGTGGGGAGGTCGATGAAACAGGTAAATGAAAGATAAAGATATGGAAATATTGGATGTGTTTTTAAATGTTTTTGTTTTTCTTGTTGTTTTGCTGTATTGTTTTTTGTTTTTCTTTTTTTGATGTCTTGTAAGGTATTGCTTTGTTTTGTTTAACTTTTCATTGTTTCTTTCTTCTTTTTTCTGTAATCTTTAAACCTCTAATAAATATTATTTAAAAAATATATAATAGGTTGGCGAAAGCTGCAGTAAGGTAAGTGAGCGGATCGGCTCTTCCGTGCAAGAACAACCTGAAGTGATACGGATCTGAGGGTTGAATTATGCAAACATATTAGCCTAAATTAAGGGGTCAAGCTAGTTTGTTCACTTGGGTCCCATAAGGACTGATTTATTTATTATTTTATGCCATAAAATTCATACATAACTTGACTATAAAAACAAACAGGCAGTAAAATCAAGAAAATTACTTACATATGAAAGTTAAAAAAAACTGAAACAGATTTGAACGACCTCAACTTTATTATTCATTCATTCATTCATTCATTTATTAAATTTGTTTACCGCCCTGCATCCATTGATCTCAGGGCACTCCACAACTTTCTAAGCCTTCCCTTGCGATTGAGGGGGCCTGGGGCCACACGCCGTCAACTGAGATGGCTCCTCTAAATCCAGGACTATCCCTGGAAAACAGGGACTCTTAGAGGGTCTGCAGCTTCTACGTGATTTGGAGGAAAGATATGGGAAAGTATGCCTGTAAGGCTTCAAGGAATCCAATCCCGCCCACAGTGGCGGCCAAGAAGTAGATAACCAAGAAGAGTTCTTGCCAAGTCTTTTATTCAATATTCACAGAGAGAGACGTAGAAATGCTGTCTCTCTTAGATAATAGCGTTGCTCTGAGTAAAGTCCCACCTCTTCCGTCTCTCTTATTATACGTCATCCCTGCGTCAGCTGATCTGTGCTTTCTGCCTCTGAGCTTTCTGTTCTACTTTCAATGCACGCCTGGTCCTGGGAGAGGGGGCGGCGGTCAGGAATGCTTTCCAAGGACACTGAGTCTGTCAGTCGTCTCTCTTCTGGTGCTGCTTCTTCCTCCTGCTCCTCTCCCAATATTTCCCAGCTTCTCCCCTCTGCAGCCTCTGAGCTATGACCTTCTGCAAACCACTGTTCTAAATCTATACTGTCCTCTTCTCAGGAAGGTGCAGGAGGAGGGGGGACGGTCCCCACCATTCCTCCTCAATCCAGTCCCTGACAATGCCTGACTTGCATCTTTTTTTGGGGGGGGGGGTTGGTTGGTGTGACGTTAACATATGGAGGTGAAATAGTTAAACAAGTTACCCAATCAGAACCCAGGGGGGGGTGGAGTCAGAGGGACTATAAAACCAGCTCTGGGAGGGGCGAAGGGGGAATTTGTTGGGAGTTGGGTGGTTGGTTGGAGTGGAAGTGAATTGGGATAGAGTCTGTGGGTAGGTTGAGTTAGTGTAGCGAAATAAACTGAGTCAGGAACAGTTAGGAGCTAGGAAGACAAATAACTGAGAGGTGGTTTAGTGAGTGAGAGCAGCTAGCGGAAGTTATAGGTCTGGACAGGCACCCCATGATTGTAATTGACCGATACCGTTTATGAAACCACAAGCTTGTTAAACTGCAATAAATAAACAGAAGTTTATGTTCCAATTTAACCTGACTGGACTCAGTATTATACCAGGTAGGGCCTGGGTGGTGGCAGTGAGAAATAAAGTGGTGGCACAGGGATCAATAGACGGTGAAACGTCCGGGGACCCTGTGTGATTGCCACAGTTGGTAACCAATGCAATATTAGAAAAATAAGGGGAGGATGTTCAAGTTCTTACCATATTCAGGGTTTCTGCATGTCCCTTTTTGAAATGTTACACCTCCAGTGTTTAGGCAGTCTGGCTTGCAACCCATATACCTGCTAACCCTAGGAGCAAAAGTAATGAGCCCCAGTGAACTCAGCGGCAGCAGTTGTGTCTAGAATTGCACTGCCTTGTCATTCATGTTGCCTTTCCTTCTGCACCCAGGCAATGTGCCTTCAATCTGAGTTGCTAAAGGAAAGTTGCCATGCATAGGAAATAAGCTCCGGTGCTGTGAAAATGAAGTCTGAGGCTTAAGTATGGAGTCAGCTCCCGCATTTGAATTTCCTCCGATGAGTGAACATAGGCCTCTAGCTGAAAACAGGAGCTAGAGGGGAGCCTTAGCACCTTAACAGCTCAACAGACTGGCTGAGAATAGGAACCATTCCGTAAAATAAAAGGGCTCCTTGTGTAGTTAGTATGTCAGCTTTCAATCACGCCCAGGCGTTAAATCAGAAGGGGTTTTAAGAGGTTTTGTTGCTCAGGTGTGCTGTCTCTAATTGATAAAGATTAATGGGCTAATGTATCAGTCATCAGACAGGATTTGCACACTGCAAAACCGAGAGCAGCTTGAGAAGGAAATGGTGTTAAGAGTCAATAGTTTTAAAAGTCGGCTTACATTTATCGGTGTGCAATTCCCCGGGGACCCTTATTAAAGAAGAGCAATTTAGAGGTGGTGTTTGCATCTTAAATTAGATCTCATCCACACTGCGGATGTAACTGGGGCCGGGAAATCAGTGCCAGTGTGGTTTGGGGGATGGGGGAGGCAGCATAATTGTTTCTGACATGAAAGCAGATTTTATGGCGTCTTCCTTTATGGCTACAGCATTGCACTTGCGAAAGAAGCATGCCTTCATGTGCAGCTGCTAAGGCTACGTGGGGCATTTCCTAGAGCACCACCCCATTGTTTTGCCATTTTACATTGTGCAGTACACACTTAAGAACAAATGGGCTGTTCCTTTCCTTGAGCTCTACCATAGCCCCTTGGGACATGTAGAGAGGAAAAGGCATTTTTTAATCCGACTCCCTTGTGGCAGATTCTTAGTCTGGAACCAGAAAGAGTCTCTTCAAGGAAGGTTCTCTAGAATATCATGTTGCATTCAAAAGCATTATTTTTTTCCTCTTAAAAGGTTTCATTCTCCTGTCTCTGACGTGTTGTGCCCAAGGCGCCTTCTAGTCAGTAGAATAACGATGTAAAACAACGTGTGTTTTTTTAAATTGTTTTTTGAAAAATAATAATTTATTTCCATATGAGATGTGCAAGGCAGCTTTTCATAAACACTGCACAGCATTAAAAATAACGGAGGGCAGGTAAAATAAAGTACTTTTCACACAGAATATAAAGGGCAGGATTCGATCCCAACTTGGATGGCTTTAAAAGAAATGTGGACAGTTTTATGGAAGAGAGGTTGTTCTGCAGAAGAAGGCTAGAGAGTGGAACCATGAGTGTTTTTTTGTGTGTGGGAGGGCTGTGAGCTCAGTTCTGGTGCTGAAAATAAGTTTTCCCTTAATTCTGTGCCCAAGCCACATATGTTCTGTGCCAGGATTTTTGCACGTGGCTCTGGTGGGTGGGCCCTAGCATTCAAGGCATAGGTGTGCCCACCCCCAATCTAAAGCAGCAGTCTTCACCTTTTCAGACCCAGAGACCCACTTTTAGCCCAGGCATGCATTTGGGGAACCGCTTCTTAAAGTTTTGCCATTTCTATGTCTGCCAGGGTGGATAAGAGTTTCTTGGGTAAATTCAGTAGCCTCTGAGTATAGCCGGATCATGAGAAAAGGTAGCCTTTTTATTAGCTCCAGAAATGTCCAAAGCAGTCGTCATCTGACCAGATAATCTGTGAAACATTGTACTGTAGTGAAATCAATAAGGCAGGCCTGGTATAGGATTGCAGCCTTGTATGGTTACGTGATATGAATGCTTTCAGAACTTTAGCATTCATTATACTGTACTCACTAGCAAAGCTGTGCCATCCGGTTGTGCAGACAGCCTTTTGTCCATGCAAGTACATCATGCAGATTTAAATTAACCTAACGTGTACATTTGGTATGTATCAGCTACCTTGGCACATAGCGAAACTATTAATATTGCATATATTTATTCAGAGTTTTGTAGTGTAGAGAAGTATGTAGAAGAGGCTTTAGAGAGAAAGCAGGGATTCACTGCCTATTATTGCAGTAAATCCCTGCTCTCTCCCTCCCCAGCACATTATGCTGTCTTCCTCTCAGCTGGAGGATCTAGTGTGATGCCAACTCATTTTCTGCTGCAGCTTCTCCTGCCCCTTTGTGCCAATGTAAACATAGATGATGTCATAAGTGGCAGGATTTAGGAATGTGTTGATACCATCACCCAACCCCTCTGCAGATAGGAGAATTCTGGAAGCTCAGAGCGTGGGGAGGAATGCCATTTTCTTTTCCTAAAAATTATTGAAAAATTGTACATTCTGAACAGAGGTGACCAGTTGCACAGCGGAGGTGATCTGTCGGGAGCGCAGAAATCTCACGGCGATTACAATGGCCTGTAATTCTCATGGAGCATTTGCGTAACAAACAGAAAAGAAAACGGATTCTACATAACCAGGGTGGGGAACTTGCAGTTCGTGGGCCAAATCAGGCCTCTGCATTTGTCCTGTGAAGCCCTTTCCACAAAACGATATCACAGCAACATAAAATTGTCGAGTTGGAAGGGACCACGAGGATCGAATAGTCCAACCCACTGCAATGCAGGGATCTTTTGCCCAGTGTGGGGAGTGAACCCACGATCATGAGATTAAGAGGTAGAGACACAGCTGAATTATTGGACTGAAAAGCAGGGTTGAGGTCCCCACATGTCAGTTAGTGGGTGGGGAGTTCACTCCGGCTTGGTTCAGGTGCCTGAGTGCGTTCCCTGCAGGACAACTGCTTCAACTGGACATACAATCTGGTTCCTCATAGGAGATCCGCTAGCACACCTGAACCCTGCAGAAAGCAGGATTCAACTCCCTGAGTATCAGCCTATGCCCAGGGAGTTTATTCCTGCTTGGTCACTATCACCCCACCCCTACAGGCTACATTGGACAGGTGGGTGGGACCACTCACCTGTCCATCATCTGACATCATAATGCCATCAGGTGATAGACAGGTGGGTGGTCCTACTTACCTGTCAAAATTGGCCTATGGCACGGAAGGAGACACAAATCTGTCCTGCTAGGCCAAAAAGGTTCGGTTCCCTACCCCTGCTGTAGAAGATGAATCTGGGAAGGACTGTACCTCAGAGATAGCTCAGTGGGTAGAGCATGCAATTCTTAATCTCAAGGCCATGGGTTCGACTCCCTCGTTGGGTGAAATATTCCTGCATTGCAGGGGGTTGGACTAAATTATTATCGTGGTCCCTTCCAAGTCTACGTTAAAGGTAAAGGTAAAGGGACCCCTGACCATTAGGTCCAGTCGTGGCCGACTCTGGGGTTGCTGTGCTCATCTCGCTTTATTGGCTGAGGGAGCCGGTGTACAGCTTCCGGGTCATGTGGCCAGCATGACTAAGCCGCTTCTGGCGAACCAGAGCAGCGCACGGAAACACTGTTTACCTTCGCATTTACCTATTTATCTACTTGCACTTTGATGTGCTTTCAAACCGCTAGGTTAGCAGGAACAGGGACCGAGCAATGGGAGCTCATTCCGTCGCGGGGATTCGAACCGCCGACCTTCTGATCGGCAAGTCGTAGGCTCTGTGGTTTAACCCACAGTGCCACCTGCGTCCCTTCCAAGTCTATGTTACTGTGGTTTTATGATTCACTGGCAGAGCACTTGCTTTGCATGCAGAAGGTCTGAGATACAATCCATGGCGTTTCCAGGGAGAGCTGGGATGGACTCCTGCCTGAAACTTTGGGCAGCTGCTATGTCAGTGAAGACAAGATTGAGCTACATCGACCAAAGGTCTGGTTCAGTATAAGGTAGGAGGACTCTGTGTAGCTAATTGTATTATTGCATATACAGGATCCAGTGATGGAAAAGCGGCAACTTGCAAAATCTGCACCTGCTTCTGTTTATCTCTTCTTGCCACACCGTGGTCTTCGGGGAATACAGAGTGCCTTTCGACATGCCACCTGGGAATTCACATGTGGGCAATTACGCACAGCTGGCAAACTGTGACCTGAATGATCCGCAGAACATTTTAAAAGTGTGCACGAAAAGGAAAGGGAAGATGTTGCTGAAAGGTGTTCCGTTTGGCCACATAGTTAATGTGACACCCCCACCCAACACTTCACAATAAATAATAGTTTGGAGGATGCTGCAGCTTTGTAATATTCATTCTTTTGTCTATTAAAGTTTGCTCTGTTATCTTTAAAGGTAAAGGGTAAAGGGACCCCTGATCATTAGGTCCAATCGCGGATGACTCTGGGGTTGCGGCGCTCATCTCACTTTATTGGCCGAGGGAGCCGGTATACAGCTTCCCGGTCATGTGGCCAGCATGACTAAGCCGCTTCTGGCGAACCAGAGCAGTGCACGGAAACGCCATTTACCTTCCCATTTACCTATTTATCTACTTGCACTTTGATGTGCTTTCGAACTGCTAGGTTGGCAGGAACTGGGACCAAGCAACGGGAGCTCACCCCATCACGGGGATTCGAACCGCCGACCTTCTGATTAGCAAGCCCTAGGCTCTCTGGTTTAACCCACAGCGCCACCCGCGTCCTTCTGTTATCTTTACTACATCTAAATTACCATAACAATCCAATAGTCCGCAATCTTTATGATTTTTGGGGGGAGGGTGTATGTGTCATAGATGCTTCCTACGCAGAACATCCCACATTCAGGGTCTGACACCTCCGGCTAAAATTTTTGGGTAGGTGCTGACAAGAAAGCCCATTATCTGAGACCCTAGAGAACCTCTGCTGGTCAGAATGGACAATATTGGTTTAGATGGATAAATTGTTGTTGACATCTGTCTCGAGCGAATGTGCCTCCCGGGGTATAAGTTACAGTGGGTTACAGCAATGGTGCTGATAATAATGCCAAGGTTGCAGGTTCAAACCCCATAAAGGACAGCTGTATATTCCTGTATTGCAGCAGGTTGGACTCGATCCTCAGGGTCCCTTCCAACTCTACAGTTCTATGCTTCTAATATTCACCATCCAGACTGAGCTTTCCCTCTGATTTTCTTGAACACAGCATATGGCATTTTCCCATCTCTGCCGTATTAAGCAGTTGGTCCCTTACCTTTCCCGCCCCGACCTGGCCACAGTGATCCATGCGACGGTCACCTCCAGGCTTGATAATTGTAACTCGCTCTACACGGGGCTGCTCTTGAAGCCGACCCAGAAACTCCAGAGGGTGCAGAATGCTGTGGCGAGGCTCCTTATGGGGTCCTTGCCGTGGGATCACATTCATCCAGTGCTTTACCATCTGCAGTGGCTCCCGGTGGAGTACAGGGTCAGGTTTAAGGTGCTGGTTTTGACCTTTAAAGCTCTATGCGGCCTAGTACCCACGTACCTACAGGACCAACTCTCCTGGTATGCCCCGCGGAGGACCTTAAGGTCCACAAATGACAACATTTTGGAGGTCCCAAGTCACAAGGTGGTTAGGTTGGTCTCAACTAGGGCCAAGACCTTTTCAGTACTGGCCCCAACTTGGTGGAACGTTCTGTCACAAGAGACTAGGGCCCTGCGGGACTTGACATCTTTCCGCAGGGCCTGCAAGACAGAGCTGTTCCGCCTGGCCTTTGGTTTGGACTCTGTCTGACCATTATGTTTCCCTCTTCTTATGGTTTTGACTTTTAAAATGAGGCTGCATTTTAAATTGCATTTTACCTGTATTTTAAATTGTTTCTTTTTCTTTTTTCTTATTATGTTTTTACTGAAATTTTATTGGTGTTAGCCACCCCAAGCGGCTCATCTCAGCTATCTGCCAATCTCCCATTCCCACCACCCTTCTGAGTAATACCCCTCCCCATCTTCTCACTATATAGAAGGATCTGGCAACTTCTGTTTCAGTGTATCTGAAGAAGTGTGCATGCACACGAAAGCTCATACCAAGAACTAACTTAGTTGTTCTTTAAGGTGCTACTGGAAGGAATTTTATTATTATTATTATTATTAAACCATGCCATGCTCCCAGAAAAATGCCACACCAAAAACAGTTGGGAGTGGATCGCTTCCTGTATGGATTAAGCAGAATCAACAACACCTGAGCACCCTTGGTTTTTGTTTTTTTTTTGTTTTTTTTGCTAAATTTCTCCCGGATATTTATTGCGCGCATTAAAAAGACAAATCAGGCAGCAGGCCCCATATTACAAAGATCTCTCTCGTCCTCCTCGAGAAACGCGGATCGGACAGTTCTGAGCGCCACCTTGTGGGTGACTTGCCGCTGTGTAACACCGTACATTATGTAGTTTGCTTGAATCGTATTTGCCTTGCAAGCAACTCAATAGGGCGCACCTGCTCTCCGGTTGTGGCGGTGTAGATTTCATAGATGGAGGGAGGAGAGGAAGACAACTGGGTGGCAGGATTCTATATTGCATCTTTCCCTCTGTTTCGAGCAGACATATTCAACATTATTTTATCAATACAACTAAGCTGGAAAAAGAAGAAGCAGCAAACCGAAAGCTTGGCAATGATATAATTATGTGCTATAAAGAATGACCAGTTTTCAACAAATTAGGTTATCTACCGTTTCTTACACATCCGTAAGTCATCAAGTTTTACATACTTATTAATTAATCATGCTTTAGTTGCATACAACTTTGTCTAGAGTTAGGTTACATTTATTTCAGCTGCCGTGATCAAGCAAAGTACAAACGCCACCTCGGTCTTTTCAGTTAATTTTCTTAGGCACCCAGTAATGCCAAATTTTCCATTATTATTTCCTAATAGCAGATTACCAATACTTTATTTTTACATTCAGTTAGGTAGCCGTGTTGGTCTGACACAGTCGAAATATATTAAAAATTAAAAAAAAATTAAATATATTTCGACATTTATTTTTACAGTGCCCTTGTTATATATTGAGGTCAAAAGGGGGAAAACATATCTAGCGATTTTCAAAGCCACTACTGATTTTCTGCCCTAGTCTACAAAACATTTTAAGTTCTTTTTATGTCTTTAAAAGGTTTGCTATCCAGTTTCCTCCACGTGTGCAAATTGTTTTAAATACTGCTTAGACACACCCTTAATTTGTATTATGTTTCTCTTGCAAGTTTCTCACAAAGCCTTTTTCTTTTTTAAAAAAACATTTGTATCCAAGCTTTTAGCTACTTGGATTTTATTTGATGTAGGAAAAAGGACACCTCTATCTTTTTTGCCTAAATTATCCTATCCATTTTTCCTTCTGTGTCCAACCCACTGAATCACCTCCCTCTCCTCCAAAAGTTTTAAAAAAGTAATCTCCCCCCCTTTAAAAGCACATGTTGAACTACTAGACTCACATGATCTGTTAAACCTCATCACTCTATGTCGATTCACGTATTTGTCATGTTTAAAGTGCCCTTTCACCCATGCTCAGCCACAGTAATTGCCACTTAATTAAACTGAATTCCAAATGTATATGCTTCTTAGGAATGGACTGCAGACATTCTGACTCAAAGAACTCTGGGCTCGGACTTCTGTACACTACAGACTGTGCCTCCTGGCAGCAGAAAAATTCAACAAGTAATAATTTTCAACAAAAGGGAGAAATCATCATGAAGATATGAAACGGCGGGGTCATGACTTCATTCTGTCACTTCCAACATTCCTAATTGACTTTAGGTCCTCAGTCATTTCACACCAATTATATTTCCATGACAGGCAGCACCCTTCCATGAGGCCCGGTTGGTGGGAGAAGCAAAAGTTCACAGCAGTGTGTGTGTGTGTGTGTGTGTGTGTGTGTGTGTGTGTGTGTGTAAAACTGTCTTGCTATACTCCGATTTGATCTCAGTTCTGTGTTTAGCTTGCAGCGTTCTCTCTCTGTGTGTGCACATGTAGCACAGTTTGTCTTTTACTTATCCCATAAGCACACCTAATTTATTTACCGAATGCAGATTGGAAGTCCAAACTGGCAGGCCCATTAAGCTGTCCATTGGTAGCAGTTTCCTTTCTTTCTCCTCCAGGCCTGGGCTGCAGGATCCGTGCAAGAGATCCTGTGGACCAGCTCTGTGCCCGCACCTGCTAACTTCAGAAGAAGGGGACCACGCCGTTCCAATTGATAGCAGCACCCTCCCACTTTGTTCGGATGGCCATCTCCACAGAAGGGAATCGCTTTTCTGCATCGCCGTCCTCCTCACGGTGATTTTCCTCCCAGTGATGAGAATGAGTGTCTGAAAGAAAAAGAAGCTTGTGTGCGTGCTGTTTCATGTAAAATGGAAACTTCTGGCATTGGTGTTTCTCATGCCTCTCAACCTCTCCTGTGCTTCAGCTGCCTGCCTTTAGGTCAGTTGGCAGAGCACATGCACTGCATGCAAATTCTGCATGCAATTCCTGGAGTCCGTACACAGGGCTGGAAAAGACTCCTGCCTGAAACCCTGAGACCCACTGCCAGTCAGTGTAGACATTAAAAAAGGTAAAGGACCCCTGACAGTTAAGTCCAGTTGTGGATGACTCTGGGGTTGCGGTGCTCATCTCGTTTTACGGGCCGAGGGAGCCGATGTTTGTCCGCAGACAGTTTTTCCAGGTCATGTGGCTAGCATGACTAAGCCGCTTCTGGTGAAATCAGAGCAGTGCACAGAAACGCCGTTTACCTTCCAGCTGGAATGGTACCTGTTTATCTACTTGCACTTTGAGGTGCTTTCGAACTGCTAGGTTGGCAGGAGCAGGGACCGAGTAACGGGAGCTCACCCTGTCGCGGGGATTCGAACCGCCGACCTTTCGATCGGCAAGCCCTAGGCTCTGTGGTTTAGACCACAGCGTCACCTGCGTCCCAGTGTAGACATTACTGATATATTATATGACAGCGTCCTGTGGATCAGGCCCCATACGCTCCTGTATCTTTCTTTCTAGGACACAATGGGGTTAAAAACACAGCCTCAAAATAAGGGCAAATTGCCCAAAGATGGCTTTGGGGAGGGGGCTTTTGTGGGGGGAAAGATGCAGGAGGAAAGGGTTATACCCCACTTTCCCTGTTCCACAGACCCAATCTGGATCAGGGCCTGCAGCTTAAAAACACACACACAAACCCTACATACCAGGTCCTAGCTTGACTCTCTAACCACTACACCACACTGGGACTCAAAACATATCCTTATGTGTTATAGCCCTCCCTTCCTCCCAAAGGAGCCCAGGGTGGCAAACCACAAGTGATAAAACATCTTAAAAACATAGAGGCTTTCTTGACATTCAATGGTCACTGAGTGCTTAGTAAAAAAGAAGAAGAAGAACTGGGCTCTTAATGGATTATGTAGCTTAAAAAACGATTGGGGGTATTTTCTCCCTTACTGAGAATGCTTTCAGAATTTCCCCCAGGGACTGTACTTCTCCTCTCTCCTAATTGCTGGAGTCTCCTTTCAGATCTGCTCTCAGAGTTGCCCCCTCTCTCTTATTGTGCTGTTTACTGTTGCTTGTATGGGTGTTTTCATAAGGTCTGCTTATCTAAAGAACATTTTAGTTTAGAATGTAGCACAGGATGCAAATGTATGCCAGTTTAAAACTCAGAAGGTGCAGGCAAGGCCACAGAACTTTTTTTTTGTTAAATATAGATACAGATATAGATATATATTTGATCCATGCAAAGCACACCAAAATGGATTTAAGTATCACTTGTGGAAAAAAGGGCATTGATGGACATATAAAATTGAAGGGATGTCAGGAGTGTTCATTTGAAAAGTTCTCTTTCAGTAAAGGTAAGTGCCTACCTACTGTTAGATGCACTGTTGTCTTCTGCGAGGGCTGTCCATTATAAAAATACAAATCAAAGAGGTGTTCCATTTTCCAGTCGGACAAGAGCAGCCTGTTAGTGCTGAAAAGGACACTGTATGTTCCACTGATGTTGCACAACCAAACAGGCAATTTAGGAGTTTTCAGCATGCTGCCAACCTAGGGAGGGGAGGGCATAGTTCATTCACAGTCTCATGGTGCAGTAAGGCATTAAAAAGAAAACACAGAGCCCCCAAACAAAACCAACATCTTCATCTTTTTCAAAAAAACTTCCTCCCATGTAAGCATCAAATAAAAATAAGAGCATGATCCAGCTGATAACTGAAAACGACTGGCTGCTAGGAATTTGCAACACACAAAACCCCTACATACCAGGTCCTAGCTTGACTCTCTAACCACTACACCACACTGGGACTCAAACATATCCTTATGTGTTATATCCCTCCCTTCCTCCCAAAGGAGCCCGGGTAAAACATGCTCCTTCAAACACATTGCTAATGTTACGTGTAGTTTGGCCCTGTAGCTCAAATGCTTACCTGCACTGAAAAGACCTGTGCACTGATTTGCATGTTTACCTTACCTGTGGGAATCTGTAATGTTCCACCTCTTCCTTGCTCCAATGTAAATAGCCCACCTCGCTGCGGGACGAGACACCATGCAGCTGCTTTTGCACATTGCCTTCGGCCTCAAGTTTCTGGAACCCATTAAACACGTGTGGACAAGCTCTGCCTGTTAAGATGATGTTCAGAATGGCCTAAAGGAGAAAACGACCCAAATCATGCTTTCAGGTGGGGAATCAGAAGCTGACCTCAAAAGCGGCTTGTTCCTCAGCGTTCAGCAATCATAGAATTGCAGAGTTGGAAGGGACCATGAGGGTCATCTGGTCCAAGCTCATGCCATGCAGGAATCTTTTTGCCCAACATGGGATTTGAACTCACGACCCTAAGGTTAGGAATCTCATGCTCTACCAACTGAGCCATTCTGGGAAGGAGAGGCAGCGGGAGACACTCTTGGGATAGAATAGAATGGTAGAGCTGGAAGGGACCCCACTCCAATGGTCGTCTAGCCAAACTCCCTGCAATTCAGAAATCTCAGCTAAAGCATCCATGACAGGTGGCCATCCAACCTCTGCTTAAAAAGCTCCAAGGAAGGAGAGCCCACAAACTCCTGAGGGGGACGGTTCCACTGTGGAACAGCTCTTACTGTCAGAAAGTTCTTCCCGATGTTTAGTCAGAATGTTTTGCACTCCCTCCATTGAAGGTGTAAGCAGGTATACAATAAACCATATATCTTAAAGCAGGCATCCCCAACCGTCGGCCCTCCAGATGTTTTGGACTACAGTTCCCATCATCCCTGACCACTGGTCCTGTTAGCTAGGGATCATGGGAGTTGTAGGCCAAAACTTCTGGAGGGCTGCAGGTTGGGGATGCCTGTCTTAAAGACACTAGCTTCCATTGTGCTTTGATTTTCCCAACAGAAACAGAACCCTGGAACCCCCTGGAATATTGCTACTGATAGACAGAGGCAGAGCAAGGTGGGTGCGGTGGGTGCAGCGTGCCCCGGGTGTCATTCCTGAGGGGGGGTGACATCGCCACCTCCCCCGGATGCTCACCGTGGGCAATGCACCCCTGGGATGCTTGCCCCACCCCCTGGGACACTAGCCCTGCCTTCAGGTCACGCTGCTCCAGGTGCCAGAGCAGCTAGCTCCACCTCTGCTGCTAGTCAGAGACTGGGGGTGGCGCGCAGCCTTCACAACATTACTTAAAGAAAATAAAGTCCAATAGTGATGCCTCGTGCAAGGAGATGCAGCCCGTGGTGTTCCCACAGTGACAGTGGCAAGGTTAGCAGAGCCAGAATAATAGTGGCAAGAAATTGGAAGAATGAAATCTTACCAACGATTACAGAGTGGCAAATTCTTATGATAGAATACCTGCAACTAGCAAAGTTGGCTGGAAAAATTAGAGGAGTGTCAAACCAGAAGGTTTATATGGAATGGAAAATATTCAAAGAATATTTAAAAACGTATTGTACGAACAATAAGATACTTGCAGAAATAGAGTGATACTGTTAACCAAGAATTACATGAAATATAATAGTGCATTATACATAGATAGATAGATACAAAAAAATAATATGAATCTGTGCAAGGAATACAGATAATATAAGTAGTATAATGAGAATTATTGGAAGTTATACATTTTAATCTGTCATGTAAGTGTAGTATATTGTATTTGTTTATGTTTGTTTCTTTATCTTTCCTTATTTCATCGTTTCTATTCATTTGTATCATTTTCTGTTTTATATGTTATGTAACTTGTGTATATTTGTCTATGTGAAAATTAATAAAGATTTTCTAAAAAAAAAGCAAAAAGCAGAGCCCTGGGTTAGCAGCAGTGGCAATCTTGCAGGGCCGCTGCCACCCTGACTGCCCCACCACAGCCTCCCTCTGATCCCATCTCCATCCCAACAAGCACAACGGCACTGCTGGGAGAACACGGCAGTTTACACCCACCCACCCCCACGAGCCACAGCTGCCCCCCCCTCCGATACACCTACTTGTCTGCAGATGAAGCTTCCAAGCCTGCATTGCAACAGATGAGTTGTGGTACAGTCAAGGTCTTTTTGCAGCCTACCCAACCAAAGGACAAAGACAAAATTAGCGTTCCCTATTGTTGCTCGGTGCCGTGAGTCACTCTTCACTGTCAACCTGCTTGCCAGAGTTTTGCTAACAGAACACCAGACTCCGATTTCAGGTGGATCCCCCTCTCCCTTTGCAGCCCCAAAGTTTTATAGGTTCCCCTGAAAATCTGGAGAGGCTTTTTGAGGTGGGGGTGGCAGAGATACCCTGCATGAGTTTTCCACCCGTTTGGACAGCTTTGGATACAACCTTACAGTCTCAGGGATGGAAGAGCAGGGATCATAGAATGACAGAATTGTAGAGTTGGAAGGGGCTACAAGGGGTCATCTAGTCCAACCCCCTGTAATGCAGAAATCTTTCACCCAACATGGAGCACGAACCTCCAGAGATTAAGAGCCTCATGCTCTACCAACTGAACTATCCCAGGATGACTACAGGGATGCATTTGAATATGCTATACCCAGCTGTTGTGGGAGGGCAGGGAAGCAATGGATGATGTTCTCATAGTGTTCCCACAGCACAGGGTGGGTTCGACAATCAGTGTGGTGTAGTGGTTAGAGCAGGGGCCACAAATCTTTTTGGGGGCCCATAGGCCAATTTGGACTTTCAATTAAATGGTGTGGGCAGCACCAGCCTGTCTGTTTGCTAGTCTCCACCCTGCCTGACAGAAGAAAACAAGAAAGGAGGCACACAGGCACACTTTGCTTTTCCAAGAGTTGAGGTCAACATCATATCCAGTACTATTAAAGCAGATCCTCTTGAGTATGTATGATTTTATACGCGGTCCCCCCAAAAGCACTGCCAAATGAAAGCTTGCATGGGTATGCTGCACAGTAAGAATGACAGATCCAATGCTTGTGAGTCACACAGAAATATCAATTGTAGAATTGTAGAGTTGGAAGGGACTCAAAGACTCATTTAGTCCAACCCCCTGCAGTAGATTGAACATGCCTGGTCACAAAATGAACGAGCTTCTCTCAGTTCCATCAGTCTTCCATCCATTGTGTCCCAATCCTATTAACTTCTAATATCTCCTCCAGAAATAAGGCTTTGTGCAAATGTTCACTTTGTAGCTTTGAACCACCCCGTGCTTTCTCCTTAAGTTTTGAGCCTTATACCAACTTCGTTCTAAAACTTTATGCTCTGGTTGTTGTTGTTTAGTCGTTTAGTCATGTCCGACTCTTTGTGACCCCATGGACCAGGGCACGCCGGCCACTCCTGTCTTCCACTGCCTCCTGCAGCTTGGTCAAACTCATGTTGATAGCTTCGAGAACACTGTCCAACCATCTCGTCCTCTGTTGTCCCCTTCTCCTTGTGCCCTCCATCTTTCCTAACATCAGGGTCTTTTCCAGGGAGTCTTCTCTTCTCATGAGGTGGCCAAAGTATTGGAGCCTCAGCTTCAGGATCTGTCCTTCCAGTGAGCGCTCAGGGCTGATTTCCTTCAGAATGGATAGGCTTGATCTTCTTGCAGTCCATGGAACTCTCAAGAGTCTCTTCCAGCACCAGTATTCAAAAGCATCAATTCTTCGGCGATCAGCCTTCTTTATGGTCCAGCTCTCACTGCTTTTAAGATGCTGCTTTTAAGATGCTGATGATGTCTCTGCTTTTAAGATGCTGTCTAAGTTTGTCATTGCTTTTCTCCCAAGAAGCAGGCGTCTTTTAATTTCGTGACTGCTGTCACCATCTGTAGTGATCATAGAACCCAAGAAAGTAAAATCTCTCACTGCCTCCATTTCTTCCCCTTCTATTTGTCAGGAGGTGATGGGACCAGTGGCCATGACCTTAGTTTTTTTGATGTTGAGCTTCAGACCATATTTTGCGCTCTCTTCTTTCACCCTCATTAAAAGGTTCTTTAATTCCTCCTCACTTTCTGCCATCAAGGTTGTGTCATCAGCATATCTGAGGTTGTTGATATTTCTTCCGGCAATCTTAATTCCTGCTTGGGATTCATCCAATCCAGCATTGTAAGGGTCCAGCTGCCCTGCCGCTGGTGACAAAATATTTTTTTTTAAAGTAACACTACAAAGATGGCAACTACAATACAGCAGCGGTGAGAAAACCTCTTTAAATTTTTAAGTTGCTACCTACATAAGCTAAACAAGCTAATAATTAGTTGAACTGAAGACTGTAACTGCAGAATAATCCAGAGGGGGGAGCTTACACTCAGTCTATACTCAGACTTACAGCTGTCCAAAGTTTAGGCCTCCCTGGCCTTGGCTGTCAAGAGGAATTTATTCAGCATTCTTTGACACACCCCAGCCACCCAAGCAGCTTTAGCTTCAACTACTAATGCTGATAAGACATTTCAGTCCACTCAAACACAACAGTAATGTTGCAAGACAAACCCTATGCTTTATTAAGCTGGGTGCTCTGTAATTTCCAGTCACCCTCTCTTCTTCTTCTTCTTCTTCTTCTTCTTCTTCTTCTTCTTCTTCTTCTTCTGTGTTCACTCATAGCTGAGTAAGATTGTCTCCCATAAACACGGTTTTAACAGTGAGTCTGTGACTGTGGAGGCAATTCTGGGTCTACACATCCTTCCACAGTGGGGACATAGGTTTTTGGACGGGAGTTGATCATGGTGAGGGTTTGCCAAGCATTCCTTCCTCTTAGCATGTTTCTCCCTTTTTGTCCTGACTTTGCGTGTCTTCGAAGCCCATGACACCTTTGGTAAAGGCTGTTCTCCAACTGGAGCGCTTGCAGGCCAGTGTTTCCCAGTTGTTGGAGCTTATACTACATTTTTTTAGATTTGCCTTGAGAGAGTCTTTAAACCTCTTTTGTTGACCACCAGCATTACGCTTTCCATTTTTAAGTTTGGAATAGAGTAGTTGCTTTAGGTTGCTTTAGAAGACGATAATCAGGCATCTGAACAACATGACCAGTCCAACAAGGTTAATGTTGAAGAATCATTGTTTCAACACTGGTGATCTTTGCTTCTTCCAGTACACTGGCATTAGTTTGCCTGTCTTCCCAAGTGATGTGTAAAAATTTTTGGAGACACTGTTGATGAAATATTTTGAGGAGTTGGAGATGGCATTTATAAGTGGTTCCCATTTCACAGCAATCAGTCTCACCCTCTGTTATACCAGTCTGGTGCACTAACTGGTGGGAAGGATCCTCATGGGGCCAAGCAAACATTTTAGAGAAATTGAGGACTACTCACCCCCAGCAGCTAAACAGTCTGCACAAGTCCCCCTTCATAACCACTTTGCGGTGCAAGCTGAAGTACATGAAGATCCAATTAGCATTATTGGGGAGCCCAACAGCAATTGTAATGAGGCAAATTCAGAACCCCAGAAGGGTGAGACGAGCCCAGAGAACGTGGCTGAGCTGATTTTAATGACAGCTAAAACAACTGATTTTATTTGTCAAATGCTGAATTTACTACATTCCAAAATGGATATTTTGATCGGAAAGGTCATGAGGACACTCAGCAGGGAGATCCGACTCAAGAAGTCACAGGATTTCAAAGGTACCTATTCTATCTAACTACCCATGAGCTAAAAAGATAAACCAAAAAATGAGTCCCAAACCTTGAGAGAACTCAAGCCAGAAGTCTGGCAGTGAAATGAAAGAGCAGCTACATTTAGTACTGCAAGTGAACAAAGTCAGCCTTATAACATGCACCTATAAAGACAGATTCCTGCCTTGGTCCACATTTCAATCAGCTAAAAGACACACAAGGTCTTCATTAGGGGAGCAAGCCGGTTATATAGACCTGGTTAATGTGGAGTCCCTGATCTGCCCCAAACAAGCACAGAAAGTTTTACTATCTTTCAGGAGTCCCAGAATTACAACAATGTTCCAACATGCCAAGCCTATGTTGACTGCTAAGGGAGTTTTTCCAACACGAGTTTTTAAAAATTTGACTATATTGCCATTATTAGCTAGCCCTAAAGCAACCGGCCATCACATCAACAGGACACCAATAAGGAGAATTCAAAATAGCTTAACCCTCCTCAGAGGATTTGATCAGCTGACTGGAATCAGAAGGTTTAACCAAATACAACTGTGGCCAGGAGGAGAATCTGAAAGGCTCTTTTAAAGGCCACCCAATGGAAGAGGAACAAGGGATTACCGAAAGGCTTGAACATTTCGAATTTAGTCTTTTAAAGATTTCTGCAGAGTTCAAAATTCCAACAACATACCCAATTGATTTTCATTCCAAGGAGTCTTCACGAGAACCCATTATCCTCAGTGCCACCCCACATGAGGAACTATCCATCAAAATATGAAACAACACAAGCACAGTCCAGTCCCCTTTGGCAAGCAACATCTCTGATTCGGTGGGGGGCACATTACAATGAAGCAGGTATGGTCACAACATCAGCCTGGCTTTCGATGAGGAAGCCTGATGACTGGGAATTGGATTCGCCACGTAGGGCAATAGAATCACTGCTCGCTTGAGACCTCATTTTGCAGCATATGCTGCACTGATTCACCCAGAAACTTCTATGCCGAGTCACGGCAGGAGCTGAAGGACTTAGCAGCGAATGTAACAGCACATCTGCCTGCAGAGGAGATGCAGCAACTGCGTATAGTACAGTGGAACCTCAGTTTCCGAACGTCTTGGAAGTTGAATGTTTCGGTTTTCGAACGCCCCAAACCCAGAAATAACTGCTTCAGTTTTCAAACGCTTTTCGGAACCCGAACGTGCCACATGGCTTCCGTTTTGAGTTTTCTGTAAGTAAATGCTTCCAGAAATGCATGTTTCGGTTTTCGAACGTTTCAGAAGTCAAACGATCTTCTGGAATGGATTACGTTCGAAAACCAAGGTTCCACTTAATAGCGGGACACTTAATAGCTGCATGGATCAGGCAGTGGCAGAGCAAGCCAATTGGGCACCTGGGGTGGCGCACGCACCCTGCACCCAAGGGCAGGACCAACCACCTGTGGGGGCAGGGCCAGCTGCCTGTGGGGCGGGGCGAGCCAGGGCACGACGCTCCACAGGGCCTCCGAGGAGTCTGCCTGCCTCCTCCCACTCAGACACCCTACAGCTGAGGGGGATGTGGTGGGCAGACTGTTTGGGGCAGCGCGGAGCCTGTGGGCACCCAAGCCACCACGTCACTCCCAGGAGAAACGTGTGGCTCAGGCGCGCTGCAGGCCCCGCGGTGAGTGCTCCCCGCCATTTTGTCACCCCTCTCAGTGGTGACACCTGGGGCAGCTCGCCCCCACCACCCCCTTCCTCCACCCCTGGGATCAGGGACTTAGGAACTGTAGATCCTTAGCACAGGAAATCTTAGAAACTAGTGTCCAAGAAGCTGCTTTGCTGACATCGCCTGCACAGCGAGGGCAGTTGCCTGCTGGTATCTGCCCTAATGATAATAACTTTATAGAACAACTTAATGGGGAGATTATTAATAACCACATACAAAAAATAATAGTAGAAGAAAATAAGGCAATGAAAGGATTAATATCATCCCTGTATATTTCAACTATAGAGGCATATTTCCCTCCCCAGAATAATATAATGGTGGGAATCAAATTGGGATTTAGAAATTGAGGAAGAGGCATGGAATGGGCTGTGGATCAAAGCCCTGTATAAATTATTTCAGCAATGACAAGAGAAAGAGCCCTCGAGATCGCAAATTGTTGGTATTTAACACCTAGAAGTCTAACTTATATAAAACCCAACAGCTCCCCTATGTGTTGGAGAGGGTGTCCCACTATTGGGACAAACAGACATACGTGGTGGGAGCGTTCAAAAACAGAAAAAATTATAGGAAAATGTCTTTGCAGAGATATCTTTGATTACAAGGCAGACAGTTCCTATGTCCCCAGGACTGACATTGCTTAATTTGTACAGTCAGGACTCGCCAAGAATTAGAAATAAAGATCTTATAACCCAGTTATTTACTGCGGCGAGAACGACCATAGTCAGAACATGAAAAACATTGCAACTGTTGACCATGGATAAGTCATATGAAGCAGTCTGGCAGTCAGCTTTGTTAGAAGAGCTAACATGGAAATTGCAGGTAGCAAGAGACCAAAAGAAAAACGATAACTTCTACGCAGTACGGGGCAATTTTATTGAACACACAGTTAGTGAGGCACATGGGGGAGTAGTGTTTGGGGTAGGTAGCATAGTTTGGAATACGTGAAGTATACATTTGAACCTTTCAAATTGTTGCAGATATAATGTATCCCTTCTTTTTAATGAGGTTGGAGCACATGACTTGTTATTTTATGGTTTTTAAGATTATGAGAATGCTTGAAATATATGCTGTGGCAAATAAACTATTCTTAAATTTAAAAAAGATAAGAAGAAAGAAAGGATGACGCAGTGACTTATTGCTTAATTTAAATCTAGGTATTGATAAAGCAGGGGAACATTTTGGTTACCTTTCAAATGTCCTTGAGAAAAGCAAGCTGTACAGAAATAGAATCACTCCATGACTTCCTTCACAGTTCAGCTGATTAGAAGAGAAGGATGAATGTTACTCAGGTCAGCATCAGATTCAGGGCAGTGCAGGTAGTTTCCTCACACAGGGCACCAAGCCGAGGGTGTGCATAACAACAACAACAACAACAACAACAACAACAACACCCTATTTATACAGGTAGCTACTGAGAAGATCCATAAAAAACAACTGTACCCTAATGAATTATTATGGAAATAAGAACTGGGGGGGGGGGGGATTTTGTCTTTGCTCAAGCCCTATATTACCAAAGTCCACCACTGCTCAGGTTCATGTTGACACACATCTTCAGAGCCTCCCCTTGATTTCTGGTGTTCAGGCTGTGAGTTCAGGCTGTTGCTTATTTAGCCAGAATGGCACTACCCACCCACACAAGAAAGACATCAGCTGGGAAGGGGCCATAGCTCAGTGGGAGAGCACCTGTGTTGCATGCAGAAGGTCCTGGGTTCAAACCCCGGGATCTCCAGGCAGGTCTGGAGAAAAGACTCCTGCTTGGAACCCTGGAGGGCTGCTGCCAATCAGTGTGGACAATACTGAGTTAGAGAGCAATGGTCTGATGCAGGATAAGGCAGCTTTCTAGGTTTCTGTGTCTGGGGAACCCCCAAGGATTTTCAGTGCAGAAAATACGTACAGGCAAAGGGGGGGGACCCAAGTGCAGAACCCCAGTCCAGATAATATGTACAGGCAAAGGGGGGAAAAGCCCAAGCCCAGTAAGCACTGAGCATGCTCAATGGCCACGGAATGCTGACTGGCAATTGTGGGGAAGAGAACAGAAAACAGGGGAAATAGAAGGGAGGGACTGTTGTTATTTTCACCCCTCCCATTGACAGAATCTCCTGATCTGATGTTTTGAGAAAGGAGGGGGCGGAAACTGCTCTTCTGCTCCTGACTGATTGCCTGACTCTGTGTGTGGAGACAGTCTTATCTATGTAGTGACTAGATGGCTGAGTGGGAGACTCATGCAAGCCAGTAGTTCATTAGTTTGTAGCAGCTATTAGAAATAAAAGGAGTTATGCTTCACAGCTAGCTTCCACGTTGTTTGTACTCTGCATGGTGCTCACAATGCACAGTTGGGGTCCAGAGCACTGGGACCTGTTTTCCAGGATTGGAAGGTCTCTGAAAGTGCTCCAGTCGCCTAGCCCAGTTGGGGCAGAACCAGTTATCGAGCCCAGTCACTGCACATTGGTTGAAAGGCGTACTGACATCGACTGGCTTCCTAAACAGCAGCACTCCACAGTGTAACGGTTTGTTGCAGGTCCCACCTGCTGTACCTATCTGTGATGACTGAGATGAGGAAAAGAACATTGTGCTAAATGCACGAGGCAATTCAAAATGCAGTCGAGGTTTATTAGCCAAAAGCTGGATCAGAACAAAAGATAGATCCGTTTTACAACATTGTATAATAAGACAAGACTGCAGCCCCATTTACAGTCATCTGAGAGTACATCTACTGAAGAATGAGATTCAGAACAATTTTTGAATCTTTGGATCTAGAACTGTGAGGGGAGAGACTTCATCAGGCAAGGCCTTCTTCCACCTGCCTTGCCTCACCCTCCAGTCTCTGCTTCTCGATTTGTATTGTATTATTTTATGCACTGCGACTTGCCGTTGTTTTATTGATTACAGTTTGGAAATTATTTATTATAATTGTTAAGAGTGGATTTGTTTAATTTTTATATGCTGATATTTAATATTATTCTATGCTATTCTAATGGATTGTTGAATATTACTTTATTTTATACAAGTTGCTTATTTTAAAGTTATGTTTTATTACCACATTTTTGTATTGGATTAGATTGTTATAAGGTGTACATTCTTTGTTTCTTCAGCTTGTAAACCGCCTTGGGTGTTGTGAAAGAGAAAGACGGTATACAAATTAAAAGTGAAATGAAAAAAAGGAAATGAAATAATCCCCACTGAACACAGTGGTGCACTAAGGTATGAGCAAACAGGCATGTGTGCAGTTCCACCTGTAGGTACTGTTAAAAGCCACATAAAACTTGGCCACAAGTACACATTTGTAAAGACGCTGCATACCACCCCCCCAAACTTACACAGTGTATGTGATCGCAGAGGAACTGCTGAGCTGTTTCCTTCTCAAAAAAGTCAAACAGCTGAACCTGCAAAATGATCATTAAGAATTCCATCAACACAGGAATAAAATTTTGGAAAACTGGTCAGGTGGCGCAGTAATCACATCATTCATCTCTATTACACACGAGCACAGTTTAGCCTAAATTAAATTTTGTCCTGAACAGACTTTTCCATATACATGAGCTCTGCGAAGATGACTCTGACTGCTTCGCTTTCAGCCTAGGCTCTGTGCTCTCCAGCTCCCTTACTGCACAGAGATAATGAAGCATTAGAACATGGGTAGGCAAACTAAGGCCTGGGGGCTGGATCCGGCCCAATCGCCTTCTAAATCCGGCCTGCGGATGGTCTGGGAATCAGTGTGTTTTTACATGAGTAGAATGTGTCCTTTTATTTAAAATGCATCTCTGGGTTATTTGTGGAGCATAGGAATTCATTCATCCCCCCCAAAAAAATATAGTCTGGCCCCCTGTAAGGTCTGAGGGACAGTGGACCGGCCCCCTGCTGAAAATTTTTGCTGCCCCCTGCATTAGAACCGGGCAGTACCTGTGTGTATCTGCACCTGAGTTTTCTTGGACCTTCTAGTGCCATCCAGAGATAGAGCGGGGTGCAGGGATGGATGGATGGCGGAATAAGGGTCAAGGCAGCCATATTCAAAGCTGGCAAATATTAAACATACCAATGTGGCAGGAGACAAGGCAGTCCTCACTTCTCCTGCCAGTCCCCTCCCAGGTCCTGTCATCTCTTCTCCTCCCCTGACTGCCTTGGAGCTCCAAATAATTACAGCAAGTTGGGAAGGAGGGGTGGATGACAGAAGGAGAGCCCTGGTGTTCCAAATGGATGTTCTTCACATCTGGTAGCGAATTTGGTGCCAGTACGTCCTTTTGTCTCTGCTGAATCTCCCACTGTTCAGCTTCATTGGATGACTCCAGGGTCTGGTATCTTGAGAGAGGGAGCTTTCCCCCTTTTTACTTTCTCTATTCTTACTCATGCCCTAGCCATCACACTTCCTCAAAGAGTTGCTTCAGTCCCCTAATAATGTTGGCTTCCCCTAGTGGACGTTGGTCTAGTAAGGCAAATGGTGCACTGACCCTCCATCTTCAGCTTGCTCTTAGCCAGCCTGCATCTCTCTGCCTCCATACTAGTAGCCAGTCCAGACACTTCCTATCAGCTTTGTTATGTACTGAGTTGAATAGGATCCAAAATGCAGCAGTCTGATTGGTTCTAGAACAATAGGATTCAGAATGTAGCAGTCTGATTGGTCCACAGGAGCCACCCAATCCAGCTCCAGGTAGAAGTGAATCTGCAACCTGATTGGCCTACAGGAGAATTCCGGAATTAGCCAATCACGTGGGGCCCATTGTGTAAATAATGTATATAAAGCAGACATTCTGGGGGAACTTCCATTCCTCCTCACCACTATGAGCTGAATAAAGAGCATGAAATCCACTCTCGACTCCGAGTATATTTCAAGCTTCTTCCTCCTTAATCAACAGGGAGGAGGATGGGGACAAAACCAATAATCAGCTGTTTGCACCTGTCATCGGGTCTGCTTTTACCTGTTGCTGGGTGCCCTGCCCTCCGACCTACCAGTCCCAATGGGTACCAGCTGGTCTCCCCTTCCTCCACTCTTGCAGACCCACAATATTCTCTTTAGGATGCGGCAACCAGAACCGTACACAGGATTTTGATTGTGGTAGGTCCATAGATTTCTAGAAAGGCATGACAATGCTGGTAGTTGCATTAAAAAAAAAAATCCTTTCCTAATTTGCCTTTTCTACAGTTGCCACATTCTAGGTGTGCCATATTATAGGAGGGATTCGGGTGCATTCTGGGAAATTTAGATTTTCACAATAGAAGTGCTCTGTTGCCCAAGCACAATGAAAAAAAAATTCTTTTCGTGGTTAGGAAAGTAACAGGGAAATGCACTGAGAAGTTTGGAATGAATAAATAATAAACAGGAAGACATATGAAGACCCTGAAGCCAAGTCAGGGTGAAAGCAGGAGGAATTCTCATTGTTGTATAATCTCCCTGCAAACAAATACTAACAAATGCTCAGTAAAGACTGAGTAGAATTTCAGCTGCATAAGCTTTGTGTAAGCAAATCTGGGTGAATGCTCAATAAATAGGTCCTCTGGATGAGCCCAGAGCCAACATTTTCATTGAGCTATACATCAAAACCTGTTTTACCTTGTGCCTGCTTGGGAGATTTGAATATGAAAATCTTCGTCCCAGAGATTCCACACACAGACAAATGTGTTACAGGCCAGTTTGATCACATTACATGTGGCACCCATCCCAAATACTACTCTATTGATCTACTTTCACTGAAACATCTGGTCAGGCCCAAGATATTTAACTGCACACATAGGATAGCTCAATAAACTATGCTAAATTTAACTTATTTTCTCTGTTTTCGGAGTTCCTTGGTTCTCTTTATGGCGTCTAATAAAAGAAAGAATTATAGCACCTCGATTCACACAATGCTTTTGGTTTTTCTTGGCCAGCACATCTTAGCCAGTCTCTGGCTGCGAAGTGGATCTTTATGTGCTTGTTGTTTGTACCACAACATACAACAGTCCTCGTGTTTCTGGGGTTTTTCTGTTTCTTAGTTTTTAGAATCAAAACCAACAATTCCCCCTTGCAAATATTGTGTCTTTTAAAGCATAGCTTCTCTTACTTACTCTTTCAGTAAAGTGATCCGCTTTGTAGTCTATACTGGGAGTAAAATAAGTATCACTGGTGACAAGGCAGACAGTAGCTTTCTGACCTTCTCCTGCTACCCACAGAATATCAGCCAAGGCTGCTGCAAGAGCCTTTTCTTGTTCTTTTTGGCTTATTTCACATAAACTGCAAAGACAGATAGAAAAAGAGACTGTGTGAGAGAGAGACGCTAGCAATCCATAGTCCAGGAACAGGAAAACTGCCAGCCCCAAGACATTGTTGACAATGGTGCAGCTAGGGCTGGACCACAGGGCTAAACCCAGGCCATTGCAGTGCAGGATTCCACCCCAATGACCACCCAGCGAGTGCCAGGTGACAAATGCAGTAGCAAACAGTCCAAGGCATTTACACCTGGGCACAGCCATGCTACATAGCTGTCAACTTACAGATTTGAAAATAAGGGACCAGCAGCCTCGAAAATAAGGGATCAGCAGCCAAAATAAGGGATCAACAATTACTTTGATAAAATACATATTTTGTTGCGTGCAAATGGCTTTAGATACCTATTAGGTCCATAAATTACCATATAGCATATATTCAACACACACAAAAACCAGCAACAATTTGTTGTTGACAAAGGACAGCTGGACATAGAAAGGGCCCCATTACCTTCAGTAGCTTATTTAAGGGACATAATCAATAAGGGACAGCAGCGGGACATGGCGCTGGGATAAGGGACTGTCCTGCCAAATAAGGGATGCTTGACAGCTATGCCATGCTAGGGCCCACCAGGGCTGACACTCATCACTGTAGCATCCTTACTTTTTGTAGGTCAGCAGTGGGGCAGCCAGGCATTTACACAGCTATAGATTTACATGGGCAAACTCTGGCCCTCCAGATGTTTGGGACTGTAATTCCCATCATCCCTGACCACTGGTCCTGTTAGTTAGGGATGATGGGAATTGTAGTCCCAAACATCTGGAGGGCCAGAGTTTGCTGACGCCTGCTATAGATGCTCATTTTATTTATTTTTACTTTGAACGTATATTATCCTTTTCTACAAGACAAGGCTGCTTAATCCTAAGTAAATGTGCTTACCATCAGGGCAGCAAAAGCAGACCCCATTTGATTGAGCAAAATATACATCAGGAGGCTTAATTTGGTCAGAATCGAGTATTCACTTCCAGAGTTAACACTGAATACATTACATCTGGTAAATGATCCACCATATAACCACTAGAGGGATGTGAAAATTTGTGTCCTGGGCTTTTTCAACTCGTCTACCCGTGTACTATCTGAAATCCAATGGGTGCATTGGTTGCCAGGTGTGAAATATATTTGCATTATTTTCAGCTTTCCTTTCCCACTATTGGGAACGCAGAGGCATTCTGCGTCTCTCCATTCTCCAGTGCTTCTTTTGGATTTCTCATCCAACCCATGTCTCCCTCTTGGAGCTTCTGTTTCACATCTGCACACTGAGAAGAGAAGTATGCTCTCCAGTTTAATGCTAATTATTGGTGGAGCCTCCTGCAACGACTCACAGAGGTGCGGCACCATTGTTGTTTTACAGTGGTACCTCGGGTTACATACGCTTCAGGTTACAGACTCCGCTAACCCAGATATAGTGCTTCAGATTAAGAACTTTGCTTCAGGATGAGAACAGAAATTGTGCTCCGGTGGCACGGCAGCAGCAGGAGGCCCCATTAGCTAAAGTGGTGCTTCAGGTTAAGAACAGTTTCAGGTTAAGTACAGACCTCCGGAACAAATTAAGTACTTAACCTGAGGTACCACTGTGTTTTTATGTAGGGCTTCACAGCCGACGTAATACACGTGACCATCTAGAGCAGGCTTCCTCAACCTCGGCCCTCCAGATGTTTTTGGCCTACAACTCCCATGATCCCTAGCTAGCAGGACCAGTGGTCGCGGATGATGGTAACTGTAGTCTCAAAACATCTGGAGGGCCAAGGTTGAGGAAGCCTGATCTAGAGACCCCTTACCCTGTAAGGGTATAAGTCCATGGAATAAAAAATTCCCAGCTGCACCGCTGAGTACAGCTGCCATGATCCCTGAGCATTGACCATGTTGGCTGGGGCTGACAGGGGTTGGAATCCAACACCAGCTTGCGTTCCACAGTATCTCCCCGTTAAAGACTACAAAACAGCTCCTTGGCTTTCAAACGTTGGGAGGCACTGTGAATCTACCGCTAGATTCACTGGGCCACATATGGGAGGTGGTCTGGGAACCCACATTCTGGAGCCCCAAACCCCATGCAGCTTAAGCAAATATCTCTCCCGCCCATCGTTACCTTTGTAGGCGCATATTTTCTTCTTTATTTTGTACAAACAACAAGTATTTAATGATGTTCACTTGAACAGCCATCTGAACAGCTACTGCTCCTCCCTGAAAGAAAGCATTTACACAGCATAAGCGGGTGGTGCTGTGGGTTAAACCACAGAGCCTAGGACTTGCCGATCAGAAGGTTGGCAGTTCGAATCCCCGCGACGGGGTGAGCTCCCGTTGCTCGGTCCCTGCTCCTGCCCACCTAGCAGTTCGAAAGCAGGACAAAGTGCAAGTAGATAAATAGGTACCGCTCCAGCGGGAAGGAAAATGGCGTTTCCATGCACTGCTCTGGTTCGCCAGAAGCGGCTTAGTCATGCTGGCCACATGACCCGGAAGCTGTCTGCGGACAAATGCTGGCTCCCTCGGCCTATAGAGCAAGATGAGCGCCGCAACCCCAGAGTCGTCTGTGACTGGATCTAATGGTCAGGGATACCTTTACCTTTTAAGCTCTGTGTAAATTACGTCATACATTTACTCATGCCAATAGTGACACGTGTGATCAGGTGACCCTCCCGACGCCTGTATCACTGCTGTTTATCTGGACGGGACGGAGGCAGAGCAATGGCAAGATCAGGGCCAGGGGTCCTCAAACTTTTTCAGCAGAGGGCTGGTCCACTGTCCTTCAGACATTGTTGGGGGCCAGACTATATTTTTTTTGGGGGGGGAATAAACGAGGGACGATGAGCAGTGCATGAAAGGGTTCTTAAGAGGGCCTGCTTTAAATGGTGGCCACTTGAGAGGGGCGCCCAGCCAACCGTGGCTCCTGTGTTTTGCGAGCAGCAGGGGCTAGCAGCAACGGTGGAGGGATAATAATAATAATAATAATAATAATAATAATAATAATAATAAATTTATTTATACCCCGCCCTCCCCAGCCAAAACTGGGCTCAGGGTGGCTAACACCCGATATAAAAACAATTGATTGAAATACAACTTAAAAATCAAGATTAAAATACAATATTAAAATGCAGCCTGACAAAGGTGAGTGGCACACAAAAGGGCTCTGGGGAAGGGCTGGCACCAACAAAGCCCAGCCCCCTTCCTCCTCTAGGCAGGGTGGGGAGAAGTCAGGAGGAGGAAGGGAGGAGGAGGCGCTTCTGCCGTATGTGGGAGAGGGAGGGAGAGGGAAAGAACGTGCGCACTGGCAATCCATGTACTGACGACCCACGCGGCAACTCCCGGACCATTCGCGGGCTGGATTTATAAGGCAATTGGGCCTGATCCAGCCCGCGGACCTTAGTTTGCCGACCCATGGTCAGGGCCATGTGATGTACCGATGGGAGTGCCAGATCAGTCGTGGCAGTCCTATCCACACCACCCTAACCTTGCCAGCACCTTGGCTCAGCCCTGTCCAGGTAAGCAGCAACAACGCTGCTGTCGGAAGGGCAGCCCCACACACAGGCTGCTACTGATTGTTGTGGTATAATTCAAGTATGTTGTGTGATTTAAATGTGTCGGGCATCCCTCCCCCTTTCCTGCAATGCCTACAAGAGACCAAGGACTGGGCTTAATACAGCAGGGCAGCTGTATTAAGGCTAGGTTGGGGCCCTCTATGTTTTAGGCAATTGGAAGCTTCTGTACATATGGGGGGGGGTGCAAGTCATATGCTGCTGTGTAAACCAGCTCTGTGTAATTTCTGTTTGGTATAACTCCCTTGATAAGGAAAGGGGTTTACAATCCACTTACATTATCACCATCCTGCAAAGGAGGCAACGCCAATAGCCACTTTAGACAGGGGTCAACTGAAGCAGATAGATTGTGATTTTGCCCTTGAACATCCAGGGAGTACATGACTGGGCTGGGATTGGTCTGATCCATGCTGCACGATTACCAGTATAAAAATGGCTGCCAGGGATTATTACCTTATCTGTCTCCAGTGCGTAGGCCAAATCAGTATAAGGCTCGTGGAATCTGAAATATGCTCTTTTCCATTCATAGCTGAAGACTTGATATGTGCTTCCAAATAACATCCTCCGTAGTCCCTTGAAATGGTAAGAATTAAACAGCAACAAAAATATGGTCTTTATTAAAAGAAAGCTAATATCCCTGGTTTCCTCTGAACGAAACAGGCATTTACCACAATGATCAGGGAACTGGAGCACTTTCCAAATGATAAACAGTTAAGGCGGCTGTTCTTAAATGCCACCCCTTTCTCCATGGATGACATGAAAATCACTGTGGTTCTTGGCAGATCACTTGAAATTGTACTTGTACAAATCAGAGCACATACATAAACTCATATTCTGAAACCATCTTTACAGTTTCATTGTCAAAGCCAGTGGTGCAATATGAGAATCATAGCCTCCAGGCAGGGTCTTGTTAACTTTCTCGATAATCTGGCCCTCATCAAAATGTCCTCAGTCTCCATCATCAGTGGCGAGGAAAGAAATATGAATCAAGTGCATGGTAAGTAGTACAAATATACTTGCATGTCCTGCAAGCTTTTCACAAATTATCTCACTGCAGCTCATGAACCTCCAATACACAGTTGAAACATTGCTAATGTTAATGTATTTGGGACATTTCAGTTTACAGAAAGGACAACTATGGAGGGATATGAACTATAAACATACTATAATTTGAACCATAAGCATACTATTATTTTTTTATATGACTTTTCTTTCTTTTTTCTTTTATGGTATAATGTATTGGTGTTTATGTTTTTAAATGCAAGTCACTTGGTAACCAACAACTGCTAAGGGCAATAAATAAGTAAATAGAATAATAATGACACCCACACCCATTTTGCACAAAAGATGGCTGCATAAATGGTTCCCAATGTGCTTTGAGGAAAACATAATCAAGGGGAATGTTTAGTGCTTCTTAATAAAAATTTGCTTGGGACAGGTTTTCTACTACAGCTCACCTAAGCAGTTGTGAAGAAAGTGATGACTTCCGATAAAACCAGAACTCTAGGTCACCCGACTAATTTAACTGGCAGCAGTTTTGGGGCAGCTCAAAGAAAGTACTTCTTCACGTAAAACAAAATTAATTAATGGGATTTGCTGCCACAAGAGGCAGCGATGGCAAGCAGCTTGGATGGCTTTAAGAAAGAATTAGATAAATTTGTGGAAAGTTGTCTGTCAGGAAGTCTATTGATCAATGGCTATTCACAAATAGAGCCATTTTCAGAGGCAGCGTTTGACTGGCTCTCTGACACTGTTGTTTAGGGCTTGAATTTCTCCTCTGGATACAACACAGTGAGCCACCAGTAGAATTGGAACAAGGAAGTTAAATATCACATCATATCTGTATTGCTTAATACCTAGTGCAGGATCTGTTGTGTACATTCAGGGGCCAGTAGCAGCCTTGAAAACCATTCCAAACAGCCAATCCCCACTATATCCCTTTTAAATTATTTCTGACAGCAGCCAACTGCAGCCTTGATTCCAACAGTGCTCCTGGATAAGATTTCTGTGTCTCTTTAATTCTGGCGAGATTAAGTTTCATCTCATACTTAATTGACAAGGTCCGCTTACCACTGCCATTTCCAGTGAGATGGGCCGCCCTCCGAGGTTCGATGAGACGATGAGAGCTTTGGGAATCGAATAAAGAATATTGGATGGGAAACGACTTTGTTTTAGGGGGTTTGTCATTTGCGACGCTGCAGCTGCGTCCTCTTTGTCGTCCTCCAATTTGTGGTCTTGGCACTTCTAGATAAACAATATAAACAAACAGAAACCAAGCTATATGGCATATCCCTAAATACGTTCGTATCAGGCTCCACCTTTTCTGACTTTTTTCTTTTTGTAGCAAACGTTCTCTTAAAACGAAGGAACTGCACAAAACCCCATCCCATAACATGGTTTGTATCTGCAAGGAGACGAAAGGTTTCAATATTGTTTCAAACCAGCGTGTCAAGAATATAATTCTCTTTTCAGTGCACATAAATTAATACATCATTTAAAAACAGTGCAATGTGTTTAAAGGGAACAAGTGCCAGTAGGTTTGCAGAGACTACAGCTTACAAAGTTAGCCATTTGATACCTGTTGTGTTAGTAAGCATATTTTCTTATACGTGAATTCCACTGAAACCAGTGGAACTTACCTGGTACTTCCAGGTAAATGCAGGGAGGTGTCCTGGACTGAGATGTTGATGTTACTTCAGAGTCACCCTCAATGCAATTTTTTTTCCCAAAGCATTGCTTTTGTCGTCCATGGTGCATGACACAGCCCAAAACAATTCAAACTCCCAGCAAGAAAGGATTTTCTTTTGGCAAAAAAATCAAGCAAATATTTTTCGTACTTACTAGTTGACTCTTCTTAACTTCTTCCTGCAATATTTCTATGTAACTCAACTTGGAATCTACCCATCTTTTGACCTGCTGCAGTGCTGTTCTGTTTTCCATAGCTTCCAATAGACCGAAAGTAGTCACAGGCAAAATTACCTAGTGATAGTGACACTTGGAAAGGAGAACTGCCTTGGCTCAGTTTCCTGGATTACCAAAGAACAGGAGCTCTCCTTCTGGTTTAGAAATTAAATGGCTCTTGTCCAAATTACAGCACTAGGAAAGGTTTTGGAAATAAAGGCATGAACCCTGCCTTGGTAAAAGAAATATTGAAGTGAATAGTTGTTCTATTTTTATTCTCCCTTTCATTGTCCCACTAGGGTGGGACAAAACTGTCAGTGTCAGATTCTCTCAATTTCTCATTTTTCGGATTGCATTTTTTTAAATAAAAAAAGCTGGTTTAGTGCAAATTTCTTCTAACGTTTGTATGCAGTTTTGCTGTGCATATATATCTGCAAATCAATTTAACCGAATATAATGCATTTTTATGCATACTCTACATTAGTGTAAGCATTTGTGTACACATTACTTGGCTGGAGAACTGCATTGTAAAATTCAGAAAAGTGTGAATGTTGAAGGATTGCATTATACCGGTTCCCATGCAAAGTTCGCCTCTAAATGTGAACTTAGTGGAATTCCTCCCCCCCCCCCCAGTAGACGGGGGCTGTTTTTCATGCAAATAACTTACATGAATGAGTTTTTGAAATTTGTGGAGATGGTTGGAGAGTTATATGAAATGAGCTGCTTGTTCATTTTGGGTTTACTTAAAGGAACATCAATTTACGTTTTGCCTTTTTAATATATCTGTCAAGATCTACTCCAATTCCAGGAATATATGCTGAGAGTGGCATGCAAGGGACTGACACCCATATGTGATGGATATGTGAGATGATGGGATTCCTCTGGAAATACATTGTTTCATAGTAGTATGAATTCAATGGGACTTACATATATTGGATTGCACGGTTAATGAATGATTGCCATTTAATTGTTAACAACTGGGATTTGGGTAAAAATGTGTAAGGACAATATGGGGTGGCAACAGATGGCCTGGAAAGTTAAATGTGCTAATCGTTACAAATATTGGAAGAAAACTAGAAAAAATATACATTTCGTAGTTAATTTTAATTTGAGCCATAATAATAATAATAATAATAATAATAATAATAATAATAATAATAATTTATTATTTATACCCCGCCCATCTGGCTGGGCCTCCCCAGCCACTCTGGGCGGCTTCCATAAAAACCAAAAATACAGTAAAATATCACACGTTAAAAACTTCCCTGAACAGGGCTGCCTTAAGATGTCTTCTGAATGTCAGGTAGTTGTTTATCGCTTTGACTTCTGCTGGAAGGGCGTTCCACAGGGCGGGCGCCACTACTGAGAATGCCCTCTGCCTGGTTCCCTGTAGCTTTGCTTCTCGCAATGAGGGAACTGCCAGAAGGCCCTCGGTGCTGGACCTCAGCGTCCGGGCAGAATGATGGGGGTGGAGACGCTCCTTCGGGTATACTGGACCGAGGCCATTTAAATTCATGTGTGCCAGCCATAGGAGCCAACTCCTAGGGGCTGAGGTCCCTTTGCCCCCCATAAAATATTTGACGGGGCCACCCCTCCACCGCCAAGTGGATGGACATTGCCAGTCAAATTATGTGTGTGCACCGTGTCTTGTGGTCATGTGGAGCGGGGCTTACCTGCCCCCTCCCCCAAATACTTTATTAAGGTTGGCACCCCTGGTGCCAGCAGGGGAGCACTTTGCCCTAAATCTGCCTCTGGTGTCAGCCCATGGCAAAGACACGTGACCAAAGTGTCTGGGTGTGCGTGCGTGCAAAATGGCAAACCTAAATGGGAAAATCAAAGGACAAGGGAGGACTGCAAAGACTGCATAAAGGGCATGCAAAAGTTATATAGAAACAAATATATTGATGTTATGTTTTAATACAGGTTTGACATGTTTTTATCTCCACTGCTGGGGCAGTATGTCTCTGAATACCAGTTGCGGCAGAGTGCTGTTGCACTCATGTTTCGTTTGCAGGCTTCCTGTAGGCATTGGGTTAAAAGCACTGTGGGAACAGGATGCTGGAGTGAAGGAAACATTGGCCTGGTCCAGCAGGGCTCTTCTTGTGTTTGAAAATTGATAAATAAAAGCTTGATTTTGATAGATAGATAGATGATAGATAGATAGATAGATAGATAGATAGATAGATAGATGATAGATAGATAGATGATAGATAGATAGATAGATAGATAGATAGATAGATAGATAGATAGATAGAACGAACCTAGGAACTTAAGAAACTGCCTTATACTGAGACAACCTATCAGTCCACTTAGCTACATATTGCTAACACTGACTGGCAGTGGCTCTCCAGGATTTCAGACAGGGGTCCCATCTCCCCCAGACCTACCTAGAGATGCCAGGGATTGAATTTGGCACTTCCTGCATGCAGAGCAGCGCTTCTGCAGTATACTGTCGGTATTCTATGTCACAGGGAATCCAATCATGAACGTTTCTCTAAAATTCGTTTGGAAGTACAGTGGTACCTCGGGTTACAGATGCTTCAGGTTACATACGCTTCAGGTTATAGACTCCGCTAATCCAGAAATAGTGCTTCAGGTTAAGAACTTTGCTTCAGGATGAGAACAGAAATTGTGCTCCGGCGGCGCGGCGGCAGCAGGAGGCCCCATTAGCTAAAGTGGCGCTTCAGGTTAAGAACAATTTCAGGTTAAGTCGGACCTCCAGAACGAATTAAGTACTTAACCCGAGGTACCACTGTAGTTAAGCTGAGTTAAACCTGTGTAGGAAGACACTTCCAGAAATGTCTTCTCTACAGTTTGCTGGATTCGTTTTAGACGTGTCATCACCTGCATTTCTTTCATACAGCAGCAATCTTTTTAAAAGCAGTTGCTGCTGCTGGCAAGATCACAACACTGGGAAATAAGATGGGAGGAAGTTACCTGATGGGTGGCGTGGCTGATTTCCAATCTGGAAAAAAACAAACAAACAAGATTTGCTAAAAGTGCAAATCTAGCAAAGACTCTACCAACAAACCCTAGTGTGTGCCACCAACACTTCTGTCACACAAGCATATCCTAGGCATTCCATTTCTATGTATGTTTACTCAAAAGTAGGGATGGGGGAGAAATTAGACATGGTTCACATTTAAAGTCAAATCTATTAAATTAGAAGCAATATGAGAACTGCACCACAGTCATCCTCTGAAATTCTCACTTTTTTGAATTTTGCAATCTCTTACACATGTTTACAAAAATGCATACATTAAGGGAATTAGGGAGTGGGTGGCGTTGTGGTCTAAACCACTGAGCCTCTTGGGCTTGCTGATTGGAAGGTCAGCGGTTTGAATCCCCACAACGGGGTGTGCTCCCGTTGCTCTGTCCCCGCTTCTGCTAACCTAGCAGTTCAAAAGCACACCAGTGCAAGTAGATAAATAGGTGCTGCTGCGGCGGGAAGGTAAACGGCATTTTCGTGCACTCTGGACAAACGCCGGCTCCCTTGGCCTGAAAAACAAGATGAGCGCCACACCCCATAGTCGCCTTTGACTGGATTTAGCCGTCCAGGGGTCCTTTACCTTTACATTAGTGGAATTAATAGATGCATAAAAATGAATATTAGTGAAAGTAGCATACAAAAATGTAGCATGTTGGGGCAATCGCTTGCCAAAATGTGTACATTAGACAAAGCTTCAAGCAAATATATGTTTATCAGGAAAAATGTCTGATAACAGGCTGATCCATTTTCATGGGGAATTTTTTTTTAAAGGAAAAATCTAGAAATTGCTGCAGAAATGTGGAGAACTGAATTCAAAATAGGAAAAATGGGAAATCAAGGGAACGAAGATGGACAGAGCCTTCCATCCCTACTCAAAAGTAAGCCCCACCAAATTCCACGGAATGTGATTTCATAGGATTGCAACCTTAAAAATGACCTACCAAGAGGCACATGCAAGAATTAAGTAGGAATTAAAAAAAAACTTACCCATGACAACTAAAGATCTTTCTCCACTTGTCTAGATCAGATATTTTGCTGGATATCTCTTCTAGATCCATGTTTTCCAGGCTATGTAGATCACTGGATGCCTTCTTGTCCATCTGTTCATGGCACAGAACGATGCGATAGCTTTATAAACCAGCTCTCCAGCACATAAGAGCAGCTCATCCTTCTTCCACACAAGTGCTGATATGAACTGTCCTGATCTTGGGGTTTAAATGGCAGGAAGGAAGCTCCCTCCCTTTTCTATCTCCACTCTGCACTTAATTGTAAACTCAATACTGTCTCTTAGCAATTAAACTTTCATTAGAGTTGGACAAGGCCTCTGTGTTTTTCTGTCCATTGTATATACAGCATGAATGTTTAATTTAAGACACAGATTTATATAAAAACAGGCTGCAATTACATATCTATTTCAGGGAAATCAGAATTATTTAATAATTGAAGGCATGGGCCTTGATGCAGCGCCGGAAGACTGACAGGTTGCTTTCAAGTCACCGGACGGAATGGTGATGCGTTTTAAGGCTCATGCTTGATTCCGCTGAAGATGATAGCAGGATGCCTAGTGGAGCAGAATGAGAACGAGATCTTGTTCTTAAATGAAATGGCCAAAGGACAAATACTTTTCATGAAGATCTCCTTTCTGTAAACTCTCATATAACTTTGTAAAGGTAAGGCCGTGTTACGCTCCGTAAGCGAGACACTTACACTGAAGAAAGGCACTTGATCTTTGATGGACACCAGTTTATTGGCACCTAGTGCTGCTTGTTGATAGCAGTGGGCGACTATGTCTTCTACATGGTATACACACTAAACTGTGGTCAGCACAGCCGTTTCGGTTTCAGGAATTAGCTTATTCTTTCTCATTTATTCTTTAGCTTAGCTTTGGTGTGTTAAGACTGGCTCTGTCTGTGTGGATTGCTGAACACTGCAGGATTGCAGCTGCAGTTTCAGCACGCTTGGCATCGCAGTTCTCTTTATTGGGGATGGGTGGGAACATGCATGCTTGAATATGGCACATTTGAAAGGACAAATGGTCCCTCCAGGTGTCAGGAATGAGCCAGCTTCCAGTGAAGGTTTGCAGCCAACTGAAGAAAGCAGCCAGGAGCAGAGAGGGTTAACTGGCATGCAGGATGAACATTGGCTTGTGCCAACTGCCCTGTCCCTTGGAATGCTGGTTGATAAGGGAATGACTGAGAGTGGGTGGGAAACCAGACAAATCTCTTGGGGAGTTCAAACAGAGAAGGAAGGAGTCTGTCAGAACGGGAAGAGATTGGAGCTGATCCAATCCCTCCTAACAGTCGCTAAGGGGAGGGCTGTTAGACTGGAAACAAAGCAACAGATGCAAGGTGTGAAAGTTTAATATCTTCTGTAGAAACTGGAAGGAGTCTTCAGAAGGGTCATCTTGATTGATGATGCCGGAGGCTGTATTAGAGCCTTCTGGAGCTATCTGTTTGTTTTGACAATAAATAATCCTTTTTAATTAACTACGCTTACTGTGTGATCAAGCCAGGGACTGGACTCCTGACACCAGGCTTCCTTTTTACTGTACTTTGTGGTTAATGGGTTGGAAGAGTTATATGCAATCTTGCTTTTGCACCTGCAGAAGCTTGGGGGCAGATATACTGCTTCATTTCCAGGCAGTGCATATCCTGCAGCTTCCTATTGAAAGCCTATTGCTTTTCATACCACAAATGTATACCCTCCAACATCCTGCAGAGGAAAACCAGGATGCCCATTTTGGGGAGCTGTGCTCTCGCAAGAGTCATGTGATTCACATGAGAGCACAGCCCCTCCCAAATGGCTGCCTTTTGGTGCCACACTCTCATGAGAGCCAAAACAGAACATCCCGGGATCCCATCAAAAGCCAGGGTAGGTTCTGTAATTCCAGAATGTCCTGCTCAAAGTGGGACAGTTGAAGGGTATGCTAAAGTTCTGGGATGCTTTGTTTCACCTTGGATGCACTGTAGCACAGAAGTGTCCCTCCAGATGGAAATAATGCAGCAACACCAAGGAAGCATCGTGGAACAACTAACAAAGCAGTATGATGTGCAGACCGTCCAGGGTAAGCCCACCACTCATGCAGTATTACTGCACCAATGACATTTTGCAGAATATATCCACACCCAGAACCAACAGTGTGGAGGGCTCTGGAAAGTATATATAACCTGGTCTCCAAAATAAGGAGCAGCAAACTATCTCATTATTTATTTCTAAGATTTTCAGCAAACAGAGCTCTTTTGTGTGTGTATGTTTACACACATATATTAAAAAGGCACTAATATATACACACATAAGGTAAAGGTAAAGGGACCCCTGACTGTTAAGTCCAGTCGCAGACGACTCTGGGGTTGTGCGCTCATCTCGCTTTACTGGCCGAGGGAGCCAGGGTTTGTCCACAGACAGCTTCCAGGCCATGTGGCCAGCATGACTAAGCTGCTTCTGGCAAACCATAGCAGCAAACGGAAATGCCGTTTACCTTCCCGCCAGAGATGTACCTATTTATCTACTTGCACTTGACGTGCTTTTGAACTGCTAGGTTGGCAGGAGCTGGGACTGAACAACGGGAGCTCACCCCGTCACAGGGATTTGAACCACTGACCTTCTGATCAGCAAGCTCTAAGCTCTGTGGTTCATACCACAGCGCCACCCGCATCCCTATATACACACATGTATTATATTTAACACACACACACATATATTAAAAAGGAGATAAAAAGGCCTAGCTGATTTTCTAGGCTCTGATACTTTAATTATAATTTTGTAAATACGTTTCTCACTTGGCTCTTTATAAAAAGGGCATCCAAACAGATGATGCAACACAATCTCCATTTAGGGTGAGCATGAATGCATCACCATAAAAGAGGAAACACGTCACAAAAAAGTGAGAGCACTGGAAAGAACGGTTGCTTAACTTCTTCCACATCTTGCAAGTGTCCTATGGTTCTAGTGGACTTACTTGTGGTTTCAGAGCCTGGCTTCAGGAGAAGTTATTAATATGGCCTTAGAGACATCCTGCATACAGAGCCACTTCTTCACACAATGCATATTTAACCTATATAGAATTTGCTGCTGCAAGATGTAGCGACAGCCCCCAACTTGGATGGTTTTAAATGAGGTTTAGACAAATTCATGGGAGATGAGTGAGGAGACTGCTGTTGTGTCCAGGTCCTGGTTTTGGGCTTCCTCACAGGCTTCTGGTTGGCCACTGTGAGAACAAGATGGTGGACTAGATGGGCCATTGGCCTGACTGAACAGGCCTCTTCTTATATTCTTATGTCACCAGCAAAAGAGAACCAGGGAGGGAAAGCCTTCCTGCTGACTGATTCTCCCCTGAACTTGCTCCCATCCTTGCATTGGGCCTCATAAGCAGCACCAAGCAACTTCAAAACAAACTAAAGTGCTTTTATTTATTAATTGGCCTGTAATTGCCCTTGAAAGAATAGCTCACAGCATTCTCTGCAGGAACAGCACATTTAAGAACAGTTGCTGCAGTGAGCAATGACATAAACTGTTAACTGCTGCGGACTATAATGAGATTTCATGGGAACTGGAGTGATAAAAGAACACTTCTGGGACTTGGGAGTCGAGAGTCGAGCGTGACATGCAAAAGAGAGGGGTTTGGACTGTGAAAGAGAGCAGGCCGATATTTGAGCAAACTGTGAAAGGAGCCCAAAATAGCTTTCTTTGAATTAATTTTAAAGCGGGAATTTGTCATTCACCGAGGTTCTCTGGAAAGCTCTTTCATGAAATATGGAGCAGTTTCGTGTGACATAACTTCATTTTTTCCTTATAACTTTACATCGGTGAAGCAGAGGTGATCAGAGGTTATTATTTAGAGGTGAGTATTTAACATCCCAACTACATATAGAGTGACCAGATGCAAAGAAGGATAGGTCTCATTTTACTCATCTAGTTGGCCACTGTGAGAACAGGGTGCTGGACTAGATGGTCTGTGGGCCTGATCCACCAGGCTATTTTTTATGTTCTTGTGTTACATAATTATGAATGTCAGAATAAAGCTATCCTTTCTTCTTTTTCTCACCCTAGGTGAACATGGAACACTGAGCTGAATTTTATTTATATCTACAATAATTCAATTTAGAGATCTTAATTTGAACTGTGCATCTGAAAAGTTTGGCTACTTTCAGCTCTGTTTAGGAGCCAATATATCACAGAAGGCTGACGACTCATTAACTGTGACTTTAAAGATGAATGGGAACCCTTTACAAAGTATTTGAAGACGCAACAAAGCAAACTGGACTCCTTGGCTGGCTTTGAATAAACATTCACAAACTTTTTATTGATAATAATCAGCTAAATAGTTTGAGGATCTATACAACTGTGTAACATGCAGAAAACTGCATTTTTAGAGAAATCAAAGACTGGAACTGAGGGAAGTTGGGGGGTGGGGGTGGGTGGGTTTTGTGGGGGGAGGGAGGGGGAGGGAGGAAAAATGGGGAAAAAATAAGAATGATATGTTTCTGGATAATATGTTTTGTTTTAATTTTGAATAAAAAAAGTTGTTTTTTTTTTAAAAAAAGAACGGTGGACTCGTAATCTGGTGAACTCAGCCTCACTCACTTCACAGAGTGTTTGTTGTGGGGGAGGAAGGGAAAGAAGATTGTTAGCTGCTTGGGACTCCTTAAGGGGAGTGAAAGGCAGGATATCAAGTCCAAACTCCTCCTCCTCCTCCTCCTCCTCCTCTTCTTCTTCTTCTTCTTCTTCTTCTTCTTCTTCTTCTTCTTCTTCACCTGACAAATACTGCTCCTTTTACTTTCATTATGAAGAGACGTATTGGCTGTGTTCCCACATTTTGGTAAACTGTGGCCTGGATTCAGCCAGCCCGGTGCACTAGTAGAAGCCAGAGCAAGGGCTCCCTCTTGCACAGCAGGGCTCTCCCCCCTCTCCTCTCTCTGTGAGTCCCCTGCGCCTCCCCCAAATCTGCTCTGGAGGGTGAGCAGAATCCCTGGAACACAGTGGGAAGAGAGTGGGGGGGTCATTCTGTCTGGCAAGCAGAAATGCTTGTGCTGACAGAATGATCAGAAGCGTGCAACATTGAATTCCTCTGCATGGTTAATGGACTGATCTCAGGTCAGGCCTTCGCAGCTTTCTAGATGGCTTCAGCACTTTACTAATGCAACATCTCTCACACTTGGGGCAGAGCTACAGCCAGAAGAGCACAGTGGGAGCTTTCCATGGTCCTGATAAAGTATGCCATGAACCTGGACATATCTTGGCTATGTCAAGCTACTTTCTTCTGAACCTGACTTTACTTTAGCAAAAGAGACTGTTGCCTGATGTGACCATACCTAAATAACTTTGCTATCACTTCCCCTGCCAACTCTAAGCCCCAGAAGAACAATATATTCAGTCAGAAGTTAGTTATTGTTAGTGGAATAACCAGAGATTCTTTGTCAGATGTTCGTAATTGGGTATAAAATCACTGGATGTGGAAAAGAGTGCAGTGGTATGTGTTTAATAATTATGGAAGAGTTTCCCAAACTAAAATGTGGATTGAAGACAGATCTATATTGATTCACAAAGGGAATTCTGCTAGCAAAGTAGTGTTCTTGGTACCCACCCACCGTGTCTTCAGCACAGAGTTTAGAGCATAAATTATGTCTCTGTGTAAAACAGAAGTTTGGAAAGGTCTGTTCTTGGTGTGAACAGAAGGTCCTTGTAATTTTTACTTTGGTGGACTACAACTCCCATCACATCCCATGTCTTGAACCCAAGGCTTGGGGAATAAATTTTGTGTGTGTGTGTTTCTGTTGAGCAGAGACTGGGAAGGTTAATCTCCTTTGTGCTAGTACCCCCTCTGACTTCTGCCATTGTCTTATGTGACAGATATTTGATCTTGTACGTTGATGTCAATGTTATGTATTCCTATGAACATCTTAAATGCCTTTTCTTTTTTCTGAACAAACAAGAATGTCTTGTGGCACCTTAAAATGTAACAAATTGTCTAATGGCATACGTGTTGGTGAGAGGGGTGGCCCTGTAGACAGTGAGGTCAGAAGGAAATTAAATGCGTACATTACTGACTGGCAATTATATCATTAACACCAGCCGTTAGCAAAAACACTTCACCACAAGCGCAGGTTGCAAGGTCCTTTGTTCTTCCTTTCTAGGTGCTGCACTGTGGTTAATGCTTAATGTTCTGTGCTTAATGATATCACCAGGACCAGCTCCTAGGCCTCAGGTTTGGGCCTTAAAATCTCAGGGCCTGGGAGGCGCCTGACTGGCAACCCTAGTCAGAAGGAATGGTCAGTGAAGACCAGGCATAGTCTAAGCACCATGTAATCTTTGTGTAAGTAAACCAGGATGAACGCTGAATAAAAATATCATCTGGAGGGGCCCAGAAATCCTCTAAACAAAGAAATTAACTTCTTGGGGACAGCTAAGTTCCTCTGCTCCCTATTTCCTGTGAAGCCTGTTATGCTCCTTCAGGAGTGCAAGGTGGTGATTTTTTTATTTTATTTTTTGAGACTGGTACATAATATGCCCACTCTTTTGTTATGGTACATAGGCTTAAGTTTCTCAGACAGCCCAATGAACCAAAAACTCAGTACTGATGAACATAGACTCTTATTTAATCATCAAAACTGCAATGTATAATAGTAATAATAATAATAATAGTAATAATAATAATAATAATAATAATAATAATAATAATAATAATATCATCACAGGGGGAAGGTGTATTTTAAGCTATCAATAATAAATTCTGTGTCAGGCCCCATTTGCACTACACAGTGGTACCTCGGGTTACATACGCTTCGGGTGACATATGCTTTGGGTTACAGACTCCGCTAACCCAGAAATAGTGCTTCAGGTTAAGAACTTTGCTTCAGAATGAGAACAGAAATCGTGCTCCGGTGGCGCAGCAGCAGCAGGCCCCATTAGCTAAAGTGGTGCTTCAGGTTAAGAACAGTTTCAGGTTAAGTACGGACCTCCGGAACGAATTAAGTACTTAACCCGAGGTACTACTGTACATTTAAAGCAGTATCTTACCACTTTAAACAGTCATGGCTTCCCCCAAAGAATCCTGGGGAATGTAGTTAGAAGTGCTGAGAGTTGTTAGGAGACCCCAATTCCCTTCAGAGTGCTTTGATTCTCAGATTTCCCTGGTCTGAATGTACTGTATTATATTCCTCCACACCCTTTCTCATGAATTAGCTTGTCCTATGTCCCTCTGGAGCGGTTTCCATACAACAGCTATGCAAACTTCCTGTATTGCTAGACTTGCTCTCCTTTTTTATCCCTTTTGTTTTGCTCCTTTTTCTTACCATTTTATGTCATAGAAGGTCCTCAGAATCTCCTGTCTCCGAGCAATTTTCTGTCAGAAGTTGGATTTGTAGCTTCATGGCAGGCCAGAACCAAGGGTGCCTACTAGCTCAGTCTCTGCTAGAAAGTTAGCTAGAAAGTCATTCGTGGAATTAGTGCCTTCCCCTCGGTTTCTGTGGAAATGTCAACACTTTCCCTGTCGAGCTCACACCAAGCTATGCAGTAATAAGTAAACAATTGTTTCAAATAGGTACTATCAATTTACATTTATGTAGCATCTTCCGCCTGAACAAGTTTCAACGGGACTGCCGTTTCAAACTTCAGCTCAGATTTTTGTGGTGGAATAATCTTTTGCAGAATACAACCTGCATCTGCTGAAGCGGTCAAAGTTGGCTCCAGCTTTGAGTGCCCAAGAGTGCTTTATTCCTGCTTCACCTGGTGCATCAGCTACAGCCATGCCTTGACAGGGATAGCTTGGCCACTGTGGTGCAGGCCTCAGTAACTTTAAACTGGACTATAGGGAACTATAGTGTGCATTGCAATAGTCCAGCCTAAAGTTACAGAGGGAACTAAGAGATGTGGGTGGCGCTGTGGTCTAAACCACAGAGCCTAGGGCTTGCTGATCAGAAGGTCGGCGGTTCGAATCCCCACAATGGGGTGAGCTCCCGTTGCTCGGTCCCAGCTCCTGCCTACCTAGCAGTTCGAAAGCATGTCAAGTGCAAGTAGATAAATAGGTACCACTCTGGCAGGAAGGTAAACGGCATTTCTGTGCGCTGCTCTGGTTCGCAAGAAGCGGCTTAGTCATGCTGGCCACATAACCCGGAAGTTGTCTGCAGACAAACTCCGGCTCCCTCGGCCTATAGAGCGAGATGAGCACCGCAACTTCAGAGTCGTCTGCGACTGGACCTAACGGTCAGGGGTACCTTTGCCTTTACCTATAGGGAACTACCCCTGAACTTGGCTCATCCCACTCCACTGCCTGAGGCAAAACAATAAGGTACTGCCCTGTGTGCACACTGGCCACCCCCAATGAAGCCTCACTTACCAGGGTCATGGGGCTACGGCTTCCAGGTTTTGGCAAGATCTCACAGGAGCCCCATGAGATCTCACGGAGGTGTCCAGAGGCTCCGCAAAATCTCGTGGTGGTCTCGCAACATTTTGCAGGGCTCTCATAAGGTCTCGCCAGAACCCGGAATCTGCCATAATAACTTCTCCTCACTTCTCTGGTGGTACTGGCGGGGGAGGGGGAGAAATGATGACCACAGAGGCACCCCTTGCATTCTGCTGTTAGTGGGAAGGCAGTTCTCACAACTGCCTCACTGGGGCAAGACCAGCTGGGAAGAGTTGCTGTGATCAGTAGGCCTGAGCCGTTTGGTTTCTTTGAACTATCTGTTAACTTCACTGACACTTGGTGAGTTATTGCTGACTTGCTCTCGACTCCTGCCTTGACGTGTCCGAAGAAAAGGATGCTATGATATGGGAATATGTGGCTGTGCATATATTTTGCTACCTATACACATACTGGGAGCAATGCCAATTGCAGGTGAAATTAAAAAAAATAAGGTCTTTTATATATAATAAATGTACCAACCAAGCACATACATGTGGACCACATGTCTGGAGTAGCACAGGAAGACCACCTTGAAACCATTTTGACTCCCAAACTGACCAAACTGTTTTCTCTGCAAGGAGGGAGGGGGTGAGGGAACCTTCCCATTGTCTCAGGAATTGGGAAATCACCATTTCAAAGGAATGGCCAGACTACCAGGAAAGGCAATCAGATAAGGCATTATCAGATAACCTGACAGACAGGAAAAACAACATTCAAATTTCTGTTGTAGATCGCCTTTTCTGTGATGTAGGTATGATGTTTGTGGGGGGTTGTCTTGGGTTATGTATGATGTATGAAGGGGTGGCACACCTTGGTCCTGGGTCTTCCTCCTTTCCTGCGTGTGAGGGGAGCACCCTGTTGCAATAGCTTTAATAAAGATCAGGCTTACTAGCTGCTTTGCTTCTCAATATTCTCTGGTTGGCCTCTGTTATTTTCTCCTACCAATGGAGAACCTACAAAGGACTCTATAAGGGCTCTTGTGTCCCCCAAAAGGGAATAAGTGTAGATTTTGTTTATTACACAGGAAATAGAAGAAACAGAAGAGGCGAAGTATCTGGCTAGACACTGCGAGAAGAGAATGCTAGACTAGAAGTACCATTAGCTTGATCAAGCGGGCTATTCTTATGTTTACATTCCCATGATGTTATGGGCAGAATGTTTTGTTACTCAGAAATACCAAATGTAGCGATAAAGTACTGAATAAACCAGTCATTCTCACCCTTTTGCCTACTAAATGCTTTGACTACAACTCTTATCACTCTAATCATGACCCTGTTGGCTGGGGCTGTAGTTTAAAACAGCTGCAGAGCAGCAGGCTGCGGAAGGCTGGAGTAAGTTATAAGAAATTCCTGCACAGATTAGTTTTCTTCTTCTCTTTCTCTTCATGCCATGTCTCCCCTTGACAATCACTTGAAAGTGCTATGGAAGAACGAGGGGAAGAATGTATTTATTGTCTGAAGTACCACTTTGCACACCAGGAGGATCAGACCTCTATTTCTAAAACTGAAGCTTATAAAAGTGAAAAACAAAACAAAAGCATTACAAAACGAGAACAAAAACGCCACAATGTTAGATTAGATTTTAGGTGCTACGTTTGGAATCAGCTCTTCAAATACTTGATATTAAACACACTGAGCAGCATCTTTGGTAAAGTTTGCAAACCAGGAATTTGCATCTAAATCCACTCCATATAAGTAAAAAATATAGGCTGGCACCCAACCTTTCCACTCTGTGAATGGAAGGAGCTTCCATTCGTGGAACATGAGGTGAGCTCGTAGAAGGGGTCCTCCTGTGAATACAACTCTTTTTCTGTGACTAAAATTTAACTTGGTTGCTGCCAATACAGTTTCTTTTAAAGTTAGTGCCTTTTCATGAAGGAGCCCTTATTCCAATTTTCTAGGGGAGAAGTCAAGTTCTTATTCTTGTCCCGATACACAGATTTTTAAGAATAATACTTCTAGAACACCATCTTCTTTGCATGAGAGGAAAGCACATGCTGTCCTCTTCTACTGAAATGGCTGTCTAAGTTTTGAGTTTTTGCTTTTATCGCACTATTTCAGCAACATTACATTCCTCTAGGGTTCTAGATCTTGGAAGAAAACAATGGGATGGTTTGGACATAATGCCAAACAATGGTTTGCCATGATGTCCAAACAAATGCCATTGGGCAAACCATTGTTTGTGAGTGGCCGGCAAACTAGGATCTGATAACAGGGTCTGCAAGCCATGGTTTAGAGACAGCTTGCACATCTCAGTTTGTGCAAACCAGCTTGGCATTGCATCCGAACCAACAAATCATGGTTTGAGATGATGCTCAACCTTTGAGGTTGTTTGGGAAAGCACCCAGGGATTATCAGGAAAGGTGAGAGAAAAGGAATCCCACACGAGTTATCTCTGTATCTGGAACACACAACTTCATTAGGAATCTAAACTACAGTTATCACAAACCCTTGTTTGACATTACATCTAAACCAACTCAATACCTTCTTAGTGACAAGTTATCACCTACTGCAAGCCACATAACTTATTGATATTATTTAATTCCTTTTTTGTGCTGGTATATCTCTGTAAATGTCTCTGGCTCACAATATACAAATACATGTTTGTTTGTTTGTTTGTTTGTTTGTTTGTTTGTTTTTTAAAAAACAGCCTTTAAACCCATTTACATTTGGTGTCTTGGGGGAAAAGGTCATGATGAACCATTTTCATTAAACATGGTTCAAAACCTGTCTAGTACATTAGATCGACTGCTCCATTTGCTGTCTCTGAATCTTTCGACTTTGAAAAAGGAAACTCAAATCCAGCAAGGCGTATTAGCAAAATGTTCAGAATGTGTACCAATGAGCACACCAGAATGATCCAGAATGAATTTGCAAATTGCTCACTGTGAGTTTTAAAAATAAAGCTCCCTTCTTTATAATTAGCTATTTTCTCTGAGAGGTGGTGGATTTTCACTTCTGATGAAAAGAGTATCATGATGAGGCAGCCACAAGAAACTGAAAAAGAAGAAAATCCAAAATTAGCATTTTGACAGTTTTCTAACGGACCTTTGCACAACGGGGCAGTATTTCTGTTTTCTTTGCATTTCAGTAGTTACAAAGCAGCACCCCACTTTGTATATCTCTTCTGTGGGGTGCACCGTGGTTTACTCCAATAACTAACGTGGTAAAAAAGGGAAAGGTACCCCTGACCGTTAGGTCCAGACACAGACGACTCTGGGGTTGTGCGCTTATCTTGCTCTATAGGCCGAGGGAGTCGGCGTTTGTCCACAGACAGCTTCCGGGTCATGTGGCTAGCACGACTAAGCCACTTCTGGTGAACCAGAGCAGCACACGGAAATGCCGTTTACCTTTCCGCTGGAACGGTACCTATTTATTTACTTGCACTTGACTTGCTTTCGAACCGCTAGGTGGGCAGGAGCTGGGACTGAACAATGGGAGCTCACCCTGTCGCAGGGATTCGAACCACCGACCTTCTGATCGGCAAGGCCAAGGCTCTGTGGTTTAGACCACAGTGCTACCCACTAATACCTAATGTGGTAGGTAACCAGATTGCCTCAAATGGGAGTGCAATGAGAAGAAATCACATCAAAATGATGGGAGGAAATTTCCCTAGTTGGGTTTATATTTCAGTGTTAAGAGGTGAAAACAGGCAAAATGCAAGGCAGGGGCAGGGAACCTCCAGACTATGGGCCAATTTAAACCCAGCACGTGTCCCAATTTGACCCATGAGGACGTTCTACCAAACCACACCCACCTGCCCCACACCTGACATCACAGGTGATATCAAATGTGAGGCACATAGAGACATGGCTGAATCAGCTGCACAACTGGGTTTTTCATGGGCAATGCAACTGAGCAGAAGACCCCTGCAGAGAGTAGCTTTGCCAACCCTCTGCTGAACATATGCTGGCAAATCTCCTTGCACTATTGTTCCCAATCACCCAGCAGCCAGCTGGCGGTTAGGCACTTGGGAAGCACTGTGCAAGGGACTTTGACAGGTGCCAGTCATCTGGGGTTGTGATGCCAGATGATTGACAGATGGGTTGTCCCGCCCTTCAGTCAAAGCTGGCCCACAAGAGCCCACAAAATGTAAGGGATACTTTGCTTAACCACTCTTTCATCCCAGGCTCTGACAAACATAACCACGGCATTACATTTGGAACACTTACATGAGATGAAGCTCCACAGGTATAGCCCTAGCGGACCATGCAGTGTTTCGGGTTTGCCGAATGCGTTGTACATGAAGAACCCAGTCTCAATCAGAGCAAACACTAACAACGCCAAAGAGAAGAGGATAACACTCACATGGATACTCGCAGGGATAACTTTGAACAAATCTGGAAAAACTAAAAAAACAAACACACACACAAAAGAACAAAAGACAGAGAATGGAATTACTGCGGAAATCAGGCAAAGTTGTCATCTCTGAAAAACAGGACCCCGATGCCATGAAACATACTTATCATTGGGAGATGGAAGAAACTGATAAGGTGAGAAGAACTGTTCAAAAACACTTAACAAAGAAATAATAGCAAGACCCAATGTCTACATTTATGGCCCAATACATAAGAATTTTCTGAGAAGCAAAAGTATCAGAATGATCCTTGCAAGTTAGGTTTACGGTGATATTCTGGAAGGCAGGGTAGTTAAATAAGGGCTCATAAAACATCCAGTTTCAATATTGGGTCAAGACCAAGAAATTCTTGCCTGGGTTTAGGAATAGACTTGAGTCGGTGTGGTAACAGGCCGAGTGCAACAAGCAAGTTTGACTAAGGCTTGGATGGCCAAGGATTGGCCTTCCAGGGTCAGCTGACACACACCTGATCAAAATGAAGGAAATGTGCCCTTTCTAGGAAGCGAAAGGTGGTGAATGTTTCATAGGAATCATTGGTGTGGTGGTGGTTTATACTTCCCAGCTCCCAAAGCGTGTCTCTGTTTTGGCCCAGCCCCATTAAATATGGTAACCTATTCTATACATAAATGTTTAAAGTATTCAGAGTAGATTGCGAACTAGGCTTGCTACCACAGGGCGATTTTCAAATATTTCTACACAGTTTAGTGACAGCAGATACCGTATATCAGAATGAATCATTGAATGCAGAGTAAATGCTCCCACTCCATGGGGGTATGATTAAGCCAGTGCTAATACTCCTTTGAACTGCCTTGCTGTGGTTAGAACATGCTGAGAAAAAGCTCTGTAGGCACTTCAAATAAATTTTATCTACCATGTAAAATGTAAATTGCTAGCAAGTGGGTTTGTGGCAGGCAATGCAGTCGGCATATCAGAGCCATCCAACATTGCTTGATTCAATCCAATTCAATTCGTTGATTATTTGTAATATGACCATTGCTTCCTTCTTGCTCAGTGGTTGCAATTAGTCAATGGGAAATTGAAAGACTATGTACTGTACATTAATTACAAACATAAAAAAAAAATATTTCAAAAAGAGACTCTCAGGTTGTGTTGTTTTTTAATTCTTTGAGACAGGAGTTGGTTCTAGCAGACAGTAGAAAAGCACAGATAATTTCAACTTTTGGTTTTTGTTTTGTAGGTTTTCATATTTGTAAAATAAGAAATGTTGATGACGATGACAGCAAAGTTCATTAAAATACGGTAAGCTTGTAAAAAAACATGTCACTGGGCCAAGTTCAAAGTGTTAGTATAAAGGCTCAAATGGCTTAGACCCAGGTATTTGAAGGGGCATCTCAGGTATAATCCTATATAAGGTCAGCTGCAGTAGATTATGAGATCTGTTGTTTGTCAGTGGGACTTCTAAGCAATAACACCTCAGTGGTCATGGCACACTCTACCCTCTGAGGTTTGGCTGGGAACAACTTTGATTACTTTTTGGCCCCAGCTAAAAGCTTTCCTTTTCCACCAGGCCTAGACAAATTAAATTAAAACAAACAAATAAATAAAATTCTGAAAGAGCCATTATGTACCTGATAAATACTTGGCTATGTACTTTAGAGTTGGAGATAGTTGTAATTTAAAATATAGGATTATATCCAACCCTGCTGTTCCACTAGTGCAACAGACGTGAGTGATGGAACTTCGCCCTCCTCGCGCTCCCTGCTGCAGCCCCACATACACCTTCAAAAGTGAAGGACCCTCCGAAGCAGATTTTGGGGTTGCACAGGGAGAGGAGAGGATGGGGAAATGTTGCATGGGCACGACTCCCTTCATCCAGTACTGGATATGACCCTTAATGTATTGTTGTTTTTACTGTGCATTGTATTTTGCATTGTTGTGTCCTGCTGCAAGTTCATAGGCTCCCAGTACCTTTCCAGGCACAATTCAAAGTGTTGGTGCTGACCTTTAAAGCCCTGAATGGCCTTGGCCCAGTATACATGAAGGAGTGTCTCCACCCCTATCATTCTGCCTGGACACTGAGGTTCAATGCCGAGGGCCTTCTGGCGGTTCCCTCACTGCAAGAAGCGAAGTTATAGGGCCTATATGCAGAGGGCCTTCTCGGTAGTGGTGCCCGCCCTATGGAATGCCCTCCCACCAGATGTCAAATAAATAAACAACTATCTGACTTTTAGAATACAGCTGAAAGTAGCCCTTTTTAGGGAAGCTTTTAATATTTGATGAATTATTGTATTTTAATATTTTGCTGGAAGCTGCAGAGAGTGGCTGGGGAAACCCAGACAGATGGGTGGGATATAAATAATTTATTATTATTATTATTATTATTATTATTATTATTATTATTATTACTCATGTATGATGAGAGGTGGGATGTAAATCCTGCCGACAAACAACTTGAGAAAGGACACTATTCTCTTACATAGCTTGTTTCCTCTGTTCGTCACTAGTACGTGGTCGCAACGTGGCTTATTTCTGAGTAGACGTGCATAGGATTGCATGGTAAGGTTGCAGTCCTAAACACACCTACTAGGAAGTAAGCATCATAAAACACAATGGTGCTCACTTGTGAGTAGGCACATGCAAGGGCACATTGTGCAAAAACGTGAACTGTTTACACAGCTTGCAAATTTCATTTTTCCTTGATGCAAGATTGAGTTTGTTTCTTTCCAGCACAGATTTGGTTTTATATACAGTGGTACCTCGAGTTACAGACACTTCAGGTTACAGATGCTTCAGGTTACAGAGTCCACTAACCCAGAAATAGTACCTTGGGTTAAGAACTTTGCTTCAGGATGAGAACAGAAATCATGCGGTGCTGGCACGGCGGCAGTGGGAGGTCCCATTAGCTAAAGTGGTACCTCAGGTTAAGAACAGTTTCAGGTTAAGAACGAACCTCCAGAAAAAATTAAGTTCTTAACCCGAGGTACCACTGTGTATCAGAAGCAGCTTTTGTCATGCTTATTGCCATGCCACACACAACACTGGGTCGTGCAGGCTGTTTCCCTCAATAGCGACATTCAGAACTTTTTACATATCATTAAACTTTTATAGGTGACTACCAGATAAAATTAATGCAGCAGCAATGTTGCCCTGGAAGAGAAGACAGACCTTCATTATAAGCATTGAATCTGCATGCCAGTGGCCTTTAGAAAATGAACCGCTGACCCAGAAACAGACAAGAGCCAGAGTAAATGAAGCAGAAGGCTTTCCTGAGCCTGAATGGGTTTTACAGGCAGAGCAAATTCATTTTACAATTAAAAGAGATATAGCGGCCAACAGGGAGAGCATTTAATGGGCGCAAACGCAGGACTAAAACAAGGCAGATGATTTAATCCTTTCTTCTTAGCCTTGCCATGCTGTGCATCAATGCATTAAAATGCAAACACATCTACTGTAAATGGTAACATTTCCTAAGACATTTATAGCCATTTAGGGAGAGAGTTTCCTTGTGGATTGCAGCAAAGGCAGTGAACAACAGCCAATGTTCCCTAGTAATTACACAGCAGACTGAATCTTGTATTGGAAGCAGCTGCCTTTAAGCTACTGGACATTATATAACATTAATAAATTCCATCTAGGTGTATGTTCATCCAGTAAAAAAATAATAAAAAAGTTCATTCAAAGTAAATATGATTATTATTTCAGACTGACATTACTTTTCTCTGTCCCCGGATTAATCACAGAGCTCTGCTCTGGTGCCAAATAGATAATTGCAAACTCCTTTTTCCATCATAAAAGGCAGATGACACAAGTACTGTACAATCGATATGGGGCGAGTGGGCAGAATTGAGTCGTGCTTCTGACTCGCCACTGATTTCTGTGTGTTGATCAAGTCATCTTTATGTGTGGAACTTGAATGTATCTGCTCTCTGTGCAGGTAAACTGATCAATGTGTAGAGTGTTTGAGTGGACCAGTGGGAATGACCCCATACCCGCCCTCCTTTTTGCTTTGATTGTGGGTGGATATGTTATCTAAACAAGGCTGCAAACAATTGCCCGGGGAGGTCTATTCGCATTACTCTCGTGGTGTGCCAGGAAGTAGACTGATGCAACCCAGCTTCCTCATGGTTTTTCACCTGGCATTCATCACACATGTTCCCAGGTGAGAACATGCATGAAGTGGGGACATGCGGGACAGGGCAGGACAGTTACGGCATGCCAACTGCACCAGATCAACTTACCTCCCTTTGCAAAACCCTCACATGGAATGGATATTTCATAGCATTTGGGGGTGGGGGTGGGAATAAGAATATGTTCCAACAATATATTTTCAATGAAGAATAGCTTCCACAGTGTTCAAATGTTCAAGCTCTCGACTGCCATCTGTTTAGATCAGGGGTCAGCAAACCTACTGCGTCTCGGACCGGTGTCTCCAGTGCCAATCACGAGGTGGGCTGGAGGGCAGGGGAGCACGTGCCCATACGTGTGCGCACACGCTATTTCCGGCACACTTCTGGGTCGGAGGAGCACCGGAAATAGCTCGTGCGCATGTGCACGGGCCTCCTCCGACCAGGATGTGCACCGCAAATAATGCTTGTGCATGTGCAAATAATGCTTGCGCATGTGCAAATAATGCTTGCGCATGCGCACAAGCTATTTCCGGTGCTCCTCCGACCCGGAAGTGGGCAGCCACGCAGCGCTTGTAAGAGCGGGCAGTGAGAGCTGGTGGCGAGGATTGCTGCGGGCCGGATAAACGAGTCCCTTGGGCCTTATCTGGCCCGAAGGGCTTTAGTTTGGGGACCCCTGGTTTAGATTGTGGGTTGAGTTCCCCCCTCTGATTTAGGTGTTAGGGGAAATTCAGAAGCTTTTCTTTCGAAACTGCATTACCTGCACCTGGTAAACTGTCTTCTAACTTAACTGCGGTTAGTGGAATCGAGCCAATTTCAAGCTATGTTTTATGATGCCAACTTCTTACCATTAACTATTAAGATTAGGCACAATATAGGGTTCAGACGATGTGCCAACATATGATTAATTTGGAATGGAAGCGAAAGCTTCTGAGCAACTTGCAATCATGCCAGAGGAAGGAAGAGGGTACATGAGGAGTCCAAGCCTCCATACAGACTGTTCTCATAATACTATGTGCACTAACTCATGGGAATGGACTATGTCTTAAGCATTCTTCCAGCTCCACCATCTTAATAAACAAAGTTTGGTTAGTGCTTCCTAGATTCTTTAGCAAGTCATTCTGAGAATTCCTACAGGGTGACAGGAGCGGGAAGCAGTGATAAGCAGGATTTTCAGAGAGGTCTCAAGAACTGCTAAAGCCTACTATAGAATGCAATTAGATGAAGCAATTCTCAATAATATCCAAAATGAATTTGGTCTACTTCCTCTGCACAGTCAATCATTTTCATGTCTGCAGTTCAGGACGTACACCAGAAATGACTCACACAAGCCACAATGTTTCTCTGCAGATTACTTGCAAATTGTTTCTGGTAAGAAAATAAATGTTAGGTGGCATATTATGAACTCTTCTCCAGATAACCATTATTTCTTTTTAATGTGGTGCTATGCATAAATCAAGTGCATGACTGACCATTTTAACATTATTTACTCCTGGAAGGTAAACAGATGAACTGCAAAACTCTCATCCTATGCAACTCTGCAGTTGCCAATCCTGGATAATAATGATTTGTCGAGCAAGTGAGGCTGTATTCCTATGCACGCTTACTTAGAAGTAAGCTCATTGGATTTCGACTGGACTTGCTTCTGAGTACACCTGTATAAGATTGGACTCTGGCATTTAGATTTTTAGCTGCTGAATAAGTCCCAGTAGACTCAATTGACTTACTTTTGAGTAAACATGCAGAGGATTGGACTGTTGATTTCTCACAGTCTGCATATCCAGAACATAAACAAGTATTTACAATAGTTCTCGTTCCTTCCCGCTCATTTCATTAATATTAAAATGACAATATTAAAATGACAATAATTCAATAAGAATTAATAACGTAACAACAATAATTAAAAGAGACACCAAAGCACAGTATTGGAAAAGAGTTTGAAAAATTAAGGCTGTGATGCCATGCAAGCTTTCTTGAAAGGAAATCCTACAGAACTCTGTGGGCCTTACTCCCAAGAAGACATGCACAGGATCTGACTGCTCCTTCAACTAGCAAGCTATTATAACAGTAAATACATGTTGATAGAAGAAGCACATGATGTATATTACGATGACATAATTTCACATCTCCCACTAGCGCATCTTTTGCAAGAAACAGGAGAATGCTCATGTACGTATCTGTCGGACCACGATAGCATGGACTAAAGCATTAAATAATTCAGATGTCATTGTTACTTACATGAAAACCGAAAAGGTCTCCCTCCGAGCCCGCATTGTCTAACCCTCTCCCCATAGAAAAGTCCATACTGAATTTCACCAATAAACTTCTCTAATTCTTGGCCGGTAGCATTGACAAGCAGCGCTCCAGTTTTGCAGAGTATTCTTCCTCTGAGCCACAGCTGAGTTCCGATGGCTGCTGCAATACTGAGAGCACAAGCAAAACTTAGCACGCCAGCAACACAGAATAACACTTTCTTCTGTTGGGCTGGCATATATAATCCTGGATGGCATACAAACAACCTGGAAAATGCAGCCTCAAATAAAACCTTTAGCAAAGTGTGTTTTGCACCATCTCCTCTCTGTGTCACTTGAGAACAAAGGTTTAAGATAACAGATGGAACCCTCAGTGTAATTTGATGAATGCCTCCCCCCCCTTTTTTTCTAAACAGCCCTTTGTCTGATTGGGTGAGCTGAAAATTCCAGAAACAGACATGGCTCTCCAATTAAGTTACCAACTTTGCAAAGAAGTTGTGCAAGGTTTCATTTGGGAGATATCAGTACAGATATAGATTATCTATCTATCATCTATCTATCATCTATCTATCTATCATCTATCTATCATCTATCTACCTACCTACCTATCTATCTATTATCATCTATCAATATCTATCTATCATCTATCTATCTATCTATCTATCTATCTATCTATCTATCTATCTAATCTATCTATCATCTACAGTGGTACCTCAGGTTAAGTACTTAATTTGTTCCGGAGGTCTGTACTTAACCTGAAACTGTTCTTAACCTGAAGCACCACTTTAGCTAATGGGGCCTCCTGCTGCTGCCGCGCCGCCGGAGCACGATTTCTGTTCTCATCCTGAAGCACAGTGCTTAACCTGATGCACTATTTCTGGGTTAGCAGAGTCTGTAACCTGAAGCGTATGTAACCTGAAGTGTATGTAACCTGAAGCGTATGTAACCTGAAGCGTATGTAACCCGAGGTACCACTGTATTGTATGTTATTGTATATAACTCAGGAAATCTATAACTGAAAAAGCCCCCCCCCCAAAAAAACCCCTCAATCAGTGTGCACACTTCATCGTGGCTGAAATGTAGCTGGTGTATTTAGACAGGGCAGATGAGACAATCACTATACTGCTAAACAGCGTTTCCATGCGCTGCTCTGGTTTCGCCAGAAGCGGCTTAGTCATGCTGTCCACATGACCCGGAGAAACTGCCTGCGGACCAACGCCAGCTCCCTTGACCTCTAAAGCGAGATGAGTGCCGCAACCCCAGAGTCGTTCGCAACTGGACTTAACTGTCAGGGGTCCTTTACCTTTACTTGCCACAAAGCACTTACTGGTAAATCATTCTCATCGGTGTTTTGCTTCCAAATACTGTACTTTGGTTCTGTTGAAGTCCATGTAAATTCAGGTATTTGTGAATTTGACTGTTGTCGGGTTTTGGTTTGTTTTGGGTTTTTTAAAAGCACATGGCTTCATTAAATATGTTCAGATGTTGGCTGTGGTTAGAAAGTGGCTTTAAGCGGGCTGAAAATGGTGTCGTTCACAGTTTGTGTGTTTTCTAGATCCGGTCCATAGTTCTATCATTGTAAGTATCTTGTTACAACTGAGAATGGGGTATGCTGATTAGACTATTAGACTAAGACTGGGGAGAGCCAGGTTCAAATTTCCACCATAAGGAAGCCTCTCTCTTTGTCTCAGTCTAACCTGCCTTGCAGGGCTATTGTGAAGAACAAATGGGTTGGGGGCAGGAGAGAATTTTGTGTGCTGTCATGTGCTCCATGGAGGAAAGATGGGGTATAGGTCTGATTTTTTTTTAAGTGCTACAGGATCTTTGCAACAGGGGCACCCACCTGTTTAATGCATGCATGTTCCAAATCAAATTAATTTCCGAACAGCATATTTCTTAGTTACACGTTGCTACACGAAGGACATGAATGCTTAAGTGCACAATCAACTATGCTAGCACAATGTGACAAAGCATTATATTATTCCAGCATCTTAGCAAGCTTGTATCAGCCTCCCTGAAAGGCTACTGTTTCATATTGTAAGGATGAGAGGTGGTTGATGATGGCAGGGCCAAGGAATCTCAGCCTGCTACATATAAACCTGGCATCAATAAATTATAAATCATTATTTTAAATTTAATTGAAATTAAATTAGCCTTTTAATTAAATAGTGCAGATGCACCACTAACTCATTCTTGTAGCAGAACTATTTCTGCCAGTGGGCAAAGAATTATTCCTATTGTGTATTCTTCTCTTATGTTTTATGCTGAAAATAAAACCTTGCACCGTGGCTTGCACTTACAGGGTATAACCAAAAGGTGGCACACCACTGTGCCTTAAGAAGACATTGAAATGGATTTATGCCAAGCAAGGTATCACTACAGAACAATTTTCAGAATTCCAAGAGGACAAAACAGTTCTGAAGCTTAAAGTATACTACTTCCATACAAAAGGTGCAGATAAAGTCATAGGTGATGGTTGTGATTGGTGGTGTGGCTTCCCCCCAATAAATCCATAATCAACAATGACACTATTAATTTATGCATATGGAGATATGTGATAATACACATTGGTGTCCATGTGTAAAGGGACCCCTGACCATTAGGACCAGTCGTGACCGACTCTGGGGTTGCGGCGCTCATCTCGCTTTATTGGCCGAGGGAGCCAGCGTACTGCTTCCCGGTCATGTGGCCAGCATGACTAAGCTGCTTCTGGCAAACCAGAGCAGCGCACGGAAACACCGTTTACCTATCCGCTGGAGCGGTACCTACTTATCTACTTGCACTCTGATGTGCTTTCGAACTGCTAGGTTGGCAGGAGCAGGGACCAAGCAACGGGAACTCACCCCGTCGAAGGGATTCGAACCGCCGACCTTCTGATTGGCAAGCCCAAGAAGCTCTGTGGTTTAACCCACAGCGCCACCCGTGTCCCTAGGTGTCCATGTGTAGCGTATTTAATATCTGAGCACGGTATAACAGTGAACCAGAAAAGGACCAAATTTACACTATATGTGGACAAATATATCAGATTCATCTTCAGATATGGAGGCATGTGGCATTGCATACAGGTGCAGGTGTGAATGTCCTTGACAGGTGTGAAATGCATCATACCAAGGTATGGTGTGGGATCTCTATATAGCAGACTCTCAGAAGAGGTATAACCAGGGCAAAACAGGGAAAATGGGAATACCGCAGCATCTGAACTAGGAAAATGAAAGGATTTCCTTCATCAGACAGTGAAGAAGGACATGTTTGAAGAAATCAAGATTCCCATTGTTTCCTGCAGCCACGGGGTGGTTACCTGTCTGCTCATTATGCTTTTAATTACCATTGGAAGCATTCAACAGTCAGTGCCCAATGAGGCTTACATGATGCCTACATTAAGATACTTTTGGCACCAGTTAATACTTTTTAAAAAAATCTCCCAGACCTTGGTACAATTTGTTTCTGCTGTGTTTTAAATACTGTTATGCTGCTTGTCTCAATTTGTAGACAACAAACTGAACTGATTCATTTGTAATGTTTGAAATGCTACCGTTATCATCATCATCATTTTCTCTAATATTTCATTATTTTAATTGTTTGAATTCTGTATTAGCTGCCCAGAGGACTTTGACATGAAGAGCTATGAACTATGGCGCCACACTAAGAAGCAAGGGATGTTGTTGGTCGTCTAACATTCAGCTACATAGGATGGTCCAGAGTTCTAGTGTCATGAGAAAGAAGTTTTTCTTCCTATTCATTTTATTCACACCATGTAAACTGTTACTCGCTTCTATCATGTCTCGCTTGGTTTTTACCATGGAGGATAAATGGAACTAACAAAATAAGAGTTAGCTAAAGATAATGGGATTATTTAATTGCCTTAAACTGGGTTCTATTGAAACATCAACTGTCTGCAGCCCCTATTACAGAATTATTCCACCCAGCATCCATGTGACTGAAACTTTGTACAGGCACAGTAGGCAGCCCATTCAGGCCTTTAATGTGCTAATTAAAAAGCTAAATTAATATTTATGTAATCTGTCAGGTGCTGAGATTTCACGGCGCTCTAAATCCAAAAGCTACAATTTTATGAACAATAGTGGCTCTCCTAAATTAGGTTTCTGCATTGCAGCGTTGCTCAAGGTTTGACAGGAAACTCAAACACGTGACGTTACTTTTCTGTGTTATTCAGAAATAAAATCCATGGTCAAGGGCAGCCTTTAAGCTTATATAACAATTTTTACTCTGATGTATTGCCCTTCATTATGAAGGTTTTGGAAATCATTTTAAAAAGGAAATCACATAACCTGCAATCCATGTAGTGTATGGTCGAAAGGGGAACACAGCCTGAGTCTTCAAGGTTTATATATATAAAATAATATTGAGAACATAGGAAATCTCTGCTGGATCAGACCAAAGGGACACCTAGTCCAGTTCTCTTGATGGCCAAGCAGATGCCTATATCCACTGGTACCCAAATGCTGTGATTATTGTTCTGTGACCATCTGTATTTAAGGTTTTAGATCATGCACAACATTCGTTTTGCCACATTATCAGGCCTCATTGAAAGCAGATTAGATGCTTTCCACTGAACTATTTATGGTAGAGTTTATGAAATAAGTATGGCCAGAGAAAATTTCTAACAAGTGCCTGAGTCAAAAGTTGCCCTTTGCCCTAGCATTCCTCTATATCAGGCATGTCCAGCTTCCAAGAGACTGCTATCTACTCCTACTATAAAAAAAATCTGGCAGTGATCTACCAAAGTTGTGGAGCTTTTTTAAGGAGCCTTCTGGGAGTCAGGAGGCTGCTGGACATCCCTGTTCTATTTTAATGGGATGGCATTTAAAAATCACTTAGGGAAGCATGCAGTTTTCTGGTTCACCACATGGAAAACAAAACCTCACACGTCTCTTAGCTCGAGTCCTGGAAACTGGCATTCATGTAGGCCTTTCTGCTGCTTGATCAGAGCAAACTGATCACCAGTATATTAATAGATTACAAACAGTCTTTCTGCTATGCTTCTCCAGTCTAGCCTAATTTTTATTATTATTAAGTAACAGTTCTCTATTCATCTCAGTCTAACCCTATGATGAAAAGGGGATAGAGACTCGCTCTAGTGGCACATCAGCACAGATTTCTGAATGGAATAAAATGTTAGCCCCTTTTGTATGTTAGTACCTTGGCTGAGGGATGCAGGTGGCGCTATGGGTTAAACCACAGAGCCTAGGATTTGCCGATCAGAAGGTCGGCAGTTCGAATCCCTGTGTGGGGTGAGCTCCCGTTGCTCGGTCCCTGCTCCTGCCAACCTACCAGTTCGAAAGCACGTCAAAGTGCAAGTACAGTGGTACCTCGGGTTAAGTACTTAATTCGTTCCAGAGGTCCGTTCTTAACCTGAAAATGTTCTTAACCTGAAGCACCACTTTAGCTAATGGGGCCTCCTGCTGCTGCCGCACTACGGAGTAAGTAACCTGAAGCATCTGTAACCTGAAGCATATGTAACCCGAGGTATCACTGTAGATAAATAGGTACCGCTCTGGCGGGAAGGTAAACGGCATTTCCATGCGCTGCTCTGGTTCACCAGAAGTGGCTTAGTCATGCTGGCCACATGACCCGGAAGCTGTACGCTGGCTCCCTCGGCCAATAAAGCGAGATGAGCACCGCAACCCCAGAGTCGGCCATGACTGGACCTAATGGTCAGGGGTCCCTTTACCTTTACCTTGGCTGAAAGGCAGTGTGGAAATACAATAAGTAAATAAGTAAGTAAGTCAGTAAGTAAAGAGTGTGTGTGAAATCACCAAGATGTGTTTTGGGGTTGCTGAACTTCTGATGATATTAGTGATATCCAGAAACTTACAAATCACGTTGTATTGTTTCTGTTTGGTTTGCTGCATTATCACTGTGAGTTCCCATAGTAAAAGTGAGCAATATTTCCAGGGTCTAGCCCCTAGTAACTGGCAAGGGTAAATTTGGGGGCAAATTATATTACTTGCAGTGCTTCTTGACATATATTCTAGCATGGAATTGTCTCAGGCACTCGAGATGTGTGGGAATGTTGGGCACTTACTGACCCAGAACTGTAAACTCATTCCCCTGTGATATAGCTTTCCATTTTTTGGCTCAGTGTTTGATTTGCATGAAGACTAAATGGGTTATTGCTCAGCCGTACAGGATACAAATCTCTGTGCACTGATTGGCTGAAGGATGTTATTAGATGAGCATAGGGATTTATAGCAAAGAAGCCAGGCAAGGATTGAGGGGTGTGCTTCAGCATAATAAGTAATGCGACTTTTCTGATTCTGGTAGGAGTGGAAATGTTTCCCAATGCTAACAAAAGCATTTGTAAATGTCAGGGTCCCATTAATATGTTCTCCTGCGTATGTTCTAGATACATTTTTACCCTGATCCAACAAGAGTGATACATGCATGGATCTGGTTTTTCAGGCATGGATCTGGTTTCTGAATCAGCCCCTATATGCTTAAAAGGGTACTCTCTCTCTCTCTCTCTCTCTGTGTGTGTGTGTGTGTGTGTGTGTGAGAGAGAGAGAGAGAGAGAGAGAGAGAGAGAGAGAAGACTGAATTTATTAAGCAGGGATGTGTGCAGATTATTCCCTCCTTTTACACACACACACACACACACACGAATTGGCCCTTTAATGTGGTAGCAACGACCCTTTGGTATTCCCTGTTAGAAAGTCACAGTCTCTGTTGTATTATAGGTACCTAAGGAAGACCTTTCTCTTTTCAACAAGTCTTTCAAGTGGAGATCTTTATCCTCACCTGCATCTGTATTGGAACTACTTTTTAACTCTTTTTATATGCGGAATTGTTTTTTTAAAAAAACGGTTATTCTGTTTTCAATATGTGAAATTGTTTTTGATTGTTTTTATTTAAAAAAATACACTTGTTTTATAGCTGCAACTACAGTGGTACCTCGAGTTAAGTACTTAATTCGTTCCGGAGGTCCGTTCTTAACCTGAAACTGTTCTTTACCTGAAGCACCACTTTAGCTAATGGGGCCTCCTGCTGCTGCCGTGCCGCCAGAGCACAATTTCTGTTCTCATCCCGAAGCAAAGTTCTTAATCCGAGGTACTATTTCTGGGTTAGCAGAGTCTGTAACCTGAAGCGTATGTAACCTGAAGCTTATGTAACCCGAGGTACCACTGTAGTTGTAACCCACCCTGTGACCTTGTGGTTAGTGGCGTGCAAGGAAATGAAAAGAAAAAAAAAAAAGATGGGGCAGAGTGGGACGGGGGGAATGGCATGTGTGAATGCACACAAAAATCCCGTAATCGTATCTTCTTGTGCTGCCTCATTTCATTTCCTCAAATATACCTCACCAGATTCTTCGTTACCAGTTCCACATGCATTCAGAACTCCCACGACTTCAGCAGGTCTAGGAATATCAGACACCAGGTGCTGGTTGAGTTAATTAATGCTTTGCCTTTGGAACCATGGAGACAACATTGCTATCAACATCCACCACAGGTGTTGGGAGAAGCTGTGTAGCTACTGCATTCTATAAAACAAGGGAGGGGACATCCAGCTGTTAATGAACTGGTTTTTGCAGTGGTGTCCACAAGGGCTCCTGCCTTTTGTACATGCATGTAGGCTCTATCGCAGGGGTCAGCAAACTTTTTCAGCAGGGGGCCGGTCCACTGTCCCTCAGACCTTGTGGGGGGCTGGACTATATTTTGAAAATAAATAAATAAAATGAACGAATTCCTATGCCCCACAAATAACCCAGAGATGCATTTTAAATAAAAGGGCATATTCTACTCATGTAAAAACGCGCTGATTCCCGGACCGTCCACAGACCGGATTTAGAAGGCAATTGGGCCGGATCTGGCCCCCGGGCCTTAGTTTGCCTACCCATGCTCTATCGGGACACATTGCCTTGCATCTGCAGACTCAGTAACTCTGAGCATCATTTTGTTGCAGGACCACATACTCTACAGAAGTTGCACTGAGGGTCTACAGATATATTTGCTGAGAGCCAGAGGTGTATGTAGCTCTGATGTGTACATGGAGTGCCACAATAATTTATGTGGCATTTGAAGCCTGCACATGTACAATGAAACTACAGTAGTACCTCGGGTTACATACGCTTCAGGTTACATACACTTCAGGTTACAGACTCCGCTAACCCAGAAATAGTACCTCAGGTTAAGAACTTTGCTTCAGGATGAGAACAGAAATCGTGCTCTGGCGGCGTGGCAACAGTGGGACGCCCCATTAGCTAAAGTGGTGCTTTAGGTTAAGAACAGTTTCAGGTTGAGTACAGACCTCCAGAACGAATTAAGTACTTAATCTGAGGTACCACTGTACTGGAATGAAGTTTCTAGATGTCCTTAAAAACAACATATTGCATATAACAACTATGTATCTATAGTAGTTATATAACAACTATATAGCCATGAATACCAATTCTACACATACGTGGTATTCTGCAAAGATTATAATACATTTAAAATAGTCTCTATAAAGGCATATAAGTTATTATGTTTCTGTATTGGCTGCTTCCCAAGTCGTGTGGTTTGAGGCTGTCTTAGTGTAGTTCCACTTTTTAGATACACTTCATTTATTAAACAAACACTATTCTTGCACTGCTAGGACCTTGTGGTGATGCCATACAATAGGGATGAGAACAAGAAGTACAAGGTCACTGAATACTTAACATTTAGCTCAGGGACAACTTCCTCAACAGAATAAATCAGATCGTATGTTTTAATCAAGTGCACATGCTTGTTATATTTTATTATCTCCACTCCTCACCCCCCAACAGTCTCTGGTTAGAACAAACTTTATTTGCCTGCAGAATAATTAATGTTGACACACATCTTTGTTGAGGCTGCGATCATTCATATCAGCAAATGTCAGAATGGAAATAATTAAATATTACATTTTGGGTAGACATTTTTAGTGGAAATAAAGTTGATCCTTTCTCCTGTATTTTGGTGACTTTTATTTTCACCTCAGACAAGCTGCATTTATATATTGGGCAACGTGAGAAACATTTACAGATTTTTATGGACCTCTAAAATGTTCATAAAGTGGGACCTAAGTGTATTTTATACAGCTTTTTTTTTTAAGTTACCGAATTCAACATTGTTTTTCTTTCTTGTTGTGAGAGAGCCAGTAGGTACTTTAAGTAAATAATGCACAAGGGAAAAAGCCTCTGACGGTTTATTCCCAAAAGCCAAAATGCTAACATTTCGTGTCAGTTAATTCTTATTAAAGTTGGACACATGAACTTGGCCTGGTAGCAAGGAGCAACCAATGCAGATCAGACGTGTTATATGCTGTTACGGTCTCACTTCTTCATGGTCATAACAGAGGTAGCTTGCAGGGTGGAGGTAGAAGTAATGTGTAATACTTTTATTCCTTAAAAATGTGATGCGTCAGCCCTCTTGTTGCATTTGGGAGCCCTCCTGTTCATTTTGCTGAACAGGGTCATTGCCCCTAAATCCGGCCCGGCTTCCTGTGCACACTTACTTGGAAGTAAGCTCCATTTAACTCTTTGTTATTGCACTCTTATAAATTTCTGCTCAGAAGTAAAGAGGTCAATGGGGCCTTTCCCCAGAAGAAGAGAAGAGGAGTTTGGATTTGATATCCTGCTTTATCACTACCCTAAGGAATCTCAAAGCAGCTAACAATCTCCTTTCCCTTCCTCCCCCATAACAAACACTCTGTGAGGTGAGTGGGGCTGAGAGACTTCAAAGAAGTGTGACTGGGCCAAGGTCACCCAGCAGCTGCATGTGGAGGAGCAGAGACGTGAACCCGGTTCCCCAGATTACGAGACTACCGCTCTTAACCACTACACCACACTGGCTCTCTCCCAGGGTATACATAGAACTCCAAGTCCTTATGCATAGGACTGGACTGCAGGAATACATACCCAAGAGCAAAAACACCTAGGAAATATATTTTGGCTAACCTTTTTTGTTCTCAGAAGTAGCTGCAGAGATGTTACCTCAATCTTGCAAAAGAAATCTTCCGATGATTCTAATCTGTGTTGTATTATATTGTTGGCATCCGCCTGCCTTGAGAGACAATGGAGTGTGCCTTAAGGGTGAAGCCATGAAGGCAAAACGCTGCATTAGCAGCACCAAAGTGACTTCCCTGGGGTGCAAGCCTGGACAGTGTGTATGGAGGTCCTGGGCTGCCCAGATGACAAGACCCTCTTCTTGGCCTCGCTGATGTGACCCAAAGGTAAGAAGAGCAATGTGTTTGGCACCAGTTTGGCTGCAGAAGCTGCTGGAAGGAGGTGTTCAAAGCAGCATCCAACCATCTTAGGGACTCCACTCTCGATTTGTGTAGGGCTTACTTCTTAGCCTTTTCTTCTCCCAAAGATGTCCCACAAGGCAGCAGAAGTTTAGGATCAGTTTTCTTTCTCCTAGGTAAGTTACCTTCCCAGGTTGATGAATTCCATCTGCTCCTGTGTTGCAAGCACACCACTATTAAAGTCCCAGGGCAGGTTACAAGAATTTCAATCACACCATTAAAAACAGTTGGAAAAAAACCCTTAAAATTACAGGAAAAAATGCAATCACAAAAAATAGAGTGGTTCTAGATATAGGTGGCACAGTTTTTCTGAACTGACATGGATGTCAAGGAAGTGGAGCACAGCAATATGAATGTGTGCTTTGAAACCACCCCCACAGAACAATTCCCATAGTACTATAGGCACTTAATTAAGGTCAGTAATTGATGTGACTTAGTTATCCCTTAACCACCTTATTACATTCGCGATCAGGTGCATTTCCATGGTCAATCCAACGCTCCTTGGATTCATTCTAGGCCACGCTAGCAATGATGGGTGTGGAAATGGGTGGGACAGTTCCGACTTCAGATTGATTGATTGATGCGCTCTGATCGCGTGTATGTGTAGAACATCCCTCCCGCCCCTGTTGACCTTCTCAGTGGCGACTGAAAATCCTCAATAACCTGAGCTATTGGGAGGAGGAGAAAGGGGGTGGTGGGAAGAGAGAAAAACGAAGCGTGGTGCCAATGGAACTACATCCCTGGTGGAAAAAAATCTTCCGGTGACATTTGTTCTAGCCTGAGACTTTGCAGCAGCCGGGGAAGAAACAGCATCACGTTAAGCTCAGCAGGGGTGGCTGTTTCTTTTGTGTCTCTGGGCACCGAGTCGCTTGCATTCCCGAGTTGCTCGCTGCCTCCCTCCCGTAGTTACCGGGCCCTTGGGTGATTGAGGGGGTGGCCCCCTCTCTCTCGCCTCTGTGCGTTGGCTCGCATTTGTGCAGCAGCAGCAGCAGCAGCCTCCCCGCCGCCCCTCTCTCTCCCCTGTCGGAGAAGAGCCAGGCCCAGAGGGGGAGCCCGTCTGCCAGCCAAGTGCTGCTCCCTGGCGCTCAGAGGCTGCTCCATCTCCAACTCACTCCCTCGCGCGCTCTCTCCCTCTCATTCATTTCGCCGGCTAAACATGAGAGATCATGGCCGCCTTCGGGCTCCTCAGCTATGAGCAGAGACCTCTCAAGCGCTCCCGCTTGGGGCCGCCCGACGTCTACCCTCAAGACCCCAAGCAGAAGGAGGTAACGGGGAGGGACGGGGGGGTAAAAGAAAGCCTGCGCTTTCGCCCGTTCCCCGCCAGCGCGCGCTTGGCGAGGGGGAGAAGTTTGCCCGGTGGCTACTTGAGAAGGAAGGGGGGAGGGGAGAATGAGGGGGGGGGATGAGGGAAGAGGACATGCAGCAGTCGGGGCTGCGGCCCCATTCTGAGGGGATTCCGCCGAAGGACTCGGCTTCTCCGGAGGGCGGAAGGGGCGCACCGGGTCTCTCTGTGCGCGCGCGCACGCTCCTGTCTGCCTGGGCCTGACGCACTCCGGGCTCCCGGTGGCTGTGGCGGCTCCCCGCCCCCCTCTCTCCTCCCCCGTGTTCCCGGCTCGCTTGTCCCTTCAGCGCACCTCCCTAAACTTTTGAAAAATGTCGGCTCCTGAAAGGGAAGCCGCCCTTTCCCCTACCCACCCCCCACCCCCCTCCGCCCGCGCGCACACAAACCCTGACTCGCGTTTGGAACACCTGGGCAAGAGCCCCTGGCACCTCGCAAAGGGCTCTCTCAGGTATGTGTAGTGAAGGGCACCCTTCTTCCAACATGTGGAGAACTGATTTCTGTTCAACGCCCCCTCCCCCCCCCGACTTCTTGGGACTTCTTGGGTGAGGGGATGGAGGGCCATGCTGAACTAGTCAGTGTGTTTTCCCACTGGAAAAAAGGTGCCTAGGTATCAGGGGTGTCAACTTGTGTGTGTGTGGGGGGGGGGAGGTAAGCCCCGCCCCACATAATTGCTCACATGACATGGTGCATACACATCATGTGAATGTCAGTGCCCATCAACTGCAGGGGGTGTGTGACCCCCTCAAATACTTTATTTTGGGGAGGGGGCAAAGACCCCTCCCCCAGCTCCTGGGAGTCAGCTCCTGTGCTAGGCATGGTGGCAGACAGGTATTTCCCATGGGCTAGTGCACTTGACTCAGGAGTCAGTAAAGCTCCTCCTCCTTCACTTTCAAAACACACACAGCCACAATCATGAGACTTTAAGGCACCTGCTTTTAACAATTAATTGCAACAGCCAGTGGCACTGAATAGTAACTTGTGATGCTATCTAGATATGCTGCTCTGCAATTAACGCATAATTATTTCAAGGTGAGGAGGAAAGGCCTATTATAATGGTTACCTGCAAGTTGCTGAGGGATTTGCTTGTTTCCTTCACTCACCTGCTACCCAGCTGTAACTAACCTCTTCCCTTCTAAAGGTTCAAGACCACAAGTCACCAGCAAACTGTTTCTAGATGGCTAATTTCCAGGTGTTACTACTGCCTTTGTGTGGCTGCAGGAGTAATGCGATGTTACTGCAGTGTTTCCAAGCCTCTTTCCATGTGGGTAGGCCCTATCCTTCAATTCAGGGAGAAAAATGTTGTCAGGAAGGTATATGGTATCTCTCTATGGAACTGGACCAACCCACATGGTAAATGGCTTACAAATAATATCCCACCCCCAAAGCCACTACTTCGATATGAAATTATTGTGCCATCTCTGTACATTATGGTGTTTTATAGTAAGCATGCCTGATAAATCTCTGTCCTCAAGGGGCTCATAAGTGTAAGGGAAACTGGGAAATAGAGCTGGGAGTAAGCACATCTGATTATTTGTTACCTTGCCGTATCCAAAATACAGGTGGTGGTTCTGAAGGCTTTGTCGAAAATTTGTGTCACTCAGAACTTTATTGTGTAGCTGTAATTTGAGAATTGGCCTTTAGATCTATTTATTTTTTTACTGTGGACTTATTCAAATTATGTTGCGGTTCGTATAATATGCATTGTACATTGGACGGGGAAGTTTTACCATGTGTTAAAAAAGGAGGAATTGTTTCTTATCCAACCCAAACTTTCAACTTGATAGTTTTGAGTTGCTTTATACCACAACAGTAAATGTGATAAACGGGTGAATGTTGCCACTTGATGATAATTCACAGTTTAGGTTTGTCAGTGCGAAATGTAAGAAGACTTTGATATTGGACTAGGGAACCAAATTTCGTTTTCCTTTCTGACACTTGTCAAAGTCAGGTTGGGAAGTGTCTGGAGCAGTTGAAGAAATTTTAATTTCTTTTTGTACTTCAGATTTTCTAAAATGCCTTGTAATACTTGACGGAAGGTTTTTATTTCTCTACTCAAAAGTTTCTATTTAGAGTAACCATATGGAATGCTAAAAAAAAAAAGGTTGAGATATTCTTCCAATGTTAATAATAAACGTTAACTGCCATGCTTTATTTGGGAAGAATGCTGACTATTAATAACGCTGCTTAGCTTACAGAATAGTTAAATATTACATATTTGAACAACAATATAATACAAACACATTGGCCTGTTGTGCAACAGTATAATATAAACACATTGGCCTATTGTTTGCTACCGTTTTGTTATGCTGTGACCAAACTTGAGAGCTGATATGAGTGCACAGCAGGGGTAGCCAATGTGCCCTCCAGATATTGGACTCAAGCTCCCATTAGCCCTAGCTAACATAGGCTGTGGCAAGGGATGATGGGAGTTGTAGTCCAGCAACATCTGGAAGGCACCACATTGGCGTTCCCAGGCATATAGAATGCAGTTTAATGGTCTTCATATTAGCATGACATAACTGACAGCTGGATTCTAGCTTGGAATCCCAATCTTGTCACATAGGCCATCTTTACTGTTGTACCACATTGCTTGGCTTGACTTAATTATCAAAAACTGGGTGATGTCTGAGATAGTAATCTCTGTAATTATTTTTGATCTCATCCCCACACCCATATCAAAGCCATCTATGGGTTTATAGTCTCTTGACTCTTGTTCGATCTGCTTTCCAAGAGTTGAAGACATGTGGCCACAGCCAGAGTCTCCCAAGTCTTCTAGAGTACAAGATTTGGTATATGCAAGAGCTGGTAAATTCAAATCAGTTTGTTTCTCACCTTGTGGAGGCTTGCTGTAAAGAAAAATGTTTAGCGACTCCCCAATTTACAGAACCAGGTTTTTTATTATTATTATTTAAAAAACACACATTTCTTTTATAGGTTTCTGTGATTTCTTGGGGTATTTATGTGTGTTTTAGCCTCATTTTCAATCAAAACAATTTCAAAGTGGGTAGATAAGTGGGATGCTTACATTCATTTTTCCATAATCATTTTGACAAGAGTAAAAAACAACAACACCAAATCAATGCACACCTGATGACCTGTGCAAGACTGTGTCATCTTTGGAATGTGATATAATTAGTGACTTTAATTTTAATTTTAATTTCTGTTTGCAGTAGCAGCAACTTCCCAAACAACAAGGGCCCATATGGTTAATAATTAAAATGTGTTCCATTTCCTATATACATTGAACCACATATTTTTAAGAATGGTATATGCTTATCACATGTTGTAATCAATGTTGTGGTCGCGAATATTTATATGTTCCACTGCTAATAGAAATGGAACTGGTTCAGGTGTGTATAACTTGTGAAACAAACTGAACTTTTGTTGCTTGCTGCTGAAATCAGGCAAATAATGCTAATGACCTGACATTCTGTACATAGCTTTTGTTAAAACATCCTTGTTATAAGTACATATAAGTTATAAATAACATTATAGCAACTGAAGCATCTTCTGAATGTAAAAATGTGTTCAGTTTGTGGACAGTCACTGCCGATGGAGGGGTTATGGTAGTATGTGTGAAACTAATTTGAAGAATCATGGGAGTCTGCTGAGAAAGCTGCTGCTCCAACACATGAAGTCATCCCCCGCAGGGTTCACTGTGGAGCTGCCCCCGGATCTTAGAATATCTCTGCTCAGTATTTTCCCATGTGATGGAATAAATCAGTACAAAGTCAAGATTTGCAACTATAAAATAACCACTTCCTTAGAAAACTGGCTGCAGTTCCAAACCTCTTACCAATGAGTAAGTCCCTTTGAATTCAGTAGCGCTTACTGTGAGTAAATACACCTTGGATTGGGCTACATATGTGGAATACTGAATTCAGACTTGCTCTAGTTGTCTGCCAATACTTCTGTGCTAAATTAAATAGGTTGTTTAATGTGAAACCCTGTAGGAGGGAGGAAAAACTCCCCAGCACCTCTATCTCTATAAACTGACATGGTTCAGGCTATGCCATGTCAGTCCTCTTCCATGCAACAGTGCTTCGAGGAAGTGTTCCTATCCAGATGCTTTGCTACGCTATGTCACTCAAGACATCACTGAAGCAGCACAGAAAGGAGTGAAAAACCATTTTTTAAGCCTCTTGTAAATTGTGAGCTAGGAAAAAACACCAGTGTGGATTCAGATGCTAGGCTAAGTGGGAGCCCTGGCTAGTCCTAAGAACAGCCCACATCACCACTAGTGCCATGGTTAGATGAAGGGAGTCTGCAACATAGCAGCCCACTCCCAGTTACTTAACAGTAGCTAAGCAGTTGGTAGTGTTTCATTTCTATAAAGACATAGTGGTGGGCATACATGCACTTTAGGAGAAGTACTTTGGAGCATTAACCCAGTCAACAAGGTAGGTCCTCAAAATAATGGGAATACAGAACATCCAAATACTGAAGCAGTAGAGTGTCATGGTTGGGACTATGTTACCACTCAGAAGACAATGTCTTCTTCTTAGTAAACTTCTGGAAAATTTAGTCTGGTAATGAGTCTCACTCACCTCACAGAGTGTTTGTTGTGGGGGAGGAAGGGAAAGGAGATTGTTAGCCACTTTGAGACTCCTTCGGGTAGTGATAAAGCGGGATATCAAATCCAAACTCTTTTAATTATCCTTTAAAATCATTCTGTTCAAAACTTAAAAGAGTGAATTGCTTCCTAAGTTTCAAATATCTGACTTAAATGTGGAATGTCCTGTTTGGCTGATGTAAATTGGCAATGGGTGTTGTTATTAGGTGACAGCTTTATATTGAGGAAGAGGTCCTTGATTGTATATCGATTGTGGTTGAGTCAGAAAGTTGGTAGAGAAAAGTTTCTTCTCCCTCTGTCATAACATAAGAACTCATGGACATCCAATGACGCTGGACATTGGAGGATTGCAAACAGCTGAAAGAAAAAGTATTTCTTTGTTTAGTGAGTAGTTAAGCTATGGAACTCGCTTACACAGGGGACAGTGATGGCCATCAACCTAGGTGGTTTTAAAAGAGGATTAGACAAATTCATGGAGGACAAGTGTGGTGTAGTGGTTAAGAGTGGTGGACTCGTAATCTGGTGAACCGGGTTCGTGTCCCCACTCCTCCACATGCAGCTGCTGGGTGACCTTGGGCTAGTCACACTTCTCTGAAGTCTCTCAGCCCCGCTCACCTCACAGAGTGTTTGTTGTGGGGGAGGAAGGGAAAGGAGAATGTTAGCCGCTTTGAGACTCCTTCGGGTAGTGATAAAGCGGGATATCAAATCCAAACTCTCAAGTTAACCCTGATGGCTATGTTCTGCCTACGCATTGGGAGGCAGCAATGCCTCTGAATACCGGTTGCTGGAAACCACAGGACAGGAAGGTGCTTTGGTGCTCAAATACTGTTTGCAGGTTCCCCACCAACATCTGGTTAGCCACCGTGAGAACAGGATGCTGGAGAAGGTGGGGCCATTGGTCTGATCCAGCAGGCTCTTCTTACATTCTTTTGTTCTTAGTGTTGGAATACAATACAACGAATTCTTGCTAGAGTTTGTTGCACGGCTTGAATCCTCAGTGTGCCCCTCCAATCAGTCAACTTTTGTTGCCTGTTGAATTTTTCTCTTAAGTTGGGGATGCTCCCTATAGGATATTCCCAGGGCCTGCTTGAGAGGATAAGCGTTTCCTACAATTGATTTTAGGACATTTAAAAATACACTGGAGGGATTTTAGCTTGGAGCTATAGATGACTACACCAGTTATCTTTCATCTTCCCTGCTGGATATGGTATTGCTGTACTGTATCTTTTCCTGAGTACCAGTGTGGCCTTGTCAGTCTCTTTTCACCTCTCTACAGATTCAGGAATACCTGTTATATTTTCTTTGATGGATCACATTGTCTCCAATTGCCTCCCAAAGGACACAATGTCATGGTCGCTGATGGCATACAGTGCTGGCTAAATTGTTCTGCCATATAGAAGTAAATTTCCCAGAGGCTGGGAATCGGATATAAATCCCCTTCAAATAGGCTGTAGCAAAGATCCTAAAAATTACACATCAGTTAGTATTTTGGATGTCTGTTCTTAAAATCTATAACTGCTTTCTTCTTGAGCAGGAAAATTGGGCAGAGCAAAACCAGGTTGTGGAGAATCTGTTCACAGAAGGTCCCTCGTTCAGTCCCCAGCTTAGGCCTGGGACTCCCCCAGGACAGACACTGGACAGACACTGCAACTTAGGGTAGATAGTAATGAGCTAAATGGAACTATGGGCTGACTCAGTATAAGGAAGCTTCTTATGTTGACATAGAAGAATCATCAACATTTCGAAAAGGGGAAAATGGCCTTGGCCAGTGTTCTCTGCTGTACCATTTGATATCAAAATATGTTAAAACTAGAAAACAGATGCCTCATCAACCTTTCCCTAGTGGATAGAGATTTGCCCTAGTGGAACAAAATTTGCCACATTTGCTAACGTCAATATTTGACCTTTGAATTTGGGGAAAAAACAAATGCTGTTTTGAGTTAGGGTAAGTTAATGCTTTTAATTTGACAAATGGAAACTCCATGTTCACAGAGGTTAAGACAGGGATGTTTGCTGGCACCCTTTTATTTCTATTCGTATATAGGGAGCGTTTCTGAAGAACCACAAAGCCTTATTTATTTTCCACCCTGTCTTCTGATTCAGAAGATTAGGATTCCTGGCTATGCAGGGAGCCTCCATGGGCACATATGGCTCCTGGCTGCAGAAGTTTTCTGGCAACATGTGCAATGTCTGGAGGGTCTCACAGATCTGGGTGGAAGCATCCATCTTCGGGTTATAGTGCCTAAAGAGGGCTTAGCTCTCAAGTTTAAAACAGGAAACATCATTTGCTCAGAGATTTTTTCATGTTATTATTCAGGCCTGGCAAACTGTTTTTCTTCTCTTTAATATGTGAAAATGTCAAATTAGTTATAGTATGGCAGCACCTAAACCTTGGAACTCCCTGCCTGTTGACATCAGGCAAGCGCTACCTTGTACTCTGCTACAGACAAAGGCATGACCCAAAACGGTTGTGTATGGGGATATCCCCCTTCCCTTGTGGATCTGGCCTTTGGGTGCATTTTTTAAAAATCATGTATTTTATCCTAATTTGCAGCAGGAGGATTCATATCCAAAACCACAAAGCCTCGGTTTCACCAGCATCCTTTGGAATGAAATCCATGTCATGTTTTGTCTTTTGCACATCTTACCGTATTTTTCGCCCCATAAGACGCACCGGCCCATAAGACGCACCTAGATTTTAGGGGGGGAAATAAAGGAAAAAATTTTTATTTCCCCCCCGGGTGCGCAAGGCTTGGGGCGGCAGCGAACTGCTTGCGCGCACCTAGAAGCTTGGGGCGTGCTGAGGTCAGCGCGCCCCAAGCTTCTGCATGCCGGCAAGCAGTCCGCTGCCGCCCCAAGCCTCCCGCACCCGGCAGGAGGTCCCGCCGGGTGCGGGAGGCTTGGGGCGGCAGCGGACTGCTTGCCGGCATGCAGAAGCTTGGGGCGTGCTGAGGTCAGCACACCCCAAGCTTCTAGGTGCGCGCAAGCAGTCCGCTGCCGCCCCAAGCCTCGCGCACCCGGTGGGACCTCCTGCCGGGTGCGCGAGGCTTGCAGACACTCGCACGAAGCAGGGGGAGCCCTCCAGAGGGCTCCCCGTGCTTCGGGCGACAGGCTGCCGCCCCAAGCCTCGCGCACCCGGTGGGACCTCCTGCCGGGCGCGCGAGGCTTGCAGGCATTCGCCCCATAAGACGCACCCCGATTTCCCCTTCATTTTTGGAGGGGAAAAAGTGCGTCTTATGGGGCGAAAAATACGGTATATCTCACCCATGCACATTCAGGTACACTTTTAAGAGGCGAAACTTATTATTTTCAATTCCAAAATGATTTGTCTTTCAAACCAAGATAAGTATGTTACTTACGACAGCATTATTTGCAACAGGGACTTGCACCCAGAAAATAAGGCAAGCACAACTGCTTGACCATATCTAGGCCATAATTTGACACAAGATTGAACTAGATTTGTGCCTTTATCTAGCATGTGGCAATATTCCGTAATGTTTGGCATTTTAAATGATCTTTTTGTTTTCATGAGAGATGCTTTGTGATGACCAATGGTTTTAAGCAAATAAACTGAGATGGTACAAAGTGGCTTTTGTATTGACCTAGCATGACAGCACTATGTAGTCTAAAAAGCTGGCTTGTGTGGTGCTGGTTTAGGAGTCATTGGAGTCCTGTGGCTGGATCTATAGGGAAAGACAAATGCTTATTTAAATGGTCCATAAAAGAATACAGCCCTTAGACTGGAAAAGGTTCCCCACCCTGATAAAGATTATAGAGTTGAAAATATTCTGCAGCAAGTGAAGAAATACTTCTTTTGTCCCAGGTTCCTTATTTGGTTTAATAATGTAATGGAAGTATTTTTCAAGGAGTTGTTAATACAGAATATTACCCAGCAGTAAAAATGCAAAAGGAGCAGGTTTTGAGTCTGACGAAATCAAACAAATCCCTTTTGCATTGTGTCTCAGTGTTTGAAACTCCCATTGTCCTAGGCGCATTTTGCGACAGGGAATTCCATTAGCGCAAGCAGCTTCTGAGCTCTGGGCACAGTACTGCGCCTAAGATTTCAGATTAAAACTGCAGAGTGGAAGGAAAGGAGGACCTTTTTCTGCCTCCCCACTTCCAGCTACTCTCTGAAGACTGGAGAAGAGACCCTCTTAAGAATATTAGGGGGTGGGCAGGGGAAGGACTAGACCATGTGAAAAACGAACATAATATTTTAGCTGCAGTTCATTCATTTTCAACTTTGTATTCCTGTTATAAAAACGTGTGCCTAGACATTCCGTTGTTGTGCCCATAACCTAGGTTTAAGGTGCCATTTAGCTCCAGCTTTCATATCTCAGTTTCTAACACTGGTCTCAATAATGTAATTAATTATATGAGGGCATGCCCAACAACTTGGTTCATCTTCTGAGACCCTTGTCCAGCTCCCCCAACCATCAGAAATGTGGAATGTGGATCCTGGGATCGTTTAGTTGTTTAGTCGTGTCCGACTCTTTGTGACCCCATGGACCAGAGCACGCCAGGCACTCCTGTCTTCCACTGCCTCCCGCAATTTGGTCAAACTCATGTTTGTAACTTCGAGAACACTGTCCAACCATCTCATCCTCTGTCATCCCCTTCTCCTTGTGCCCTCCATCTTTCCCAACATCTTTTCCAGGGAATCTTCTCTTCTCATGAGGTGGCCAAAGTATTGGAGCCTCAGCTTCAGGATCTGTCCTTCCAGTGAGCACTCAGGGCTAATTTCCTTAAGAATGGATGCATTTGATCTTCTTGCAGTCCATGGGACTCTCATGGGATCATTAGCAGACTCCAAAAGAAAAAAACCACATTTTCTTCCCTAGGGAAGAAATCCATACCTTGGGATTAGTTTTATGTGGCCGTTGCCTTTTTACTCTTCTTTTCCTTAAGATACTGTTTGTTTTTATCATTGCGTATTTATCATTGTGTATTTATCATTGTGTATCATTGTCGTGAGCTGCTTTGAGTTTCTCCATCCCTGTCTTAGATAAAATGTGGTTCCCAGGTTGACACTTTGGGTAAAATTTGTTTCCCAAAGCTGGGAAACATTAATGGTTCTCTCAATAGACTAAATACCGTATTTTTTGCACCATAACACTCACTTTTTTCCTCCTAGAAAGTAAGGGGAAATGTCTGTGCGTGTTATGGAGGGAATGCCTATGGGTGGCATGCCTACGGATTTTCCTCCTCTAAAAACTACGTGCGTGTTATGGTTGGGTGCGTGTTATAGAGCGAAAAATACGGTAAGCATTCATCAGTGTGTGCAGTTTAAAAGAAGTGTAGTCATATAAAGTTGCAATGTTGTGAGCACTTCAATTTGAAAGTGGCAAGATTGTTACACAGTCCCTTTAGATTTCCAAACAAATTATAAAGTCACAACAAGCATGTATCTTTACTATTACTTGTTCTATATCTTTACTATTACTAGCTATACTGTGTTTAAAAACCCAATAGTACGCAGGTGCTGAAGTGCTGCCATAAAGCACGCACACATACACAAATCTACAACGTGATTAGGCTTTAGCGGCCCCAGTTGACACTTTGAAAAGCTAACCTGATAACCTGGCAAAACCCAGTGTAGTATGTCACATGCAGTGCTTTGCTTTGAAAGCGACAATTCCATTCAGTCACCCTGTGTGTCTTCAGTAGGAGAGTGCTTGGAAGTCAAGTCAAATGACAGCGTGCTCAACTTTATACTTCATTTAACTGAGCTTGACATTATATAAACTACTTGCCTGTCAGTTTCCATGGTAGGGTGCTTGTTAGAATCTGAGTCATGCTGTAGGAATTGGGATGGGGGTGAAAGGAAGCTTAAACCATTTGAAATAAACTTAATGGGAGCATTTCCCCACTGATGCAGGCTTCACAGTTACACCTCAGTATTCCAATGATTCTTGCTAGGTTGCCCATGGGTCACAGATATCTCTTTATCTGTGATATCTGTGATATCTCCAGTACATTGCAGGCTGATACTATCCTCTGCTGTGCTGTCACTCACTCCCCCCCCCCCGTCTTTTTGGAGAGAGAGTTGATGTTACGGTGGCTGTCTGTCACACTTGTATTTGGCTGGGTCACATACAGGTGGGACCAAGTTGTTCTTACTGCTTAAGCACTGCACTGCAGTTGTGCAAATACAAGTGTGTAATTTTATACACCCCTATCATATCCCCCCCCTTACCATTTTTGCAAACTAAAAATCTCCCAAGGTTGCAACCTTTCCTCATCGGTGAGCTGCTCTAGCCCCTTGATCATTTTTTGGTTGCCATTTTGTGAATATTTTTCCATCTCTTCAGAATCCTTGCCCTGGTTTGGCAACCAGAAGTCTGTACAGTTTTCGAAGTGCACTAATAATAATAATAATAATAATAATAATAATAATAATAATAATAATTTATTATGGTCCAAGACTAGTTCAAGAAGCACAACTGAGACTGTTTTCACAAGAGTGAAATAGACATTTAAAACAATATACAACAACAGCTTATGGATTAAAATTAAAATAGTTGCATGCACACAAAAAGACCTAAGGTTAAACTAACATGCAGATTGACACCCAGGAGGCTGGCTATGGCAGTTATCCTAGTGATCTACTCGTTGAAAGATTCTCTAGGTTTAGGTCAGAGTCTTTGCAAGTGCTGCATGTCAACAATGTATGGTTCAGGTGGCAGCTATGTGTAGTGGTCTAGGGGGCTGGGATAAGATGAATTTTAAATGTTACAGTAGCCATGTGTATACAGGGGGCATCGTAGCTAATCCGACACTTAGTGACGTTGTTGTGCCTTTGTGTTTGTGTGTGAGGTAGAGAAAGAGGGACTAGCATCTTGTACCTAATTTAGGAAACAGCCGTTAAGCCTATTCCACTTCCAACCCTGAAAGCCTTTAAGGTATCCAAAATCTATTGGCTGACATACATAGACGTGTGTAAGATGGTGGCAGAACATTAAAAAGTCAGTGTTTGTCTCTGTGTATCCTGGAAAATGCTATCCTTTGATGATGAAAGTGAATGTGTAGGAGATTAAGCCTTGATAACATTCGGCCTGGTAAGCAACTTCCTGCAGATAAAAGACTAGTGTTATCCCAAAATACACTGATGTGAAAGACTGGCATATACAGGGAACGCATTACTGTTTCAGCATGACATTTTGTGGTATATAAAATGCATGAGGAATTTTAATTTCTTCAAAAAGGCATTGAGCAAAGTAATTAAAACTTCAACCTACAGCTTGAATAACTTAACAAAAACTCTCTCTTTGTAGGATGAACTTACAGCTGTGAATGTAAAGCAAGGTTTCAGTAACCAGCCAGCCTTCTCTGGAGATGAGCATGGCTCTGCTAGGAATATTGTCATTAACCCTTCAAAGGTAAGGTCGGGATTGAGGTTTGTTGCAAAAGTACTTTCCTTTATGACAGTGTAGTAATTTCATCTGTTTTCCTTCACAGTCACTCCTATGATCACATTCAGACATAAGGCAAAATTTTTTGTTTTGCATTGCCAGGCATTTGAATGTGTACATTATTGCTCTTGGGAATGGCTTCAGTGTGTAGATTTATTTCTGGTGATCATGCCATGGTTGTGTGAGAAGATATTTGTAGATTAGGGTATGCTTTTGTTCATGTGTTTACTGGATTGGACAATAAATCTTAGGCATTTTATGTGATTTTTGCATTTATTATGTGCTGATGGCAAATATATACATTGTTAATAGTCTTGAGATGTCTTCTTATAAGGTGATTCATAAATTGAATTAATATTAGTAGTAATAATGTGTGGTGTAGTGGTTAAGAGTGGTAGTTTCGTAATCTGGGGAACCAGGTTTGCATTTCCGCTCCTCCACATGCAGCTGCTGGGTGACCTTGGGCTAGTTGCACTTCTCTGAAGTCTCTCAGCCCCACTCACCTCACAGAGTGTTTGTTGTGGGGGAGGAAGGGAAAGGAATGTTAGCCACTTTGAGACTCCTTCGGGTAGTGATAAAGTGGGATGTCAAATCCAAACTCTTCTTCTTAATTAGGTAGTTGTGGGTATTCATTATTTCAGTAGACAGATGTTCCGTGTAACTTGTAAGTTTACAGATTTGTAAGTAAATATGTGCTATTCCAGCAAAAGAAACTACCTTTCCTCTTGATTTTGTATCTCTTAATTCTTTGGGGTTAACACAGTGGTAACTGCAAAGTTGGGGTTTCTGGGTATGTTGATGGGACTTTGTGCAGCTCACCCTATGTGCTAATTATGACTCCGATTTAGCAGTGAATTTAAATATGTAAAGCATTCAAATGAAGCCAGATGTCATATGCTTCAAGTTAAGCAGTCACGTTAAATGTGTACATATTTAACGTACATATTTAAGTCTTTTGCTGGACAGGAGCCTAACCTGGAGACAACGTACCCACAGAGGGACACTGATGCTCAAGTGTGTCTCTAATATGTTTCAAAAGTTGGACAATGCTTTCATTAGGGCTAGCCAGAATCACACAATGCTGAGGAACCTTTCAAGTTCCCCAGAATTCTCCACTAGTTTGGAATATCTAGTGGCTAGAGACCAATAACTCCTGAAAAGTCCCTTCTTCAGCTGGTAGAGAATCCTGTCCCTCTCTTTGTAGATCTGGCTTCTGAATAGCTAAAGGTGGTATTCTGCAAAATGCAGAAAAATCAAAGGAAGTCACATTGGCACAGCTGCGAGGAAATAATAGCCCTAATAAAGATACTGCCAAACTGTGAATTTTGGATGTTGCTTATGATTCAACAGGACTTTCTTCCTTTTTATGTATCTGCTACGTATTGGGGTCTACCTTGATAGACGCTTCACACATTCTTAGTTAATAGCTTTTTGTTTTATAGGCACAGAGCATTTACCTTTAAAAGATAATGGGCTATCACTTTAGCCCTTTGCAGTATGAAAACTGACTTGCAGCACCAGGGAATTTAGAATACACTCTTACTAAGCTGATAGCTTAAACAACATTGATTCTAGATCTCCTCAGATGGGGATATTGTATGTGGCAGTGTTTAATAGATACTTAACTGTGTATGTTTCTTTTATTCCCTCCCTCTCTATCAGATTGGAGCTTATTTTAGCAGCATATTAGAAGAGAAGTTAAAACTTAATACTTTCCAGGATACAGGAAAGAAGAAACCGCAAGTAAATGCCAAAGACAATTACTGGCTAGTTACTGCTCGTTCCCAGAGTGCAATTCACAATTGGTTTGCAGATTTAGCAGGAAACAAACCACTGACTATACTGGCAAAAAAGGTACATATTAGTATTTTGAGGGCTTCATAAATTTGAGACAGGGGAGGCAATTAAATTAAAAGTGACTTAAGACTGTGCCAACCATATTGGGAACAGGTCATATTGTATAGATTTTGAAAAAAAGTGGTTGGGAGAAGTGGGAATTCCCTCTGTTTTTCTTTACTCTGTTAGGAGTTGCTCAGTGGCTGCAGTGCAAATGTACCCACTGAGCTCTCACATCACTGTCATGAATACAGGAGGTCCATCTTTTAGTGTGAAGTTTTCTAACTTTTCATCTAACTTTGCCTCAATTACACTGCTAACTCTTTTTTTTTTAACCTCTTGTCAACCCAGGTCCCAATTCTCAGTAAAAAGGAAGATGTTTTTGCTTACTTAGCAAAATATTCTGTGCCGTTGCTGCGAGCAGCATGGCTGATCAAGATGACATGCGCATACTATTCTGCCGTTTGTGAAGCTAAAATAAAAAAACGCCAGGCTGCTGATCCAAATCTTGGTAAATATATGAATTCATTGGAAATTGTAATGGATTTGTACCATAAATTGTTGTGGCGTGTTCTTGTGGTGAGCCTGGTGCTATCAATGCGTGTTCCATAGATGTATTTCAGTTATTTTAGTCAAATTCTACGGTTGGTATTCAGTGAACCATTCACACTAGTGCAAAGTTTAGTGCTAGCACAGGGAGATTCCCCCTTTCTCCTCCCCCCACTTTATCCTGTACCCATATCTGGTGTTGCATTGGGGGAACAGATTTGTGTTATATATTGGTGTTATGTGTGTTCTATTGTGCAAGGAAAAATCCTGCTGCTGATGAAACCGTCACCTCCTTAGCGCTATGTTGAATGCAGCTCTATAGCTATGTCTTTGCAGTTTAGAAACAATTCTGTTGCATTTTTTAAAACGTATACATGCAAACTTCCATTTTTGCCAACAAAAAGGTGTTAAAAACTCACTACAGCAGCAGCATTAAAGAAGAATATAAACTTTTTGGGTGGCCTGTGAAGATATATGTGAATATATAATATCTGTATGAATATATGTGAATTTGTTTTCCTACACCCCATTACATAATAGCTGAAAAACTGCTGTATGCATTCTTCGCAATGGGTGATATGGCTGCCTGCTGCTTTAGCTACATCTTTTATTAATATTTTTTATTGATTTTTTAAAAAAGAAAAATGAGAAAGGTAGATTGACATTGCAAAATGCTCTTCACAATTTATTTACATTTAAACAATGTGGGTCCCTGACTCTGAAATTCATTACCAGCTGATCTCTGTAAAGTTGCCACTCTTCAGGTCTGCAGAAAGGCCTTGAAGACCCATCCATTCTCAGGGGCATGTTCATTAGTGATGTCTTATGCTATTCTTAAGATTGAGGGAGTTGGGAAACCTGAATTTTTCTTCTTGGGTTGCATGTGTACGTTTGCTGGTTTTATTAACATGGAAGGTTTTTATTTGAACTTTCATATTGCATTTTGGTTTAGTGTTGTCAGACATTATTTGTTGTGTGTGATGCTGCATGTGTGTGTATGTATATCTATATATTTTTATAATACTTCTGTGTGGCAATATCTAAGCGGGGCATCCTATTTGTGCCACAGCCATTCTGCGAATGGGAGCCTCGATCTTAGGGTAGCGTAACAGCCAAAATAAATGTATGTCTTCTGCTTGTGGAAGATGTTGCACAATTCTTAGGGTACCTGTTGTTGTCGCTGTTGTGGTTGTGATTGTTGTTATTATTATCCTCAGTGACAGCTATGCTTGTGTGCTTCCACTTATGCTACTGTTTGCTTAGCTATGTCAGCGGTCTAACTTCTTGCATTAATATTATTTTGGATGCCATCCAACATAATATTCACAAGAATGGTAGTAGCTGTTACTTTGCTGGAGACTTCATGACAGTAACCTAAATACATTCATGTACACTGGGCATTCATTTCTTTAAACTGTTTGTACTTGACGTTCAAGAGAGTTATGTTGTTAATTTTCAATTATTGTCTAACAGCACAGTGTGTTGCGTATTAAGATGCACATGATGGGAGTTTCAGGTGACCTTTAACCACAGAATGATGTGCATTTTCAGAGCTTCACTGAGGAATAGTAAAGCTGGACTATAGTATTGGGAGATGACAGTTCTCTTTGGGCTCACATTACTGTGGCTTGTTCCAGTTCTTCTGATAATGCCCTTCCCTTTTCTTATGCTCCAATTATAATGGAACCAGCAGAGACTCTGAAAGAGAAAACTCAGTTGGCTGGTTCTTCTAATGCTCTCCCATTGTACAAGCTGAACTGGAGATTGTCGTATAGAAGTTATATTCCTATTAAAGGATGGAGATTGTACTTCTTTGAAAAGGGGGGAAGAGGTTATCCCAACTCCTTTTACGTTGATAACCTTTGCCAGAAATAATCCTTCGAGGTACAAGGAGCGTAATGTGTGTGTACTGATTCAGACCACTGACATGAGAAATGAAAAGTTTGTGTGTTAACTAACTTCCAACGTTAATGTGATAAATTAACTTTGCTTTCCCGTTTGTATCTTTTGGAGGCAATGAAACACAGAGCAGGGCCTCAAAAGGTACATCAATTTCCCCCAACTTCCAAATGTTTTGGACTGCAACTCCCATCAGCTTCAGCAAGAACCCATAATCCTCCAGGCGTCACTGAACAACAACCCCCACCAGTACATGGCCATTGGCCATCCCTGCAAGGGCTGATGGGCGTTGTAGTTAAGCAACATCTTGAAGACCAACTCCTAACATGAACACATATGCTTATAGGCTGTACTGTATAGTGTTGGCAAATTCAACAGCTCTTATAATACGATGTGAGGGAAATCCTTTAAAACTTGAGGTAACACCTCTTGTGTATCTGTTTTATTTCCCACCAGAGATAGCCGTTCACAGCCATATAATTACACTGCTTGTAAATATTGCTATATGTCTCTTGTGCATTTCTCTCTCTCATTAATACAAAATAGAAACTGTCACAATCTTAACAATTTTTCATATCTGTTGTGCAGCAGTTTACTACACAGGCCTGAATTAGTAAACCTTCCGAGCTCAGTCATAAATATTTCACAAGAACAGAAATCTCTGTGAGGTGTTGAAACTCGCAGAACACAGTTAGGTCCACCAATAACAGTTGTAATCTGCAAAGAAGCAAGATTTGTAAGAACGTAATGCAGAGCATGCAATCATTTAGCAAAAATGCTTTGAAGATACTGCAGAGGACAGAATGCCATGCTAGGAGCCATTTGAACAGGCTCTGTGTTAAAGACCTGCTGTTTATTGTCTTGAAAATGTACTTTGATAGTCTAGCTAATTATCATGTTAATTGTTCATGTTGTGTATCTCCTCATGTTGTCAGCTGATGAGGGGGGGAGGAATCGTGAGAACTCATCTAATTTCTGTCTTCATAGAATGGACTCAGATTTCAACCAGATACCTCCGAGAACAGCTGGCAAAGATTGCAGAATTTTATCACATGACCACAAGTCAAGGCAGCAGCTCTGCAGCTGTGTCCCCTGAGGTGGAACAAGCCCTGAAGCAGTGGGAATATAATGAAAAGCTAGCTTTCTATATGTTCCAGGTAACCTTTTCCAATAATGTGCTAAGATGTTCTCCGGGGCAAAATAACAACGCAGCTGATTTGTTTTAAATCGCCTCTGCTCCGTGTCCACTGTACCATCAAACAACAACAATATGATTTCTTATCTGCTGGATAGAAGGGGACAACAATGAAAGCTAGGAATGCTGAATGAGGAAACTTGAAATCTAGGGAGCAGAAAAACTTGTAGACTTATCCAAGAATCTTGTCTGAGTTTGTCTTCCTTTCTCTCTCCCAAAAAGAGATACAGAAGGGAAGACCTTGTTTAGGAATGTTCAGGAGACAGTCTCTGTATTTCAGTCTCAGTCTTTGCCACAGAAATCAAGTATATTTAGGCTGTTCAGTCCCTTGTAGAATCTTTTCAGATACTTGAATGACTGGCTTATGTATCAGCCTTTTTTTTTTTTTTTTAAAAAAATGATTGTTTCAAATCATTCTATTGTTTGTCTAAAATGGTTTGAATGATTGGGATGCTACTTTAATGTTGTTGGGTTGTGTTTTTTAGTTTTAATTGGTAACTTGAGTAATGGAACACTGGGACATAGTACCAATTGCACTCTTTACTCTATCTATATCTATCTATATCTATCTATCTATCTATCTATCTATCTATCTATCTATCTATCATCATCTATCTATCTATCTATCTATCTATCTATCATCTATCTATCTATCTATCTATCTATCTATCTATCTATCTATCTATCTATCATCTATCTTTCTATCTATCTATCTATCTATCTATCATCTATTTTTCTATCTATCTATCTATCTATCTATCTATCATCTATCTATCTGTGATCTTTCTAAACTTCATTGCAGGAAGGACTGTTCGAAAGACACGAATATTTAACATGGATATTGGATGTCTTGGAAAAAATAAGGCCTGCTGATGATGAACTTCTAAAACTCCTACTACCACTAATATTGCAGGTACAGAGCATCATACAATTTTGCCACAGTTCAAAAACCAGCTTCCAGACATGGAGTAGTAGAGCACTAAAGGTATGATTGGTTCACATATCCAAGGAGCACGCAGCGAGAAGGGAGAGATTTTCTCAGGCCTTCCTGCATGATCACAGCAGGCAGCTGGCTTAGGACATGGGAGCGTTGACATCCTCGTCAATGAACCTCACCACCCCAGACATCAATAGTTTTGGTTAATTTAGTTGAATAATTCTGATTGGCAATTCCTATAGTTGCTGTATTGTAATAACCGTAACCTGTTACCTATATTTATTGTCTCGAGTCTTTTTGGGTGTGTTGGCAATATAATTTTGCCATAGTTCAAAAACCAGCTTCTAGACACAGAGTAATAGAACATTAGGGACCTAGGTGGCGCTGTGGGTTAAACCACAGAGCCTAGGACTTGCCGATGAGAAGGTCGATGGTTCGAATCCCTGCAACAGGGTGAGCTCCCGTTGCTTGGTCCCTTCTCCTGCCAACCTAGCAGTTCAAAAGCATGTCAAAGTGCAAGTAGATAAATAGGTACCGCTCCGGCGGGAAGGTAAACGGCGTTTCCGTGCGCTGCTCTGGTTCGCCAGAAGTGGCTTAGTCATGCTGGCCACATGACCCGGAAGCTGTACGCCGGCTCCCTCGTCCAATAAAGTGAGATGAGCGTGCAAGCCCAGAGTCGGCCACGACTGAACCTAATGGTCAGGGGTCCCTTTACCTTTACTTTGTAGAACATTAAGGGTGAGATCCAATGGCAGCAGCCCACTTGCAGTGCAGGACTTCCAGTTTCTCTTTTCCAGCCTTCCCTGGCGCTCCCAAAATTTGTTCCAGAAGGTGCATGCAGAGAAAATTGGCTTCATTCACTCAGTTGTGTGAGTGAACATCCATGTTGGATATCACCATATACTTCAGCAGTGTTAGAAACAGAGATGTGAATGTTAGGAGCTAGATGGCACCTCAAACCTAGGTTATGGACACAACAACCGAATGTCTAGGCATTTTTCACATGATCTAGTCCTTCCCTTGCTCACCCCACTAATATTCTTAAGAGGGTCTATTCTCCAGCCTTCAGAGAGTAGCTGGAAGTGGGGAGGAAGAAAAAGGTCCTCCTTTCCTTCCATTCTGCAGTTTTAATCTGAAACCTTAGGCGCAGTACTGCACCCAGAGCTCAGAAACTGATGGAATTCCCTGTCGCAAAATGCGCCTGGAACAATGGGAGTTTCGAACACTGTACTTCAGCTAAGCATTTTGTGAGTTGGTCGTGTTCTACAGTGTTCATAATAGGAGTTATTGCAATGGGGGCATATTGTGGTACATGTTTGGGTCTAATGCACTATTGATTAATCCATTGAGTTACATCCGTACCGGCATATGTGGGCTACGTGTTTAAAAATAAAATATGAGGTCTTTATTAGTATGATTAATGTAAGTAGGTTTAAGATGTGGCTATGAAACTCGCACTGCATAAAACAAATCTCAGATTGTTTGTTCCTTTGATTTGATTATGTTCATATTTGTAAGGCCCCAGGTTCAGTCCCCAGCATCAGGGTCACATGTAGCAGAGAACCATTCTCTGCCTAAGAAGCTGGAGAGCTGCTGCCAGTCAGAGTAGACTAGCCTTCCCCAGCCTGACGCCCTGCTGCCATGCTAGCTGGTGCTGGTGGGAGTTGTAGTCCTAAGCATCTGGAGGGCATTGGGTTGCAGAAGGCTGGAGTAGACAATCCTAACCTGGACTGACCACTCGCCTGCATTGGTACAAAACGGTTTTTGAAATGTTGGTTGGAATTTTATGGTTTAGGATGAATGACTTATTTCTAAAAATGTTTTTCAGTATTCCGAAGAGTTCGTTCAGTCGGCCTACCTGTCACGCCGACTAGCTTTCTTCTGTGCCAGACGCCTCTCTTTGTTAATAAGTGACAGTCCTAACCTCATAGCTGCCCACTCACCTCATATGATGATTGGACCAAATAACCCACCTCTAGCGGTTCCAAGCCCTACTACAGCCGGGCCTGTGGTCAACCCTGCACAGCTAGTATGTTCGGATTTCCTTTCTTGCCCACAACATCGTCCACTGGTTTATGGACTCAGTTGTATGCTGCAGGTGAGGGATTCTCCATCTTCTTCTAATGCTCTGTTTGTACACCAGGGAACTGCTGGGTTTCAAAAGAAGAAGCATTTGGTACCAGTTGTTTTAAAATTTTAGTAATAGTGCTCTCTGTGTTTTTTTGTTTTTTTAACTTAAATGTTTCAGCTATGCTAGAAGAGATTAAAATTCATACCTGATGCTGATAGCAATCATTGGGAGAATAGAGCTGAATCAGATGCACAATCTTCCTGAAGAGGTCTTGGTTCACTTCTCTCCCAGGCATGCAGAGTTCTCTAAGAACAGCCACGATGGCTAGAATTCAAAAAAATATATTAAATTTTCTTCTTTGTACTATGAGATCAGTACTGCTCTTGATGGTGAAGTGTGCTAATTTTGACTTTCTTTCATAGGACAGGGTGGGGTTCTTTTTGTATTATATGGGTAAATTGTTTGGGTGTCTGTGGTTTTAAATTTTGTATATATATTTTTTGTGAGTGGCCTTGAGTAAAAAAAAAAAAAGTACCTATGAAATATATACCGTATTTACTCAAGTCTAATGCACCATCGAATCTAATGCGTACCTTAATTTTCACAACGTAATTTGGCCCAAAAAGGTGTGCATTAGATTCAAGTAAATATGGTACATAATATCAGCGTGTCGTTCCAGTGTGTGTTCTCTTAGTTGGCCAAGAGCAATAGGCCATCAATCATACACACACACACACACACACACACACACACACACTTTCAGGGAGAAAGCCCCGCTGAATTCGGCTTAATTTCTAGTCGATATGTGTATGACTGTTCTGTTAGACTGACTGTCTTACCTATATGACACACTTCCAATCTTCAAAGAAGCGCTGATATTTTTATAATAAATAACAACGCTTCTCCTTGTGCTTATATTATAAATAATTCTTTCTTTGAACTCCAAGGTATGTATTAACCAGCAAGTAGTTTTAATTTTTTTTTGTTTTGAACTTCAACTCCATTCCAGTCCTATAGGCAGAAAGTCTGAGAAAATGGTTTTAGGGTTCTGTGTTTTAACAATATACCGTATTTTTTGCCCTATAGGACGCACTTTTCCCCCTCCAAAAATGAAGGGGAAATCTGGGTGCGTCCTATGGGGCGAATGCAGGCTTTCGCTGAAGCTTGGAGAGCGAGAGGGGTCGGTGCACACCGACCCCTCTCGCTCTCCAGGCTTCAGGAAGATACCCGCAGCCTAGGCAGCCCTGCGGGAGGTCCCGCAGGGCTGTCTAGGCTGCGGATAGTAGCTTGATTCCCGCAGCGCCGGGCGCTCTGAAAGCAGAGCGCCTGGCGCTTAGGGAACACATCCGCAGCCTAGGCAACCCTGTGGGAGTTCCCGCAGGGCTGTCTAGGCTGCGGATAGCAGCCTGCCGCCCGGCGCGAGGGGCGCCCTAAAGCAGAGCGTCCCTCGCGCCGGGCAGACATCCGCAGCGTGGGGAGCCCTGCAGGAGTTCCCTGCAGGGCTCCCCACGGTGCGTATAGCAGCCTGCCGCCCGGCGTGCGAGGCACCCTGAAGCAGAGCGCCCCGTGCGCCGGGCAGACATCGGCCAGCCCCACAAGCTTGGGGGACAGCAGGGAGGCGCAGCACCGCCATCCCGCTGTTCCTCGACCTGGTTCGGTTTCCCCAACCTGGTTTTGGGGGGGGAAATAAAGTAATTTCCCCCCCTTTATTCCCCCTCCCAAAAACTAGGTCCGTCCTATGGGACGAAAAATACGGTAGCTGTCTTCCAAATTGCAATAGCTTCACGATGCATTTTGATGGATTTGGATTTGGATTGTTTGGATTTCAGTCTGTTAATTTTTTAGAAAGAAGCTTTGAATCCTCTGTAAACTGAGCCCCAAAATAGCACACATATACTCAGCGGGGTTCTCCCCCCCCCCCGTCTCTAGGCATGTACTGGTGTGTCTTCTCTCTGATCAGATTGAGATTGGCATGAAAGAGATACAAATGTAAATTGAGCCGATCCATATTAAAATGCAACTTCTAATTAAATATGTTAAAGGACATTTTAATTGGATTTTTTTTAAAAGTAAACAATTTCTGATACTACTTTCATTGCAGTTTTGTACTGGTATTTTTTGGCCATCTACCTGCATAATCTGAATTGAATTGAATTATCTTATTAAATGAAATTATTTCTATATTCTTCCCTTTGCAGACAATAACTCTCTGTTGCCCAAGTGCCTTGGTGTGGAATTATTCCACAAATGAAAGTAAAAACATCAATCCTGGTTCACCTTTGGATTTACTTCAAGTTGCTCCATCTAGTTTTCCTATGCCTGGAGGAAATTCTGCATTTAATCAGCAGGTATATTCATTTTAAAATGTACACAATGCATGTAATGTGCTGAGAAATTATGTATCCTAGGCTAGAGTCATTTAAATGACTGTGTTTATAAAGTGTGTTCATGTGAGAGATTTTCCTCATTTCTCCTTTGGAGGGAGCTATCTTTACGTATGAGTGTGTATCACTGTGATTCCTTAGCAGAATAGGAGGGGAAAAAGCAAGAATAGAGTTTTGTCGTTGGATTCGACTTTCTGAGAATCTATTAGCCATTATTTATTGTTTTATTCATCCCCCCCCAGCCCTAGCTCCTAATAATCATAATAAAAAATAATATCATTAAAACTTTCTAAAAACTCTGTAAGACAGAGTTGTTCTGCCTGGCCTTTGGCTTAGAATCAATTTGATTCCCCCCCTCTCTTTCTTTTTTTCCTTTTTCCTCCTGTGAAGAGACTGCATTTTAATGTTTTAATGTTGTATTTTAATCTTGTTTATTAAGTTGTATTTCAATCAACCTGTTTTTATCATTGGTTCTTAGCTGCCCTGAGTCCAGTCTTGGATGGGGAGGGCGGGGTATAAATAAAATTTATTATTATTATTAAAAACAGTTCAAAAACATTTTTTCATCCAATGATTTCAGAATTGCCAGGAAAAGTATCTTCCACTATCAAATGGGAATGTTTTATCAGTTCCTCCTGAAAGTCATGGATGTGGGATACAGATGCACCTTGTCAGGAAAGACGTTCAGCAAACAGGGAACTGCCTTTGAGAAAGCCCTGGCAGATTTGATGAAGGATTTTACCCCAGGAAATAAACTGCCACAGGGGCCGGATTAAACTGACCGGCGGGCCAGATTACGCCCCCAAAACAGACTTCGGACATGCCTGGTTTATGCCAACTGGGCAGTCCCTAATGATGGCATCACTACCTGGCCTAGGAGGGCAGGGCCCTGACTAACTCCAGCTACAAAAGCTGAGGCTGCTGAACAGACGCTTTGGCTGGAGTACTGTTGGGTTTTTGTTTTGTTATTATTGTAAGTAAAGGTAAAGGGACCCCTGACCATTAGGTCCAGTCGCGACCGACTCTGGGCTTGCGCGCTCATCTCGCTTTATTGGCCGAGGGAGCCGGCGTACAGCTTCCGGGTCATGTGGCCAGCATGACTAAGCCGCTTCTGGTGAACCAGAGCAGTGCACGGAAACGCCGTTTACCTTCCCGCTGGAGCGGTACCTATTTATCTACTTGCACTTTGACGTGCTTTCGAACTGCTAGGTTGGCAGGAGCAGGGACCGAGCAACAGGAGCTCACCCCGTTGCGGGGATTCGAACCGCCGACCTTCTGATCAGCAAGTCCTAGGCTCTGTGGTTTAACCCACAGTGTCACCCGCGCCACCCGTCACAGCGCCACCCGTTATTATTGTACTCATTGTTTAAATTATTTTAAACTGCATTCTAACTTGTGTGTTTTTTAATTTTGGGTTTGTTTGTTTTTAATTACGGGAAGAAAGATGTGCCTCAGAAGAGAGAAGCTGGGCAGAGCGGGGGGTGGCCCCAATCATATTGGTTCTGGACAAGGAGAAGGGTGTGGGGTGTGGAGGGGTGAGGCAGGCCAGGTAAGGGGCACATGGCACAGGTAGTTAGCAACTGTGCTGTGTGCTAGTGCCTCCTGCAACCTGGGAAATTATGCTTGTTGCTGAATGCCAGGTCGGCTCTGAGTAAGACCTCCCTCATCCATGATTTGTTTAAGGATAAGGAGGCTGATCTCTTCTGTATCACTGAGAAATGGCTGGGTGAGCAGGGTGGAGTTGGTCTGCTTGCCTTACCTGAAAATGGATATTGTTGAGTTGGAAAGATTCAGAAAATGACAACCGAAAAGTTCAAGGGGATGAGAGCAGCCCTTTGTGCTGCCACTCTGGAGTTTTATTTATTTTTTAGTTTAAGATTTTGGAATGTTTTCTGAAGCAAGCCGTTTTAGAAAAGTGGTCCCATTTTAGCCTGTAAGATAGTAAACGGGAGAATACCATACTGCTTCTTTGTCTGACGTGGTTTATCCAAAGCTGCTATTACTTTATGTCTGTTTAGTAGTTGTCCTCTGCCCTCAAGAAACTGGATAAGCCTAGGAGAAATCTGACATGTGTTTGAGATGTGATTTTCGCAAACACTAGCCAATTACTCCTTTTCAGGTACGGGGAAAGATTTATGAAGTAGAACAGCAGATAAAGCAAAGAGGCCGTGCTGTGGAAGTGCGATGGTCTTTTGACAAATGCCAAGAAACAACTGCAGGTAAAAAGTGTGTGTGTGGGGGGGGGGATCAAGTTTAAAGATATATATCGGGTACTGTAAGCCCTTACTGGCCTATATTCCTCTTGGATTTCAGTGTGATACATTAGAAGGAGGCTAAAATGCCTCCAGTTTTGATGATTGATCCATCCTAAATTATTGGAATCATCTATTTTGAAAGATGCGACTAGGCAGGTTAAAGCCAGAAGGAAAGCAGTAGAGACTTGAAGAAAAACACTGAAAAGGGTGGATGGTATTATCAAATACTTAAGACAAGTTCCTACCATTCTTTAAGGTGAGAATCAAAAACAAGGCAGTGCTGTTGTAGAAACTTTTTTAAAAAAAAAATCTACAATTTTTTTTAATTGATAAATACAATACTCACAAACGCAAAACGAAACACGAAATGAACTTATTACACATACATACATACATACAACTCCTTAATTCCTACAAAAGAAAACAATTGTAGAAACTTTTATTTGTTCTGTTTTTTGTTTTCTGTTTTATAAGACGACAGTTAATACTATATAAAGAATTTCTCGGATTTCACAATGTAAATATACTCTTTTCTGTTTCTCTGTCTTCTAGGAGTGACTATCAGCCGCGTTTTGCACACATTGGAGGTTCTGGATAGACACTGCTTTGATCGATCAGATTCTAGCAATTCAATGGAAAGTCTTTATCACAAGATTTTCTGGCCAAACCAGAACAAGGATAGCCAGGAGGTAACTGCATTTCCCTTCCTTCTAAGTTTATAAATGGTTAAAGACTCATTTTCTCGTTCTCTTCTTCACCAACATGATTGATTGACATATGAAGCATCATAATACTGCGTGAATTCAAAATATTTGCATCCTGTCTACTGGCCAGTAGCTTTCAATAAGGCAGTTAATGCTACTTCCTGTTTTGATCATTCTCTTGAGTGGCACACTACTTTGTTTCTAACGTGCTGTGACACAAGATTGCCCAGAAGTCGTGTCTTTTATGGTTGTGAGAGATGTGTACCTGCAAATTCCTAGCAGTGTTTGTTAGATGCTCTTTCTTACATTCACAGTAAATTTTAGGGCTGAGCCAAAACCAGGAAGGAGGTTATCCCAGAAGGGCCAAAAGATAAAAAAGAGTGAAATAGTTTATGCACTTCGGTTAATAGGAAATGCTGCACGTTCTACTGCATATAAATTCCCATCTTTTCAGTAATTTGGCATTGTTTTACACGACGTTCTAGTTAAATTACGTTTCTAGAACTGTTGCCGCAATAACTATTTTACATTAACAGGTATTTAGAAAGGTGCAATTATACACACACACACACACACACACACACATTTTTATATAGGTGCAGGAGAGAGGAAGAGATAAATGCAAGGATTTATAAGTTCCTTTATGTATTTACAGCTAAACATTAAAAAAAAAAAATCCACCAACACTAATATCAGCACAATGTGTAAAAAATATCCATTCAGAATCATTTGATTAGCCAGTTGACATATTATGGCATTGTTTTTAAATTTATAATGTGGTATAGCTGATCAATAAAGCTAATATTACCAAAGCAAAATTTGGATGGGTACACTGGTACAAAATAACTAACAAACCAGAGATTCAGGTAGGTAGCCGTGTTGGTCTGACACAGTCGAAATAAATTTTTTAAAAAATTGTCCAGTAGCACCTTAGAGACTAACTAAGTTTGTTCTGGGTATACAAACTTAGTTGGTCTCTAAGGTGCTACTAAACCAGAGATTGTTATTGACAAGTAAATCTAAGTAAATATTAAGTTGTGTATTAACTTCTGCTTTTACAACTAGCAGTTCATGTAAATTTATGTTTGCTTCCCACTACCTGTAGGAAGTTTAAACAAACTCCTGTCTTATACTTTTCTCCTTTCTCTTTTTCTGTGGGTGGTTGTGTGTCTTTCATGTGCTTTCCCAAAACCATTAATTTTGGAAGGTGAAAAGTGCTGGGGTCCAGTCTGCCTTTCCGCTCCTTTTCTTATAGTGCCCTATAAGTCTCTGTATTCTTGTTTGCTTGCTTTTGGGTTTTAGAGTTACACTCCACCATTACAGTGTGCTTATATGCTGAGAAAGATAGGAAGTGATTGGTTTCTGTTCCATGTTCTCTGCAGCTGCTGGTTTTCTGTGTCCACTGACTTGCATCTGTCACAGCAAATGCTATCTTAACTTGCCTGATCTGTGAAGGTTGCTGAAAAACTGTATTAATTTAATGTGTTTGGCTTGCAGCTGACAGAACAAATGCTGTATTGGTAGATCTGCTTATGTTGGCTCTGGTGACCACAATCTACTGTGCTGTCAGACCAACTCAGCTGCAGAGGAAGTAACAATTTTAGAATGTTTCAAAGGAACTATGCCACAGCTGATTGTCTGAAAACTGAACCATTGTTGGCTTTGGTGTGTCTATGTGTGTGTGTGTGTGTGTGTGTGTGTATGTATGTGTATGGGGATGTGGGGGAAACAACAGCTCTCTTGAATCATTAAATGATAAATGGTCAGGAGGAAAGTTGCGAACTTCCTAGTGAATAACTCTAAATGAGATTTCATAATCGTTCATTTATAAGAATATAGGAAAATCCCCACTAAACCAGGCCTCAAAGCCCATGTATTCCATTGTCCTGTAGTACAGTGACCAACCACATGCCTGTTGGAAGCCCCACAAGCAAGACCTGATCCTAACACATTCTCCTCACTTGTGGTTCCCCCCTACTTGTATTCAGAGTTGCGTGTCGAGGTCCCCAAGCCACACACATCAATTTTGGTTTGGGTTTTCAGCACAATTTTGGCCACAACTTTATTTAAATACATCTAGGTGAGTGGTTGCTTAGGCATTGGTTCAGACTGTCTGTCCTTGCCCAGGGGATAGAACTGACTTCCGGATTCCAGCGAAAGCTAGTGCAGGAAACAAATTTTGGGGAGAAAATGAAGCTGGGCCTCAGTCCCTCACTTCTCACCCTCATGCTCCTGGTGGCTTGCACGGCCCAAGTCCGATGCCAGGGACAAGGACGAAAAGAATGGCAAGCCCCTGGATTCCTTTAATGGAATTCCCTTTCCGCACCACCATTGGAGGGGTAGGCACTTACCCCTCCACCAACCAATTTTAACCAATTCCTAACCGTCAACTTTACAAGTTGTGACGATTTGCTACGCAGTAAGCAAAACCAAATGGCACCAGCCAATCAGCCAAATGGACAAATTCGTACCAGGCCCCTGCCACAAAGCAGACGACCCCATGACAGGCATAGCAAGGTCAAGTGAACAACCCCCCCAATATAGGGAGGGTGGGCGGGTGATCCGGTACAAAGTTGGGTGACCAGTATTTAAAACCTCTGACCCCTCCTTCAAAATTGGCAACAAGCAGTTCTCCCCAGTGACCCGATTAACCAGTACACTGCCTGGGTCCCTCCACAAATCCGCCCAGCAACAATGGGGTGGCTTGTATCCCCCACCGCAACACGCGCTCTCTGCTAGGGAGAACACGTTTTACTGTATTTTTGCTCTATAGGACGCACCGGACCATTGGACGCACTTTGTTTTAGAGGGGGAGAACAAGAAAAAAAAAATCCCCCTCTCTGCCCAGTGCCCCTTCAGTGAAGCGGCAGGAGGCGCTGCGCAGAGAGGGGGAGAATTCCCCCTTGTTCTCCCCCTCTAAAACAAGGTGCCGTTCAAGGTGCGTTCAGTCGCCTTCAGGCGGCTACCTTGGAAGCCTGGAGAGCGAGAGGGGTCGGTGTGCACCGACCCCTCTCGCTCTCCAGGCTTCAGGTTCCTTTCGACCTGCTCTTTGGGGGTGGTGGGGGGAAGCCCACCGCCAGCCCCAAAGAACAGGTCGGGGAGCAGCGGAAAGGTGCGCAGCCTTCCGCAGCTCCCCGAGCTTGTGGGGCTGGTGGTGGTGGGAAGCGCTGCTTTCCCCCACCGCCAGCCCCAAAGAGCAGGTCAGGGGGCAGCGGAAAGGCGCGAAGCCTTCCCACTGCTCCACGAGCTTCTCGGGGCTGCCGGGGAATCCCGGGGCTATGGCTTCTTTAGCCCCGCGCACCCTCTTCTGGTTGGAGAGGTGGCGCGTGGCTAAAGAGGCTGCTGTCATAGCCGTGCGCAACCTCTCCAGCCGGGAGAGGCTGAACGGGGCTATGGCTTCTTTAGCCCCGCGCAACCTCTCCGGCAGGGAGAGGCTGAACGCGGCTATGGCAATACCCCCACCTCCCGCAAAAGCCCACAGGAGCCGCGCACCCTTTAAGGAGCGCGCGGCTCCTATGGGCTTTTCTACGAGGAGGGAGAAGGGACTGACTGGCCGCACCAGTCCCTTCTCCCTTCTGAGGAAAAGCCCGCAAGAGCCTCGTGGAGCTTTTGTGCGGCTTTTGAGGGCTTTTCCTGCCTGCCTCCCCCCCTACATTCGCTCCATAGCTCCATAGGACGCACACACATTTCCCCTTCATTTTTGGAGGGGAAAAAGTGCGCCCTATAGAGCGAAAAATACGGTACATTGCCTCTGACATTGAAGAGCATATCTGTCATGGCCAGAAGACATTGGTAGCCTTATCTTACATGAAATCATGTAAGATAAGCGGTGGGAGAGCCAGTGTGGTGTAGCGGTTAAGAGTGGTGGACTTGTAATCTGGTGAACTGGGTTCGCTTCCCCGCTCCTCCACATGCAGCTGCTGGGTGACCTTGGGCTAGTCACACTTCTCTGAAGTCTCTCAGCCTCACTCACCTCACAAAGTGTTTGTTGTGGGGGAGGAATGGAAAGGAGAATGTTAGTCGCTTTGAGACTCCTTCGGGTAGTGATAAAGCGGGATATCAAATCCAAACTCTTCTTCTTCATTTAAGGCCTTTCAGGTTGGTTTCCATCACTACATCTTATTGCAACGAAGTCTTGTAGGAAACATTACAAAACTGTGAAGTGCTGCGTTTTTAGGAATAAGTGTAGCCTTGTATAAGAACACACTGCAGAACTTTCCATTTCGAAAAGCCAAATAGACTTGCAGTGCAATGCCTATGGAGTTCAATGTAAGTTCCAGGTAACTGTGCACAGCACAGTGTCCTATTATATAATCATCTGGTTTTAGTTCTTTCGATCTTGTCAGATGTAAAAGGCTGGTATCACACCTGCCTTCGCTGCGTGACATCCCATGTCATGTGAATGGCTCTCTCCTTCCTCTTGTCCTATCTGCTGCTCCTGCAACCCCCAAAAATCTTCTATGGAGGATGTGGAATAATCCAGAGCATATCTGAGGGTAGTATGTGAGCTATAGGTGGGAGGAGAGGAAAAAGAAGTTGTGTTGTACAAGTGGAAATCTGTTGACACAGGTATCACTGCATGTCACCTACAGTCTTTTGCAAGCTTCTGGGGAGTAGCTGCATGTTTTGTTCATGCAAACATATATTGATGATGGGCCAGATATTCACTTTGCTACTATTTTGAATATATCTAATATTTGAAAATCCCCGCGGTTCGAATCCCCGCGACGGGTTGAGCTCCCGTCGTTCGGTCCCAGTTCCTGCCCACCTAGCAGTTCGAAAGCACCCTTAAGTGCAAGTAGATAAATAGGTACCGCTTTATAGCGGGAAGGTAAACGGCGTTTCCGTGTGCTGCTCTGGTGCCGGTTCGCCGAAGCAGCTTCGTCATGCTGGCCACGTGACCCGGAAGTGTCTGCGGACAGCGCTGGCTCCGGGCCTCTAGAGTGAGATGAGCGCACAACCCTAGAGTCTGTCAAGACTGGCACGTACGGGCAGGGGTACCTTTACCTTTACTAATATTTGAAAAAAATATTATTTGAGCCACTAGATGGCAGCCTTTTTAAAACTAAAGAAAAGCTTCGGCGTCATCTGGAATAGTTTTTTTCAAGTTGTGTTTATTTTATCCTATAAAAACTTGAATATGGTTTCATGTGCAAGCTGTACATAGCCATTATGGATAGTAGCCATTGATAGAAACACCAAACATTAAAAGCTTCCCTATACAGGGCTACCTTCAGATGTCTTCTAGAAAGACATCTAACATATTGTTGTAGCATTACCTCTTTTTTATGCCTCTTTGATTTCATTCTCCACCTCAAACTCAGCATTTTGGTTGGAACTATAGCATGAAATGAATCTTGTGGCCTGGTATTACTACCCACAATAATTCTGTGAAGAAGTCTGCCTCTCTGGGGATTTCTAGCTTGTTGGATTTATTTCCTCTTTGATGTACAGTGATGCCACCACTAGAACACCCCTCCCTGTCCTTCCTAAAGAGAGTTCCCGTTCAAAGATAACCATGTCCCATTCGTTCTCTCCATTCCACCAGGTTTCCATTATGCCCACTCTTTATCTAAGAACAAGAACTCCAGTTTCACCATCTTAGCTCAGACGTTTGGAGCATTAGTGTAAAAATACTTATATACAGTGTTCTCTCTCCAGATGTCTCTGGCACCTGTTTTATGCTACGATATTTTGGCCTCTTTTAATTCCTATCATGTGCTTCTGAACTCTCAATGCCTAGTTCTACGCCTTCCTCACTTGAATGATCACCATCATTTTACGCTGCATCCCTGGGAGATGATTTGTTCCAAACTGCTGGACGCTCCTTGATCTCTGTTGGCCTTCTCCCTTGTTGTTAGTTTAAAAGCTTGTTCTGCCATCTTTTTGATTTAAGTGCCAACTGTCTGGTTCCCTCCTAGTTCAAGTGGAGCCTGTCCCTTTTGTACAGGCCAGCTTTGTTCAGAAATATTCATCGGTGCCTAACAAATCCAAAATCCTACCCCTGACGCTACTGACCCATTCACTCATTGAGACCCTATAGCTTTGCCTGCCTAGCTGACCTCATGCATGGGACTGGTAGCATATCAGAGGAAGCCACTTTGAAGGTTCTTCCTTTCAACAATGTTACAGTCATTACCCATCCTTTGCCACAAGGTCCTGGCGGGTAAAATACAGCACTAAAACAGTTCTAAACAAAATGCTGTAATAGCCAGAGTGGTCCTAAAATGTATGCATTTCAAGTGTCAAAAGAGATGTGTCTTCAGCATACAACAAAAACTGTAAAATGAAGGTGCTAGATGCAACTCTTTGGGGAAGGATTTCCACAGTGTAGAGGCTGCCACAGAGAATGTTCTCTACCAGGTCTTTCTTCCTTTCTCCCTTTCTTCCTCTCTCTCTTATTCAGTCAGTCAGTTACAAACACACAAACACACACACATACAAAAACTCAAGAGGGCACTGCAACTGTCAAGAGGCCACATCTACTGATCCAAGATGGCTGCAGCCATGTTTAATAATAACACAGTGGTACCTCAGGTTACATATGCTTCAGGTTACATACGCTTCAGGTTACAGACTCCACTAACCCAGTACCTCGGGTTAAGAACTTTGCTTCAGGATGAGAACAGAAATCGTGCTCTGGCAGCACGGCAGCAGCTGGAGGCCCCATTAGCTACAGTGCTGCTTCAGGTTAAGAACACTTTCAGGTTAAGAACGGACCTCTGGAACGAATTAAGTACTTAACCTGAGGTACCACTGTAATAATATAGTAAAGGTAAAGGGACCCCTGACCATTAGGTTCAGTCGTGACCGACTCTGGGGTTGCGGCGCTCATCTTGCTTTATTGGGCGAGGGAGCCGGCGTACAGCTTCCGGGTCATGTGGCCAGCATGACTAAGCCGCTTCTGGCAAACCAGAGCAGCGCACGGAAACGCCGTTTACCTTCCTGCCAGAGTGGTACCTATTAATCTACTTGCACTTTGATGTACTTTCGAACTGCTAGGTTGGCAGGAGCAGGGACCGAGCAACGGGAGCTCACCCCGTCACGGGGATTCGAACCACTGACCTTCTGATTGGCAAGTCCTAGGCTCTGTGGTTTAACCCACAGCGCCACCCGCGTCCCTATCTCACCCTAAACAGCAGGCCTCAGGGCGGTTACAACATAAAATCACAATATAATAACACACCATACATAAAACAAAGCAAAACAACCCAATAACCTCCCCCAACACATTTTTAATAGGGCATTGGATGTCAATCAGCCAAAGGCTTGGTTAAAGAGGAACATTTTTGCCTGCTTAAACACTAAAGTTTGCTTCCAGGACCAACATGCGCTACTATCTCTGACTCCTCCACAGCACTGTCTACCTGGCTACCCGGATAACGTGCAACATCTACAACCTTTGAGATAGGCAGGTCACTGTGCAGCCACATACCTGTCATACACCCAGTTTCCCATGTTCCTAATGATCAAATGACCCCCTAACAGGATTCCCCAAGAAGATTATTGTTGGCATTACAGGATAAGGGCTCATCTCCCGCAGAATAGGTCCCTTCTAAGGTATCATTTCCCTCTTTCTCAGAGTGATGCTTTCCTTCATGCCCCCTTGAATTCTCAAGGGAACATCAGAGGAATAGCCAAACGGTTTTAAAGTAATGTATATGCATTCAAACTAAACATTAGACGCAGTTTGTGACGTGCATCCTTAGCTCATGTTAAGCTATTTAATATTGTGGGAGAGTAGGTTTTGAAAGTTTTAACCATCAGCTGTTTTTAGTCTCTTGGGTAAAAAAGCCAAGTTATTCATATCATCAACCTTTCCCCTTATCCTGCTGTGTATTTACTAGAACAAGCTTTTGAAGTTTTCCAGTTCAGTCCTTGGTTAAAAATATCCTGTACTGCATTGACTGCACAGAACATGTCACTACTCAGGAATGAGTCAATTTTTCAATTTCACGTAGCCTCACAAAGCCACCCTCTTTCCTTGCCCACAGTTCTCCTGTATTCTGCCCTTCACCTTCAGCGCTGCCATTTTAAATTTGTTGATCAGTTGCTATTCATAGAAGGTTGCATAATTTCCCCGTGAGTAAGTCCAGTATTGAGAGAAGTATTCGATTTGTGCAAAGCTGTTCCCATAGAGACTATTCAGACAGTGGGGGAGTTTTACTTTTTTGGAAACTACCAGCTGATAAACATGTGGCTCTGTAAACTGTTTCTAGCCGTTTCCGTTGGTTGGGAAGCAGCTGATAATATATACCTATATATGGTTACTTGATAATGGCTTGCTGCAGCTTTTCTTGAAGCTGCCTTATTTGTGTTTCTTAATACCTATTCACCTCAGGTTAGGAGGTCCACTGTGCCAGCCTTGTTCCTTAAGCTGACTTGCATGCCACCCACAATCACATTTATCCAGAAGTAAGACTTTGGTTATTTCATTGGATGCATATCTGGTTGTAACTAATATTTTCATTTGCTTTCTTTATTATTTTCTCTTGAGATAGTTTTTATGAATTCTGCAAATAAAACATGAGTCAGCAGTGTGATGCAGCAGCAAAAAAAGCTAATGCTATTCCAGGCAGCATCAATGGAAGTTTAGTGTCCAGATAATGTAGAGTTGCCATACATCCGGAATTTCCCAGACATAAATGATATTCGGCCCTCGGAAACAGGGCCTGGGTGGAAATTGCTTAAATGTCTGGGGAAATCCAAACATATGGCAGCCCATGTCAAATTTCATGAAAAATAGCTCAAAAGCTCAACAAATTTGGGTAAAACTAAAAAAAACCCAACAACCCTCACTTTTGTGTCCGGATTTTTACTTTTTGAAATATGGCAACTCTTTAAGATCAGGGGAAGTAATATTCTTTCTTGGTCAGACCACACTTGGAATACTGTGTCCAATTCTGGGCACCACAATTTAGGAAATATGTTGACAAGCTGCAACGTGTGCAGAGAAGGGCAAGCAAGATGATGAAGGGTCTGGAAGCTAAGCCTTATGAAGAACAGTTGAAGGAGCTGGGTTATGTTTAGCCTGGAAAAGAGGAGACTGAGAGGAGCTATTATAGACATCTTCAGATATCTAAAGGGATGTCACATGGAAGATGGAGCAAGCTTGTTTTCTCCTGCTCTGGAGGGTAGGACGTGAACCAATGGCTTCAAGATATAGCTGCATGCACATAAGGATGGATCCTGCTCCATATTCTTAATGTGGGATTCAACAGATGAGATTATTAGCTGATTGGTACACTTTTCAGCTATAATGCGCTGGTGTTTTTTTTATAGTAGGTACTGCTTGCATCTGCTTTTTGTTGGACCCACCCAAACCTCTTCCTGTTACAGGAGGTGGTTTGATGATGCAGACTTGGTTAGAACAGGGAGAAGTTGTATTTTTGACCCGGTTTGGCTCAAGATAAGGAAGATGTGACTGCAAGCCCAAAGTGCTAACAATGGAAATGTCTACATTTAAATGGCATTGAGGGGAATCCCATAACTGGTTCCTAGGATTCTCCATGCTGATTCTGTTAAATGTTGTATGCAGGAGAATTTTGTCTGGAGTTATGGAATGCAAAAGATCACATGCAAAGTTAGGGGGGGGGTAGAGGCAAGGGATAGATGCAGTGTCCCTGAGCCTTTAGTAACTGGGCAGAAGAGGGATTTTCAGCAGGGTTTTTTGAATTCCTATATGCGGAGCTGAAGCTGCCTAAGGGTTGGGAGTGCCTTTCCCCTTTGCAACTAAGGAAAGGTATTAAATAAAAAAGGTGGCGTGAAATGGTGCAGCCATCATCAACTATACAGTGGCGTAGCGTGGGGGTGCAGGGGGGGCCGGCCGCACCGGGCGCAACATCTGGGGGTTAGGGGGCGCAAATCCACGGGTTAGGGGGCGCAAATTACTTGCCTTGCCCCGGGTGCTGACAACCCACGCTACGCCACTGCAACTATATCAGCAGTTCAATTTTAGAGGGCGGTATATTCTGATTGCCATAATTAATATAGCAATAATTAGCTATTAGGAAGTTGAAGATACAATGGAAACATTATCATCGCAGGGAGGTTTACGAACAGTATGGAGAGACATTAGAAGCATATTGAAAACAATGATGTTGGAGGACGCTGGAGGCCTGGGAACAGAATAAAACAAACACCCAAACTAGACAGATTTGAAGTTCAAACAATGACTCCTATCATATTGTTTGGGTGAGCTGTTTTGTGATAGAGGGTCATAATTGTCATAATTACATAAAAGTCATAATTGCGGAGGAAATTGTTACAGAGAACATTCTCTTGGAATAGTGACTTGATTTTACCCAATAACATTTAGGCTGTTCAAACAGTCCCCCCCCCCCCAATTTTATGACCATATTGCTTGTCTGTTTAGGTTACAGCCACTTAGATAAGATTATTCTTGACTGGTCTTACCCATCAGACTTTTGAGGGGCATCCAATTAGGGGTGCTTAGAAAAAGCAGCTAGTTATCAACTACTTAATTTTATTATAGATTTTTGTTTAATCATAAGGAGGCCTTTTGGAGTCAATGTGCCTTGGATGAACACTCTCAATCTATGAATCAAATTTGAGGTTTGAGATCAGTGGAATATATAAATAACTTCATAGAGAAGATGTTGCATGCATTGATCAAGGTGTAAAATACTATTTATGCCCCATCCCCAGCACTTGTGTTTACAACAAACAAATATGAGCTAATATGGCAGCTCATATTAGGTTGATACTATTGCAAGGGAGGTGAAGAAAGGCTCCATGTTGTTACTGGGAACAGAATGGCAACAAAGGTACCATATGATGTTGACTGTAGATACACCTTCATAACAGTCTCTTCTCCTAAGTTACTTGGTGCCTTCATGACAGATGCAGAGCCTTGCACTGTTCTTCCCAGGTTCTAACTCTTAATAAGTGGATACTTTATTATTATGTTTATGTAAAAAGTGTACATCATTCTTGGGGCATGATTATATACTAGTCTGAAAGTTCAGAAACATGAAACTTTTTGGCTTCATTTTAAATGCAAATTATGTTTCCAAGTTAATGGAATGCATTGACATTAGGGCAATGGTTATATAAATATGACCCCCCCCTTATATTTTAGAAGCATTTGGAGGTTGACTTGTATTTTAAAATTTCTGTTTGATTTTGAATTGTTTTATTGCTGCTCCTATTAATTTGCTTTTTTGTGGTTCTAGTTTTGATTAAATTGCTATGTTTGTATTGCTGTGTTTCTAAGTCGCCTTGGAGTATTTGGTTGAAAGTTGACAGGGACTTGTATAAATCATGAACGCAGCCTCCAACCCTAGACAACCATGTTTATGGCTGAGGGAGAAACGTGCATTGGGACGTCTTTATACTAGCAAGTCAATCTACTCTTCCATTTAAAATTGGCTTGTGTGTTCAGCTGGGTTACTGTGGCTGCAAACATTCAAAGTGCAAACTTTGAAAAAAAACCTACTGACTCAGTGTTCTCCCCCTGCCCCCAGTGCTTATAGCATTCTAGGCTTGTGGACTTAGTGGTGCATTTTCTGCTGGCAGTTCAGAGGTCTGAAGTTTGCTTCACTCTCTCCTGTTTATATGTACGATTGGGATTGAGTGTTGTAGTCAAACTGGCAGCTGCACAACCTTAAAACAAGTCTGACTCATTTAGAAACAGAACCAGCTGTTTGTCCTTTTTCAGTTTCACACAGCATATATTCTGTTCTTGATTAATGTTGCACAATGAAAGGTCAGAAGGGAGGTATTGAAAAAACTTCTGTATATGGAGGAATTGGATGCTTCTAAAGACAACTAAGCAATTATTCCATTTGAAAAATTAAGTTAAAAGTGTCAAATGGCTTCACTTCAGTCATCAGCGCACTGGAAAATAAAGTGATGTGTTGTTCTGAGAAATGTATCACTATTAATTTATTGCCAAGAATTCCAGTGCTAACTTGTGTTCCTTTTTAAATAAAATAATCCAATTTCTATAAACATTCACATATCCAATGCAAAAAGTCACAGCTGCTGTTAAGAGTAGCTTCAGATTTTTTAGCTTTCATAAAGGAGGGCCATCTGGCTTTGTTTTGTTTGTGCTGTTGCCCAAAGTTAATTTCCCAGCCCTTTCACAAACAAGGCAGGGATCTTTACTGTGTGCTGCGTGTGGATGAGGGGAAGAAGCAGAAAGGCTGGGCCTTGTGCTATGAGAATTGAGCCCAAGGCAACCTTTTCGGGATGGGACTTCTCAAGACCCTGTTCTGCAAGGGGCAAGCATTGCTTAGTTACCCAATGCTTTTGGCTTGAGATCTTGTTTGTGGAAAGGGGGAATGGGATTATGCACCTTGCTTTTGTATTTCTGCAACATATTCAGCGTTAGGTAAAGGTATAGGGACCCCTGACCATTAGGTCCAGTCGTGGCCGACTCTGGGGTTGCAGCGCTCATCTCGCTTTATTGGCCGAGGGAGCCGGCGTACAGCTTCCGGGTCATGTGGCCAGCATGACTGAGCCGCTTCTGGCGAACCAGAGCAGCACACGGAAACACCGCTTTCGAACTGTTAGGTTGGCAGGAGTATTCAGGGTTAGGCCTGTGGCAATTTGCTGTTTGAGGCAAAGGAAAATTTGGTACCTCCCCATTCCACGTTGGCTTCATTAACTACTGAATCTTCATTAACTACTGAATCTGCACCTTCAACATTGGCAATGGGATGGTTTCCTCCACTGCAATTACAGGCATGAGCGTAGTTTAGGAAGTGCAGACAGTTCTGTCAGGGTGGCACACTTTGCTCTGTTCTGCAATGGAAATAGAAGAATGTCTTCTGCAAAGTAGGACACATGACTGCCCTATTATTCACAATTACCGTTTATGGAGGGTCGGGTGTCCCCCCCCAATCCTATGTGTGCTACATACGTTAATAATTTTCCTTCTTCGTTTTCTCAACACCCACAACTTTGTAAACTTTTATTGATCTCCCTTCCCTCTAGGTTTCTTTTTTGAATGGAAAAGTGTGTGGCTTCCTTAACATTTTGTGGTTGCAGATGAATTAAAAGGGATGTGAATCCCTTTTTTTTTTTTTTAGCTTTCCAGGATGATCTGGGCCAGGCCCGTGCAGAGCTTGTCTGCGGAGTGTGCCTTGCTAGAATAAAGCTTCTAAACTCAGACAAAGCAGCTGGTCTCTGACAGGCCTCCTGCCGTGGCTGACTTAGCCCTCCGAGGCCCCGGGGCAAGTATACCCGGTTGCCCTTGCCTCTGCATGGGCCTGATCCAGGCTCCCATTACTGGAGATGGTGTGCTAGACTAGGCAAGCTTCTGGTGATATCTAGCAAAGCCGTTATTAATAGTGTGATGGAAAGAAGCAGCAGATAATCACCTCCTATATATCTTGTTGTGTATCTAAGCAAATGCTTTGAACAAGATAAAGTTGCAACAGGAGGAGGATGTGGGAGGCCGTTGCTCTGCTTATGTTTGCTGTTGCTAGTAGAAAAGGATGTGCTTAGGACCTTTCCAGACACTGTATATTAAGAATATGCATCTAATTGCTAAGAGGAAAGCCTTAAATGGCGTTGCCTCCCCCTTCTTTCTGTCATTACATTCCGATCACAAATATGTCTGCAATCTTAGTTTCTCAGGCTGTACCAGCTACCAGCTACCACCAGCCACAAGTCTCCTGCGCTTTCAATCGTCTCCACCCTTTTTCCTTTGTTGGTTTGCTTGGAAGTGTGTCCCAGAACATCTCTCCTCAAATCTGTTTTCTACACCAAATTTTAAAAAATGAAATGGTTGGCTTTACCACCTAGTTTCCTCGCTCTGTTGTAACTAAGCCTAAGAATGTGAAATTGGAACAATCACACATTCCTCCCCATGTTTAACTTGGTGTCTCCTTCCTTCCTGTTCCTTTTCCTCTGTTTTCCCCATGTTAAATTTTAGATTGTAAGCTCCTTGGGGCAGGGAACTGTACTATTGCATTCTGTAAAGTGCTGAAGTGCCTATGCACATGGATTGCGTTATGTATAAATTATAATTAATAGCAGTAGTGTGTAGTAATAACGATACAGAAAGTTTGTTTTTTGATGTTCACATACAGAAACTGGTTAAACCATTGATTGGATGATTGAAGATGAATGTTGGATTTTACTGTTAGAGGATTCACATTTCTGAATTATAAGAAAACGAGTAGTTTACTATGTTCATAAAGGATCCTTACTTTGAAAAGAGCAGCTTTTGAACTGATAAATGTAGCCAGAAGTGTAGTAAATGTAAATAAGACTAAAACCTAAGTGATAGCAAAAGCCTGTTTTAGTATATAGCACATGAATTGCATTTTGAGAACAGTTTCAAACTAGCTCATCATGCTCTTCAACACACATCTACTATGCTTCTGTTCCATGCATTCATTCCCTGTCTAGCCACACATACCTCTTAGAAGAGAAACTCTGTTTTGAACTTTTAGACAAACTTACATCCTAGGGATAAAAGGGGTAGGAAATTGAACAGGAAACTTAATGTTGCCATTGGTCGGCATCGTATGCCTGTCTTTGTAGTCAGCATTTTAATCAACTTAAACAAGAGACCGACCTTTCGTTTTGTTTTTATTTAACAGGTTGCAACTAATGACGAAGCTGTCGTAACGTTGCTTTGTGAATGGGCCGTGAGCAGCAAAAGAGCTGGCAAGCACAGGGCAATGGCTGTGGCTAAATTATTGGAGAAGAGGCAAGCTGAAATTGAAGTGGAAGTAAGTTGTCTTTGCAGTTTGACAGCTGTGTGCAGGGAGAGAAAAATACAGTTCATATTTAAGTGAGAACTAGCTTTGACAATGAACTACAGCCTTATAATCCAGGTTAGCGCAGTTTATCCATCTTGGTTCATAGTGGAAGGTTCAGGCCCTGTAACAAGCATTGGAAGTCTTTAATCTCTCATGCAGAGGGAACATAGGATGCTGAGAATGCCAGTCTTTATTCCATTCTTATGTGTCATCTGGCCACATCTCAGATGACTCTAGATTAATTTGTTTGTTTTTCCTCGCACACAAGCAGAGACCAACAGGTTGAACAACAGGTTATTTCCCCCCTCCCCTTTTTGCTTGTGTGCCCCTAAGTAATAGGGGAGGGGAGGGCAAGTGCAATTGCATTCATAGCTGTTTCGTTGCAGTTCTACGCTGATTGCTTTTATCCTGTCTTATTTCTGCAGCGATGTGGTGAGGCAGAAGTCTTGGACGAAAAGGAATCCATTTCTTCGGCATCACTTGCTGGATCCAGCCTTCCCGTTTTCCAGAATGTCCTCCTTAGGTTTTTAGACACCCAGGCCCCTTCATTATGTAAGCATCAAATCCTCTCTGTTCCAGAGCAGGATGAAACTCTGTGACCTTTTGTCCAGCTACTGGATATTCACTATTATTATTGGTGACTGTATCATTTTTTCCCCTCCCTCATTTCTGCCTGACCTACAGATTTTTATTTTTTTTCCCTAGAAGGCTTTAACTTTCCAAAACATTGTGTTTTGGGAACTGAAGTATTTGTGAGCTTTGTTTTTGCCTTGAGGCAATTAATGTAGCTTTTTCTTTTAGAGCTTTTTTTTTGGGGGGGGGGGATGTCCTGCCTGCCTTACCTTGGACCGGTTGCTTTACAATCTAAACTTAGACTATACAATCTAACATTTGGCACTAGGGAAAACATAAACTAAAACTCTGACATTATCATTCTGTACATGCTTATTCAGAAGTAAGGCTCACAGTTTATAGTGGGATTTGCTCCTATTAAATATGCACAGGATTGTAGCGCAAATGTGTCAGATCTGAGCTTCAAGGCACCAGCGCATCAGTTTATTACCAGATGAAACACAGTTGTCCTCCAGTGCTTATCAGAGTAGTTTAGACTTTTTTATACCTCCCTTTGCAATTTGTTCCTGGTTTCTCCTCATAGGTGAGCCAATAGTGGTCCCACATGCCCTTGCTGCGTGTCCACAAAGGTGGAGCTGATAGTCTGCACCTGCCATATTGTGACAGAAATGCTGTTCTCAGAACTGGGGCAGCCACACTGAAAGCCCTGCTCTGAGTTACTGTGGAGCGGGCTTCTGATATCTTTGGAACCTGAAGGATAACCTTCTGATATGCTTAACCATATGCTGAACCTGTATATGTTGCTTTCTGACACTTGTGTGTGTGTTTGTAGTAGTTAGAAAAAGAGAGCAAAACTCTGTAAGGGTTTAAGGAGTGGGAATGTCGGTGCATTCAGCTGCTGTGGGTTCTAATAACCGGGTTTCCTCCACGTCATTTAACCTATATTGGTTCAATAGTGCAAATATATTGTCTTGAAGCTGTCCAATTCATGGTACATTATTCTTATAACTTCCAGAAAGCCTCAATGTGGTCAAATAAATTTGTTAAGCTGCATACAAATACACCAATCTGAGTATTTTTCAGAAGTGTTGTAGGACCTTCTTATATGGGCTGACTTTTTGAAGCCTGGATTAACCACATGAGGATGGTTTGGGCTGCAATTCATAGTCATGGAGTCAGAAGGGACCATGAGGGTCATCTGGTCCAACCCCTTGCAATGCAGGAATCTTTTGCCCAATGTGGGACAGGAACCGATGAGCCTGAGATTAAGCCTCTGATTGAGCTATAAGGAGTGGGGTTAACTAACCTGTCCTGCTAGCAGAAGCCTGTGTGAGGTCTCCTACTAGCACAATGGACCTTCCCCTAAATCTCTGGAGGGATGGAAGAACAATTTGTGGGAGCAGAGGGGATACCAATCTGTTGGACAAGCAAGCTGATGTAACTTATCTCCTTAGGGCCATGTTGAATTCTACCCTTTGTGTCTGAAATATTTAAGTAGCTATTTGTGTAACCTTAATTTTAAGGTTGTGGGATGCGGGTGGCGCTGTGGGTTAAACCACAGAGCCTAGGACTTGCCGATCAGAAGGTCGGCGGTTCGAATCCCCGCGACGGGGTGAGCTCCTGTTGCTCAGTCCCTGCTCCTGCCAACCTAGCAGTTCGAATGCACGTCAAAGTGCAAGTAGATAAATAGGTACCGCTCCGGCGGGAAGGTAAACGGCGTTTCCATGCGCTGCTCTGGTTCACCAGAAGCGGCTTAGTCATGCTGGCCACATGACCCGGAAGCTGTACGCCGGCTCCCTCGGCCAATAAAGCGAGATGAGCACCGCAACCCCAGAGTCGGTCATGACTAGACCTAATGGTCAGGGGTTCCTTTAGCTTTACCTTAATTTTAAGGTAGGCTTACTTTTTTCTTCTTCTTTTCAAACAAAAGCTGCTTGAGCCGAATGGTAATTAATAAAATCTAACCTTTTCTCTATTGGTAGCTGACCCAAACAGTGAACATGAGAAGATGGAATTTGTGAATCTGGTGCTGCTTTTCTGTGAATTCATACGGCATGATGTTTTCTCCCACGATGCTTACATGTGCACTTTAATATCACGTGGAGACTTATCCATCACTGCAGCCTCTATGTCTCGCTCGCCAACTGGGGAAAATATGGATGAACGGTATTCTAGGGAACAAGATGTGAAACTGGAGGTATGGAGTGCATTGTAGTTTGCTTCTCAGCTTCACTAGGTCAAAAATGACAACCTGGTGCTGTTTTCTCCCTACCCCACTTTATCCTAAGAGCAATAAAAAAAATATAATTGTGAATATATTTTGCACAATATAATTGTTCAAAATATATAAAATAATAATAATTGTGCTGCCAAGAAAGCTTTATTGGTGTTGTTCATCAGATTCTCAGTGCCAACCTTTAATGTAGCCCCTTTTAGCCAGTATAATGTGAGCAGTCTGCGCTGCTGCTGCTGCTGCTGCTACTCCCCAGTTTCTGGAGGGATTCTCTTGGCATAAAAAGGAATAGCAGTTTATGGTCTTCTCATGTGACGTGGGATTTTGCACGAGTGTGCACGTGTTTTATCCTGATGATGCAGGACGAGAGTGGCACTGTGCAGAAGCTTCCATGCCAACAGTGCAATATTGAGATCTCAAGATCTCAACATTACCCTGCTCTCAGGATAAGGCCCTATTGGCTGTGCCATAGCCTGCAGAAATATATCTGGCACCATCCAGGTAGAGGCCCTGCCTGGTTAACAAGTTTATGGAACGGTTTCTCGCTTGAAATAAAGCAGGTGCCAACCTTGCTGAGTTTTCCTCTGGGGGTCATTGATACCTGACCTTGAGAACTTTTCACGTTGCTGGATTTATTGTTATATTGTAATTTATACTGGTTGTAATGCTTTTGCTTTTTGTTTTTTTACTGGTTTTGTTTGTTCTTTCAAAGTTTTAAACTGCCTTGGGATTGGAATGGAAGACAGTATATGAGATTATATAAGTTTCATTCCCTCTGAAGGAACAGACATGTAGTTTGGGGGTTCTCCTAGATTAATCTGTCAGTGGAGGCCCTGGTTACTTCTCTGGTGATGGGTGCTTACTACCAACTTGTGTTGGTGTGTCGACGATACCCATTCCTGGATAGGGATACCTTGGCCACCATGATTCCATGTACTGGTAACCTCAGGATTGGACTACTGTAACAAATCAGGACTGGGTTACCTGAAGGACTGCTTGCCCCTTTATAGACCTGCAAGATCACTTCGAACACCTGGGATATTTTTGCTCAGACCAGCACACTCTACAGAATATCATATAGTGGTAATGTTAAAACAGGCAATTTCCTCCTTTCCCCCTTCACTCTGGAATGTCCTTACCTCTGCCTTATGATGTGAAGCACCATCAATTATTTGCTTCAGATGTCTTTATGAAAATGTGCAGGCTTTCCCTAACCCGTAAGATTGGAACCTGTATCACTGATTTTCTGGGTTTGCTTCTGTGATATTATTTTACTGTTTTTAATGTTGATTGGTGTTGTTTCCATGGTACGTAGACATTTTTTAAACACGAAGAGTTCTGTTCGTTGATGCCATTCTGCTTGCACATCAAAGTTTTGCTTGCACAATGAAACCTCCCTCTCCTCTCCCTGCACAACCTCAAAATCTGCTCTGGAGAGTTGGGGGATTCTCTAGAGCAGAATTTGGGGGCACGAGGGGAGAGGAGAGGAAGGCAATATAACCCTTAGTGGTTTAGAAATATTTATTAAATAAAATAAAAATATTATGCAGATGAATGAGATAATAGCTTTGACACATTATACTTAAAGGTAGTTCATGGCTAAATACAGAGCTGCCATGATGACGAAATGCCTGTTGCAGAAATGAAATGTGATATTTTGCACCTATTGGGCTCTGATGGATCAAGATCTCTTTATATATTAAAGGTGCCGATAGAATTAGTTACATTTGCATTGTTTTATATGTCCATGATTGGAATTGGAAGGAAAGGGTGTCCTTCTAAGGTTTGAGCCCATTTTTTTTTTTTAACTTTAATGGTTGTTAGGTTCTTTCCTCAAAACCAATCCATTGGACCTGCAAGAATCATGACTTCAGACTTTTATTTCTGCAAGGTTTCATCTCAGCAGCAGCACAATCTCTTGTGAACAGTGGTCCTTTATACAAATTGCACTGTTCTTGGGGAATACGCATCCCTCTAGAGAAGTATTGATGGTTTAGCTGTAGCCTTTCTCTAATCTGATCCCATAGCAAAGCAGACATTTCCCAGGAGATTACTCATTCATTGTAAACAAAACATTCGGGCTATCGCCCTTGAGTGCAGTTTCCCCGAGCTTGTTATTATTATTTTTGAAGTATGACTTCAAAAAGAGACCATTTTGAGTGTTATATATGTTGGGGGCAGAAATGTCTTCTGTCTTGTTTAATCTAAGAATTTTAGTATTGTGCTTTTTAAAACTGAGTGATTTTTTAAATCTTTTGTGGCCAGTCACCCATGCTTTACATCATTCTCTGACTGGTGTTTCTTTTTCTCTTCGGTGATCATTAGGACCATAGTATTATGGAACATATGTACATTGACTCGGGAACTGCTAATATTTTTGATGACATAGACAAGAATGACTTTAAGACAGACTTTGGTTCGGAATTTCCAGTAGGTCTAACTTCGGATTTTTTCAATTAAAAAAACCCATTCTTCACTTTGCTACGTGTGTCAGCATGATCTGAGACATGGAACACACAAACTCTTACCAGCATTTTCTGCATTTCTTCTGATATTCTCAAAATATCTTGCCCCTTTCCCCCATACTCATCCTTTCCTTCTTTTAAACAGCATCATGGTCTTAGGTTTACAAAAGATGCCTCACCTATTTCCACTGTGGTAACCTTGATACCACTTCCACTGTGTTTAAACTGCCACCATCATGAACATGTCACGAGCAGTGAAACATTAACTCATATCATTTATACTTACTGAAACCATTTTTTAAAAAATAAAACAAAAACATTTTGCCATTCTTCACTCACAGTATTGAGTGCTAACATTGGCCCCCTTATTAGCTGCTATTTGAAAACTGAATCAAAATGGTTTTAGTTACTGTATACTTCAATGCAATTGAATGTTGTTTTCATTGGCATGCATCAGCAGTAGCCAATGTGGTGCCCTTCAGATGTTATTAGACTACAGTTCCCATCATCCTTGACCATTGGCCATGCTGGCTGTGACTGATGATAGTTGTGGACCAACATCTGGGAGTTGCCACATTGGCTGTCTCAGACATACATCATAAGTTACCTATTCTGAGGTAAAATGAAGCTGCATTTTTTGGCCATACCATAAGTTCAACGGATATTTCTGTTTACAGTATTAAATGTTTGTTTACATGTCTTAGATATTTTCTCCAATGCCTGGGGAGTCTTGTGAGAATCTGACTTCCGTATCAATGATAGACAGAAGAATTTCAACAATGAGTGAAAAGTCTATGAAGAGGGAAAAACTGAGGGAGCTGATTTTTCCATCAAACTACAACCTCCTTCGCCATTTGCAATATGCAACACATTTTCCTATACCTCTGGTAAGTAACTTCTTTCTGTCTTTGAAGAGGAAGTCTATACACATGCAAGCAAAACTGCTTAGAGGTTTTATTTACAATTAAGTGGGATGCAAATTCTGTTAAATAAATAAATTGCTTACTGGCTTAATTCAAACTAATGACAATTCATTTGGCCAGGTTGTGCCTCGTTGTTTTGTTATACTCATCATACAAAGTGTCACTGAAACAGGTGAGTGTTAAATTAGTTGACTCAACTCATTTCCTTATATCCAGTTAGACTTAGCCATGACTAGTTTTACCTGGATTTGGGTTCCTATATGAATATTTTATCCAAGTACATTTTGAAAACTGTACATTGTCTGTCAAGCATATCATGGTCTTCAAGCAGATTAACATGAAAATAGAATCATAAACCATTCGTAAGCATGGGGCTTGTTCCTGTGACACCATTTTTTATTGTTACATCTGAACCAACCCCGCTGTGTGTACTCCCTTAGATGAATTACATGCTTCTTATATACATAACTCTAAATGTCAGTGTTACGAAAGCAAAAAGGCTCACAAAGTATTCAGTCATGCCACTTCAAGATATCTGAATGTCAAATTACAGGTATGCAAGGGGAGAATTCATAGAATTGTTGAGTTGGAAGGGATCCTGAGGGTCATCTCGTTCATCCCTCTGCAATGCAGGAATCTCAGCTAAATCATTTGCCATGGGGCACTTTGAGAAATACCCAGCCAAGTCATACACAGAGTAGACTATTGAAAGCAATGACTAATCTGAGTACGACTATCATTGTATTTCACCCTTCAGAAACAAAATGTGACAACTGCTTGTGACACATTGTGCAACCAAATTCTACAGAGCAATAGCTACTAGCAATGAATATGGTACCTTGGGGTGGGGATATTGCTTCTTTCCCTTAGCAATTTCTCAGAAAATGCAGTGCCCTTGCAACTGAAGCTCTACCTGAAGGAAAGATGGAGAGATTGTGTGCTCTAGCTGGGGTGGGGGCGGGGTCAATTCATTTTTAATGTGCAATAAATTGTCTGGAATGGTCTGCAGTCTCCACTGAAACATCAAAGTGCTGTCTCTGTTAATGCATTTTCTGGGAGAGTATTATTTTCTTTACGCGACCCGAAAGCCTTTGTCACGTTCAGTCTAAATGTCTTTGAAAGGTAAAAATACAAAATTGGGTCAAAACAGAGATTTGACACACCAAGTAGCAGGGTGGATTCTTTTGCTTTGAAGAGCGTTCGCCTGAGAGAGCAGTCTGTGGTTATAGCTTTGCTTTGACTCAGAGTATACGGGATCCGGACAATATGGTAAGGAACAAAGCATATTATGTAGCTTGCAGTGACTAAGAGTATGTTCACCAGGGCTTTCTTCACATTGTCGTAGCTCACGTTGTATCTGTTTCGATAGAGTAATCTGATCACAAGGAAGTTAGAAATAAGCACTATGGCGGAAAAATTGAGAAATATGGCAGAACAAATGAAATTAGTGAAAACATGCCAATCTCTTCCCACCGTTGTTTTGAAATCAATACAGCCCACATTGGCCGTTTCTTTGATATCTTTGATTGGAATTGCCATGTTTGGCACCATGATAAATAGAACCATTGCCCAGACTACTGCTGATATCATCTTAGCAAAGCCAGGCTCCTGGATGCGATAGATCTTGCAGCTGTGTATTAACTGAAGGCAACGGTCCATGCTTACAAATCCCAAGAATATGATGGATAAGTACATGTTGATATAGATGAGGCAAGCTGTGACTTGGCAGTGGAATATTTTCAGTTTCCAGGGAGCAACTCCTAAATCAACTGCGATTTTCACCGGCAAGGCAAGGGTTAGCAAAAAGTCTGCTGTTAGCAGGTTAATTAAGTAGACGCTCATGCATTTGCGATGTTGCTCTGCCTTCAGGAAGGTCCACAGGGCAAAGCAGCTCCCAATGAACCCAATAAGAAAGATCAAGTAATAAAAATAAGGAAATGGCTCCATGGCAGAATAAACATTGCAACCTGAGGAATTGGTTATGCGCATCTTAAATGATTCACAGGAGAGGCAAAGTATGTGCACCTTTTCTGAGAGACAAAACCTGGAGTTGGGAGAGAGAGAGAGAGAGAGAGAGAGAAATAAACAAACAAATAAACTGTCTTTCGGTAAGCAATAGTGTCGCACAATACCTAACCAAATCTGTGACTGTTGTTAAGAACAGGCACCCCCAAACTCGGCCCTCCAGATGTTTTGGGATTACAATTCCCATCATCCCAGACCACTGGTCCTGCTAGCTAGGGGTGGTGGGAGTTGTAGTCCCTAAACATCTGGAGGACCGAGTTTGGGGATGCCTGCTTAAGAAGCTCAGGAGCCACTTTCCCCATTCTGGTGCCCGCCAGATGTTTTGGGCTATAGCTTCCATTGGGCCCAGCCAATGGTACACATATATTTTTTAAAATGTTTAAAGCAACTTTTTGACAAATCTGTTCAGTGTGATGCTGCATTCATATGAGAAATCCATTTACTCCAAAGCATTTCCTTTTCAGGTAGCAGGGCTGATTGCAGACTTAATCGTCCCAGAAATGGAACAAATAAGTGTGAACACTGCTTCTCTTTTTGTTTTATTTGGTATTCTCAGACATCCCTAGGCATAGGAGGTTTTACTTGAGATGCAAGAAAACCATATTTGCCAATAACATTTCCATAGTTTGATGGTCTGATTTTTTGCAGCAGGATCTGTTTTGTAGATGTACTGGTAGAAATCATTGCTAGAGCCATGCACACTGAAGAGGAAGTGGCTATTTTTAACATTTCTAAGAAATGAAATGCAGTAATGATTTCCAGATGAAGAACAGTGAACCTTCACCTTCCATTTGATGCACCTCATAGATGTTTGCCCTCTCCAGTTGTTGTGGAGCTGTTGGTGTACAAACAGAACTGTAGGTTAAACGCTGGAATCGTTAATGTTGGCAGTTTTACAAAAATAAAATGTGTGTGTGTCAATTTACATTTTTTTCAAGAGCTTTGGCTGTAAATGGAATTGATTTTTTGTGCAGTTTTTTGAAGTGCACAAATATACCACAGGTATGCCATCATTTTCAGAGATAGTTAGCAATGGAACCTAGTTTATATAACTAGCCAATAAAACTACAGTGGTACCTCGGTTTAAGAACAGCCCTGTTTACGAATTATTCTGTATACGAACTCCGCAAAAGCGGAAGTAATGTTCCGGTTAGCGAACTTCACCTTAGTCTACAAAGGGAAGCCGGTGGAAGGGCACCGGCGGCGGGAGGCCTCATTAGGGAAAGTGCACCTCGGTTTAAGAACGGTTTTGGTTTAAGAATGTACTTCCAGAATGGATTAAGTTCGTAAACCGAGGTACCGCTGCAATGCAGAAGGTAGTGTGACTGCACAGCAGGGGACTAGTGTGGCCAACCTGCTCAGAAGCTCCCAGCACAATTTGGATTGCCTGGAGCACAAATGCCAAACTCAACGCACTCACCTTATGAGTAAATTTGTAGCAATGGGTCAGAATTTACATCAGAATGAAATAAAATCAGTTGGTTGGGCAAGGGATAGTCTGAAACACGTCAAAGCCAGGCAAAAGGAGAATCCATCAGAGAGGAGGCAAGTGATAGTGAGGCGTGAGGCGTTGGAGGTTTGTATAATACACTCTTGTTGGTTATAAAAGTTATAAATGGAAATCAAATTACAAACATCCTCATTTAGCCAAGCGTCGGACAACTCTGTGGCAGTAAGTCAGCTTTTAAATGACTTTTGAAAACTGTTCATTCTGTCAGGAAATTATCTTTCCCCAATAGTTTTCTGATTTCTATTATATTTTGTTTTGTTTTGTTTTAATTTTATGGTTTTATCTATTGTTCTGAACTGATTTTATTTTTTTAATGAGGTAGTGGTATATAAATATTTTTATAAATAAAAATAAATGAGGATGAGGGCCCAGTTTGTATGTACCTCTCTACAGACAACAAAATTGTCCATTTATCCAAACCTTTGTAATGACTTGATTACTCTAAAGTAGCATCTACTCTAATCAACTTGGCAAGGCAACTTTTAGATGTATCTGCACCTTTCAATGGGTTTCACTTCTCCTAGAACTCTGTAAGCTAAAGATTTGCAGATGGTTTGCTTATTCAAGTGTGTATTAGCTATGGGGATGTATTTTTTCAAGGGCTTTCTGACCACAGCCCATTGCTACCTCATTTTTCACAACTCACGAGACATCTATAGCCAGCTAACTATTTCACATCTTGTTTTTATATCCTGCCTTTCCTCCGACCACAGGAGCACAAGGTAGCTAACAACATAAACTAGGCAGAAATCAGACATCAGTAGCAGAATTAAAACCTCAGAATCAAGCTAATCAACAGCAGCAGCAAGTAACTGTAGCACTACTAAAACAAAATCTGTTATTAGCCAAATCAAAGTAACCAAGGGCTTGTTGGAATAAGGTGGCTTTTGTTTGCTTACAGAATGCCTGAAATGTTGAAATCTGGTGGGCTTCTCTTCAGGTCATTAGGTTCATGCCAGCAGCTATTTACTAATAGTCAGCAAGGGGGCCTGGTCAGGTTGATAAGCATTGCACCCTTAGGCTGGTGTCGTGTGTTATGACAGTGGTGTGGCAAGTGTTAAAATACGCCTGTAATGTGTGCAGTTAACTGACCATGTGGATCAGACTGCTAATCAGCCAAGTTCCCAGTCGGCAAGGGATGTGTGGTGCCTGAGGGTTGATAAGTGTGGAAAGTCAGTTATTTTCCCAGGGTCTGAAGGCACATTGCTGAAGCTAAGCAGGTCTGGGTCTCTGCATACTATCAACACCATGTGGAAGTATGCCATTGGTCAACTTTGGTATATCCTACGTCCATTTTATTAGTAGCTTACACAGATGATTCCTTTTAAATCTTGGGAGTCTAAAGAATTTAACCAGAACACAGTGCTAGAAAGATCTGAGAGAGTTTGGGAGCAACCACTATGAAGGGATGAAACGCATAGGAATGCAGAAAGCTGCCTTATACAGAGTCAAATCACTGGTCCTCCTAGCTCAGCATAGTCTGTAGCAGCAGATCTCAAGGGTTTAAGAACGAGTTCTATCCCAGCCATTCCTGGAGAGGGCAAGGTTTGAACCAGGGACCATCTGCATATAAAACAGAGGTGTTCTTCCACTGAGTTTAAATATCATAATCTTCCTTCTGAGAAATGACAGTCACTTTGAATCAATTACAAAGGAAATTGCACTGTGGTCCTGAGATAGCGAATGCTTGATTCTGTCAGCTCCTTCAACAGAAAAAGTCCTTGCAGTTTTTGTGACTATGAAGTTTCAGCATGGAGTATCCATACTGAGTTTGTCCCTAATTGCAAACACCAGCAGTTTACATAGCCTGCGTTTTGTATTTGCGTCAATGATAATAATGACTGGGTAAAGTATTTTAAGGTACATACCTGTTTTAGAGTCCAAAAAGCATTGAAGAAGTTTTTTTAAATGTCCTGTTTAGTATTGGCAGGCGACCTGCTTTTTGCCTTGTGGCCAGCTACTTTTCCTTTTGCTCTTTATATAGTTCGAATCTTAAAAGAGATTTTCCTGTGGCTTTCAAACACATCAGTTGACGTCTATGAAACCAAAAGCCATCTGAAGGTGTGTGCGTGTACGCACACTCCTAAGAGTGCAGAATTATTCACTGTTGCAAAATAATACTTCATCCTCCTCTTGTGATTGGGTGGGAAAGCAAAGTTGCTGTAATGACTTGAGACCATTATCCTTTTAATTTTTGCCAGTGGAATGCCAGAACAGTTGAGATAGTAGCAGAATAATGCACCTTGCTTTCTCAGGGAGCAAACTGGAGTGTGAGGTTCAGCAGAGCATAAATATGTATGTAATTTTAAAGGTTTTAATTAAAGCAGTCCTTCACTGATCCTATCTAGGTGGTGCACAGTCCAGCAAAATCAATTGCAGCAAGTTTTAAATAGAGGTAAAGTATTAAAGTATTTTAAAGTATTAAAGGTAGAGGTAAAGGACCGCTGGATGGTTAAGTCCAGTCATAGAGAACTATGGGGTGTGGCGTTCATTTCACTTTCAGGCCGAGGAGCCAGCATTTGTCCACAGACAGCTTTCCGGGTCATGTGGCCAGCGTGACTAAACTGCTTCTGGAGCAACGGAATTACAATGTTATGACTAAAATAAATAAAACATTGTTATAAAAGCATAATTTAGACAAACAGGCAAAAACAAAACAAAACAAAACATTGAATTGACTTTTGCTAATCTCAAGAGATTTTAGTGTAGGTTGAATTCTTCCACTGAAAGCATTGGAACTTGAACTACCGTATTTTTCGCTCTATTAGGCGCACCAGACGATAAAGCACACCTAGTTTTTAGAGGGGAAAAAAGTATTCTTTAAAGGGAGCACTGAGCAGAGTGCGCTCTGTCCCTTCCCCCCACCTCCCGCAAAAGCCAGGGATAGCCGGACGAAACCTCCACAGGGCAGTGGGATTAAGGCTCCCCGTGCCCTGCAGAGGCTGTGTGCGGTTAAACAAGAAGCCAGGACAGCCAGCGGGATCACAGCAATCCCGCTGCCTATCTTGGCTCATGGGATAACCACGCGCAGCCTCTCCCGGGCAAGGGGAGCCTTCATCCCCTGCCCGAGAGAGGCTGCGTGCGGCTAAGGCTCCCCCAAGAAGGGCAGCCCTTCTCCCTCCTCGGGGAAAAGCCCCGAAAAGCTGCACACACACTCCACACAGCTCTTTAAAGGGAGCGCTGAGCAGAGCCTCCTGCCTGCATTCGCTCCATCAGACGCACACACACATTTCCCCTTACTTTTTAGGAGGGGAAAAGTGCGTCTTATAGAGCGAAAAATACAGTATATCGGGATCATTTCATAACGTTCCTGTGTGTCTGTGTTAAGGAATCCTTTAGTATCAGCTACAGTGCGGCTACCATTTTGTTGTTGCTTATGTTAATTGTTGCAACAGAGAGATGCACCTATCTGTTTCTTGGAACTTAATTTGGAGTGATACAATTACATAGATTAATAATAGTGCCATCATCTCTGAAATGGCTTTATTCTGAGAAGCATTCATAGCAATTTTTTGCAATATCTACAGACTATGGTTGTTGTTGTCTTATAAAATCTACTGATAAAAATGTATTATTAAAAAGACTGTGGTCTAACCGTCTTCTTAAATTCATTTCCCTCCCCATGCACATGAATCCAGAAGCAGGTTTGTGTCCTGTGTTCAGTAGACAACCACCGAATGAATGAAAAGGACCTCACATAAATATGTTTTCTATGCAAAAAGGACCCCGGTATTCTCAGCTTTCTTCATTGGGTCCAATGAAAAGAAAGTTTTTAAACCCCCCCAAATAAACAAAATCATATCAAACAACATAAATTTTAAACTTAGACATTCCAGATAGTGATACAGTCCCTGAAATACTTGATATTCTATCTTCAAACTTATTGTGAAGCCTTGGGCGTGACCCTCATATCCCTCTAGTTTGTAATTCTTTCTAACAGGATCCCGAGGGAAGCTTATGAACAGGGCATGAAGCAACAGCATTCTCATGCTTGTCGCTATCATTTAGTATTTATAGGTATACAGCCTGAGACGACGGATGTTCAATTCAGCAATCATGGGTAGTGGTGGAGCAAACTTGAGGAACTTTGGTTCATTGGAGCTGAGGAAATGAGTGCTGAGCATGGCACCCTTACATTTTTGGAGGCATCTGATGTGATTGCGAACAATGAAACATTAAACAGGAACTGAGAAGCAGAAGAAAATTGGGACTGCTTCCAACAATGCTGACCCTAAATCTCAAATCTTGCTAGAAGGAACAAGACTTCCATCCCTCAAATAATCACATTTCCATCGAATCTAGCTCCCTAATGCTACAGAGGTTTCTCCAGTTCAAAATGAACAGTTTCCAACACCATATTGTGGCATCTAATAAGGGGGAACTGTTCTCATGGCCTACTCAACTCGGAGCACCAGAGCTGTGTATTACAGAAGGCCTCAAAGCGTCTGACTAGCTCTCAGTTGCGGAACTGACAAGAGAGTTGCAACCTTTTGCTGTTCTGAGTCAGACTTGAATCATACCTGCAGCTTTTGTTTGAGAAGCCATGTCCTCCCAAACCACTGATCTGCCTATATACTCCAATTGGCCTTGTTTCCTGTTGTTCCCTCCTTCTGTTGAGAAGGGAGCAAATATCACCATTGCCAAGAGCGTGCACCAGTGAGGGAAAGCAGATCTCTGAACTAATATTCATACAATACACCTGGGAACTGTTGATAGGAAATTACCCCCCCCCCCAATTGACTTAATGTAGATTGCCACTGGGATGCCTGATGCTATTGTTGGGTTAAAGTTATGAGAGTACTGTTTTAGTTGAAGAGGCTGTGTTTGCAAAAGAGAAGGGATGAAGATTTTCACTGGAGAAATTCAAGAATACAGTTGTACCTTGGTTCTCAAATGCCTTGGTACTCAGACACTTCGGTTCTCAAACTCTGAAAACCCAGAAGTAAGTGTTCCTGTTTTCAAACATTTTTCAGAAGCCGAACGTCCAATGCAGCTGTCGGCTATTATTTCCAGGGCGCCTGCACCAATCAGAAGCTGCGCCTTGGTTTTTGAACATTTCGGAAGTAAAATGGACTTCCAGAACTGATTAAGTTTGGTGCTTTTGTTTTTGCTATTTTTTGTTTTTGAGGCTTTTTCAATTAATTTGTTTTTGTGACTGTGTGGAACCCAGTTCAGCTACTGATTGATTGATTGATTGTGTGACTGTGGAAATAGATAAAAGCCCCCACCCCCAATCCAAACAATGACTATCATCAGTGCAGGTAAGAAAAAAAATAATTTTAATTTTTATCATTGTTAGATAGTAAAATTCATGTTAAATTGCTTTTTTAGGGGTTGTTTTTAAAAGTCTGGAACGGATTAATTCGTTTTGCATTACTTTCTATGGGAAAGCACGCCTTGGTTTTGGAACACTTTGGTTTTGAAACGGACTTCCGGAACAGATTAAGTTTGAGAACCAAGGTACCACTGTATAACTCTTCCGATAAGGGATTCTTTCTAGCAATACAGCATTTATAAAATTAGATAGATGATAGATAGATAGATGATAGATATTAAATAGGCATTGCTGAAATCCACATTATTTTATTTTTATACCAATTCAAGCACAAAATGCACATAGCACTCATGTTTGTATGACTTTTGCATACAAATATAATAATAAAAAATCGAGGAGCCAAGTGAAACAATCAGTTCATTCACGATAGTGATACAGTTGTCTTTAAAGTCAGCTACAGCTGTCCATATTGTTTAGATTCAGTTGAGGTGTGAGACAGTCAAAGTCACCTTCTTACTGGTTGCAAGAAAGAAGGCAGTGAAGTGAGGGCTAGCTAAGGGCAGGCTCAGCTTGGTGAGGCAGTGCCCCATTTGCACTCAAGGACCAGCTTCCCATTGGGTCCATCTTAGCATATTGTAAATAGCTTGCTCTCACAGAATCAAAGAATTGTAGAGTTGGCATGCATTCTGATGGTCAACTTGCCCAACCTTCTGCAATGCAGACAACTAAAGTATCCATGTCAGATGGCCATCCAACCTCTGCTTAAAAACCTGCAATGAGGCAAAGTCCACCACCTTCCAGCGGAGTCACTTCCACTATCGAACTGCTCTTAACTGTCAGAAAGTTCTTTCTGATGTTTAGTCGGAATCTTCTTTCTTGTAACTTGAAGCCATTGTTTCGAGTCCTACCCTCCAGAGCAGGAGAAAACAAGTTTCCCCCCTCTTCTATGTGACAGTCCTTGAGATATTTGAAGATGGCTTTCATAGCTCTTGTCAGTCTCCTCTTTTCCAGGCTAAACATACCCAGTTCTCTCAACTGTTCCCGATAAGGCTTGGTTTCCAGACACTTGATTGGAATTTATGGAATAACTACTGTTTCACAAATCACATTTGACTTTTTAGATCTAGAGTTTTCTAATTCCTCAGACACCTTCAACTTGAGGTGCAATTTTTGGTACAACCTTTCCTTGAAGGGTTGGCAAAGAAATACATAAATAATAGGATCAAGGCAAACATTTGCAGCACACAGGAGCAGAGAAAGCTCCTTTAGGTAAAACAACACCTCTTTTGTTAGGCAGTTATAATGATGTGAAGCAGTTTGACTTAATGTGTATGGGATTCTTACAACATGGTATGGAACAAAGCAAATGATAAATACAAGCATGATGGTGAAAATATTCCGATTGGTTTTTTTCCTTGACCGTTTGGAGTTTTTCCTGAATTTTTGGTGGGATAGATATATTTTCCTTGCTATAGAACTGTAAAAGGCTATTAGGAGTAAAAAGACAGTCCAAAAAATTCCTAAGCAGATGTAGTTCGAAGCCTTGTGCCATTGGACTCCAAGTTCATTTTTGAGGTTCACACAGTTCTTCGAAAGATTTTTGGTAGGATGTTGATTGGTTAAAATTGTATTGGGAAGTGATATCACTATATGAAGTGCCCACACGGCTACACAGATACATCTGCTACATCGAACAGTATGGAAAGATGTGATGAACTGAGGCTTCACAACTTTGTAGCATCGGTCGAAGCCTATGAGACCAAACAGTGTTATGCTGATATACATATTTAGGTAAAATATGACTGCTGAAAAACGGCAGACGAAAACACTGAGCCGCCAAGATCCAATTTCTGAATCGGCGAAAACTTTAAATGGGAAAGTTAAGCTCATGATGAGGTCAGCAACCACAATGTTCTTGAGATAGACGATAAAACTTGTCTTGCTGGGAATGTACAGAAAGACCCAGGCTGCCACCCCATTCAACAGGATTCCTCCTAGAAAGATCAGACCATAGGCAACTGGAAGAACTTGTTTTCTTATTATCTCATTGAAGCTGCAGGAGTTTCCTAGAGGAGTGCTTGAATTAGGCATCTCTACAGCATTTTCAGTTCCTGTGAGCAGAGAAAGGAAGAGTTATCCACAAGAAGAATCACCTGCAGCAGAATCCCCCCATGTATCTTCCTATATGGCACATGAAGACCACATTCAGGAACATTTTTGCATGGAGCTAAATCAAACATGTTTCCGCAAGAGCAGGAATAGGGAGCCTTTTTCAGCCATTCTTGGGAACTTTCCAGGGGTGGCATTTGCCTGCTGTGGGTATGACCAGAGGCAAAAATGCACAGATCAATGTTTGTTCAGTATGCTGAAATATAATGTACTTTGCAGCCAGTGTAGGTTTCACATCTACAGGTGCAAACTTTCTGGGCTTTTTTTGGGAGCCTAAGCACGAATATTGTCTTGATATTTGCTACTATGAAGAAGTTTGAGTACTATTGCTATATAAGGGAGGGATAAGAGAACACACAGAATAACATAACCAGTGAAGCTGAGCAGCTGTTGGCAAATGTTTGATGGGTGTACTAAATTGGACCATGGGTCCAATGCAAGACCAAACCATCATCTCTTCTACCAGCAGATGGCAAATGATGATAATAATAAGACTATAATTTATTTTTTATACCCTGCCCATCTGGCTGGGTTTCCCCAGCCATTCTGGGCAGCTCCAAACAATATTAAAAACACAAGAAAACATCAGACATTAAAAACTTGCCTATACAGGGTTGCCTTCAGATGTCTTCTAAAAGTCAGATAGTTATTTATTTCCTTGACATCTGATGGGAGGACACTCCACAGGGTGAGTGCCACTACTTAGAAGGCCTTCTGCCTGGTTCCCTGTAACCTCACTTATCACAGTGAGGGAACCACCAGAAGGTTCTTGGAGCTGGACCTCAGTGTCCGGGTTGAATGATGGTGGTGGAGACGCTCCTTCAGGTTTACCTATTTAGGTCTTTAAAGGTTAGCATCAGCACTTTGAATTGTGCTCGGAAATGAGCAATAAGATACCATGAGAGGGCTAGCTAAGGTGACAACCTCCCAGATGTTACAACTTCCATCAGCTTTGGCTAGCATGTCCACTGTTCAGGGATTATGGGAGCTGTAGTCCAACAAAACCATTTCCCGTCCCTGGGGAGATGATGTTGTGGGCTGGGAGCAAGCCCTCCCCACGCACATGGGGCAGGATAGCCCCAGCGCCATTGGTTGGTCCTCGGCCGCGTCAACCCAAGGCTGTCCAATCCGGATGCTCTGGGGGTGTGGCGCGGGCTATTTAAACAGCCTACAGCAGAGGACATGTTCCTTTTCTCCCTGCTTGGACAGTTCTCCCCCCCCCCTCCCTTAGGTTAGGCTCTTTATCTCCCGACCTTCCTATGGACTTCGGTTGGTCGCCTGTTTTTTAACAGGGGCTTGGTAGGAATTTTTTCCACTTGGCAAATTGGCATTGGCCATTTGGTTTTTCGCCTACCTTGTAGCAATTCATCACAACTTTGTAAGGTTAGGCGGTTAGGCATTGGAGTATTAGGTTGAAGGTGAGGGGAGGTACTGGCCATCACCTATCCCTCCTATTTCAAGGGTACTCCATTAAAGAAATCTGAGGGGCATGGCCTCTGTCCGAAGCCCCAGACTGGGGGGGGGGGGGCTAGGGCCATGGCACAACCCCTAGCAGTGATCCTGGGAAAGTTCCTAGTTGATGTGCATCAGCAGGGCTCCCCCTTCTGGTGGTTAACCCTTCCTTCCAAGACTCCTGCAGACAGGCAGGAGTCAGATATAGCCAAACCAATAGCACTCACATTCTGTAACCAATAAAGTTGTGGCCTTTTTCGTCCATTAACCTAAAATGTCTTTATTCCACTTCCTGGGAGGGTTTGGGACCTTGCCACGCAACATTAACTATCCCTTGTGTAAGAGATTATAAAAGGAATTCTTGCTGGAGTGAGTGTAAATTGCTTTCCTGGAGGGACCACCAAACCTGGAACTGCAGAGTGAAATCTTCAGCGTTGCTGAAATAGCCTTGCTTACCTTATTTTCTTGGATCTTGTATGTTGTCTTGTATATTCACTTGACTGGGGAGGCTTTCCGTTCTAAGGAACACACGGAGTCTGCCATTCTTGGGTAGGTCTGTATGAATAAGAGGGGTGAAAATTTAGCTGTCAGGTAAAAACTGGGATCTTAAATGTGAGAAAAAGATAGTATTTCCTCTTATTTGACATGGCTGGGAAAGTTAAAATACCTTGAGATACACTAAATTTATAGTATGAAGACTTTTACTGCAAATGTATGTTTCCCTCCCTCCCTTGTAAGTGCCATGCGATCTCCCCAATTTGCGAACCCTGGTTGAATATACAGTTCTTGGTTCTGTTGGTACAGCTCTCCCAAAAAATAAGCACTATTGGATCCTGTTGATTTCAAATGGGGTAAATTAAGTGCTTCAGTGGGGTTAACTTTAGCAATTGTATATAACCTCTATTTCCAGCTTTTACTGAAAGGCAGGGTTCTGCTGCACAGGGTCCTCTTCTGCAGACATTGCTAGACTCTTACTAGAACTTGATTACCCTGTCCATTGATTTTAAACTGCAAAATCAACATTGCCAATTACACAGCCCTCAAGGTGGTAAGAATTGATTTGAAAACGCAACGGGAAGCATTTCCAGTATGGTTCTCAGTACAAAATAAGGTGCCTGCCCTTCATAAAGGAGCTATAGCAAGACAGAAAAATCCCTGAGTTTATTTGCTTGAGGTTCCTTTTGCTCCCTTTTTTGTCTGCCTTTCTGCTTTCCAGCCTAGCAAACATAGGGTTGGACCCATGATTTATATCCTTTATTTGGACTCCTTCAGGAGGAGATTTTCATCAATTCCCTCTGTCTCTGCAACCCCTTGAAAATGGGCCTTTGAGGGTTGGCGCACCCTCCAGAATAGCATGGGAAAAGGTGGCCAGGGGCTGCTGGGAGAGGCAGACATCAGCAAAATCCCACCCCCCTTTTCTACCAGTAGGTAATGTCCTGAGTGTAACTTAATCCAGGAAAAACTAGGACTAGTGGGAGCAGGCTGTGGGATTCAACCCATTGCTGTATTCTTACTTTCAGCTCATGGGAAATGAATTGATAATGGATTTTCAGAAAAGAAACAGAACAGGATTATTATTTTTGCAACATGTATAACCGAAACATATTCTTATTTGTAAACATTCTGCCATTGCCCTTATTTATGAGGTATGGTAACTGTTTTCTGGTCTCTCCTTTTGAAGATATCTTTAAAAAGCACACATTTTTACATTCACATTATAACTGCCTACCCAAACAGCAAAGTATCCTGAATGTGTTGGAGCTACAGCTATTCTGTATCAAAATGCAACCAGATTAACTTTTCAAATTCTTTTTGAAAAATCCTTAAATTTAAAAACTTTAAATCCTTTGAGAACCCCAAAACACAGAATAAATTGACATAATAATAAAAGAAGCCTTTTCTAACTTCCTCAGAAGCTCATGTGGTGCTAGTTAATACAGGGTGAAATTAGTACAGCATGCAGAGAAGCGTCTTCAGCCCTATGTAAGTTAGGTGAACCTTAGTAAACAGAATAAGCTATTATAAGTACTGAATAGTCCCCTGTTATTCATCTGTGAAATATTGGAGGATGTGACGGAACAATACATTTCATTACTAGAAGCCGCACACTTAAAAAAGTTTTATTGGCTTTCTGCTTCCAATTTTTAAGCAGAGAAAATGACTTGCATTAGGATAAAGCGTTTCCATATGAAGGAGTCTTTAAAAAACAAGCTTATGCTTATTAGAATGCTTCAGTTGCATTTACTTACCAATTTGGAGAGTCTGGTATCCTTTCAAGCTATTAAGTAACTAAAAAATATGTTTCCGAATTCATGCAGGAATAATGCTCCCTGCTATTCCTGCCCTGCCTGGTTTAAAAACCCTGGAACTTCTTGAACTCCAAAATTGGACTTGAAAAAAGCCATTGTTAGTAATGTTTCTTGTTGGTGCCAAGTATGGGTTAAGTGTCAAATGCTGCAGCTGGCCAGCTCTCCTATACTTCCACGAAGGGCAGATTTGAACTATTTAAGTGACAAACCGCAGACTTTGGCAAAAAAAAGAGGAAATGCTGTGAAAGCTGAAATCTTACTTGCTAGCATATAGCCCCTGTAGATTTTTTTTGCCTCACTCTTAGAAGCATTCTATAGAACAGTTAAAAAGAGTTTGCTTCAGTGCTCTGGGAGATGCTGTGCATTTATCTCTGGAAACTGTTCAGTGCAGTTCCACTCTGGGTTGCTGAACTACAGCTCCCATCATTCCTGACCATTTGTCATACTGGCTGGAGCTAATGAGAGTTGGAGTCCAACAACAAATGGAGGGCCACAGGCTACCATCACCCAGATGATTATTTTTACTAGATTTCTATTCCACCCTTCCTCCCGAAGGAACCAAGAGTAGCAAACATCAAAATTTGAAAGCAGTCCAGTAAAACACAATTTAAACATTTCAAAACAACTCAAAACACCCTAAAACATTTAAACACTCACAGCTTCTGAAAACACTAAAAAGCAGTCACATACCTGCATAATTATTAATTCCGTGTTTGCCATGGCCAGTGTCTATAACCCATCAATTGCCTGGGTAAACAGGAATGATTCTAAATCTGTCCTGGAATTCAGTAGTGAGGGAGACGGGTACCCTAACCAGGATGGGCATTCCACAAACGGGGCCACTCCAGAGAAGGCCCTGCCATGGACAAAAGGGTTTGCTGCACTCCAGCTTCCTTTTAGTATAATGCAGTGACTGGTGGTTTTGTAGCCGTGCAAGGGAACTTGTGCTCAATTCCTGACTCATTCATACGGTACTTGGAGAAGAAGCCATAACCTTAATAACAGAGTGCTTTCCTTACGTATGAAATTGGAAGTAACTCGGCATTCTTTTTAAAGACAAGAATGAGATCACAATTGGCACAAGATAGTAAACCTTCAAATGAGAATTTCTTCTAGGGAAAGCAGTTTGATTTCTCTTCAACTATACCCGTTCTTTTAGTCAACGGGGAAAACCACCATCTGTTGTGAGCCACTTTGGACAGTGTGGGAAAGAACTTGTGTTTCTGATAAGTTGTGATTGCTGGCATCTTTATAATGACCTTTAAAAAATGTTTTCTAGGGCATTGAAAAACACACAGAGTATAAATGCAGTTACTAGAAATTCAACTATCATAATTCTTTGCTTCTTTGAATCATTTACGTAGCTCTGCTTTTGGATTCTGAAAGAGAACTGTTCTAAGGACATAAAGTAGCCACTGCCTCTACGTATATATATTTCTCATGCCAGCTGTTTACATGTGTGAACAACCAGCTTTTGCAAGAATCGCCTGCTTTGTATCCTGTGAACATGCTGTGATTTTTTAAGTTTATGAAAGGGAAGTGGCTTGGGTATTTCACTGCTGATCTAGCCACTTGAACTTCGAAGAAGCCATGGTGGCATATGACCTGAACAAACTCTGAATGGCAAAAAAGAGGGAGTACCTGTATTGTGTCAAGGCAAGGACTTTCTCCGTGTGCCTTCCCTATGCTTAGGAAAAAGGAAGATGTTTCCTATTTTGTTAAGACTTATGAGACTTATGATCCTGTGCTGTTTCGTTCTGGTCTGCTTTTTACCTGGAACTATTGGATCAAAATCTTTTTTTAAAAAAGAAAGTTTTTATTCTGTACACAATCAGGTTTCCACTGTGGACTGAACTCAGCACTTTTCTGACCTGATACATTTTATTTTAGCCTCTACACACAATGCATTTCATAAGGCGTACTGGAGAAAGCTCAAGAACTCTGAAGGAAGAGAGCGAGCTTTCACAACCCTTGGCATACAAGTCAAGTCCAGTGGACTAACCAATTTAAGGCAGCTGCATGAACGCATTGTTCCCTGCAGACTAATGATGATTATTTTCCAAAGAAGCCCACATAACCAAATGCAAGGTGTGGTGCCACTGCACAAACAACATTTCCCCAAGAAACCATTATTCTTATCTGTGACTGAAACATAACCTTGATATGCAAAACCCGCCTTTATCCACAACTGGCACAAGCCTTGTCAGCATTGGCTGCAATGTTTTTATTCACCCTTGTTATGACTCTGCTGGCTGAAGCTTATGGGAGTTGCGGTCCAGAGGGCACCAGGTTTAGGGTAGGCTGCCCTATGCTGTCAAAAGCATGTAAGCTATGATTACCAGATTTTTTTCAATGAATCCGGGGACACTTTTTTTTTTTTTTTTGAAGTTGGGTAGCAACAGGGAGTCAGTAGTGGGGAAGGTGAGGCAAAAGACCCTTGGCCCAAGCATACATGCATATTATATAAAGGTGTAAACCCCTTCTTTTGCACCCTGTGAAACATAAATGCGCAGAGTATTTTTTAAAAAAACTGGGCAACGGTGTGCCGCCCGCCCGTAACTCCCGAGCGTTCCCTGATCTCCTTCCCCCCTCCCCCTTTGTTTTGATAGATCAGGGAAGGCTTGGGAGTCACGGCCCGGGAGGGGTGAGCCTGGTAGTGGCAGCCTCAGCAGCTCAGAGCCAGCCTATTAGTGCAGTTGGCTCTGGCTGGCTTCAGGAGCTGCTGGCTGCCGTGCCACAGAAAAAATGGCGGGCGCCACGGCAGCGAGCAGCTCCAGAAGCCAGCCAGAGCCAACTGCACTAACAGGCTGGCTCCGGGCTGCTGAGGCTGCTGCCGCCACCACATTTCCCAGGGACAGATTTGCAAATCTGGGGACATTCCAGGGGCAGATTTGCAAATCCGGGTACTCTCCCCGGGAACTGGGGACGTTTGGTAACCCTAATGTAAGCTCCTCAGGGAGAGCAGTTTCCCTCTTAAATACATAGCATTGGAACTAGAACATACAAGACTCATGTAGCTGCCTGCAAAAGCTGCAGCCTCTCTCCCTTCTCCCACAGTTCCCAGTAATCTCATATTGCATTATGTGGCACTGACAGTGCTCAGAGTTTCCCTGGCCTGCCAGGTAATGAAGTGCAGTGGGAAAACTAGCAGTACAGGGTTGTCACATTAATTTTGCATCACTAGACTTTGCGGTGGGGAAAGGAATAGGAGGCTACTGATTTTATCAGCAGTCACTCTGCTTCCCCTGTCAAATCAGAATGTTGTATAAGGAGCAGACATCGTCTGACCTCTGCATAAGCAATTCAGGATGAATGCTCAGTAAATGGGTTGCCTCAAAGACCTGTTCAACAACACCTGGGGGCCACCAGATTGGGGAAGGACATCAACTGATAAGTCTATGGTTACACACAGAACTATACATAGCCACAGACTCTCACACACCACAATGACCAGTGCACAGCAGCTGTGAAACATGCACATACCATGTTAGGGATAACCAGAAAAGGATTTTTTTTAAAAGAAACAGGTACTTGCTTCTTTTTACAAATCTATGGTGCAATCCCACTTGGAGTACTGTCTTCAGTTCTAGAAGCTACATCTCAAAAAAAAATTAGAAAGGCAAGTAAGGGGAAACATAATTGGAATGTATAAAAATGAATCAGCATGAATCAACAATAGTTTCTTCCCACCTTCTGGTTGTGCAACATAACTACAATACATGAGGTTTAATTTTAAATTGATCATGTTTGGCAGCACCCAGAATTCCATGTGCTAATCTACTGCATTAGATTCTATCACATTAGAGTGTGATAGTTATTAATACTCCTCAGTCAAAACATACTATAAATAAGATTAAGGAGAATGCATCATCCAAATACTATATGGATTTAATTATAGGTTTTTCCTTCAGAAAGAAAGTGAGGCAATTAAAACATAGCTGTCAACTTTTGCCTTTTCTTGCGAGGAATCCTATTTGGAATAAGAGAATTTCCCTTAAAAAAAGGAAAAAGTTGGCAGCTATAAATTAAAAATGCATCACAGTCACATCTCTTCTGTAGAAACATGTTTACTGTAGTGCAGGAGTGGGCAGAAGATAGAAGAGGATCCGCTAATAGATCTCTGGCTGATATGAAGTAGATTGGCAATGATTTTTTGCTCCCATTTGTTTAACAATGAATCCATTGTTTATGTTGCTGGTCTATATCATAAAGAAGAACATAAGTAACCTACATTCTATCTGTTAACACCTGCAAGAATGTTAATGACTCAATACTGGCAAGTTACACTACTCCTTTCTTGCAAATAATGGCTTGATCAAGTTCGGGATTTGGCTATAATAGCAATAGGAGCATCTTATCTAAGAGTGAGAATTGCATGAAAATATAGAAACAAAATCTGGGTAAACTGGTTGCTCCTCATATAATATTATGAAGAAAACAATGACCTCCCATGAAAGTGAATTCAAGTAGTTTCTGAGGGTTTGTTATTAAACAATAAATATTGCAATTACACACACACACACACACACACACACACACACTATTATGTTCTGAAGTATTTTCTTTCTTTCTGGAACCCTTTTGTTGATTATTGATAATAATTGTCATAGAATCATAGAACTGTAGTTGGAAAGGACCGCAAGGATCATCTAGTCCAACCCTCTGCAATGCAGGAATCTTTTGCCCAATGTGAGGCTGTAACCCACAACACTGAGATTAAGAGTCTCAAGCTTTACCGACTTAACAGATGTGATTCAGACAGCATTGTTTCAGAAGCAATTTTGATTCTGAATATTTACGTAACTTCCTAGTATTGTAACAGAAGCATGTTTTCCTCCACTAGATGGCACAGTACAACATTTGTAATAGTCTAGCCTAGATTACGGTAAGTCAAAGGTTTGGTTACTCTGCTATATTCTGCATGGCTCCCTTGTGCGCAGAACAACATGAAAAACAGTGGACATTTGTTATAATCAATCAAAAATACTTTATTATTTACAAATAACAAATATACGGATACAAATACGGGACGGAATGTCCATCTCATTGTCTTCAGCGTCACAGATCAACGTATTCATGATATATTCGCACCTCTGATCTTCTAACACTCTGAAGCGATCTAATGCTTTCGCTCCTCGTTCGCATGTTTGATTTCCTAAACATCCTTCTTGAAAATGATCTACACATGAAAAAGTAGATGATTGGATCTAGGCACACGTTGCACGCAGAAAGGAAAAGTGTCACTTCCTTGCAGTAGTACAGGATTTTGTGTGCCGATTCATCCAAAAGTTTATCTAGGTGGCCAAAAATAAAAGGTATTCTGCACAAATGATATGGCAAGAAACACGTGAAAAACACTGCTACGACCACCCTTATGCTTTGGTTGTGCTTCCGTTTGCGACTTGAAGGACTGGTAAATTGTTTGCTTGATTTGTAGATATACTTTGATATTTCAATGTAACATCCTATCAATACTATCAGTACAACGGCAAACATGCCGTTGTTGATGTAAATGACAGCTCTGTGCCATTTGACTCCCAGGGAACTCTTTAGCTTTAAGCAGTCGCCTACGTTTTTCCTAGTCGCATGACCATTTGTAAGGATCACATTTGGCAAGGCTAAAAATGCCATGACGACCCAAACGCACGCAGACAGAATCTTGGTGAACCTGATGCTGTACATCCTGGAATCCCCAAAGGGTTTCACCACTTTCAGATAACGATCGATGCTAATGAGCCCAAGGAACACAATCGTAGTGTACATGTTGGCGTAGAACAAAACGGTCGAATACCGGCACAGGAAAAAATGGAAGTACCATGGCCCCAGTCTTGAGTCCTGGATGATTTTAAATGGAAATGTCAGGGTCATCATCAAGTCCGCAACCACAATGTTTTTGAGGTAAAAGATAAAGCTGGTCTTGTTTCTGATGTGGAAGAAAATCCATACAGCCAAGCTGTTCAGTAAGATGCTAGCCAGGAATATGACGAGGTAAAGCACAGGTAAGACAATGGTTGTGAATTCATTACTGGTAGAATTCCCAGGTAGATTTTGTGAACAGTTGGCTAAAATACTGTTGCCTTGACCCAGATGTTGATGATGATCTATGGGAATGATGGAAAGAAATGGTCTAAGTTGGTTTAACAATTCATATGGAACTATAACAACAATAACTCAATAGTTAGCCCCATAATCAAGAGTCACATCCCCCTAATTTATGTGAACAGAAGGAATCCAGAAACTGTTTCTGGATGCACACTCATCTATCACATTTGAGTAACTGTGGAGCATGTAGAAAGGGTGCAATTAGACATGATGGGCTACTATTCTACTGAATAGCAGTTGTTTGGGATTAACAACTAGAGGTGGCTATTGCTTTTTGTCTCCGCTTGTGAAGCACCTGGTTGGGCTCTGCTGGAAATGTAGTGCTGGAATGCATAAATATTTGGTCTGATTCAGCAGGGTGGTTCTTAGGAGGTCAGCAGAGTGAGGTTCTACACCTGGTACAGCCAGGGGAGTTGCCCTCCTCTTTCAAGAAAATGTTTTTATTACACTGCTATGTTTGCACGCTACAGAAAAGGGCTTCAGACCACAGCTCCAGCAATGAGGTGGCAGGGCGTGCGTGGTTTTAAACTCCGAATAGCAGCCAGCTGCACAAGTATGCTTAGTGATGCCAGTGACTAAGATCCTGTCTGCATGCAAAGGCTTGTTGGGATGAGCCCTCGGAGTCTTATTCAAGGACACAAAAGGGTATTGAAAGGGAGGGGGAAGACGGAACATAAATATATGCTGTGTTCATAACTCTTAAGACCAGTTCAGCAGCAGAATGAGCTGCCTAAGGAAACTGTAAATTCTCCATTTATTGAAGGTTTGGAAGCAATGAGGCTGCAAGTCGAGTTCAGAGATAGTGCAGGGTAGTGCTAAATCTGTAACAACACGAGAACCACAGATCACCCTGCTCCTGTCTAGCCAAACCTTGGGTCCTGCTTTTTATGCCATTTGTGGTGCAACGCTGCAAGAGAGCCTCCCTTGCTTTAGGAACTCTTTACCCATCAGTTTAGACTGCATCAGGCTTCTAAGTCCTGTGAATCATAGGGTATTTTTGTGGCATGCTGATCATGTAGTGAGGACCACCAGGTGCTTGATTAAATTCCTAATTGCCAGTCTCTAGACTCACGAATGCAGTAGCAGGCTGTAGGTGAGTATCTGCTTGCATACATACCTGCCAATCAGATCATTGTGCTATTGGCATTGATAGCACTGCTATATTTGTTTGCTTGCTTTTTTTAAAGAGGAGGAGAATATGGAGTCTTCAATCTAGGGTTGCCCCAAACCTGACACCATAGGCAGTCTCTACTCTTTGGCACTGCCCATGCATTCCAAGCCCAGCAGCAGGAACTGTGTTGAGAGCTCCAAATGCTGGCTGCAGCTGTGTAGCAAGTGGAACTGCATGCATAGTGGTTTTCTGAAAGTGAATGGCATGCGAGCAAAGGTTATCTTCACTAGATTGCGGTGTATATACAGGTATGATTATCTTTTTTCAAATATATTGATAATGAGGAGCTTCATTAGGGGTACTTGTGAATTTTGATTATTAAAGAAAGGATGTGTGTGTGAACCAGGGGTAGTCTGTTTATTAGATGGTTCGAGGTTTAAAGACAATGACCTCATGAGCTTGGTTAGAATGCTAAGCAGGAATGGAAATAACCAATGGTTGTTTTGGGGAAGTCTTCTAAATGAACTGCTGTTATGTGAAACTCAACTAACAACGTGGTACTAAAAAGGAGGTACAACTGTATAAATTATTAACTCCTCTCTAAAACAACTGTATCAGGAATTCCTGATTTATTTATTTTTAAAGTCATTTACCTGGAAGCTTCACATATGACATGTTAGACCCCATTATTATTGTTGATTTGCAGGTCAAATGCTTTTCAGGAGACACACTGGTGGCAATTGATCTGGGACACATCATGGGTTGTACAAGTTCTAACGTCTGAAAAATATAGGAAGTGAAAATATTTACAATAGGCAAATACCTCAGTGTCAACAGCAGCATCTTTTAGTTTCTGGCTGAGCACAGAATGATGGCAGCTGTGCTGCAGGCCTCGGCTTATTGGACAAAATTATGAACTCAGCTGCATCTTGGCCCTTAAGAGACAACTCAGACATGGCTTTTCTTCCATGGAGTTCAACTTCAAGTAAAGAGGAGATAGGTGTGCACCATCATCTATGAAATGTGTGCATTTGCTTCCTGATGTGTCTTGTGGAAAATGCACTACATGGAAAGGATAGTCTAGCAGGCATGTCCAAAGTCCGTTTCTGGGGCCTAATCTGGCCCGCTGGTCGGTTTAATCCGGCCCCTGTGGCAGTTAATTTTCTGGGGTAAAATCCCTCAACAACTTCAATCCTAAAAAAAAGGTTAACAACTTTGGTTGGTCATTTGGTCGGCCCTCACGGCCCTTCACTTCATCAAATCTGGCCCTCGTTGAAAAAAGTTTGGACACCGTTCCTCCCTCATACACACAGAGATTTGTCACTGTGAATGAAAAAGCTAGGACCAGCCCCAATTCTGGAAAAGGCTGCTACAATATCACTGCTCTCTTGGGCAATGCAGCTCTCTGTATAGCTTCTACATGCTCGTGCATTAATTACCAGCTCACTCTGCCACTAGCTTATAGTAGCTGTTGCATTGTAACATGGACTCCCAAAGTAGTAATTATCTGGAGACAGACAGACAATATTTTAAACGACTCCTATGGGTAAATTGTGAGCAACAATGAATGTAGCAACAAGGGCAGGCTATCTTGTGGGCAGGTGGTTGCATGTGAGAGAAACGAAGGTCAATACAGTGGTGCCTAGCAAGACGAAATTAATTTGTTCCGCGAGTTTTTTCGACTTGTGAATTTTTCGTCTTGCGAAGCACGGTGTGGGAAAAGTTTTGGAAAAGCTTCAAAAATCACCTCAAAAAAGGCTACCACACCGCGTTCTATGAGTTGCTCCTTGAAGTCAAGTCACAACTGTATTAATGGTGTTAAGAAAAAGGAAACAAACTTGCAAGACGTTTTCGTCTTGCAAAGCAAGCCCATAGGGAAATTGATCTTGCGAAGCAGCTCAAAAACCGCAAAACCCTTTCGTCTAGCGAGTTTTTCGTCTTGCGAGGCATTCGTCTTGCGGGGCACCACTGTACATTCCAAGCTAATACAAGTATATATTTTTCCATTTTAACTACATTTGTACTGCTGCCTGTAGTTTATTAATGCTTTAGCTAAAAGCCTGGGCTTATCATGGATCCTTCAGCATCATCAATGGGATTCAATATAACTGTGTCCTGGTTGCAGACAATTAGCTCTCTATTAAATAAAAGTGATGCCTACCATTCTTGAGTTTTTCACTTTGATCCACCAAAGACCAATTTACTTGATTAGATTTCTTGGGTAATAATCTCTGGATTCCCTTCAGCTTTTGATTGCTTTGCCCTTTCAAGGCAGACAATCAGCAACAAATGACAAGCTGAATGACTAATTTTGACTCACATAATCTTCATCCCCGAGTAAATTAGGTAAAGGTACCCCTGCCCGTATGGGCCAGTCGTGTCCGACTCTAGGGTTGCGCGCTCATCTCACTCAAGAGGCCGGGAGCCAGCGCTGTCTGGAGACACTTCCGGGTCACGTGGCCAGCGTGACTTAAGCGGCATCTGGCGAGCCAGCACCAGCGCCGCACACGGAAATGCCGTTTACCTTCCCGCTATAAAGCGGTACCTATTTATCTACTTGCACTTGGGGGTGCTTTCGAACTGCTAGGTAGGCAGGAGCTGGGACTGAACGACGGGAGCTCACCCCGCCACGGGGATTCGAACCGCCGACCTTGCGATCAGCAAGTCCTAGGCACTGAGGTTCTACCCACAGCGCCACCCGCGTCCCTTAAGAGTAAATTAGTATGTAAATAATATTGGGGTTGTTAACTCTGGTGGATGGATTAATGCAAAACACAGTGAAGAGTGAGCAATGTGAGAAAATTAGGCTAGGGAGTGTCATTCAAAATCATCAGAGATAGTTAAATTCAGGAAAATATCCCTGAGAACTTAACTTCTGGATTCTGGCTATGTTAATAAGCTTTTTCTATGTCCATTACCCATGTTTCTTATTATACTATAAACCCTGAGAAGTTCTGTAACGGTTTAGGATTGTGATAACATGTAAACCAATTATAAATAGGGCTTTATTCCTAGCCTCTATCCTTCTTATTTCCGATGTTCCCTCAATCTGTACAATTTATGACCTACCAACCAAATATTGTACAGGAACTATGGTTTATCTGCCTACCCAGAGTTCAGTAAATCTAGTTTTGCTGTTACCTTTCTGGGAATATTGAGCAACTGCAATACTGCCATAAATTGTGGGGAGCTGCACTCATTCGAGTCCCATGGTGGGTTAGCCTGCCCCATTATATAACTGTTTAAATATTTTGGGAGCGTTACAAATAAATTGCATTTCATTTTGTACATGGGTTTGTTATGTTTCCTGTAAATAATAAATTAAGATCGCAGATGATTAAAAGTTAGCAACGCCAAGATTTATAAATTTTACACCATATGTAATTATGAACAGAAAATAACCATTTCTAGTCCCAGTGCTAAAATGTGATATACATTTACATTTAATTAACACAAGTAAATGGAGGTCTGCAGCCTAATTTGAACAGGTGCTTCACTTGCCAAACAATATGATAAAATGGCTTCTAAACACAAAAACCTTAAATGGCCTGTTGCAGATAAACAACACTTCCAGTTGCCAGTTTTGTTTCAACCATGTAGTTTTCTTCACATTGACTGTCTCAGAGTGGATCCAGAGTGCACAGCATCTCAGACTTCTCATACCACTTTGAAAAATTCCTTCAGTGAACTGTTTTAAGAGGTCTAAGTAAGAAATCTAGTAAATATGTCCAAGCAACCAGTGGGCATCACTGAAATATCTACTCATCAACCAGTCAGGTGGGAAATACATTTCCTATCCATTTGTCTCTGTAGGACATAAGAACATAGGACAAGCCTGTTGGATCAGGCCAATGGCCCAGCTATTCCAGTGGCCAACCAGTTGCCTGTGGGAAGTATGCAAGCTGCCCACCTGTGGTTCCCTGTAACTGGGAGGCAAAATATACACATCTTGACTGGTAGCCATTGATAGCTTTGTCCTCCATGAATTTGTCTAATCTTTTCAGCCCCTGAAGTTTGTGGCCATCACTGCATCTTGTAGGAGCAAGTTCCATAGTGCTGTGTAAATAATTACTTTCTTTTATTGGTCCAGAATCTTCCATCATTCTGCATCATTGAATGTCCACGAGTTCTAGTGTTATGAAAGAAAGAGACAAAAACGTTTCTCTATCCGATTTCTTTGTGCCTTTATGCCTTGCAGAATTTTATCGTGCAACCTCTTAACTTTTTTTGTAAACCAAAAAGTCCCAAATGCTGTAACCTTTCTTCTTGGTTTAATTGACTCCACTTTCTACATCTCTCGATTTGGAGGACTGTCCATTGACTCCTCCTGTATGCTTCCTGCTACTTAACCAATTTCTGATCCATAAGAGGGCTTCGCCTCTCATTCCATGACTGTAAAGCTTGCTCAGGAGCCTTTGTGCGGTACCTTGTCAATGAGATGCAGCAATTCAGGCTTCACTTGTGAAAGTGGAGGACCTTGGTTGGACTTCCGTAGGAAACACTTGACTTCATATGCTGTGGTCTATGATGACTCTAAACAAGGAGAAAGCCCCATGATCTCAGCTTGCTGACACAGCTTTTACAGGTAGCAACTTCCTATGTTTCGGCTTCCTCTCTTTCCAAACGCCTCCCCTTTCTGCCCTTCCTTTCTCAACAGAGAGATTTCAAGATGCCTGGAACAATTTCAATATTGGTTTTACCAGCAGCGTGTGCTTATGAAGTCAGAAGACAGTGGTTTACCAAAGCCACTGAAAAAGGGACAAGTAGCAGTGACTTCAAGTTACAGCAAAGAATATAAAAGTTGGAACAGCAACTGAATCTGAACTGGAAACCCCCACAATGTCATCTGAAGCTATGTACACACTCATTGCACCAAGTGTAATTCTACTAGGAGCACAGGGATTGTAAAGCTTGGCTTCCTGTGTTGTGTGAATGCTTGACATTTTAGATTATTTATAGATACAGACAAAATACAGGATACTAAATGATGTACCCAACATGATGCCTTCCAAGGTGATGTTGGACTACAACTCCCATCATCCTTGACTGTTGGCCATGCTGGCTGGGGCTGGTGGGGGTTGTAATCAGGAAACTTCTGAAAGGTCCCAGGTTCCCCATTGCTGTACTATACAATGAGCTGGGACGATTGTGTCTTGGATAGACTTAAAACATTTTAAAAAAGCATCCCTTAAAAACAGCACTTCTCCCCAAAAATGACATTATGCAATCTATAGGTTTTTAAGCCACCTCTGCCAACTCCTAGCAATAACCTTGCTCAATGAGGAGACCTGTGTGAGGCCTTTAACATGTTGGGAGTACTGGGCAGTTGTTCAAGCATGCCCTTGGATTGATCTTCCACTAATGAGCTTTGTCATCTTAAAGCTGTGCTTTCTCATTTGCTCTTTTCGTTAACTGCCAGCGTCCATGGCAGCCGTGGCACTAATTGGGCAATAGCTTCTTCAGTAATGCAAGCAGCACAGTGCTTCCCTTCATGCCCTTGTAGTGAACTCCTGTGAGCCTTAAAGGCATTCATGTCTACTGCATATGATCAGATGGGGACTTCAAAGCATTTCTTAACAGAAGCAAAGTCAGTTTCACTAGCATGGTATTGTCTTTGTGAAGACTTCCTCTACTCCTCTTTATTAGACTACTACTACTACTAGTAAGCTGTTAAACTGAAGTTAAACCCTACAACCCACAAACTGTATATGCTTGTTTTTCATTTAACCTTGTGAGAATTATTTTTGAGAGGCAAGAAAATATAATCCAGGTTGAGATGGAATTTTATGTGGAAAGAGAGACCAAAGGCTCATCTAAACTAGTTGCCTTCCCAAAGATGACAGCCAGTGTATGCCTTACGTATGAGTATGTTTTATCTTGTTTGAATCTTGCCTTTCTTCCAAGGAGTTCAGCATGGCCAACATGGAGCTATTCTATTCTATTTTCAAATCAGGGCTCTAAAGTGGGGGTTCCTAAAGTGCTCTGGGGACCACCAATAGTGCATGAACTTCAACCATGAGGAGGCTCATGCTGGTGACTCTGCATAGTGGTGTTGAATCTGTGTGTGTGTGTGAAGAATGGTGGGCACAGTAGCTGTGCACGTGTGAAGAACAGCTGGCATAGTGGCTACTTCATGATTCTTAGAATTTGGTGGTCTGCCTGGAAGGTGAGCAGGATGGAACAGAAGTGATTGGGGAGGAGGCTTTTCCTTAGAGAAATAAAGCCGTGGCTGGTGGCAAGACAGGGGAAGCAAAACAGGGGAAGGTCTGGAGTTAAGTGATCTGCCAAGACCTGAAGCAATTTTCAAGTGGTCCAGGGGAAACCATGTTTGGTAACTACTGCTCTAAAGAGTACATATGATGTAGAAGGTGAATTGCCAAAAGCTAGCTCCAAGTTCAATAAAATAATTGTAGCATCTTACATTGACTTTTAATCCTTTCTTCTTCTAATCCAAGTAATCCTGACCAGGTGTGAACAGACACCTACCCTTAAAAAAACACAACCAATATATTTTCATGCTATTGTAAATGTTTTCCTCCTTGCAATTAGGGATGTCGACAGAAGCTTAATGTGGTATTTGTTAACGCTAGAGAGAAAGAGAGAAAAAGCCTGCAATGCTGATCCAGTAAGAACCTCAGTGCAGAGGAATATTTTAAGCCTCATATGTTTTATAGGTTGTGTTGCTACATATTTAGCGTCATTAAAGTACAGCCTCCGCAGTAAATATGTGTAAAGTACACACTGCTGCATATATGGTGCAATTTGTTGTTGTTAATGCTGATGGACTGGTTTGTGTATCTGAGCGACATAGCTAAATTATAGGTTACAGGATACACTGAAATTATGATGAGTTAATAGCATCTAAATTGCTTATGGTGTTGGATCATTTGACCTATATAAAAAAAGCCATCACGGTGACGAAAAACCCTGTATGGAAGCCATACAATGCCCAGTTTGGTTTCTCTTTCCCAGATTGTGTATGACTTTGTTTTCAAGCATCTGACTACATTTAGGTTGTGTTTTACTATTTTAAAAAGGTGCTAAAATGTTGCCATGCTTGAGCCTCGGTACAAATTTCACCACTAAAGATGAATGCAGTTTAGCTTTCTTTCTTTTTTAAACTCTGAAAAAATGGCATTGGGATATCCTAAGGCAGGCATAGGCAAACTCAACCCTCCAGATGTTTCGGGACTACAACTCCCATCATCCTTAGCTAACAGGACCAGTGGTGAGGGATGATGGGAGTTGTAGTGCCAAAAAACATCTGGAGGGCCGAGTTTGCCTATGCCTGTCCTAAGGACTTTTCCTGTGTTTCAGCCATTTTGCCAGGTGTGAGGTAAAGAGATGTATGTAATGAGAAAATCATTATGCTGCTTCCTTAGCAAAGTCTGCCTATCCCATTCAGGCAAAATGACATACACCCTGACAGTCACTCTTTACCAAGAACAGTTTCTATCTTCTGGTTCTTATTCATAAAACCATTGACTTGGATACTAATTAGGCATCCATGAATAGAAGGTCTCATTGATAGAACCAAGATTCTGGCAGACAATTCTACCAGCAAAGGTGGGGGTGGAAGAGGAGGCTGCAATTTTTGTTGAGTCCCCTCTTTATCCTGTAGTCCACAGCATCACTCATCATGCAGCTCTGGAGGGTCCCCAACCCTCTAGCACAACTGTTAGGGGGCAGACAGGACTTCAGGAGGAAGAGGGATCCAACAAAAGTAATATCTGTCCCCTCTTCCACTTGCATGATTGGAGTCTCTGATAATTGGACCTTCAGGCAGGGTCCCCCCCTCCTTCCAGTGGTTCCAAACTCAGAATCCTAGCCATGGTCCCCATTCTTGCCTGTTTGTGATGCCTTGATGATTTTTTTTTGTTGCTGCTAGTTTTGTCATTCCTCACAGTTTTATGTTTCCGAAGTCTCTAGAAGTTAAAACTCTGAGTGGGTGGATGCATTATCTGTAAAGAAGGACATCATGGCAAGGTGAAGAATAGCCTAGCCACATCCACCAGCCAGAGAAGGAGCACCTTCAGAGAGTTTACATTGTCCCCTCATTTTTTGAAAGAACTCTCTGTTCCAACCCTCAGTTGTCTGGGCAATGGAGAGGAGAATGGAAATGTATAATGGCCCTGTCCATCAGCCAGGGGACTGAGGGCTATTGTGTTGTGGGTGTTACAATGGGTTTTGAGATTTGTTTTGTTTTAAATTAACCTGTTTACTTTCCGGCTGCCTTTAGAACCATTCAGAAACAACATTGCACAAGAATCTAGATGCATACCAAATAGACTTGGATCTATTCCCCCCCACACACCCTGCTCCAACAGTAGGAAAGTTGCCTGAGAAGAGTTCCTGCTCAGGGGATGCTTTCACTAGTGAAAGGTGGAGAGTGGTGGAGAGAGAGGGAGAGAAAGCAACTTTTACAGGTCCTCACCACAGTCCCTTGCACCCTCCAGCAATCTGCAAGCCTCTAAACAATGTCCTGTACCTCTATGTACTAGTTTGGTTTTCTGATACTCATTTGTGTGTCATTTTTGTTACTTGATGCCCTGGCCTCTTATGAGAGGAAGGCCAGGATAATTTTTTTTTTATTTTAGAAAGAAACACTTAAGTTTAAATTAATAATTATTAATATTTTTAAAGAAATATTAAAGTTATCATTAATTAATGTACTAGATGACCCTCAGGGCCCCTTCCAATTAAATTAGTAAATTTAATACATAGAATCCTAGAATTGTAAATTTACTAATTTAAATACTAAATTATTTAAATGATTATAAAAGAAAATCTGTCTTGGAGTTCTGAACATTATAGGTGGTGATGCTGGGGGCTACAGGGGGAGTTGGCAAAAGTCTTGCTGCCACCTTCTGCCAGTGGAATTCCTCTACTTGATCAAATGCCTTCCAAGGATAGAAGGAGCCCATATACCCCCTTATTTCATGGGAATGTCTGTAGCTCAGTGGTAGAGCATCTGCTTTGCATGCAGAAGATCCCACTTTCAATCCCCAGGGTCTCCAGAATGGGCTGGAAATGTCCCTTGCCTGAAACCCTGGAGAGCCAGTGTCAGTCAGTGAAAATACTGAGCTGAATGGGCCAACAGTGTGACTCAGTGTAAGTCAGCTTCCTATTTTCCTATCCGGTTCCCTTATACAACAAGGGACTTTCCATTTCATGGCCTGCAGTTACTGTGGCATATTCTGAACTGATAAACGTAACTGTCCAATACAACACCTGTGCTATCCGTAGCCTTAACAGAAAGAACCACCACCCCCTTGGCTTCTAAATGAGCGGAAGACAGCTGTTCAGCTGTTCAGTAAATAGTACTTTAATAATGTATAAGAGTAGTGGCAGGGGAGATTGTGAAGACTCTTTGTAAGAGTACAGGGGAGTCCTAAGCATGTCTTTTGCTTTCATCTGTGTGACCTGCAGCTAGAGGCTATGGAATTATTGGGTTGGTCTCAAGTGTCAAGTTAGATTGGAGATGCAAGGGGAAGGAGTGTAGGTCTCTGAATAATAAAAGTTGAGGTTCCTAGGTAGGAGCCCACTGTGAAGGAGCATAGTGAATCCGGAGACGGGAAAGAGAGGTTGCAGATGTAGGTCACGTCTGCCAAGTTAGGAAAGGGGACGTATTGTTAAAATAGGTGTGGACGTTGCTCAGCATTGCATTGTGGGGTGGAGCACAAGACCTGACTAAGGGTGATGGATTCCTAAAATTAACTCTGCAATTAAGAGAAGGAATTCTAGACTTTTTGTTATTTTAATGCACACCTAGCTATTGTTCCAAATGGTCTTTTAATTTTAGTGATTTTCTGTTGGTAGTACAATGAACACAAAGTTGTTTAGCAGGTGAGTTCTTAAGTGTGCGCCTTATGTGCATGTTACCATTTCTAAACAGAGGAATGAAGCAGCTTCTCCTTTCTTCCTACAGACTTCATTTCTGCCTATGTAAACTACCAGGCATGTTTCTCTGATATATTAGAGAGATACTTTCTATTCCTTTATTACCCAACCACATTCCTTGTTCCATTAAAAAAATCCTCTCTACTCCATCTGCCCCATTGTCAGAACAGGTACCATTTTAATGCAAAAATAGCACTTGCCCACAACTCTCATTGGTTCTGCTGTGCCTTCTTTGAGTGCGTTTGACTAGCTGGAATGTGTCCTTGAACTGTCCAAGTCTCCTGCAGCCTGGATGGAGTGGGGGGCATAGAAACCTTTGACCTTTGGATGGCTGGAATATCAGCCACTGTATGTAAGAGTTACAGCTGCAGCTCTGCTGACTTTTGCCCTTGGCACCACCATTTTCGGGCTGAAAGTGTTTCTTCACCCCAGGTTACATGAACAGGATTAACTAAAGCACTAATTTAATTAAGCTCCAGCATACAGACTGTCCACTCAGCCACTAGGAAGCATGAAGTTGCATGTTTTTTGTGTGTGTTAACACATGCCTTTTGCTTTCCTAACATTTTTATATTGCCCTTTCTCTAAGTTGCTCAGGGCACTTCATGTTTCTTCCCCACCCCCAATCCCCCCAAATATGGTCATATTTGAGACATAAATCTGAAGAGTTGACTTGACTGGAGTACAACCCAGTAGCTGTCCTTTGGATAGATTGCCTGGGTGTGCTATTTAAGTGCTTCCGGTCCCCCACTATATACATGAGCATGGGCTTTATAACATGAACAAATCACTCCAGTGATGAATGCTGGAGCTGAAATGCCACACCGAGAATCTGGGAAGCTGCCAAGTGATCTGCCCTTAGACATTTGCTTTCAGGCTTAAATAACCGAGCTGCAGGAGCTACAGAAATCTTTGTTTTAAGTCTCCCGCTGGACAGAGACTCCACGATCCCCAGATGATTACTTAGATGGCATTGCAGCATGGCTGGGTAGCTCTGTTAATCAGTGGCTTCTGCAGCTTTGCTTTTGACTTGCAGCTGACATCAGTGGTCGGGAAGGGGGAGAGAATTAACTTCCTGTGTCTAGGGCTCTGTAACAGTCACCCTCAAACGTCTGCGCATCGGAAGCTATCACTGGGACAGCTTTCTGCTTGATGCCATTTCAGTCAAGCTAGATGTGACCTTGCCAACAAAGGTCCGTATAGTTAAAGCCATGGTTTTCCCAGTATGGAAAGTGAGAGCTGGACCATAAAGAAGGCTGATCGCCAAAGAATTGATGCTTTTGAATTATGGTGCTGGAGGAGACTCTTGAGAGTCCCATGGACTGCAAGAAGATCAAACCTATCCATTCTGAAGGAAATCAGCCCTGAGTGCTCACTGGAAGGACAGACCGTGAAGCTGAGGCTCCAATACTTTGGCCACCTCATGAGAAGAGAAGACTCCCTGGAAAAGACCCTGATGTTGGGAAAGATGGAGGGCACAAGGCGAAGGGGACGACAGAGGACAAGATGGTTGGATAGTGTTCTCGAAGCTACCAGCATGAGTTTGACCAAACTGCAGGAGGCAGTGGAAGACAGGACAGGCGTGCTTTGATCCATGGGGTCACGAAGAGTCGGACACAACTAAACGACTAAACAACAACAGATGTGATGGGAGTCCCATCCTTATGAAGCAGGGATACCAGGGCACTTTACAGGAAAATGAGTACATGAGGAAGGGGAGAGAAACAACCCACTAACCCTCACTTACTTCACTGTGCTCTCCTGCATTAAGACATTTTCTTAGTTCATGTTCAGTCTTGGAGCCAGGCTAGGGGAGAATGCTGCTTAAAGCAATGGGACGCATGCAGCAAAGTCAGGCAGGGGACAAGAAATGGGCTTCTTTTCCATCCTGTGGGCACTCCTTTTCATGCAAAGAGTAAACCCTCCACACATGCGGACTGAGCAGCCGTGTGGATAAAACTACATGTGACTACACTTAGCCTGTTTGGCTATAAGTAGTTTTGGTTCTGGACAGGGAGGAGCTTTGAACCCCTAATGATGGTTTTAAAAAATTCTAACACTATTTTTTTCTTTAACTTGCAGAAATAGGTAGCACTGGGTAGAGTGCAATACACAGAAACATTTTTTAATTTAAATATTTAGAAGTTTTTGTATCATAACATTTAGCAGTTGCTTTGCTACTAAAAGGTCTTTCCAGAAACCTGGCCTGGATTCTAGAATGGCATTTTGCTGTTCTGCTACCGTTGTAAACTTTACACTTTGTTCACCTGACAAGCTGTGTGTGTGTGTGTGTGTGTGTGTGTGTGTGTGTGTGTGAAGAAATGAAAGATTTTCTCTCCAAAGAATCTCCTCTACTTGTCATTCTGCACATTTATCATAAAAGAGTTTTTGCATATTGAATAACTACTAGAATCAGATACTTACTCTCCTGTGATGCTAATTATACTAAAAATAAAAGCAAGTTAGAATTTCAGGAAAAAAACAACAAATAAAAAAAGAACTTGCCTCCTCTTCCCATTCTGACATTCTGTAGTGTTCTCTGCACTCCATCGGTCCAGAACAGTTTGTAGTATCATGTTGGATGGACTGGCTCCTCTGTGAACTGAGTAGCATAACATTGCACGGTGCATTTCAGAATGCCAGGGCTTCTTGGGCACCTTGGGAATCGGAGCAACCCAGACAGTGTTGCATGCTACTACACGTACAGAGGACTGTGTGGCTGGTGAATTAACTCTGCCTAGAGTTCTTTTAGGGTGGGGAGTGGAAGAAAGGCACTTGTGGTTAGGGAACGAAGACTGGTGTGCGTGTGTAACAAGAGGGTTAAACTAAAGGATAAAAAGAGGCTGAAATGAGATGGGAAAGAGAGGCAAAGAAGAAAACCCTCAGAAAGCAGAACCTCTTAACACTCTGTTTGGTTCTCCTTCCACAAACTGTGAGAAATGGGTGCTTTCAAGTGACCCGTTTACTGAGCATCCTGAAACATTTGCAGGGAAATTAGATGTTGGTTATTTAACAAGCATTCCGATTTGTTTAATGTTACATGGCATTGCTTCAGAGCAAGTGTTATCTCACACTTCACACTGTATTTCCCTGTCACCTTCCTTACCACAAAATAAATCCAGTCTTTTGGAGAAGTGGACCCAAGAGCTCCATGTAAACTTTAATTGCACAAACTGAATCTGTCAGTATGTGACAGAATCCCAACAGTGACAGCCTGGAAGCACCCAGTGGCATCTTTCATGCATGCCCACTTCTCTTTCCTCCACCATACAGGCGTCCTTAGCTATTTCTCTGCAGCTGCTGCACAAACATTTATGCTCCATACAAGAGCAAAACCAGGCCCATGAAGACTAGTTAGAACTTCAGGATTAGCAGTGGAAGACAGATGAATGACCAAAAAAGAAAGAAAAAAGAAAAACCCACAAACAAACAAACAAATGAAACCATTTTTGTTACGATTTTGAACGAGTAGCAGTGGGGGCAGTTGAAAAAGCATACATTGTCTGATGTACCAAAAAAGCACGCCTGGATTTTGTAAAAGCACTCAGGTATCCTTGTTTCTTTCCAAACAAAGCAATGCATATACCGCAGTATAATCTTAGAAACGTCTCAAGATTTAAAATACGTATAATAAAAGTGATATCAGTTCACATATCTGAAAGGCTGAAAACAGGTTGTGTATAAGCTAAGTAGAAAAACTTTAATCTGTTGGCTGCTCTGCATTTATCAGAAATTTAGCTGAACACTCAAATCAATTACTCCAGTTCATGGTGTACTGAGCTGAGGGGCTTTTAATGCCCTTGTTTCTGGTGTTTTCCAGAGATTCCTTGCCTGGCATGTTCTAGCATGAACTTCTTATGCCTCATTAGAGCAATTAAAGAGAATATAAACCCAATGCTACGTTTGCTGAGCAAGACCCAGCAGATCTAAGAAAAACCTTTCAAGTCATTTTAAAAAAAGTTATAGGTTCCTAATTTCATAATTGCCTGTTATACAACATGAGAGTTTAGCCTAGCAACTTTTTTTGTGTACTGCACAGAAATGTTTTTGTTTTTCAACTTTTGGAACTAGACAAATAAAATCAATCTAGACTAGAGATACAAACCAATGGAAGCCTAAACGTACAAACACCTTGTTTTGACTTCATGCATTTCGTCAAGAACGATTAGAAAATTTGAGGTATCGTTAAAGTACAAGCCTTCTATTTTGCACTCTTTTGAGATAAATATAAAATAAATTACCTGTCATCTGTGTTGCTCTTCATTTGGCTTTTTGTTGTCAATGCTTGTAGCAATGTCTCCAGGGTGCATTATATTCTTCCAAAACATTAAAGTCTTGTTTGCTTTCTCCAGGACAAGAAAAAACACACGTTTTGAACTAAGTATCCGAAGATTCTAAGTAAGGTGGATTTATAAGTTAGACGTAGGGGTAAATCAGGCCCACAATTAAAGCGTGCTGGCTTCCAAGTTCTTTACTCCTGGTCTGAATGGTCTGAGCCAGGAAGAACTTGAGTGACAAGCTGTTTCAGCCTTGGAGGTGACTCATGAGCTAGCGTAGGTGAGATTTGAAAACTTGGGGCTCACTTCCTGGCTCTGCAGTAAAATTAAAGTGACAGACTGTGATTCAGTTGTGATGGCACTGTAAAGGGTTGGAAAACATGTTTTACAGGATGCTTACAGAAGTCATATTTCATACTCTTTAATAAAAAAAATAAAATTTCCGAAAACCAGCAATAATAACAGAACTGCTTCCCCCAACGGCAGATGTTTTGTGATATTGAAAGCAATGGGGAAATTGCGCTGGGAAGTATGGAACAGTATTTGCTTCATGGAATGAGGTCTAACCCCACCCTGCAAATAGATAGGAATGAATCCTCAATAAATAGCCAGCATCAACTAACCTCCCCACAATCTTTGTGGTGGAAAACATTCAAGATGACCGTTCCGTAAAAAGATGGCGTTGAAGTGACCATAGTCCCTCAGTTGCTAAAAGCATCAATTGTGGACCTTGGCCTCGGTCCTGTATAGCTGAAGGAGCGTCTCCACCCCCATCGTTTAGCCCGGACACTGAGATCCAGTGCCAAGGGCCTTCTGGCGGTTCCCTCATTGCGAGAAGTGAGGTTACAGGGAACCAGACAGAGGGCCTTCTTGGTAGTGGCACCCGCCCTGTGGAACACCCTCCCATCAGATGTCAAGGAAATAAGCAGCTATCTTATCATTAAAAGACTTCTGAAGGCAGCCCTGTTTAGGGAAGTTTTTAATATTTAATGCTGTATTGTTTTTAACACTCGATTGGGAGCAGCTCAGAGTGGCTGGGGAAACTCAGCCAGATGGGTGGGGTATAAATAATAAATTATTATTATTATTGTAGATAACTATAAGTAGACAATTTACTCCAGCAAGGAACTGAGGGTTTCTTTTAAACCTTTCTTGGGCCATACTACCCCTGCCAGGCCTTGTCTCTTTCCTAAAGAGTGGAGAGTTTAAAAGGTCTGGAACCCATGTAACATCTTAAATGTCCAGTCCCACCCTGTCTGTTGTCTGTGTTGGTGAGCAGGTATAGGGAAATGTGAGGTCCCTTACAGTGGTGCCTTGCAAGACGAAATTAATCCGTTCCGCGAGTCTCTTCGTCTTGCAGTTTTTTCGTCTTGCGAAGCACGGCTATTAGCGGCTTAGCGGCTATTAACGGCTTAGCGGCTTTAAGAAAAAGGAAACAAACTCGCAAGAACTTGCAAGACGTTTCGTCTTGCGAAGCAAGCCCATAGGGAAATTCGTCTTGTGGAACGACTCAAAAAATGGAAAACTCTTTCGTCTTGCGCATTTTCCGTCTTGCGAGGCATTCGTCTTGCGAGGTACCACTGTCTTTAGAAAAGAAAACATTCTTCTTCAGGGGAATCTGGCTCAGGAGTTGTGCTCCTGGGTGTCTCTAATTCAAGGGGGTCCTCAGTGACTTGGGTTTGGACTTGGGTTCAGCCCCTCTGCAGCTGGTCCTCTTAATATGACTGGTTCATCCTCCTCTCATTCTGAGCTCCTGCATGAGGTGGGTTGTAACACTGTACGGCAAATGCATTTTTTCTCTCTGTTCCGCTTCATCTCTGAAAACATGTCAACTCTTCCTTGCAAAAAAATTTTTGCCAGCGCAATCACTGCAAGGTGGAGCTACCACACACTTACACATCACCAAAAAAGGAGGCAATGCATCACTGAAAAAGAGGACACAGACCTACATATGTTAATTAAGACTGCAGTCTTGTGGACACTCATGGAACGCAGTGAGCTCCACTTCTTTGAAAACATGCATAGGACTGCACTGTTATATGTATAGATGAGTATGTTATAATAATTGTAATAGATTTATAATACATCTCGCCACCGTGACTAGATGGGCTGCTGCCTGGGTGCTATCTGCTGATGGGCAACCACTATGTTATGGGAGAATTTGGGATCTTTAAAATTAGACTGTTCTGGGTGGTCAGATGCAGTCAGGTCATACACAACCTGTACCACTGGCCAGAAATGGGTATGAAGACAAATTTACTCCCCTCCCCACCCCCGCAAACCTCTACATTTCCGTGTTTTGTTAAGAAGGCCGGATACTTAATATCCAATGAAATGGATAGATTAAGTTGCATGCTTTTTTGATCTCCCCGTAGAATGCATAACTGCATAGGCAGACACACTGGGGATTCATGAATAGGTGTTTCCATGGGTGTAGCTATGGCAGTTCTGTTAATATACTAATGAAATTTATAGTAGTCTATAAACAGTTAAAATTGAGCCCTGTGTTGCTTCTAATCTGGGCGCATAGTTTGCCGACTCGCAAGCTGAGGCTTGTTAAAGCCTAGTCAGCATATAATGGAACGCACCATGTGGTTGGTAACATACATGCTGCCAATTGCAAAGTTAATGAGAAGAGGAGGGAGAACCCTGCAAAAGAACCTATGATGACTTTCAAGTTGACAGTATGGTGCTTTGTTTTCTTCTTAGCAGCAATACAGCAGCAGCTGTGGTCTTTTAGATATTGATAGATGGACATAGGGTATCAGGTATGAGGCAGGTAGGCATGGTTTGGTCAAAATGAGCTCGTGTGTCAAATGTGGAGGCTTGGCAGGCCCATGACCTTGAGGTTCATCACCCCATTCTACTCCCAGGCATTTGATTCTTAGCTTATTTTTTCTTGCGAAGTTTATTTTTTCTTGTGCAAGAACACTGTTTTTAATGGTCATCATGTTAATGCAGTTGGTAAAGGGAGGTGGTTCACTTGTTGGGACTTAATGTGTGATCATTTTATTTTATTTTTTACTTCTGTGCATTTGTTGAAAGTTGCCCTTGCAACCTTTGTAGATCAAGCAACAAAAGAATATGACAACAATGGCATAATTAATTAATTGCATAGATGGAGCCCTGTTCAGTCACGAGCTGCAGTCTGAGGACTGCACAGCCCACATAGATGTAAAGCACAGTTCCTACTGAAGTGGTAAACAAAATGTTTTGTTTCCCTTGAAATTCCCCACCTGCATAATAATAGTTGTGTGAGATATTTATGATGGATTCAAGTAGGGAACAAACTGTACTTGCTTTAATAGGCATAAAAGCTACTGCCCCCCCCCCCGCCCAAGAAACATGTGACAAGTAAACAAGTATGTTGTGCTTTATTTTGGCTGGTTATATTATGGACTTTTTGATGCAAGCATCTCTTCCCTATCTCTCTGCCTCACTGCCGACATTACAGAAACTGAAGGCCTTTCTACTGCTGACTATCAATGGGTAGGCTCCCCTTATCTTGTCTCACTTCTAGCTCATTTTTTTATTTTTCCTTGCAAGCTCTTTAAAAAACACTTTCAAGCCTTTTCAAGAACTTGCAAGGAAATATTGCAAAAAAGTGAATAGATTGACTGACACTCTTTACTTATTTCCCTTCCATTCTCCCAAACTTTCCTGGCAGTGGACAACAGCACCGAATGTCTTTGTCTGACACTCTTCCTTCTCTTGGAATGCCTAGAATTCTGCAATGATTTCCCAAGGTTCTTGTGTCTGGGATGCTGTTTTTGCAGTCTTCTAGGCACCTCAGTGGAAGTAAGGCAGGGAGAGAAATAATTTGCTCATAACATTGCTATTGACCCTTGTCTACTCCCAGTAAAGTGTCTGTAATGGGAGAGGGGTCAGGCTGCTGTTGGTAGTACAAACAACAATTCAAGCTCAGGCCCAACATTCAGAAAAGTCTGGACTCAATTTCTGTTGGAGTAAGGCATTCTGAACTGGGAGAATTTGCATTCTGAACCACCCCCATCTGCTGGGTTAGAATTGACTATACAGAAATGCATAAGCAGAATTCTGCTTTATCTTCACTTTGTTCCAAATACTTTCTCTATCAAGAGTGGCCACTCAGGGCTTCTTGGCTGTAAATTTGGCCAAGAAATATAAGAAAGCAAACTGCTTGAGGATATTTTTTATCCTACTGTAAGGCTAGTGTTTCTCATTTCACCACTCCAGTAGGAACTAGAAGCAATCAAACAATTCTTTTTTCCAGAAAAAGTTAAAAGTTGATATACTTAATTTAACCTTTCATCTTGCCCTTCCTTACTATAAAAAAATAATACTTGGCATCCCTTGCTAAAAGTTGAAAGAAGTTGAAAAGCAGCTGATTCAAGCATTTCACATGCCTTTGGCGCACCCTTGTTTTAAGGAGCAACTGTGTTTTATATCATGGTTACACCCATCGTTAAGTTTAGGCCCCTTACTGTTGTGCAGCATGTCCTGCCAGCACATATTTACCCACTATATTAAGTAGGTAATTATCTATTGCCTATAACATATAGGAGAAAATAGTTGTTGGCATCTGTCTGTCTCGAGACACAGTGGAGTGAGCCTCCAGGGGCGAAGTCAAACCGCTGTGTTAGCAGCACTAAGTAACCTCCCTGAGGTGCGGGCCTGGGCAGCGCATATGAAGGTCCCGGCCTGCCCAGATGACAAGACCCCCCTCTCAGCCTCACAGATGTGGTCCAAAGGAAAGCAGAGCCATATGCTTGGCATCAGCTTGGCTGCCGGAGTTGCTGGAAGGAGGCGTACAAGACGCCATCTGACTGTCTTAGGGACTCCTAAGGATTTCCTCCTTAGCCTTTTCTTCTCCTGAAGATATCCCGCAAGGTAGTAAATGTTTAGGATCAGCGTTTTCCTTTTCATAGATGGACTAACTTCCCAAGTAGATGAGCTCCATCTGCCCCTCGCTTCCCTCTACAGCATGTGCAGAAACCACCTTCTTGACCATTGGACCCACATTTGGTCTCTACAGCATGCATGCCATGTAGATCAGCCTCTGGCCTCACTATCTCTTCTATCCACTTCTCAGAGCCCTACCAGTCCCTGACAGTAACAGACTACTTTCCATAGGATGCAATCTCTAGAGCTCATTATCACATAAGTATGTGATGGTGACCATTAGCATATCTGTCTGTCTGTCTCATTTAGTTTCAGTGTCTGGGTATTAGGAATAGCTGTGCCCTCTTTACAGAAGAATACAATGGGTTAAGAACGTAATTCGTTCTGGAGGTCCATTCGTAACCTGAAAATGTTCTTAACCTGAGGTACCACTTTAGCTAATGGGGCCTCCCGCTGCTGCCGCGCCGCCACCGCATGATTTCTGTTCTCATCCTGAAGCAAAGTTCTTAACCCGAGGTACTATTTCTGGGTTAACAGAGTCTGTAACCTGAAGCGTCTGTAACCTGAAGCGTCTGTAACCTGAGGTACCACTGTACATTCAATTAAAATGAATAGCTGTTAGTGTCCATTCACTCTAATTAAGTCACTCCTTTGCTGGCTAAAATTTCAATCATTCAGAATGGAATCACATCAAACAACAACCCACTTGAAACTAAAATGCATTTTAATTTGACAACAATGTAGTGCAAATGTTAGAATAAGAAGTTGCCACCAACCAAGATGTCTATGTAGATATTCCAGTGTCCAGTGCAATAGTTTGATTTTCTTGAGTTGTATACCTAGATTTTCGTGATTTAACACAAAAAGCCTTTTCAACAAATTGTCGGCACAAGAATATGTATATCAGTGGGTCCATACATATGTTTGCAGTTGCTAACCAGAGGGTACTTTCTTTAGCAATGTATAGTTGGTTCTGCAGACTGCAGTCAATATTTTTGCCAATCTGGCTAAGAGTGTAAGGTACTCGGGCGAAATGAAAAGGGCCAAAGCAGATGAAGAAAACAGCTACAATTATGAATACCTTGCTCTTTGCCCTTTGTTTGATCTTGCACTCTTTTGTCTGGGTTTTTACATAAGAGCTATAGATCTTTTTAGCAATAATTATATAAAACAGGAGCATTAAGATTAGCACAGTCCAGAAGATGAGCTGGCATATGTAGTTGACAGCTTCATGCCACTTCAGTCCCAACTGGTTCTTCAGGGAAGCACACTTCCTTACAGAGAGACGTGTGGCTTCGCGGTTTGACAAGATCATGTTTGGCAAGGAGAGGGTGAAAAAGAAGAACCACACAGAGCCAGAAAGAATTTTTGCTGAAGTGACATTATGCAACCAAAACTTCCCAAATGGCCGAACGATCTTAAGGAACCTGTCTAGTGAAATCAGTCCAAGGAGCACTATGCTTATGTACATTGTCTCGTAGAATATTACAGCCGAGAAACGGCAGACGAAAGCTTTAAGTTGCCACAGCCCAAGTTCTGAATCTGTCAGAATCTTCAGCGGCAGCATCAGTGTCATTACGAAATCAGAAAGCAATATATTCTTAAGGTACACGTGGAAACTCGATGTGGTCCGAATCTGGAAGAAAGCCAACAGAGCCAAACTGTTCAGCAGAAATCCAGCAAGGAAAAGAATGCCGTACAGGACTGGGAATACCACATGCGCTATCCTGGTGTCTCGGTGGCATTGTCCAGCCAAGGATGATGTCCCATTGGAGATGCTGAGACTTCCATTCATGGCTTGAAAGAGAGACTGAGGAAGAATTATTTAACAGAAGGTTAGAACAGCGGCACAGAATGCTTCTAGGTTTTGGAGAAGAGGAGTGGTGGCTTAACTCCGTTCTGCTATCACTTCCCCTGCATTGTTCAAGAGACATGTTTGCAAAGATAAAACACCTTAGTGTGTGTATGGAGGAAGTTGTGGTGGGAAAGTGGCAGCCAGGTTAGGAAAGTGGTAAAATTCCCCCATTTCACTGCTGCCGCTCCACACTAAAGTGTCTTTTCTCTTAAAATCCTAAGGATCCTATGTGAATGCTAACACTTATTGGCCCCCACCCCAGTTGCATGCATAGTTCCTCAGGCAATAAGGACATTTGTAAACAATTTATAAGGAATTTATGAACAAGTATATTTTCAGGTGCTAGGTGCACCCGAGTCCCTCAAACCATACAGAGTTTGCGTCACTTAACCACAGGATTAGCAGGGCCGACATGGGTAGTGAGGGTCTGTCCTACATTATTAATGACTTTTAAAAGTAACTGCATTCCAGAAAACCCCAAGGCTCCACCTCATGTTTGGAGCTACTTGTTTCTGCCTCTGAATCATGGCCACTGAATTCAGAAAATAACTCAGAAGACTCTGTATTGTACCCCCAGCTGGGACAATACCACCCCCCCTGCCCGAGGCCATGCTGTAAATAGGCTCCAACAGAACTGAGTAGAATAGAAAGCTCATTCTAAACATGATTGCAGTGGGGCAAGAGTGTTTTCAGAGGGGCTCACAGTTGTCATCCACCTTGCTGAAAATGCCCCCCAATGCATTCTGACTTGTGGGGGGAAAGGGTCTTCTTTTGGCTAATCCTCTCTTGCCGACTACAGTTTCCAGGAAGATCTTCTCCAACCCTGCTCCAGCAATTAGAAAAGCTAAAACACTCTTTTTGTCAAGCCTAATCACTGGAGGAGTGGGAGAGTGAGTATTTGTATGCATGCATCTGTGTATACGAGAATGTGTGTGCTCTCTCTGTGTGTCCTCACACCCATCTCTGGCATACAGCTGCTGTTAGGTTGTCAATCAAGAGGGAATGTGTCCATGGGCTGAAAATGTGTCTCCATCAGTCATGAAAAACCAACCTTGACTCCTTGGAAGGAGGGCAGGATAAGTTTATCTGATTTAGCAAGTCGGTGTTAAATCTAAACAGTGCTGCTTCTCTAGATACCTTCTTGTGTTCGGTAGTAAAGCATTCCATTTCATTGTGCTAACTAACTACAGCCTTGTTACTCTAGACAACAAAGGAGATTAGCTCTCATCCTTACCAGTGTAATTAATATACTGACTATACTGGCAGACTTAAAAAAATTTTTTTTTCTTTAAAAAGTAATAATTCTGTGAATCAACATTTCCAGAAGTAGCTTGTTAATAAAGATCTTTAAGACAAGCAGATGACTAAAATAGCTTACCTCTTCTTGTAGGAAGACGGGGCGACTAATCCAGGACTATGCAAGTATACTAACGTTAGAGAAATTTAGTTTCACAAGCAGTCTTGCATCGTCTTATACTTACATTTCTTCTTCCTCATTTTTTTTAACCACTCAGGTCCCCCCCCCCCCCAGCCACAAGCCTCAATGAAGGTTTTCAAACATCAGTTGGCTGGTCTCATCTTATTCAGTGTGTTTTTGTTTGTTGAAACATTGTTAATGCCTATGTCTTTTAATTAATATATTTATACAGGCTAAGATCAATTTCAGTTCATCAGCAGTCTTATCAAGCTGACTCTAATGTTATACAATGTTTAGTGTGCATGCATATGCACCACCTAGAGCAGGAATAGTCAATGTAGTGTGCTCCAGAGGTTGTTTGGCTCAACTCCCATCAACTTCACTCAGCAAGGCCAACAGTTGGGAATGATGGGCACTGCAGTCCTTTATATAGCCTGTGTGGTCCATTTTCCACACTCACTTGCAGAGGTTCTCCTGGGTTTCATATAAAGGTCTTTCCCAGCCTTATCTTAATGTGGTTTTGTGATTTGAATTTGCTAACCTTTGCATGCCTCTACCACTGGCTTACTGCCCTTCCCGCCCTTTTCTGTTTCACAACAAACTATAGTTTGGTTTTTATATTTAACTATAGTCTTTGCTTTCTCTCCAAACCATGATTGCCTTCAAGGCAGTCAGCTCATGGAACAGGCCCAAACATCTGATCTTAGGCTGATAAGTCAATGAGTGTGTGGGAAGTGTTCTCCCAACCAACCTTGCTTCCTAAGCAATGGAGCACAGGTCTTCAGGTCAGGATTCACAGGTGGGTCATGAGACCATCCCAGGTGGGTTGCAGCAAAGCTTTTGCTGCCATATTTGGCTCCAGGTAAGGCTGACCAAACCAAAGGAGCACTACCTGTGTTGTCTGGACTAGAACACATTTTTCCAATGAGACACTTGTTTTACCCTTTTCCATGGAGTGCTGCAAAGTGCTAGGAGAAAGTCAAGAGCCTTTTTCAATAATGCTTAAAGCAAGGGTACTCTCTATGGAACAGGGACACTAAGTTCCATTTCTATTCTGTTTCTGTGGCTTTCTAGATTTTCCCCAGAATATTAACTATGCTGGACACTAGAACACAGAAGTGTCCACTGTGGTAGATAGAATGCAGAAGTGTCTGTTGCGGTGGGTAGCTTGGCTGCCCAGCGGTTGCCATCATGGCAATCGCTGGGGGCCCAGGAAGTGATGTCTGGCTACAGGAAGTGAGATCTAGAAGGAACAAGGATGCCAAACCATCCTCACTCCACTCCTTGCAACTTGGGCTGGTTGGGAGGAAAGTTCTTTGCTGGGCATAGAGGGTAATCCAGTTACAGATCTCTCTGTACAGTTGCCAGGTTCTTAATTGCTTGAGTGGGCCTGCTTTCATTTCCGTCCTCCCTGAATCACATACTCCTTTCTCCCATTTCAGACCACTTGCCTGCTACACTGGTTTATTTAGCAGTAATGCTAAGGAAACACTATGTCTCTTACTCTGTGAATTGCCATTTTGGGTTTAATAATGTGCATTATTAGCACCATTTTAAAATCAAAAGTGCACATGTGAAAGTGGGCTCTATGTTACGAGTTCGGAGCCATAGGTGGGTCTCAGGTCTGGATCAATTGAAGTCCACTGTGAAAGTAAGTGGTAGTATTTTGCTGGAATTGCAAAGACTTTGCTGTGGATCAATCACTCCTTCCTTCTTTCTTTCAGTAGCTCATTATGAAGCTCTTTAGTCACCAAAGCAATAAATGCTTTGGAATATAATTAAGAACATACCAGCCTGGTTGTACCAGGCCAAAGGCCCACCCAGTTCAACATTTTGCTTCACATGGTGGCAAACAAACAAGGCATGAAAGCCCTTTCCTGCTGTTGTTCCCTAGATATTGAGTGGCACACTGCCGTGGTGGAGAACCTCCATCCCTTGGCCTTAAATAGCCTTGGCAGGGGGTTCCAGTTAGGCCTTTCACCCAAGCTGTGGCCACCTGCCCTACACCTGACATCATCCCTGACATGGCTGGGATTGACTGCACTGCAGTTGGCAGAGTTCTCTGCCAGCACCAGTCAGCTGACGGGCACTGAGACGGAGCCCCTTTGAAGGTGCACTGACATACTGCCTCTGAATGTGTGACTTGTGTAGCAGGTGGAGTGCACTTGTGTGACCTTGCCTATTTCATATAGCAGTCGATGTTTCCAGATTTTCTCTGTGCTCTTTTTAACTTTATGGCACACATACTTCTCCTCCTAAAGCTGCATGTGATGTAGCAGTCATTTGTGCACGGTTAACAGAGTTAACTTCAGCACGGAGACTCAAAGTCTCCTAGAACAAATTTCCCTTACAGCTGCAGTATTTACAAGAATAGGCAGTGGCCTATTTCTGTTCCTTTGGTCACATGAAATCCTGTTTGTGGTCCCCTCTTGAGGAAGCACAGAGGGGAGCGAATTGCACATCAGGGAAACTATCGCTTCCATTGGCCAATCTGCAAACTTCTGGTGTGAGAAATGGTTGGCACGAAAAAAAAAGAAATAGAACTGAGAATAAAATTTTAGTCGAGGTTATCATGTGTGGGATAATGCGTTATTTAAGTTTAATCCTATGAAACATCTTCAAATTGTAATTATAGGAGACAGTTGATACCGAAAATTCTAATAAACATGGTGTGATACTATGAGGTACTTTTGTCTTTTTAATAGCTAAACTTAGCTGTCGTTTAAAGGTCTATGGGGCAGTGTCCTGGAACATGGGACCATGCTCCTGTTGCTGCTGTGCTGCCAGAAGCTAAGGGAGCAATCTTAACACGGTGAGGCCATTGTTGCATCTGCAGCCCTGCCATGTACGACAGCCAGGGCAGCAGCAGGAGGCAGGCAAGAAGATCTCTGCACCAGCCTGGTGCATTTGGGCTGCATTGGGTCAGATGCTTTCACACGGCAGCAGGCTCAGTGTGCATTTGGGGGTTTTCTACTTGTGTCTGCTAATGGGGAACCACACTGGTAGTACAGTGGTACCTCAGGTTAAGAACTTAATTCATTCTGGGGGTCTATTCTTAACCTGAAACTGTTCTTAACCTGAAGCACCACATTAGCTAATGGGGCCTCCTGCTGCCGCTGCGCCGCCGCTGCACGATTTCTGTTCTCATCCTGAAGCAAAGTTCTTAACCCGAGGTACTATTTCTGGGTTAGCGGAGTCTGTAACCTGAAGCGTATGTAACCTGAAACGTATGTAACCCAAGGTACCACTGTACTTCTACTCACATGTTCAATGGGTGGAAGCGGTCCACACCACTAGACTGAAGCTGGTCATCTGTGTTGATGGTTAATACCGTAGTTTCTGCTGGCTCTGCTTATATTTCATTTTGTTTCGTTTGCAAAAGCATTACAGAAAATTAGAATATATGTATATCTGCCTTCCTGCCTGCCTGTCATCTATCTACTATACTTCCTCCCTCCCTCCCTCTCTGTGAACTTAAGGACACTGTCATTGCAAAACCTTTCACCGGAAGAAAAATTGAGACTTTTTTTTTTTTTAAGCCATCCAATGCAGTATAGAGTCAGAATATATATATATTTAAAAGGTAGTCTCATGATCTTTAGCCTCTTACTTTGTGGGTAGATTACAAATTTTAATAATTGTTGCTATTCACTGGATCTTTCTATACACTTTTGGAGAATTCTTGCCAGGTTTCTCTAGTGCAAACACACACACTTTTGTATTTCTCATTTTGATTTCAGTTAAGTGTTTTCGTTTCTCAGCCATATATTATATTCATTTTAAATTTTTATATTGTGAACTGCTCTGCGATCTTTGGATGAAGGGTAGTATACAAATTTAATTAAACAACAACAACTGGATATTTAATTTTGCACTGTGAAAATAAAGGAAAGTTCTGTGTGAAAATCATCAGCACTGTCGGAGAAGTTTTTTCACAGTAGTATGTTATTAGGTAATAATATTAACCAGGACATTTTGAAATTGTGTCATTTCCTACAAAAAAAGTGTTGCTTCCTATTTTCGGGATCTTCAGTGCAGCTTTCTTATTTTAATAAGGTGAGGTTATAGTTAGTGCCCTAACATCAGCCTAAAACTGCCTTGTGGTTGAGAAATGACAGTTCTTTCTAGGCATGCTTAGCAGCTAGGCTAAGATCACAGTGGAACATTTTTTCAGCTGAAGGGATGCATTCCTTCTTGGTTAACTTTCTGGGCATGCCAGCAGTAGGTGGGACCAAAAGTGAAATAAGTGGGTAGGGCCACTACACAACCTTAGTTACTAGTTTAGCCTAAAGAAAATACATTTGTCAATGCATTCCATGGGTAGGCAGGTCTTCATTCCTCCACAGACCTTGCATTTACTTTTGTGTGAGTCTTGCAAGAAGCAGCGAACTTCTTTATAACAGAAACAAGCTGCGGTCCTGACAGAATAACTTTTATTCCCTAAATGCCTCTGTCTGATAAAGCTCAAGCATTACTCATTTTAAAGTGAACTTTTGACACATTTGCAAGTCCTAGTTGGTTTACAACAAGCTGTTTGTTAATGTGCAAGCATGCAACAAGAGAATGATGGCTCTGATGTGATTCAGAAAAAAAGAAACAATTTCTGTACATTCACCATTGTTAAATCATTGTGACAGCTACATCCTAGAACCAAAGTACAATGCTTAGGTTTTTTTAAAAAACAAACAAACAAACAAACAAACCAACCAACCAACCTGGGAGACAGAAAGATATATAGGGTTGTATCCAATGCTACTCAAGAGTAGACCCATTGAAATTAATGGGCACGACTAACTTAGGTCCATTAATTTCAGTGGATCTACTCTAAAAAGCCCAAATGTGTGTTAAGCTAAAAGGCCCTTTAATTTTAATAATAATAATAATAATAATTTTTTATTTATACCCTGCCCTCCCCAGCCAAGGCCGGGCTCAGAGCGGCTTACAAGCAATAATAAAAACAAGATGAGTGATTACAACTTAAAAACAAAAATAAAATACAACATTAAAATAATGGAACATTAAAATATTAAAATGAAGCCTCATTGCAGGAGAAGGAAAAGAAAAAAGAAAAAGAAAAAGACATATTTATGTAATTTTAGTGACTTTGGGTGCAATCAACAATTGCCCTTCCCACTTTGCCATTGCAGGCTGCTGAATCCCCATAAAACCTTGGGCACTGGATATGAAGCAGCCCATTGAATGTGCAACTACTAATGACATTACCAGACTTCGGAGAGCATGCAACTGTGTTTTTATGAATATCAATTTATTTTGTGCACTTTTAGTATTAGAAACACTTCTTCCAACTCATCCAGTTGTTGTTTTTCCAGTGTCCCGTAGCTATATTAAACAGGAAAAGGCAGGAGATGTTCTCATTCAGCAGCTTGTTGTTAGTATCACAGACTACACGTGATTCATGTTTTCAGTATAAGCACAAACACAGATTCACTTCTAAAGCTAATGTGTGTATTGAAGAGGGTGCTAAACAGCCTTGGCTGTATTATATGAAATTATTGTTGGTCTACATTGGTGTCGTTTCATCGTCAGTAGTTTCTGTACTTTGATCTCCTCTTGTTTTGGTTGCACATTTCCACAGTACATTTAGGAGAGACTTTCTGAAGGATTTACAGAGGGCAAAATATATGAATGGATCCAGGCATGCATTCAGGGAAGTCAGCCATAAGGTGCTCTCTTTTATGTAATACAGTGTGTTCTGGGTGGAGCACCGAAAAACATCTCTTGTTTGGCTTAAAGTATAAGGAATTCTGGCAAAATGGAATGGCACAAAGCAAATGAAAAACACACCAATTATGATGAAAACTTTGATATTTACAGTCTTTTTGTTTGCTTGCCCGGTGCGTCTTGTCCTTTGATAGGATTTGTAGAGTTCTTTCGTTATCAGTGTGTAGCATACGACAATGATGACTAAATTAACCCAGAAGATAAACTGGCAGACATAGTTAACAATTTCATGCCACAGTAGCCCAAAGTCAGACTTCAGGTCAGCGCATTTCTTCACGTTCTCGCGTGTTGGCTCCTTGTCTGTCAGAATCATGTTTGGAAGCGACAGAGAGAACATAAATATCCAGATAACTGCTGAGAGAATCTTAGCTCCTGATAAATTCCTGGTGCTTGATGATTTGAAGGGCCTGGCAGTTTTCAAATAGCGATCAATGGTTATAAGGCCCAAGAAAATAATGCTGATGTACATGGTAAAGTAAAATATTACCTGCGTCACCTTGCAAACAAACCCTCTTAATTCCCAGGACACCAGGTTTGCATCGCTGAGAATTTTGAACGGAAATGTTAGGATCATAAGGATGTCAGAAATGACTGTGTTCTTGAGAAAGATGATAAAATTTGACTTGCTGGATATTTGGAAAAAGACTCCCATGGCCAGTCCGTTCATAATGATGCCCACAAGGAAGATAAAAGTGTACAACAAGGGAAAAAGAACTTGATTCATCCTGTTGGTGGTGCTGCAGTTGCTGAAGTTTCCAGGAGAGCTGTACTCTGGTTTCATTTGGGCTTTATATTCTTCCTACCAAAGCAAAAGGAGCAGATAAGTCACATTATTTCAGCAAATGTTATTTTCTTCAGTGGAACTTAATAAATGTGGACAACCTTTTAAGCATAAAAAAGCCCTGTTATGAGGTAGAGAGCACCGACAACCTGCATGCTTAAGTAAACATAACAGAGAAACTTCATATCTGTTATGTATAAACATGGCAGATACCTACTAGCTTTTTCACATTACTTGTTTTCACGTTTCCAAAACTGGTCTCAGCAACCCAAGCATCAAGGTGGAGTCTATTCTTTCAGGAAGATTCACTAGCCTACGTGCATGCCAGCTTTCCACTGTAGCAAAGCAGGCTAAGTCCCTGCTTGCTGATAGGTCCCGCACTCCAAATAGCACACTATTTTGAGCCATGGGAGACTGTGTACCTTCTCACGTGCATCTAAACGATACAAGATGTGCTAATGTTAAGTTCCTTTATAATAAGGTGATGACTTCCCCACATTCAATTGTGGAAGTGTAGACTTTAAGTAGGAACTCGGTCCAGGATGAGGTGAAGACTTTGCCATTAGTTCCTGATGTGTCTTAGGAACTGGGCTAAAACTGGTGCAAATCCTCAAGGAGTCAGAAGCAAAATGGATGAAAATCATGTGGTGATGTAAGCCACACAAGGTGATGTTAAGCTAGACCTTTCCCCTCCGACTTTCACTTTTTCTTGTGTAAGTCTTCGTTGAAAGTAATCACATTTTTCTGTCTATAAGACGCCCCCATGTATAAGACACCCCCTAATTTTTGACATTATTTTTAAGGGGGAAAACGCGGTCTTATACACAGAAAAATATGGTATATTTCCAAGAGTACTGTGTTGTCACTGGCCAGCTTTTCTGTATACTGCTGGGGCCACCTTGTGGTTGATGCTAAATAAGAACACATGTATCTCTTACTGGAATGACAGATCTGGTTCACACATTGGTGTATTTATTTCCAAATGAAGGTTTAGTCTTGAATTCCCCTCCTTGGCTTTATATTATTGGACTTTCTACTGAATGGATTGGAGGAGAGCAATATTTGTTTACTAGGCCACACAACATATGTCCTTTGGGTGATTCATTAGAAATAAAATAATAAAACATTTAAATACAATACAGTGGTACCTCGGGTTAAGAACTTAATTCGTTCTGGAGGTCTGTTCTTAACCTGAAACTGTTCTTAACCTGAAGCACCACTTTATCTAATGGGACCTCCTGCTGCTGCTGCGCCAGCACCGCATGATTTCTGTTCTCATTCTGAAGCAAAGTTCTTAGCCTGAGGTATTATTTCTGGGTTAGCGGAGTCTGTAACCTGAAGCGTATGTAACCCGAGGTACCACTGTAATTTGTAAACAAATGGTAGCATAAAATTTGTTAACCTGCAGTCAAAGAGGTAAAACCAGTCACACATCAGACTTAAAAGCTCAGATTTTAAGTCACAAACAATTTTAAAAGCCTTGTCAATTCTATACATAGGTCTGTGGGAGTAACTCCTATAGAACTTGGTGTCACCGACTTCTGAGCAGGCATGTGTACATTGTGCTGCCAGTGAACCATGTTACTTGGATAAGGAAGATGAAACCTTATATTAGACTCCTGAAATTATGGCAGAAATACATTAATGGTTTCAGAATGTCTTAGTGTTTATATTATTTTACACTAATATTCCTATTGACTTTTTAATTTGAAAAAATGATTTGCATAATTGGTATAGAACATGAATTTTCTGACATTCCTCTTTGTTTTTAACCTAAAATAAAATGCCAAGACAAAGAAATGTAGTTTGGAGTAATATAAGCCACTGTCTCTGGTTCAGACATAATGCTATTTTTATTCCAAGTTCCAATTAGTAAACTGAGAACAAACCTTGAATTCACATAAAAACAGTAGAAGAGACTGCTGGTTTAAGCAAATGACCCATTTAGCTCAGCATCCTGTTCTTATGGGGTCAGCAGATGCCTATGGAAAGCCTCTAAGCATGTTCTGAGCTCAGTAACACTTTCTCCCCTTGCAGTTTCCAGGAACTGGAATTCAGAAGCATAATGCCTCCAAAGAGTACAGTCATTGTGTATTTTGTTTGCAGTGAAACAAACCTCAACCTCTAGTTTGGACATAATGCTAAGCCAGGGATTATGGCATGGTTTGTTGCCTCGACTCGAACCAAAATAGGAGCAAAAAATAAACTATTAGATATGATTCATGGCTCATGGAGTTGGGAGTGCTCCACTCAACTGAGTCTTCCATGTGCATCCACTGGACACATTTTTGAACGACTAAGGGTGCCTCCAGACTGTCAGCATTTTGTGGGGTGGGGCCTGGGGTCCAGATCATACTGTAAATTTAGGTTCACTCAGTTAAAGCACTATTGTCCTAGCATAGCAGATCCATTTTTTAAAAAACCACACACACCCTGACTTCTTGTTTGGAAACTGACTGGGAAGTGCCTTGAAAAGTGTAGGAATGATGAACGATTAATAAGACGACATGTAAGCAAACTCAGGAAAAATGCAAGATGAATGCTCGTAGGCTTACAACCGCCTCACAACAAATAATAAAAGTACAATCTAAGAATTACAAGAAAATAAGAATGAATGTTAAATCAATGAATAGGGTTTTTTTCCCCGAGGAGCCTTAAGCATTAAGGAGATACAGCATGTATCTATCAGAGGGTGTCCTCTACTTGAAGGCGAACAAGGTGTCGAGTCAAGGTGACGAACAAGGAAGAGAAGGGGCCTTGAAGTTGCCCAGCCACTGTTACCACCTGGATTGTGAAAGCACTCTGGTTGCAGTCTTCTCCACTGTGATGAGCTCCGTTGTATTTCTGTTATATGAATTCTTTCTAAGTTTTCATCTAATGAATATGAATCAGCACATGCAAATTTTGTGTGGATCTGTTTCACCTTTTGCCCTCTCTGTTGGTGATGCATTTCCTCTCGCTCTCTTTTTTGGCCACTCATAAATGTCTACTGTACTCATAGAAGAGTTTATTCCTAGGCTTTCTGATTTGTACTTTTATGTGTATTCAGAGGATGGTTCCCATCGGGGGAAGCATTTGCTTCTGAACTGTATAGGGAGAGCATAGAAAAAACATATATTTCTGCAGAAGGGCAGACCTGATTTGCAGCAACCAGCTTGTGCAGCCAGGAGTGGGTGAATAAAAAACAATACTTACCTGGAGATGTCAAAATACTTATGAGGAGATTAGCTCCATGCAGCTTCACTCCTCATCTTACAGTAGCTTTCTGCTCAGCACACATTTTCAAGCAGAAAACATTAGAAACTATAGAAGTGCCCAAGCTAATTTAATATTATGTGGAATTTTTCAAGAACAGGCGAGCAGAGAAGTGGCAGTATGCATGCTTTTAGAATGTCTAGGTAAAGGGACCCCTGACCATTAGGCCCAGTCATGGACGACTCTGGGGTTGCGGTGCTCATCTCGCTTTACTGGCCGAGGGAGCCGGCGTACAGCTTCCGGGTTATGTGGCCAACATGACTAAGCCGCTTCTAGCGAACCAGAGCAGCGCATGGAAACGCCATTTACCTTCCCGCTGGAGCGGTTGCTATTTTTCTATTTGCACTTTGGTGTGCTTTCGAACTAGAATGTCTACAACTATGTAAAATATAGCTTATGTTTGTGTTTTCCCCCCTTTTCTGCATTATCTATATAGCCTTAATAGATTACTGTTTGAAACAGGAATGTTTCATGTTCGCTTTCCGCTATAAGTGCAGGTGATAGTCAAATTAAATATATTTGACCTCTATAAATGATAGTTGCATACTTGGCCCTCTGTAAATTCTATGACTGATAGTTGCCTAGCATTTTACACCAAAACATGGCACACAAGCATTGTAGCTTTCGTGCCTTTTTAGACACTGCAGGACTTAAAAATATATATATAGCACAATAAAGTTTGCATGAAACATAGCAGGAAAACAAGTAACTGGCTGATGTACAGAATGCAGGGGCAAATAAAAATTACAGTAGAAATTATAAAGTTACCTTGATCAGCTGCAGAAAAAAGAGGACTTGGGCTTTCTTGTTTTGGATGGTTGCATTTGCTGGAAGTGAAAGTGTGCTGTTCTCAGTTGTCTTCTCTTTTTGTCTAGGTGTGTGACTGATTCTCATGAGGCAATATTCACTTAGTAGACTTCATCAGCAAAAAAAATAATCCGTCCCATGCAGAAGCAGCCCAAGCGAGTGAATCAGAACAGGCAAAGAGGAAGTACTGGGCTTAAGTCCTTAGGATGCTCTCTGATTTTAAGCAGCTGGAATAGAGGCAGTTTCAAATTCCAAATGACAGCTTCAGTTTCTTTCTCCCGAAAGGAAATATTTATTTATTTTTTAGTTAAGAAAAAAAAATATATATGTTGCAAAGTACAATCCCATTATTCCAAGGTAGACACACTGAAGTCTGTGGTGCTCACCTAGAACAGTTCTGAGATCAGCTTTAGTAGATTCTGGCATTCGCCCTCCAATGTAAATCAGCTAAGTAACAGTTCTGCAAAACAAAAAGCACACACCATAATGTAATTTAAAAGCTTTTTGGCAGGAACTAGGTTGTGCAACTTAACCACATTAACATAATAAATGTCCTTCTGATTCGTGGAAGATAAGATTACATCCCTTTCAGAATAGATGCAGTGCCATGCTTTTTTAAAATGAGTATTGTTTGCCTAGGCAACAGTTGCTAGGGCAATTTAAAGAGATGGTATTTCTGTAGAACTCATCCGTCCTTGTACAAACTGAACAAGATTACTATTGATCTGCACTATGCAGAAACTAACCTCCTTAACACTTTAAAATCCTCAAGAGAAATTTACAACAGAACAGAAGTCTGGAAATGGAGAAAACCGGACACCTCTTCAGAGCCAGGGCTACCATTATTCCTCATACTTGTATCCTGCATTTCCTCCCAGTAGGGGCACAGGGTGGCTAATAATTCAATTTAGAAAGAAAATGTTAAGAGCATCATAACATCATAAACCAGTATGGCATAGAGTGGTTAGAGTGTTGGAGACATATACAAATAAATAAAATAAATAAATAAATATACAAAATTGCAGTAAAATCAAGAAAGTAAATCACGTTCCAAGGGGCTGGCTGTGTGGTTTTTGTTTTTGTTTATAGTTAATGCTTAAATGAGGCTAACATGGAGGTGGGGGAAAACCAAATGTCCTTTGAGAGAGAGTTCCACAGTTGTGGCGAGGGGCCACCACCGAGAATGCCCTGTCTTGTGTCATTGCCTACCCAACAGAAGTTATAGTCAGAATAATAAGTAGGCCATTCTCAGCAGAATTTAATAGATAGGCGGGGCAGTAGCTGGAGAAGGCAATGTCTGGGGTGTACTTGGGTTCCATGTTGTTTAGAGCTTTATGTACTAGGTCCAGAAGTTCGCAAGAAATCTGGAGTTGTGATTGGAGATCAGGCAGTGGCATTCTGCAGTAGCTGCAGTCTCACGAAGACCAGTAACCTGTCCAGGAACATAAGACCATAAGATGAGCCTGCTGGCCCATCTATTTCCAGCTTCTTTTCCCCACAGTGGCCTTTTATCTTTTAGCTTCCCTGCAAATAATCCACTCATTTTTGAGAATGTCCTCTTTTGGAAATGAGATGTAACCAAGTTGGGCTTTCTTGGCAATCCTCCTGCTACAAATAGGTGCCTGATTGACATGTGACCACGCACATGCTCATCACTGCTGAACCAGAAGTGGCCTGAAAATGGCGCAGCGTGGGCTTATGCGTGCTCTGCCGATGTGCAAGGGGCTCAGGAACGGAACCCCCGTTCAAAATGACCTCCTCCCCTGTGGTTAATTTCATGTATTGAATAGATAAAAAGAGAAGTGACTTATGAAAGGAATAGAATTCAGTTAAAGTAATGAAATGTGAAAACAATGTGTGCATTCTGTTTGTATATGCACCTCTTTTTTATATACAAGTTTGTGTGCAGCAGTGGTGTGGTCGTTAGACCAGGATTCAAATCCCTACTCAGCTATGAGCCTCACTGGCTGACCTTGGACTCACTGGGAGACCACTGTCTCATTCTAACCTATATCACAGGTTTGCTGAGAGGATTAAATGGGGAGGAGGTCAACCCATTTGCTACCTTCAGCTGCTTGGAGGACAGGCAGGATATAAATGTAATAAACAAATAAACAATATTTACACTAGGTTAAGATTTGTTTTCTCTTTATGTAAGTCTCTGAGATACACTTTTCAACATTTTAAGTAAAGCTCCGATTTGTTTTTTCAATAGCTTTTCATCCAACGTTACCTCGTCCTACTACATTATTCTCACAATTCCTTGCTAAGATATCACTGTTTTCTGTTTCCTATCCAGCTTGTTCTTGATTTATTGTATTTTCTCTTTGATTAAAAGGATGAATCTTCAAGTCATGAATGTAACCAGCGCATGATTCTTCTTTATGGTGTTGGCAAGGAACGTGAAGAGGCAAGGCATCAGTTAAAGAAGATTACCAAAGATATCTTGAAAATCCTAAATAAGAAAAGCACTACAGAAACAAGCGGTAATACCCGAATGCCCATTGCTGAGCTTTCATTGTCCTTTTAAAACCAGGATAGAGGGAGTTATAAGAAGCACCCTTATGAACTCTGCAGAATCATCATGTCTGAATTATCCTGTTCAAGGCAGCCAAATATTTTCTGTTGTTTTTCATGTAGCATGACACATAAACCAATTAAACTATATTTATGGCTGTCTTTCATGACACATTAAACAATTTAAGTATGTATCGGTGTTAATAGCCTTCTTGATAAGAACTTGCACTCTCATGCTCAAGCTTTAGAACCAAATTAATTTGTTTGCTTTTTTAAAAAAAAATATTTAGTTTAGTTCAGTCTTCTAAAGAAAACAATGACGTTCTAAATATAGAATGTGTTTGCAGTTTTCCCCTGCCAATGTTGCATGCAATGAAAATTTATGTTTTTTATTCTCAAATAAATCTTTGTTGGATTAGACTTTGCCGTAAACTGTGCAAAAAATGTTTTAGCTGGAGAAGAAGGGCAGAAAGTCAGAAAGAACAAACAGGAAACCTTTCCGACATTAGAGACTGTGTTTACAAAACTGCAACAGCTTTCATACTTCGATCAGCATCAAGTGACATGTCAGGTATTTTCCACTGTAGAAATTGCAATCTTTTCCATTTCTGTGTTGAAGTTTCAGTCGTAATATAAAGTGTGCATGAACTGGAGAAAAGTGGGGGGGGGGGAGGAGGAAGATGGAAGAGTAGAGATTTGGGGCTCATCCATATTGTTGTTTAATGTGGATGGTAAGTTTCCTGTACCTGCATTAATTATCCATTGTCCATATAAGGTTCTCCTCCAACTCATCACTTTCCCACATTTTGCTGTCCCTCAGTCTAGATTTTCTCATAGTTGTTGGAGTGTCCATAGTATGAGAAAAATTGGATTGAGGGAGAGGAAGGTGGGTGGTGATTTGGAGGGGAACATCAAATGGACAAGAATTAATGGAGGTACGGGAAGCTTGGTATACACATAGTATGAATCGGCCCTTTGTGTGCTTACAGAAAATGCATTCCTAAAGGAATGTGTTGCAAAGAGATTCTTCAGTCTGGCTTTGGAAGGGTGGGTGGGAGGGAGGAAGAAGGGAGAAGAAGTTCCAGGCTTACAGAGCAGCCTGACTAGTATCTCGCTAAATCTGTAGAGAATTCAGTCTGCAATCACATATGGTTTATTTTGCCCCAGGAATGCCTTATAGAGCCTTTTAATGACAATTCATATAATCACTATGTAAACTGTGGCTAATGGCCTCCACCACATGTCTCTTTAAGTCAGATTCCACAGCTGCTATGTTTTTAAGAATGTGTTGATACATATGTTGGTCACGTGAAAAAACAGCCAGAACCAGATTTCAAAATTCCAAAGGCTCTCGCAGGCAGTCAGTAAAAGCTGGAGGTTCTTGCCTGCATGTCAAATGAATTGGTAAAGAGCTTGCATATTTGCAAGCTTTTATCAGTAGTTCTTCCACTATGTTTTGGCAATCAGTGTATAAATCAGAAATCTAGGCAGGCAATCTTTTATTTCAGGATCAACTGTGTTAGTCTTTCTTGGAGCAGTGGTTTTCTTTGGGAAGCATTGCACATTAATAACTTCCTTATGTGCACTTTGAGGCAAGAAAGACTGGAACAATTCTAGGATTTCATGAGGAAGACCATTAGCACTATCCTTAGCCAGCTCAAAAGTGACCTTTAGATTTTAATTAGAAATACAAACAGTCATGCAAAGAAGTGTTCCCATTTAAGCAGATAGCATGAAGTAGGAACCCTATTAATGAAAAGGAAAGAAGTATCCAGCCTCTTCTGGGTTGATTTCCTCGTTCTCTTACTTCCTCTGTGCTAATCTGTCACAAATTTGCAATCTTCATTAACACTGCATTCACTAGTCAGAACAAGCTGGATCCATCAATTACCCCGATGCTCTGGCAGATTATTGCTCCTGCTGTGGGGGAAAAAAAAGTCCTGGAGCAGCATTCATCTGCATTCCCTCTTCACTACATCCCCAGGTAGCCCCATTAGACTGTTTTGGCAAAAACAGCAAAGGGTCTTCTGACACCTTGGATTTGGTTATGGCATAGGTTTTCGTGAACTAGATGCATGAGCTGCTACTCTCAGTTGGCAGGTGTATGGATGGCAAATGTATGTAAAATTTCAGGTCCGTATCCAGTGGCTGTAGCTTCACTGGTGCATGCAATGGAGTTTCCTCTCCCATTCCTGTTCCTTCTACCCTCCAAAAGGTGGTGAGATCCTCTGGAGTAGATTTTGGGGACTCATAGGGGAGGACAGGGTACAGAAGACTTGTTGTTGCGCTTGTTGTTTGTGGCTTTAGGAAAATGTTCCAAAACAACAAATCAAATGAATGTGATTGTAGGCATGATGGTACGTCAGCTGGTGCAGTGCTTTAATTTACTGGCAGTTCCATTTTTATTTATTTTTTTAAACAGATCTCCAACAATGTTCTGGAACAGATTACTAGTTTTGCTTCAGGGACATCATATCATCTTCCATTGGCTCACCACATACAGCTTATCTTTGATCTAATGGAGCCTGCTTTAAATATCAATGGGCTTATTGACTTTGCTGTTCAGGTAATGGGACTTATTTCTTCATTTAAATTATTTCCATCCCAGCTTTAAGAGCAGCTTCGAAGTTCGTTCACAAATAAAACAATAAAAAATACAGTAATGTTCTTTAGAATTTTAGCGCAAAAAAAGCCTAATCGGTTCCCCCCACCCCCACAATTGGCACCAATAATAGTAAGTGCTTTGCAGTATGTAACAAAGGTAAGGTTACCAGATTTTTTTTCAATGAATCCGGGGACACTTTTCAACTTCAATGGATCTTGTTAGGGGACTGATTTGTAAATTTTGTTAGGGGATTGATTTGTAAATCAATGAATCCAGGGATACTTTTCAACTTCAATGGATTTTGTTAGGGGACTGATTTGTAAATCTAGGGACTGTCCCTGGGAAATGGGGGCATCTGGTAACCTTAAACTAAGGCTGTGATGTTAAACACTCTTACTGGGAAGGAAAGTCCATTGAACTTAGGTCAAAGTAAACATGCTCAAAGCATAGTAATTTGGTTTGCAAAAACTTCAGCAACAGACTACTTAGAGTATCATTCTGTACGGTCCACACTGAAATATTAGGAATGAACTAAGGCTGCCCGAGGCAGAGAAGAAAAGTTCATACCAAACTTCTCTTGGTCAGGTTCAAACACTACCAGTGCTTTTCTTCTAGAAAAAAAAAGTTGCCCATACAGCATACTCTTGAGTACCCCCAGAAAAAAAGCACTGAACACTACAGCAATAAACCCAGTAGTTCCAGCACTAATTCACCTGCAAACAGCCAGTGTGAATGCACCTAACCAGTGCCGGATTAATGTATAAGCTAAACAAGCTGTAGCTTAGGGGATGTACATCCCGCATGTACATTTCCAAAATATAAGATAAAAAACAAATAAAATAAAACCTACATACAGCAACAGTGTTTTGTTTTGTGTAGGCTCCTATGATGTAAGTAATGGACCCCGCCTGCTAGCCTGCTCCCTAAAATATCACTGGTTTGCTCATTTCTACATCAATTACTTTGATAAAATACATATTTTGTTATGTGCAAATGGCTTTAGGTACTTGTTAGGTCCACAAATTACCATATAGCATATATTCAACACAAAAAAACAGTGACAATTTGTTGTTGACAAAGGACAGCTGGACATATAAAGGGGTCCCATTACCTTCAGTAGTTTAGGGCCTCATCAAACCTAAATCCAGCCCTGCACCTAACATAACATGATATCAGTTTCCCCCTTTATGCAAAAAGTACGAGAGTCAAATATGTTCGGAAATGTCAAGTGCACATACCTGATACCAAGTAAGCCACAGAGGGGTCAGTCTGCATCCCTGGCTGGCAATTGTGTGGTTTGACGGAGCAGTGTAGCCATTGCTGCTTCAATAGCCCCTCTGCTTGTGCTGGCCAGGGTGGAGGTGTGTCAGGCAAGAACACTCATTCACTGTTTCAGCACTCAGGGCTCGTCCACAATTGCAAAGCCCTGTGCACAGAAAGCTTTCCGCTTGTCCCATGCTTTCTAGGCTTGGGTCCAAGTGGTTTTCTGTTTGCTTCACCGCTTTGCCTAGGAAAATCCACTCTTACGTGCTAAATCAGAGCAAACATCAAATCCATGGAAAACCCAAGGTTTGCTCCGATTCGGCAGTAAAGAACAGGTTTTCCTGGGCAAGTGGAAGTCTTGTTGCTGTCACAGCATAGTGGCATGGTTGGCACATGATCTAGCACATGATCCTGTGCTTGCCCATCCCCATTCCCCAAATGCCACCAGTGGTAGCTTCTTCTCATCCACAATTTGGGTGGGTCTGCTGTGGGACTTTTCACTGGAAGGGCCTCCTTGTTGATGGGAGAGCTCCTCCAGTGTCAAAAGCTGGGACACTTCTGCCTTATCCAACCCTGTCCATCGTGGTGGACCAGCGATTTGGATTGCTCTGCCCATGACTTGAGTAGCAATTGCAGAGCCAAACCAGTTCTTACAGTGCTTGAGCTAAGTTGTACCACCACTTTAAGGTACTTCACACTAAAACCCTTTGTGAAGAAGCTGCTATATCAAACAGCTTTCATTTATATTTTTAAAGAACTGCTTCAGATGCTATGCTTTTCTTCCATGGAGATGGAAGAAGCCAAGGGTTTTCCCAGGGCAACAAAACAAAATCTCCTGCACTTCTACAGTAACTTATTTGAAGGCTGCTTACATTTCATTTCCTATGTTTAGGAACCTGAACCCAGGTCTAGACATAATGATTTTTATCATGATGAAAAACAGTGTTGTGCTTTTTCTATCTCCTTTCCATGTCTCTACTCCTTTACAGCAGGAAGGAGGCATTGCATCCTTATATCTGCTTTTAATACTTTTTTCCTTTTATGTTTATTTTTTGGGGCCTGGGAGGCTTATGTAACCAAGACATATATATGTATATATTTAATTTCAGCTGCTGAATGAGCTGAGTGTGGTGGAAGCTGAGCTTCTTTTGAAGTCCTCCAGCTTGGCAGGAAGTTACACAACAGGATTGTGTGTTTGCATCGTTGCTGTCCTGAGACATTACCATGCTTGCCTCATTCTGAATCCAGACCAAACTGCTCAGGTTTTTGAAGGGTTTGTAGTGGTAATATTTTTCTAAGACTTCACAATGTTAATAGCTTTCTTGCATGCTAGAAGTAGTGCATTCTCGGTTTGCAAACAGTGTTTAGTATTGCTTGAAAAGTCTGTGGTAAACACAAAACTTTTGTATAGCCAGGAATGCAAATGTACATTGCTGTTGCCATTATAGTAAAGAATGGGAATATACCTGATGCACCTTTCTCTCTCAGGCTGCATATACATGACATTTTGTTATAGAATCAGTGAAGACTGGGGAAATTGCTTTTTCAGCAGGGTATAAATAAAAAAATATTATTATTATTATACCTCGGGTTACATACGAAACAAAATGAAATATAAGCAGAGCCAGCAGAAACTATTAACCATAAACACAGATGACCAGCTTCAGTCTAGTGGTGTGGACCCCTTCCACCCAGTGAACATGTGAGTAGAAGTACAGTGGTACCTTGGGTTACATACGCTTCAGGTTACATACGCTTCAGGTTACAGACTCTGCTAACCCAGAAATAGTACCTCAGGTTAAGAACTTTGCTTCAGGATGAGAACAGAAATCGCACTCTGGTGGTGCGGCGGCAGCAGGAGGCCCCATTAGCTAGAGTGGTGCTTCAGGTTAAGAACAGTTTCAGGTTAAGAACAGACCTCCAGAGCGAATTAAGTTCTTAACCCGAGGTACCACTGTATTCTACATAGTCCAAACACAACCTTGATCGAGGTTGTTCCTGCAAATCTAATTTCATTCAAAAAAATTAATAAATACAAGCGCGTTTCAGATTGGTTATACATTACCCTGCAGTGTGTTCAGGTGAAAACAGATTTGGCAGTCCCAGCAATGGGTGGGCCACCGGACTAATGTGTATATGCTGTTGCCGCTTCCTTCTTCATTCACCTGAGGCATGTGCAGGGAGGAAAAGGAGTAGATAACCTAATCAAGGGGAAAGTTTCCAAGCATGTATCAAGTAACCCCACCTAGCCTTATGTTGACAGGATCTAGAATCAATCTAGGTTGAACACAGCATGTTGAGGATAAGCAGGGATGATTCTGGATTGAGAAAATTTACATTTTTGTGGTTCAGATCGGTTAGTGTGCATGTAGCCTCACCTTCCCTGAGGAGCTGGCCGTGTGCCTGCTCTGAACTCCTTTCTGTGAATGCTCTGAACTCTTTCAGGAATTCAAATGTAATTAGTAAAGGGACTTATACTGGGATTTGTTGGATGAATTCATGCCATTAGGAAATTTTTGATTACTGGCATTTAGATAATGGTGCTTCAGTTTATTTTCCTTAAAACTACACATCTTCTACTTATTTTTGGAGCTCGTTTAATACTAATAGATTCCTCTGAAGGAATCTTGAGAATTGTTGTTTTCTGTGAGGTTGATGAGAATTGTGTGTTAGGCATGCTCATCACCTTCCACTTAAGTACCACAATTATTAGGCTCTAAAGAGGATCAAATTAATTAAAGCCCCACGCCAGTAGGTAGGAAAGTCCATGGTGCATTTTTTCTCTTTACTAAATAATCTGAAGGACTCCCAAGTGCATTGGGAAAAAAGTGATGGTTAGATAAAAGGGAAAGTAAGCTCTTTATATAGGATGAGATGTAAACAGCATCCTCCTTTAGCTTGGTACCTCAGAATGGTGATTTAGAAACACACAGTGTTAAACTTCTCAGCTCTGAAATATATGAAGGGACTATACCACTCTCTGTCATCAGCCCTGCATGATTTTCTTCTCTTTTTACAGATTATGTGGTGTTGTCAAACACGTTGTTAATCCATCAGAATGCTCTTCCCCAGAAAGATGTATTTTAGCCTATCTCTATGATCTCTACATGTCCTGTAGCCATCTCAGAAGCAAATTTGGAGACCTTTTCAGGTTGGTAGCCACAAGCTCTTCTTTTCAAAATTTGATCTAAAAAGTTGGTGTGTATTCATACATTAACATACATTGATATATTAATTGCTCCTTGTATTCATTATCTGCCTTGTATATATTCTCTGCCTTCGCCTGTTTTTATTTCTGTTCCTACAAAGCAGGTTCTAGTTTGAAAACTCGAAAACTTGTTTCTACCCCTGGTTTCATCTAAGCAGTTATTTTTGGTGGGGCTTACTTGTAAGACATGTTTGTGTGTTACAGTCTGGGGAGAACTTTTGTCCCCAAGCCACCCATTCATTTCCCTATTGATGTAAATTAATGTGTTTGTTTGAATGCAGTACAGTGGTACCTTGGTTCTCAAACGCCTTGGTACTCAAACAACTTGGAACCCAAGCCCTGTAAACCTGGAAGTAAGTGTTCCGGTTTGCGAACTTTTTTCGGAAGCTGAATGTTTTGGGTGCTACACTTCTGTTTTGAGTGCCACTTCCATTTTGAGTGTTACTCTGAGGTCTGTCTGTTTTTGCTTTTTTTTTTTTTGCTTTTTTTTGCAGCTCTTTTTGTTTTGCTTTTGTGACTGTGTGGAACCCAGTTCAGCTACTGATTGATTGATTGTGTGACTGCAGTACATTGTTTATTGCTTTCATTTTATGGATCAATGGTCTTGTTAGTTAGTAAAATTCATGTTAAATTGCTGTTTTAGGGGTTGTTTTTAAAAGTCTGGAATGGATTAATCCATTTTGCATTACTTTCTAATAGCCAGTGTGGTGTAGTGGTTAGGAGCGGTAGTCTTGTAATCTGGTGAACCGGGTTCGCGTCTCCGCTCCTCCACATGCAGCTGCTGGGTGACCTTGGGCCAGTCACACTTCTCTGAAGTCTCTCAGCCCCACTCACCTCACAGACAGTTTGTTGTGGGGGAGGAAGGGAAAGGAGAATGTTAGCCGCTTTGAGACTCCTTAGGGTAGTGATAAAGTGGGATATCAAATCCAAACTCTTCTCTCTCTTCTATGGGAAAGCGTGCCTTGGTTTTGGAACTCTTTGGTTTTGGAATGGACTTCCTGAACAGATTAAGTTTGAGAACCAAGGTACCACTGTATCTTGCTCACTGCCCCATGGACTCATACAAGCCCACCCAGTCCTGAGAAAATCTGAGGCTTTTTCTCCACTTACCACCCCCAATAGAAATTGGAGGGTGGCAACAAGAGAAATGGTAGACTCCCCATTTAAAAAACACTGGAACATATTTTTAGAACACAAGATCCTTGGGGAAATGAAAAAGGTCTTCATCTGGTGGCCCTAAAGGCCACAATGTAGTTGTCAGGGGAGCATCTCAGTGGAGCATGCTTTGTAACAGGGGCACCATCACTGAAAAGACCCTCTCCATGGTAGCTGCCCACCTTCCCTCATTTGGCTGGTGCACATGAAGGAGGGAGATGCACCCCCCCTTCTCTTTCAGGTGCACTAAAATTGAAGACTTCCAGGATTGATTAACCAGTGTTTCCCATTTCATCCAAGCAGGGGAACTATGATTACGGGGATTAGAACAAAATCACACCTTAAACCATAGTTTGAAGTTGATTTGAGTGTTTGGGCACAAGGCTCATCCCTATCTTGTCTTAATAAGCCAAGATGTATGCATCCAAACCAGACCAAAACACTGTATAATGCAGTGTTATTAAATTACTACAATCTTAGAAAATTATAATTTAATAATTTAGACAGATTTCCCCCAGAACCCAGGATTGTAAAATGCCCCAACCTCTTCCTAGAAACCAGGATTGGTACACTTTTAAATTTTTATATTACTATAATGAATTTCAGTCTCAAATTTTTATTCTCTTGAATGATTTCTGTGTTTTATGCCTATTTAATCTACAGAGTTGGTGTCTTCAGAAAGTGTGCCCATACTTAAATAGGTAGAAGTCCTGGTCTCCAAATGGTGATATTCCATAAATAGAAGAATTTATTTAGTAAAGCAAAGGCACAGAATAATTTGAGAAGTGCTTTATTTTTTGTTATCCTATATCTATTGCCTATTGCAATCCACTACTTGAAATAGAAGGCTTAATCCATCTTTACACTTCAAACAGCAAAAAACCTAGTGCTTTTATACTGAAGACATTTAATCTTACTGTATTTTAACTCACGTAAGAGTTAATTCACTTGACTTAATTGTATGAATTTTGGCTTTGCTGCTTTGAGGAGCTGTGCCTTTAAGTTTCCAGTCAAATCATTAGAAAACTCCCGTATTATCTCTGATGAGCAATTGCAGTAGATTTGTAAGCAGAAGTGTCCAATGTCATTCTCCCTGCTATATTAATATAGCTTTCTAATAAGCCCATGGCTTTCCACACAGAGTAAAACATTGAATATCTTAACATTTGAAATTTATTTGAAGTTTGAGTCTTACCTATATCTTACTTCAGGCTTTTAGCCTTTCCCCTGTACAAAATGTCCCATGCAGTTCGCATGTAAAAAGCCTGTGACTTCCTATTTAAGCGTTGCAATTTTAACTAAACTTCCCCTTTTAAAGAATAAACTGTCTCATTTTCTGTATGAATTGTATCTTCAAAATATTCCAGAACTTGTCATGAAAAAAGCCCATTGTGATCCAGCAGCGTTTAGTGGCTTGCTTTTTTTTAAAAAAAGTACTGTTGCAACGCTCTAAATTTTCCAGTATAAACAAGTTGTCTTTAAGGAGCATTCGAAGTGTTTCATAAAATCTGTGACTGAGAAAGCATGAGGGCTGTTTGGCAAGGCAGAAGCTAACAAATTTGCTATCCCTATTTAAGAAAGAATAAGACTTGGCTGATGGAATTTGGAGTCCAGTATCTGGAAGGTCACGGAGTTCTCTATTCCTGATTTTTAAAAAGTGTTGTTGTTAAAGTTTTTACATCAAAGTGTGGGACAATCAAATTTTAATCAATGACAAATAGGTTCCATTCCTGATTTAGACAGACACCAATTCCTGCCTTCATCTACCCACTCTCTTCTGTGCCCCACAATGTAGAGAAAACATTGCTTTCAGACTTGGCTCTATCTCATCTTCCTCTTTCCTTATAATTTGCATCACTATGGCTTCTACTGCTTGTTACTTTATCTTATCTCTTCCATCCATGGAACAACTTGCTTCCACGCTGTTCTGGCCATGGGCTGGCACCTGTGGCACATATGGCTTCTGTCCAGGGCTTGACCCAGGATATTTTGCCACATCAGGCAGGACCCCCTGTGCCTCCTCACTCTGCCCCCCCTCTGACGTTTGGAGACAGCCAGGTGAAGCCCCCGCACACTGCCTCACTGTGCCTCTTTGGCCCTGATTCTGTCCATTCAGCGCACTAAAAGCACATCGTGATTTCAGGTCTCGCTTGAACCAATGGTGTATCAGTAATGATATTTTAGAGGAAACTGCATATAAGCTGCTCTGAGAGACTAATCTCTGTGGAATTGGCATATATTGGTTGGAGCAAAACTCAAGTTAATTGCACCTAGGTCCTGTTGAAATAGATGGGACAAGTTAACCATGATTTCATACTTCTTTCGATGTGTCCAAAGTGTGACTAACAGTCTGAGTCTCTGGACAATGGAAGAAAGCAACAAGGGCATCATGTACCTGGGAGCATTGTTGTTTGGTCTGTGAATATTAGTGGTCACCCAGTTGCTGCTGCTGTGGTTAGTCAAATCACTTGGATAGAGCAGTTTCATTACTGTAGTTTCATTACTACTCCAAACCAGTAATGCCAGAACTCCCTAGATCAGGCTTCCTCAAACTCGGCCCTCCAGATGTTTTGAGACTACAATTCCCATCATCCCTGACCACTGGTCCTGCTAGCTAGGGATCATGGGACTTGTAGGCCAAAAACATCTGGAGGGCTGAGTTTGAGGAAGCCTGCCTAGATCCTATCAACAAATATGATATTGTTAAGGACTCAGCTAGACGGGTAAAGAAAAAGCGATTTATATGCGTGTATGTGCAATATACCTTTGTGCCACCGGATGGTGATGTGGAATCCCATTTCCCCCCACCTGTTTTCCCTGTTTAAATTTACAACGCTTTAAACTGATACACTTCTTTGATGTGTCTAGATTCAGCCCTAGTATTACTTTCCCCCACATCTTTTGGAGCTGTTATGCAGTATTGGTACATTGTGGGGGTTGGGATTCTTTTTGCAAATGTACCACCAGTACTGTTTTCTCCTGTTATCAGTTTTGGAACTGGATGTTTCTGTAGTATTGGAATGCTGCTTTAGTTCAAAATCCAGTATCATAGCACTGGCATTTTTGGAATCTCAGTAATTCTTAATCTGCCTGCTTCATTTCACAAAACATTTCATATAACTTAAAGAAGGAAAAGAGCCTTGATATGTGTTTATTATGAGCATGAGGTTGGTGTCCTTCCAAGCTGAATACACCCTGAACTACCCAGTTGCAACCAACCTTTTGAATAAACACTGGACAGAGTATGTTTGTAGATTTGTCAGCTGTTAATTATTGCAGGGGCAGGTGGTAGTGATCAGGATTTTTCAAGACTGGGAGGTCCAGAGGCTGAAGATTAATTTGAAACCTTGCTTCATTCTCTTCTTATTCCCCCCATGCCCATCCCCCAGAGGGCTTGAAGGAAGTCTGTAAATGAGTTTCTGGGCACTGTTTTTTTAATTTTAAAAAAATCTGAAATCTTGGCCAAAACCTTTCTTTTGTACATTATGTGAAGTGACATTGCACATAGAATAGGGCTGTAGACTTCCAGCCCTTCACACTCAGTAGAAGAGTAGCTTCCTGTCTAGGGGTCCTTCCTTGAGGTACATCCTCCATCTTGTTTTTTTTATATATATATTATTCTGGCAGAACATCCTCACATCCAGATCTTCTTGCATACTGAAAACATTATCAGATTCTCTCCTAGTTGTGCTACTGTGTACATCTGACAACAACCAGGAAGAAGGCCTTTTCTGTGGTGGCACCAACACTCTAGAATGGTCTCACCTGAGAGGACCAACTTTGTTACAGTGTCAGCATGTTAAAAACTTCCTTGTTCAGCATGGCCTTGTTGGCTATTAATACTAGCCACTGTAGAATTTTAAGTATTTTTCACTGATGGTTTGATTAAGTTTTAATTTTAATTTGTATATTTTTGGCATTATATTTTATATTACTGTACACTGTCTTGGAATGCCTGCTCAACAGGCAGTACATAAAACATTTGATTAAATATAAAGCTAAAAGGGTAAGCACTGCTGTTGTTTTTCCTGTTACTACTAATACAAAAGTGTTTTAGATGAGTTTTGTGGTTAATTTAGACATAATTGTATGATTTATTGCACTGATTAAAACTGAGATCCAGCTTGAGAACTATGAAGTTGTGTGAGTGATGAACTACCAAGCATATCGAGCATCTAATCCAAGCCGAAAGATTTTGCGGTGCCCAGATTTTGCAGTTGCACTGCTGACTTCAGAATTTTGCTAATCAATTTTTCTTCCAATGTAGGTATATATCTGACTTCTTTGACAAGCCCATTCAGGTGCTTAAAATTTGAAAGCCAGTGTGCTTAGTAACCTGAGAAATACACAAAATATTGGGTAGCTATTTAACTCATACAGTGGTGCCTCGCAAGACAAAAATAATCCGTTCCGTGAGTCTCTGTCTAGCGGTTTTTTCGTCTTGCGAAGCAACCCTATTAGCGGCTTAGCGGATTAGCGCTATTAGCGGTTTAGCGGTTTAGCGGCTATTAAAGGCTTAGCGGCTAAAAGGCTATTAGCGGCTTAGCGGCTTAGAAAAAGGGGGAAAGCGAAAAAAATCGCAAGACTCGCAAGACGTTTTCGTCTTGCAAAGCAAGCCCATAGGGAAATTCGTCTTGTGAAGCGCATCGAAAAATGGAAAACCCTTTCGTCTAGCGGGTTTTTCGTCTTGCGAGGCATTCGTCTTGCGGGGCACCACTGTATTTCAATAAACATTTGATAGGCCAAAGACACCTGAATTCTGCAAAGTGTTTGTACTTTACTCCCCAACTCTTCCCTTTTCCTTTATTTTAGTAGTGCCTGCTCAAAAGTGAAGCAAACCATCTATAGCAATGTTCAGCCCTCAAACTCCAACTTGTTATGGGATCCAGAGTTCATGTTGGATTTTATTGAGAATCCCTCAATCCACAGCCTCAATTATTCAATGTTGGGCAAGATCTTGAATGACAATCCACCTAGTCGCTATAGTTTTGTGTGTAATGCACTGATGAATGTATGCATGGGCCACCAAGATACAGGCAGGTAAGGTGACATTGCAGAGACCAAGCTGCCTCTTTGAACATTAAATTCCCCTCCCTCCCTCTCTCTCTCCCTCCCTTCTCTTAAAAATGTTAGTGAAAAGGGAAAAAACCTTGAGCTCTGCTCGCTCATGTTATGGGTTGTCTTGACTCACTAGTTGCAGACTAGTTTGGGTTAAGGAGCATAAAGGTAAAGGTAAAGGGACCCCTGACCATTAGGTCCAGGCGTGGCCAACTCTGGGGTTGTGGCGCTCATCTCACTTTACTGGCTGAGGGAGCCGGCGTACAGCTTCCGGGTCATGTGGCCAGCATGACTAAGCCGCTTCTGGCAAACCAGAGCAGCGCACGGAAATGCGGTTTCCCTTCCCGCTGGAGCGGTACCTATTTATCTACTTGCATTTGGACATGCTTTTGAACTGCTAGGTTGGCAGGAGCAGGGACCGAGCAACTGGAGCTCACCCCGTTGCGGGGATTCGAACCGCTGACCTTCTGATCAGCAAGTCCTAGGCTCTGTGGTTTAGACCACAGCGCCACCCGCGTCCCTTGTTAAGGAGCATACTGGTGGTCTCAATAGCTCAGTAGGTTAAAGTGTGCTCATGTAACACCAAGGTTGCAGGTCCGATCCCTGTATACAACAGTTGCATATTCCTGCCTTGCAGGGGGGTTGGACTAGATAATCCTCAGGATCCCTTCCAACTCTACAATTCTACGATTCTATGACTACTGAAATATCTCTCATCTAGCTATCTAGCTATCTAGCTATCTAGCTATCTATCTTGTTGTCAGTCAGTTAGCATTAATTTATCTTTTCTGTTTTCTTCTAGAATCAACGACATTGCCAATTTGTGTGCAGAGTTAACCGCTTGCTGCACAGTGCTAAGCTCGGAATGGCTAGGGGTCTTGAAAGCCCTTTGCTGTTCATCAAACCATGTCTGGGGGTTTAATGACCTTCTGTGCAGTGTGGATGTAAGTGCAGAAAATGCTTCTATCAGTAGATAAGTACCTATATCTTTGCTATGGCTGGCCATCTGGAATTATCACATAACCAAGCCTTGCTTTTCTTATTTTGTATAGCAGATGTTTTGGTAATTTTATATTGGAAGCAAAGTAGAAATAATTCCAAGAAATAAAGGGGGGAAATATTTTGAAGAGTTATAAACTTAGTTTATAACTTAGTTATGAACAACTCATTGTATTTCCACCTTTGTGACATTTTCACTAATGTTCATTAGAGATTCATGAATGGATCTAATAGAATGTATGCTGGCTTCCTGCAACCTGCCTGCAACTAGGCCTCAGATTATGCAGACCAGTGGAATTTTACTATTTGAAATAAAGGGGATGACAGTCACTTTTGTCCTCTATGTGACTAACACCCACCTACATAAGATATTTTCTGCTCTCATAATGTAACCCCCAAGGAGGCTCAGAAATAATATTTGGCCCCATGGTTTCGCCCCATCACTAACATACGCAGTCCTGACAGCCAATGCTAAAGTGAAGCTTTAAATAAACAATGGACTTCTTCTGGTATAATGGGCTTCTACATGCATACCCTTGTGTCTGCTTTTAATGCAATTTCTCACTGCATCACTGATTAGTTTAAGAACTATGGTTTAAGAATTAGTTCAGGGATGGTTAGCCTGTTCCCCACCCTACCCCCCACCTTCCACCCCCCACCCCCAAAACACCCTTACCTGCAACCTTCTATTGGAGAGAGACTTCCTCAGATGTCCTCCTCCTCCTTTACGAAGATAACTGGGGCAGTAGGCCATGGTTCCCTGTCTTGCTACAACATGCGGCAATGAAGCTGTTTCAGTGCAGCAATGCAAGGAACATTTCTCACTGCAGTGACAACTGCATGGACTTTCTTTGTCTCACTATGCTGTGCTGTGGTTGCCTTAACTGTTGGGACATGTTGTTTCCTTCCTCCCTTTTCTTAGGTAAGGACAATACTCTTTCATTTGTTCTCAGGGCCAGCACCATGCTGCCTAATCTGATTTCACTATCTAGCGATGTCATCAGCCTTGCTTATCTGACTAGCTGGGTTCATACAGTGGAGAAAGTACAAAATAGCACAGAAGAAACAACTCAGGATGTGTACACACCATATGCGTAAAGTTTTAAAGCACATGACAACCCCCCCCAAAGAATCCTGGGAACTGTAGTTTGTTAAGGGTGCTTGGAATTGTAGCTTGGTAAAGGGGAAACTGCTGTTCCCTGAATCCTTTGGGGTGAGCCATGTGCTTTACATGTATAGTAAATTAGTTTCCCTTGAATAACTTAATGCCATCTGGAATTCCATCTGTTACAGCCAACAAACTATGGCTTGCAATTCTGATTTGGAGGGCATGTTTGCTTGGACAGAAGTAACTATATCCAATCCAAAGTTTATTGGTCAACCAAGTTCAGGTTATAGCCAAAAAATAAATAAAATTAAATTAATTTTTTAAAAAATTGAGGAAAGAAACAGCAAACAGATTTTAACAGACAAGTGAAGGTAATAAAAATAGCATAATAAAGCCCGTGCAATGAAGCACATATAATACACAGAACATGCAAAGGTAAAATCATGCACATGAACAACTAACTATAAATGATGGTTTGGTATGAAAGGGGAAGTATGGAAATTGCTGAAACTCACTGAAAGAAAAGAAAAGGCAATATGTGCCATTTCCAGGTAGGGTTGGTAAAAATCTTTGTCTGAAACCCTGGAGAGCACCTGTCAGGAATTGCATTAGACACAGCTGATAAAATAGAGCGACGGCCTGACTCAGTATAAGGCAACTTTCTGTGTTCTATGTGAGAGGAAGATATCCACACTCCTAGGGCTCACTCACGTAATTCTAAATCATGGTTTCTTGTTGTGTCTGAACCAGTCCCCAGCCTTTGCCACAGACACACACACTGTCTTTTATGCATAGTCTTTTTTGTTTTATTTTCCAAAAAAGAAACGAAAACAAATACAGCCAAACAGTACAAACTACAATCATAATAAATCAAGGCAACATGTTTTGTACATACAAATGAAGGAAAGGGGATGGGATGTCTGATGATCGAGATTCCAGAATAACCTGGTGCTCAGACATTCAAGCAAACAGATCTGTATAAAGGGTCCAGATATCAGGTAATTCCTCCATCTTTCTTGAGCTTGTGGGAGGTCACCTTCTCATTTGCTGCCAGCTGAGTCATATGATTGTGGGAGTGGATTTCTCCTTTCAGTATAGAAGACACAAACTGATTAATTAGAACTGCTTAATTAGCAACATTTTTATCCTTTTTTGCCCTTTAAGGTGAGTGACCTGTCGTTCCATGATTCATTGGCTACCTTTGTTGCAATCCTCATAGCCCGGCAATGTTTCTTCCTAGAGGATGTTGTTCAGCACGTTGCACTTCCTTCTTTACTTACAGCAGGTGAGTGACATCTTGAAAACCACACTTTGCTCTTCGAACTGGAAGGCAAAAATGGTTCCGTGTATGGATGGTAAATCATATAAAACCATTTTCTGGAATCTAGGGATTTTTCTTTCTTTTTTTAAAGCATAGATAAGCAGGGTGCTATAAATGTGTTTGGCTGATTAAGTGTAGTGGTCATGGATTTACATAGCTGGGACTCAACTGCAGAACTACATGGCTGGACTGAATTATGTAGGACTGAAAGACTCTGTACATGCTAATCTTATTTCACATCTTAGATTATCCATTCTTCTCTATTTCTGCAGTCTTCATCTTTTCCCCACCCCACACTCCTTCCTTCTTTCTATCTTCCCTTCTTTCTTAGACAGCAAGCTACACACATTTACTGGGGAGCAAGTCCTCTTCAACTTTGCTGGACTTACTTCTGAGTAGACATGCCTAGGATTGCACTCAAGGCGTCAAAAGCCAAGTGTGAAACCAACAACCACCACCTTTCCCTGGATATCAAAAGGTGCTGCTTTGCCCTGGTAGATTAGGCAAAGTGGATGATAACGTAACCGAAAAGCAAATCTGGAGGCCAGGAGTCTCTTCTGAGCAAAAGTTGTTTTACTCACTCTTCAGTCGAAGAGCTCACCAGTAGTATGATTTTGTATAGACACTGTGAGAACAGAATGCTGGACTGAATGGCCATTGACTTGATCCAGTGGGTTCTTCTTATGTTCAGTACTGGAGTAGTGGTAGTTTAAGATATTAAAAACCAAGCAGACAGCCACCCAAAAGCCCCACAACTTCCTGGTTGTGGTGAGGGTGGAAGGACAGAAACATCTGGGGTGGTTGAAACGGAAATGGGGAGCAATGGAACTACGCCAGTAAGCCGCTTCCTGTTCTGTCTCTATAGCTTGGTGCTATTTTGTTTTTAAAGCACTTTGTTTCTTCATTGCTTGCTTGCACTATAAATCCACATTATGACTCCAAGCCTCAGTTTTGGGGAACAATGGGTAGCACTTCTGTTGTCTTTTGCTGCTTCTGTGAACACACCGCAAGCTGAGTTGAAGGCAAATTCAGCTTTATTCTTATGAGGCCTGGGAGCCACACAAAGCAGCAACTGACTCCTCCAGGCAGGGCACACCTCTGACTCAGCTGTCCAGGTTTCTAACAGTTTCTCTTAAAGGGGCCACATGTTGGGTATTTGTTTGGTGATGCATACCTTACAAATAGCCTAGGGTTCAGTTTGGGGAAGAGCCAAAGTTCATTTGGGTGGGCCTGAGAGTGAGGGGCTTTGGGACCTCAAATGTTTGTTCCAAAGTCCATGGGAATGGGGTCAATGTCGTCCTTACTTCAGTAATCAAGCAATTTTTGCCAGTTTGCTACCAGGCAGGTACAAGGTGTCAGCATCGCCCTAGAGCCAGTGTACCAACTGGACTCATGTACCTCAACCCCGACTGGGCTAGGCGAGCTGGGTAGCACCGCCAGAGACCTCCTTTCTCACAGGAACAGGTCACAGTGCTGTGGACTCACAGCTTAGAGCTGAGAGCACCGGATTCACTGTCTCAATAATACAGTCATTGCGCAGCAGAGTTTTGCAGAGTCTTGAAGAGTATAAACCACTCGGAGAGCAGCTCTGTAGAATATCTTCCTTTTATTCTATAACTACAACTATGGTACAAAACTATATACAGAGCTGAATATTCTAAGCATAAATCAATGCTACACTGAGAGTCTTCAGCTGCTCTTAGCAGCAATCTTATCTCTAGGATCTCTAACACTCTCACTCTCTCCGATACACTGACTGACTGACTCTCTCTCACACAGAGATATGTTGCTGGGCAGAATAAGTAGATAGGCAGGACACGCCTCCTTCTCTCTGGAGAGTCAGCAGAGACAATCAGGAGATGATCAGGAGATTCTTGGGTATGGGAGGGGTGAAATCTCCTCACAAGGTTCTTGTGTTAATTCACAAAGCCCTAACGAACTTGGCCCAAAGTACTTGAAGAACCTTCTGATCCCTTATTGTCCACCTCAATTATTTATATTCTCTGATGGAGCACTTCTGATGGTTCACCAAGCCCCTGAGGTTTGGCCAGCTTTTGTTAGGGACCAAGGCTTGAGTGTGGCAGTCCCTGTACTGTGGCACTTCCTGCCGCTATAGGAATAATCCTAGTCGCCTTTTACACATTGCCTATAAACAGTGTTGTTTAGACAGACCTTTGAAATTTGAATTTTCTTTTATCCAAACAGTATTTATGGATGTTTTTACTAATGTGTTATTTTAAGTTTTTCTGGTTGTTGCAATTTTTGCATGGTGTACACTGTACTGTATTTTTATGACAGTTTTACAAATATTTAAAATAAGTAAGTAAATTATTTCTGCTGGTTTTGGTTTTCTGCCAGCATGTTGCAAAATTATGAGCTGTAGTCATCTTCCCACACTCTGATGGCATTACATTATGATGTTTCTGGAATTTTTGGCTTTTTCTCAGCTTTGACATTATTTGTGCTCGTCATCCAGACAAGCTTTTTTTGTTTACACTTTTTTCCTGACACTTCTTATTTTCCCACAAGTAAATCTTGATAACATTCTCTTCTTTTACCCAGTTAAGCTGCAGAAAAATCTCATGCTCACATTTTTCATATTTCTCATTTTCTTTCACAAGCCGCCTTGTCAATACGCACCTGCTAAGCAAACCCAACATTTGTGTGTGTGTGTGTGTGTGTGTGTGTGTGTTTCAAATAAAACAATTGTTAGATAGAAAAAGTTAAGAGAGCAATGCGGTATTGACTAAAATAACATTTAAATGAAAAATTGTTTGGATCATTGTTTTGCAGAGCATTAATATTTTTCTCAGTATTGCTGTTCAAGCTCTTACTTTCTATGTTTGCTTGATAAAAGTGTTGTGAATTAGATTCAAACTTCTGCTCAGATAAAATATTAGGAATCAAATGCTAGTTTCCAGTAGTGTAATGATTGGTTCGCATCCTTTTCCCACAGCTTGTGGAGATCCAGATGCTGAGCCTGGGGCAAGGATGACGTGCAGGCTTCTGTTCCACCTCTTTCAAACACCTGAGGTTTCCCTGCTGCCTACTGGTAAATACTTCAAACCTATTTCCAGACCTTCTGTCTTGCCATTTGTTCCAGTTTCTCAGAGGAATTTTATAATCCTGACTCCAAAGGTTCACTTGGCAAAGGAGAATGGGAGGCTATTTTTGTTTCTTTGTTTTTGTTTTGATTATGTATTTTGTGTTTTTTTTTAATTGTAATTCTGTGCTGTGAACCGCCCTGTAAAGGACAGGTGGCGCTGTGGTCTAAACCACTGAGCCTCTTGGGCTTGCCGATCAGAAGGTAGGCGGTTCGAATCCCTGCTATGGGGTGAGCTCCCTTTACTCTGTCTCAGCTCCTGCCAACCCAGCAGTTCGAAAGCACAACAGTGCAAGTAGATAAATAGGTACCACTGCAGCAGGAAGGTAAATTGTGTTTCCATGTGCTCTGGCTTCCATCATGGTTTTCCATGGGCCATAAGCAGTTTAGTCATGCTGGCCACATGACGTGGAAAGCTGTCTGTGGACAAACACCGACTTCCTCGGCCTGAAAGCGAGATGAAAACTGCAACCCCATAGTTGCCTTTTACTGGATCTAACCGTCCAAGGGGTCCCATACCTTTACCTTTTTACAAATTTAACAACATCATCAACAACAACATTCTATTTGGAGTAGGGCCTGCTGAAATTAATGAACCTAGGTCTGAGTATACACAATACGCCTAAAGCTCATTCCTTCCATCAAAGAATTCTGGGCACTGTTGCTTATCTGTTTTTTTGGAGAGGTATGTGTGCTTTGAATGTGTTTATATGTGTAGAGTGTATACAGAATAAATTAGTCATGTTTATTCACTTCGGGGGGGGGTGTTAATGAGAGTTGGAATAGCAGTGGATAAAATCCAATTTAAATTGACATTGCTGAGACACAGACCTATAGCCTTAAACAGCCATTTCGTTCAAAGGACCACCTGGTATGTTGTTTTGGAAGCATATTTCTGCTTTTTCTTTATAACTCTCTGATGTGTAGCCCCTTTTAGCCCTTAAGTCCTTTTATAGGGACGTTCTGAAAAGATGGTGAGAGAGTTCTGAGGTGAGTTGGTTGAAGAGATTCAAGAAGAGTGTTAGGCCATGTAGACACGTAGGATTTGAAACAACCAGGCCTTGTTTCTTCACAAAGCACTTTTTTACATAGTTCTTAATATACTTACCTTCGCACGATAGCATTGCCAAAAGGGAGAGTTGCTATGCATGCTGTTTTTACATACAGGTGGCTGTGTTTATGAAGCAGTATGCATTGATGTACTCCACTCAGTCAGTCTATTCATGCACGCTAAGCACTGGCAGAACATCACTAGGTGCTCCCCAATAGGATGCAGCACAAAACAGACAAAAAACTGTTCTTGTAGAATGTGCTTTTAGATCAACCCACAGTATGGGACAGGGATGAAATGGCGGCCATGTTGTGTGTACATCACCCCAAAAATGTGCCCGCATCCCACATGGAATGCACATTATTACACTGTGTGTACACGCCCTTAAAGATTTGAGAGAGGAAAAAGAGACTGCGAAGATGACAGTGATTGTGAATGAAAATAACAGCAGAGCAGACAGCAGAGCAGTATTTTTAGCCTTCACACAGCCTGTGAGTGACAGACCAGGACTCTGTGGCAGCAGCCAGGCCTCTAATTGATCACCTCAAGGATAGCTAATTTATTTGATTTCATCCCGCCCTATTTGTTGTTTAGACACTAATTTTGAACAGTATACTTAGCTGAATTGTTGTTGCTTCCTTCCCTTCTCCTTCCTCCTTGTTAAATAAATCATAGTTTGTACTATTATCAGTTAAGTTGCCCACTGCCTTCTCCCTTGCATCCATTCGGGGAAAACTGGATGAAATGTTTGCACTGCAGTTTAAATCCGAGCCCCACTGCCCTCTAGAAAATAAGGGGGAGGGGGAGCGCGTGCACACACTTAACTTAATTAATTTTAATTAATTAAAAACTGCATAATATCACAAAATCATGCTGCATGAACCACACACTGGGTATTTCAGACTGCATACTGAAACTAAATTGATACTTTCCATTGACAGTGTTTGAATATTGAATATGCACTTGCTTCTATAGTGTGTGATGTGGCCTTGGGCAGGCACGTGTGTACATTGGGCCAATTGTTTTAAAACTTGTAGTATTGATAGTATTGACATCCTTGCACTTGCACCACAAGATAGGTCCACCACAGTGTTTAGAAGCCTAGTAAAATTAGGTGGGGAGAATAAAGCCAAGTTCACTAAAAACAATGACAATGAAAAAATGCTTGTTCTTTTTCTGCAGGGAAATCTTTCCCAGGAATTCGATCATCTTGTGATCGTCACCTCTTAACTGCTGCTCACAACAGCATAGAAGTGGGTGCTGTGTTTGCTGTGCTGAAAGCAATACTGATGCTTGGTAAGATCACATTTAATGTTCTTCATTTCATGGTTAAGGCTGCAGCCCCTTACCAAGTCTCCTAGGAGAAAGTTCCATTGAATTTGGGGGACTCTTACTTGTCAGTAGACATGCTTAGGCTTGCCCTGTGAGGCTGAAGTCTTACACACACACACACACACACACACACACACACACACACTCTTACATGGGAGTAAGTTTCATCAAATTCAGTGGGATTTACTTCTGAATAGGCAAGCATAGGACGCGGGTGGCGCTGTGGGTTAAACCACAGAGCCTAGGGCTTGCCGATCAGAAGATTGGCGGTTCGAATCCCCGTGAGGGTGAGCTCCCATTGCTCGGTCCCTGCTCCTGCCAACCTAGCAGTTCGAAAGCACGAAGTTCAAGTAGATAAATAGGTACCACTCCAGCGGGAAGGGAAACAGCGTTTCTGTGCACAGCTCTGGTTCGCTAGAAGCGGCTTAGTCATGCTGGTCACATAAAGCGAGATGAGCGCCAATAAAGCGCCAATAAAGCGAGATGAGCGCCGCAACCTCAGAGTTGTCCGTGACTAGACCTAATGGTCAGGGGTCCCTTTACCCTTTGCCTTTAGGCAAGCATAGGATCCTACTAAATTTTGATTTTGATTTTGACTGGATACATTGTCTAGAGCATGGGTCCGTCCGTTCTCCCCAGATGTTGAACTCGCACCAGCCCCACCCAACATGACCAGTGATCAGGGAATATAAGGGACCAGAAGTGCCGCATCCCTGAGCTTCAGTTATATCTTAAAATCTGATGTTTTAAGGATTAATCCTACAATAGATGAGGCGTTTGTATTAAATTCTTCTATTTCCTGCTACCCAGTAGGTGTAAAAATTCAGCTTCAGCAGGATTGCTTAGAATCATAGAATCATCGAAGTTGGAATAGACCCCAGGGTCATCTAATATCCTCTCCCCAGCCCCAGTCCAACCCCCCCCTTAAAACCATGGGTAAATGAAGGGAATGCCTTCTCAGGGTCTGTCAAGGCAGGCTAGTGCAGGACTCTGAAGCTTTGATGGTATTAATTAATATCATTAGTATTGTATTACAGTAGCTCATTATTTTTAATGTTAAGCCTACAGTAATGGTTAATGATGCTGCAAAGTACACTAATAATGCAGGTATCTCAACTAAAGGATCCATGACAGGTGGCCATCCAATTTCTTCTTAAAAACTGCCAAAGGAAGGAGAGTCCATCACCTCTGTGGGAGTCTGTTCCACTGCCAAACAGCTCTGACTTTCAGAAAGTTTTTCCCCTGAATGTTTAGTCGGAATCTCCTTTCTTGTATCTTGAAGCCGTTGCCTCGAGTCCCACCCTCCAGAGCAGAGAAAACAAGCATGCTCCCTTTCCCATGTGACAGCCCTTAAGATTTTTGAAGGTGGCTATCCTATCTCCTTTCGGTCTCCTCTTTTCCAGGCTAAACACACCCAGCTCCTTCCAGCACTCCTCACAAGGCTTAGTTTCCAGACCCTTGATCATCTTGGTTGCCCTCCTCTGCACACGTTCCAGCTTGTCAACATCCTTCTTAAATTGTTGTGCTTGCCCAGGTTGTTTTTGATAGTTAAACAGTAATAATAATCTTCATATTTGTGCTGCTTCTACTCCATAGGTGATGCGGAAATTGGAAGCAATAGCATGCCCTCCTTGAAGAAGTCAGATTATTCAGTGCGAAGATTACTAGGTGACCTTAATGAAGATGAGATATGGGATGCCTCCTCACATTCTTTGAAATCATGTGGAAAACCTTTCTCCATAGAAACTGCTAGTCTCAGTGAATATGCTAGATATGTGCTAAGAAGTATATGCCAGCAGGTAGCATAACCCTTTGTTTTTCTCTGTTTATTTGTATATATGAATTTATTTTTCCAGAGTAATCATTGTTGCCATTCCAGGGATGCAAAGACAGTCATGACATGCTTTCATAAATATAGGTGGATGATGGGGGTAGAGGAAGGTAGCTGGGGAAGCCATTCAACCCTGAAGATGACCTGGGCCAGCCACAACACCTTAGCTTAATCTTCACAGGGTTTTCATGAGTATAAAAAAGGGAGAGGGAATGAATAAGCCACCTTGAGCTTCTTGGAGGAAAAGTTGGAGCGTGAATGTAATAAAAAAAAAGTAATATGGATTTGGTTGTCAGGGCTTCCAGGTCATTTCCTCCTATAAACTTGTATACACTGTTGGCAACTATGGCATCAAGTGATGACTCGTGTGTGAATGAGCTGTCATAGATTGATCTGTCCAGACTGACTTTGATATTGCCAGATACCTATCCAAGGTTCCCATATTTTGGCTGAGTAATCAAGGGATGAAGATTGAGTCATGTACACACTTGTGAGAACAAGTCCACACTCTGGCCATGCGAAGCCTCTTGGGGTACACTGGAACGCACAATCTTACCCTAGTTAAACAAAAACGAAACGAAACCCATGTTTTCTTAGGGGCAGTGGAAGCTGTGACCTGTGACAGGTTTACCCAGCCCCCCAGCCTCATTGATTAAACCCGGAAAGAACAAGCCTCTAACTGTGCAGCTGATAGCCTATGCTATATTCAGGAATTAGTTGCGCAATTCAGGTCTAGGCACGTTAGATTTTATGGTTGTGGCTCCCATGTAAACTTTGTGCCCATGCTTGAACTTCTCAACAGATAGGAAAGCTGTGCAGGTGTGGTTGTGATCCCACCATTCTTGTCCTCCTTGTGCCATGAAGTTTTTCCCAAACATACAATGAGTATAGTTGTGATTACAGCTGGAATTCGTTTGAGAGTGTAGCTTAACATTGTGATTTCCTTTTTAAAGAGGAAGTATTCAGTCAGTGGCATGTAAATGCTCTTGACGGAATACCTGAGAAGTAGAACCAGAGAAAAAGATTGTTTGTCTTAAAAGGGGAAAAAATTATATTTAACTAAATTCTTCCTTGTTAAATATTTTGCATAATGGACTTGGATTTAATGTAAAGTATAGCTTTTTCACGGGCAGGGGTACCTTTACCTTTTTAAATAGCTTTTTCACAGTGCTAGCATGAATCTGACTCATCCTGAACAATGTTGATTTTTTGTTATGCGTTACAAGCAAAACAAACAAACATTGTCTTTGCTGTGATTAATGTTCAATTCAACTTTTTGCTGATAGGAGTGGGTGGGAGAACACTGCTTGAAAGAACCCGAAAGACTGTGTACCGACAAAGATCTTATCCTGGACCCAGTCCTTTCAAACAAGCAAGCACAAAAATTGTTGCAGCTTATCTGTTATCCTCATGGTGTTAAAGAATGTGCAGAGGGTGACAATCCTCAGAGACAACACATCAAGCGCATTCTTCAGGTAAGCAGACCGAATAAAGGCTTTGTATTTGATGTTCTTTCCTCTTGCTCCCACCACATGTTAGACCCTTTTGTCCCTGTGTACATACCGCCCCTTGTAAAGGGATAAAATTAAGGGAGAGGGGAATTAAGTCTTTCCTGCCAGCCACAAACCCTTCTGCTACTGAAGCATACGCTAGCCAGAAATGTGAAGAAACTCTGTATGTGTGCAGCTCGTGTATGGAGGGAGGCTCCATACAAGATTTCTGCCTGCCTGCCTACATCGGTATGGCTTCTTCTCATAGTCACTGAATGTAGGGACGCAGGTGGCACTGTGGTCTAAACCACTGAGCTTCTTGGGCTTGCCGAACAGAATGTTGGCGGTTCGAATCCCCGCGACGAAGTGAGCTCCCATTGCTCTGTCCCAGCTCCTGCCAACCTAGCAGTTCGAAAGCACACCAGTGTGAGTAGATAGATAGGTACTGCTGCAGTGAGAAGGTAAATGGCATTTCCATGCGCTCTGGATATTGTCACAGTGGTCCGTTGCACCAGAAGCGGTTTAGTCATGCTGGCCACATGACCCAGAAAGCTGTCTGTGGACAAATGTCGGCTACCTCTGCCTGAAAGCGAGATGAGTGCCACAACCCCATAGTCGCCTTTGACTGGACTTAACTATCCAGGGGTCCTTTACCTTTTTTTTTTTTAACCTTTACCTATAACGTGTAGCTCTGCCCTTAGTCAAGATCAGCTAAAAGCTATGTTTTGAGGTGGGGGTGAAATCAGGAACAGTCTCTTCCCCAAGGCAAGGCCCCCATCCCTTTCCCACTGATTCCATCTGTAGGCAGGAAGAATGAACAAAATGAGCCGCATCCCACATGCATGTAGAAAAGACAATGATATGCAGGCAAGAACAAAATTGCATGCCATGTTTAATGGTGACACAACTATTTGTCATTCTTTGCACAGAATTTGGATCAGTGGACTCTCCGCCAATCGTGGTTGGAGCTTCAGCTGACGATCAAACAGTGTATGAAGGAGCCTGTGAGTATTGCCTTGCATACATGTTTCATTCGATAAAGTTTTCCTTTTAAAAAAAACACAAAATAAAATAACCTAGTGTGTGAGCAAAGATATCATGAATGTGCTAGTTTACTTATGTTTCACTGTAGGGTTCTGGGTCTGTGGCTGAAATGAACAGCTTGTTGGATAATATTGCAAAGGCGACGATAGAGGTGTTTCAGCAATCCGCTGATCTAAACAATAACTCTTCTAACTCTGGTATAGGCCTCTTCAGTCCAAACTCTGTTGGAAACGCTGACACACATATTACGAGGCAGAAAAGTAAAAAGACATTTCTAAGGTAATGTTCTCTGCCTGGATGGATAAAGATGGAATTAATCTGCTTTTTTAAAAAAACAGGAATACTTGAGAGGGTTGTGAGCGTGGAGGGTTGCATTTAATAATAATTGTGGTGTTGATTTCAAGAATCCAAAAGGCAGTAGTCATAGCCCAGAAAAGTCTCCCCAAATTTGTTCTGGGCTCAGAAGTTCCAGTGCATGTTCAGAGTTTCTCTGCATGTGAGAATTTCTCACACACAGTTTGGTTGATCATGCACTGTAAGCACACCAGCAGGTATAAACATTAGTTCTTCAGCTGCAATGAATGGGAATTTCTGCATGCTCAGGTCCTCCATGTACGCATCAAAAAGCACACAAAAAGACTTTGGGACTGGGATGTGGAACTTCAGCTCACAACTTGCTTAAAATTATATTGAACTGTATTGGCTTAAATCTACCCGCCTGCCTTGTTTTAAGTAGTTTGCAAAACCTGTATCTCACACACATGCATATAGTGCTTTGAAGGAAAAAACCTGAGAATACTGAGTAATATTCTGTTGAAATGTCTTGTATGTTTCATGCTTCTAGTTCTTCTGAGAGGCGAGGCGCTTGGCTAGTGTCTCCCCTGATCGCGAAGCTGCCTACCTCTGTTCAAGGCAGAGTCTTGAAAGCAGCTGGAGAAGAGCTGGAGAAAGGCCAGCATTTGGGATCGTCTTCAAAGAAGGAGAGAGACAGGCAGAAGCAAAAGAGGTAGAAATGATTCGGGGGGAGAAATGCTGCAACTTTTTACTGGGAATATCTGATGCAGAGACTGGCTAGGGAGAGTTTGTGCTTTTATTACAAGTATTCCAATCCTGCTATTGTAAATCGGACATGTTTGTGCACTCAGTCAAGGTTTGTTTTATGAAATAAGCCTGCAACATTCTCTCTCCCCCCCCAATACAGTTATTATGGGAAAGGTAGGTTGCAGTTTGGTTGCATTTAGGAAAAAATGTAGCACATAAGCAAGACCATGTTTTCCTTCTTAATGCCCCAATTGTTGCTCTGGAAACAGCACAGTTAAAAAAAAAAGAAGGACCAATAATGTGTTAAAATTTACTGAAAGTAGCACCACAGCTGGATTGATTCTATTCATCATTTCCAAAAGAAAAAAACTATTTTTAAAATGATACTTCTTGTCCTCAAATAAAAAGATCTCTTTCCACAAATAGATGTTTACTTCTCATATGGGATTCTGATTAGGTGTCAAGAAATGACATGCTCAGATGTGTGCATGAATACATATGTTATTAGATGTTTCACAATAAACTATAGTATTCAAATTCTCTGCATGAAATTACTTGTCTATATTTAAAAGCCTATATAAAAAACAAACATTTCCCCTTTCTTTCTTTCCTTTCTTTTTTCCCTGCATTCCCCACTTCATGGCTGAAAATTCAGATCATACATTCATTTTAACTGTGTTGATCTTAATCTGCCTTAAACTGGTTCTTAGTTGTCCAAATACCTTTACTTTGCTTAATTAGCAATACTGAACGATACTTCCTGATAAGCATTGTGGCACTCCATTAAAAGTGCAATGCCTTAGGCTTCCTGCAAACCTGAATAGGATAAGAATACTGCACATTCCTCTGGCTTTCATTAAAGGCTGCTTTGGAAGTGCCACACCAAAAGGAGGGTGATGGAGAGAGCAGAGAGTGCCAGTGTATTGCATTCTTCTGCATTGTCCGAAGGACAACTTTCACATCTTCTTTTTATAGATAGCCATGGAAGATATGGAGACAGCTCCCCCCCCCCCCCCGAAAGGATAAGGGGATGTGAGAGTTCTGTTTCTGATGAGACAGGAAGTGAGCCATGAACTTCTTCATCCTCCTCCAAAAGAAGCTGCCAGCTTAAAAACCATCACACATTTTACACGAGTGTGTTGGCCTCTATTTATACCGTGGTCATAATGCAGTGACTTTCAAATTCCCTACCCTCTCAGAACACTTTCGGCACTGATCTGCACACCACGTACCACCTGCATATTGCAGAAGAGACTTAGGTGTGTCCTGTGGTGCACTTTTGTTTAGCTAGGGCACCTATGCAACATTTGCAGAGTTCCATATTATGGAAGAATATAAGTAATGTTCTTTTGAAGAGACGCTTGCTTGTCATAAGGAAGGTCCCTGTGGCATCAGACCCATGGTCCACTTAATCCAGTATCCTGTTTCCTATAGTGACCAACCAGATACCTCTGGGAAGCTCACAAGCATGGAAGCAGCACTCATTCTCCTGCTGTTGCTCCCCAGTTGCTGGTATAGAGGCATACTGACTCTGACACCTAGAGTTTGAAGGTAGTTATCCTGACTATACCTTATAGTAGCTCATATACCTTATGAGCGGGTGGCACTGTGGGTTAAACCACTGAGCCTCGGACTTGCTGATCAGAAGGTTGGCGGTTCGAATCCCTGCGACTTGGTGAGCTCCTGTTGCTCGGTCCCTGTTCCTGCCAACCTAGCAGTTCGAAAGCATGTCAAAGTGCAAGTAGATAAATAGGTACCAGTCCGGCGGGAAGGTAAACGGCTTTTCCGTGCGCTGCTCTGGTTTGCAGAAGTGGCTTGGTCATGCTGGCCACATGACCTGGAAGCTGTACGCTGGCTCCCTCAGCCAGTAAAGCGAGATGAGGGCCGCAACCCCAGAGTTGGTCACGACTGGACCTAATGGTTAGGGGTCCCTTTACCTTTACCTTATCCTGACTGTCTAAATAATAGACTTACCCTCCATGGATTTGCCCAGCCCTCACCTTCAATGCCATCTCACCACATCTGTGGCAGCTGTTACCAATATCCCTACTGATGAACTCCTTGGGAGCTTCCAGGGAAATCCATGGTTTGAAGAACCTCTGTCCTAATGTTTGGCTTTCAGCGCGTGAGTGATTTTTAGCTTGCTAAAACAGCGTTAACTGTGCACATGAAGAAAACCCTGCTAAGGAAAGAGTAGACAAAGGGAAGGAAGGGATTGGAGACAGGAAATATCAAAGTAACACTACTAATTGAATCTTGTCTCTGCCTCTTTTAAAGCATGTCTCTTTTGAGTCAGCAACCTTTCCTTTCTTTGGTACTTACTTGCCTTAAGGGACAGGATGAGCAGCGAGAAGGGCTTCTAACATCTCTACAAAATCAAGTTAATCAGGTAAAAATAAGCAGATAATTCTGTGCTCTGCATCAGATGAAAATGAATTATACTAATGGACTCAGGCACACGGGAAACCACATTTGAAAGGCCATCCGTGTGAGTTTCAGGAACATAAATGGAGAGAAATGACAGAAGGTTTAGCTGATATTTTATTTAAAAAAACAACAACACAAAATCATCTGCATTTTAAAAAAAGAAAAATGGCAAACTTTCTCAGATACCTAAGCAGGGATAGAAGTAATTGCTGTTGGCAAAGAGACCCATTACATTGAGCTTGCCTTGTTGTTTTGTATTGCATCTGCAACATCTTCACTTTAAATACTAAGACTATGCACACATTACTGTTTACTCTGGCTCCAGTGCTATCCCACTGCTGATGTCTGAAACCAAGTTACCCACAATCTATATGTATCATATAGTTTCTTGAGAAGCACTGCTGTTAGATGTGTTTTCCCTCAAATCAGGCCAATTTGATCTGAAAAGACAAGCAGTGAACACTTCAGATATTTGCTGCGCACTTGCAGTCTTCACTGAATAGGAGTTGTGGGGAAAGTGCAGGTACAGGGAAACAAATTGGCTAGTTTGCATCGAGTGAATACATCTCAGCTCCCTCTCTGGTGTGTATAGCAATGTAAAAACATGACTTGAAATGGAGCAGGGAAAAATGACCTTACTGCATTTTAAGGTCCCTAATGTGCACAATGTCTAATACCAGACTACAAAATGCTACTTTAAGTGAGATCAGTGACTTGTGTGGGACTTTTTATTTCTATTTCTTGGAGCACTAGTCTATCATGCTATATAGCATAGGTCTGCTCTTGAAACTTCCCACAGTTCCCGTAATGATTTGCCGCATGGCACTGCAAATTTGGAGTTCTGGGAATCCGAAATCCAGAACCCACTGACTCACAAAACAGGTTCTAGAATTCTTTGGATTCTGGCCTAAAGCACATCAAGGCATTGCTTACACATGGAGGTCAATGAGATGGTCATATTCTGATAGAACGGATTGTACTATTTCAGACTGAAGTTGAGGAACATCAATTTTGATCGCTCTCCCATGTAAAAAATAAATTATCTGCAGTTGAGAGTGGGAGAAAGCCTCTAGCCCAGCCTTATTCCTTTTCACTGACTTTTTACTTGTAGGGAGTGTTGTTTATGTGTAGATTTTTTTAAAAGACTTCCACAACCTGCAGTCCCTGTGGGTGTGGTCCAAATAGGTACATTTTAGTCTAATACCTCATTCTGCTGGATGAATAGACTAGGCCTAATGTGGGGCATGTTGCCACTTCAGTTGTTAATACAGTAGTTTGTAAGATAGATTAGAAGGTGATAGAACCCAGCATTCGACCCTTGATTCCAGTGCTTGATTCCTATGCTGCTATCATGACAGGTGAGCCACTTAGTTTTGCCCCCATAACCAACCTAGTACAGTCGGACCTAGAATCCCAAATGCCTTGGTACTCGGACGTTTTGGCTCCCGAATGTCACAAACCTGGACATGAGTTTTCCGGTTTGCAAACATTCTTTGGAACACGAACGTCTGACAGGGCTTCCGCGGCTTCCAATTGGCTGCAGGAGCCAATCAGAAGGCGCAATTTGGTTTCTGGACGTTTTGGAAGTCAAACAGACCTTCCGGAATGGACTCCATCTGACTTCCAAGGTACAACTGTAATGACTAGGTAGAAGAGCTATGTACACAGAGCATAGGACTCTTACTGTTGTGGACAGATACCTTATTGCTTGCCCCACTCCTCCATCTGTGTGTAACTACAGTACTACAAGAACAGCTCCCAGGCCACTGTAAAACACACAGTTAGCATGTAACAAAATTCATTTTAGATATCGTTTCCAACTATTCCATTTTCTGACACTTCCCTCCTCCATTTCTGTTTCGGCTGCCTTCAATCCTTCCTCCTTCCTCCCAGTACTTCTGGTACCTCCCAGTACTTTAATCTGGATCTGAGATATTTATTCCTTTACCATCCTTGCAACTCTGCTTGCAATCTGTAGAAAGTATTAACAGCCACTGAGAGAAGCTATCTGTAGTGTGTCATTCAGAGGCTTCCCTTTCTCACCTATCAAATGAAAGGAATTTGTGTGCTCAGTGGAAAATGATGACTTCTCACAGGCAACTTTTGGGGAGCCCATGCATGTGTGGAATTTCACCCGGAGGAGAACGTATTTGCAAGTGGCTCTTCTTTTACCTGACTAGATAAGAGGACAACTCTTCCTTTGAACGGCTCCACAGATGGGACTTCATAAGTAGAAATAATGTAAAGTAAAAATAATGGAAAGTATCAGTTAAATTGGGCAAGAGAAGATACAAGGTAATAAATTATAGCAGGCAGAAATTTCACAACAAGCAAAATTTGTGAGAAGTATTTCATAGAAGTGGGTGAAAAGAGTTATATATATATAAAATGTTGACCAGGAATGAGTAATGTTAAGGTTTAAAGTAAACATGCTTCAGTTAATCAGATTTTTGTCCCTAGATATTAAGCAACTGGAGGGAAGAGAGATACCAGAATGATGTTAAAGCTAGACAGATGATGCATGACGCTCTGCAACTTCGTCTTAATTTGGTGAGAAAAAGGCACAATTATCTGTTTAGACTATTTCTATGTCATTCCTCAGTAAAACTGCTCCTAGGGTTGCCATATTTTGAAGAGCAAAAAAGAGGACACATTTGCCGACTTCTACTTTTAACTATGGATCTCTATGACGACTCTCATTTTACATAACTATGAAAAAGAGGATGTGTCCTGGAAAAAGAGGCCATATGGCAAGCCTAATGGTTCTGTGCTGAAACTTGCCCTCCAATTTCTTTACCTGTTACTTGGCCTCTTTTGCAGCCTGCTTTAGAATTTCAGTTTCCATTGTCGCAGGACTGAGTGTACTTTTATTGTTGCCAGGTAGCCACGGGTGGTATGCATGTACTTTTGCTTCCCATTAAACATTTATTCAGTGCTCTGCAGCCTCCCTGGCTGCCTGTGCTTCCTGATCTGGAAAAAAAAACACCCTATGGGAGAAGTTCCCACGGAATTTGGAAGATACCGCAAGGGTCATCTAGTCCAAAACCCTGCAAGTTATTTTCCTGAAATGTGATATTCATATAAATATAAAAAAAACCTGCATATTGAAACTGGAAAATGAAGAACGTGTAAAACAGTTACACATTTGTGTGTGCAAGCACTTAATGTGAGAGAAACTCCGAGGCTGTTATCTAGCACTGATGCAGGCAGAGAGATTAGAGTGCAGCAAGACCCTTACGGAACCTCACTGTGTTCTTTATGTCTAGCATAGCACTTTGTAACCAACACGGTGCTGCGCTAGACACAATGCAACATGGCAGCTCACCAGTCATTTGAATCTCACGTTACATTCTGATTTTGCCCATGCCCTCTGTACAGACCCACTCCCACATCTAATAAAGCGCAGGGGGGGCTGCCGGGTTGTTGTTTTTTAAGCTGAAGTGCGGGACAGACCTTCCAAGGGACTGGCCACTAAATGGCAGCATATTCACAGTATGATTCTATGACACAGGAGGGACATGTCAATGGAAGGATGGCTACTCCAGAGCCACATATCAAGAGCTGTTTGGCATCTCCAAGGAACGTACCAATACAGACATATTAGGAATCAATGTAATTAGGCCATAAGCATAAATAAAGCAGAACACAAAAGGCTTGAATTCCTTATGTAGAAGTTGATATGAACATATTTTTATTTATTTATTATTTTTTGAAATGTGTTATCTATCTTTCTATTTTTATTCTTTGTTCTGTTTCTTTTTTCTTTTTATATTCTCTATTTTTCATTTTACTTTTATTTATGTACATTTGTATTTATGTGTTTGCAATTAATAAAAATAATAAAAATAATTAAGCAGAGCACAATGTATTTAGTCCATCATGTTTATCTTCAATTTTTTTCCATGTGGTTCTCATTTTAGGTGGGTGGAATGTTTGACACGGTGCAGAGAAGTACACAGTGGACCACAGAATGGGCACTTCTGCTCCTTCAAATAATAACATCAGGAACCGTTGACATGCAAACAAACAAGTACGTCTGCACCATTAATAATAACGCAACATTATTCCCCCCCGTGAAGTACCAAAGTCGCTAAAAGGGTCTGTGATAGCTCCCGCCATATTATTTTCAAGAGGAATCTTCTGGAACTTTGACTTGATGAGGTCAAGTTCAAAGATACTAGGGCCGTCTCAGATACAGCCAAGAAAACAAGTGTTTGTTGGCTGGAGGTGTCTTATTCCTGCTGCAGTTGGAGGAAACCAGAGCGCATCTTGAGATAAGGGCCATGCATTTATTCAGACTTGAGAAATCATGGAAAGTACCACAGTGAAGCAAACTAGCAGGTGGGGTAGGACGTCCTTTCAGAGACTCACACAATCCAGTTTAGATCGGATTATGACATCCCAGAGAGGAATAGTAAACATTTGGCTAAACGGAAGAACATTATTTCTTTATTTATTGCTCTCTGTGGTGTAATTCACTTCTTTTTTCTTAATGCTCCTAGTGAATTGTTCACAACTGTACTTGACATGCTGAGTGTGTTGATCAATGGGACCTTAGCTTCTGACCTATCAAATGCAACCCAGGTGGGGTCGGAAGAGAACAAAAGAGCATACATGAATTTGGTGAAAAAGCTGAAAGTAAGTCTCCCGTCTGACTGCTGAAATATGCTTTTGTTAAACGAATCCTGCTTGTTTCCTGCTTGGCAGGGGGTTGGACTCGATGGCCCTTGTGGTCTATTCCAACTCTATGATTCTATGAATCACTGTTCTAGCAGTTCCCCCCACTTTTTTGTGTAAAGGAGGGGTATGTAGATATAAGGAAATAAGGGAATCATCTACTAATGAATAAGAATTAAGAAACAGGACAAAGGCTTGGTGCACAAGTCATTTGCTAGCCTGGTTAAGAGATCAGGAACAAGCACACAAGAGAGGAGGCAGGAGGAGAAATTGCATGTGCCTGTAGCCATTTCCCAGTCTTTTGACATCTGCAGTGTTGCTTGTATATTAGCCAAAGGGATCTAGAATAATTAATAGATGACACTGACACACCCAATTCTAAATGGATTACTTCAACAAACAAAAATCACTCCAGTTCGTTTCCACAGAACATGTGGAAATGAAGCAGCCATGCCTGATGTGGAAAAGTCTACTGTGTGTGCAAATATTTTTGTAACTGGGATTCCTCCAAATAGGAGCGTATGCCCCTTTGCCTGTTAGGCACTCTTTATCACAGATGCAATATTTGGTTGACAACAATAGCTCATGCCTTGCAAGGAAATCATCCCAGGTTCAATGCCCAAAGAATATGTAGAATCACAGCAAGTCAGAGTAGGCAATTCTGGGTTAGCTAGACAAATGTCTTGACTTGGTAGACATGATAGCTTTCTGTCCATGGTACTCTGGCTTGGCCCAATATGATATGCTAAAACTGCAGATGATTCCCCGCCCCCCGACACCATTGCTCATCTGTTCTTTAGGCTTCTACATCAACATTAAATGCAGATTTCTATAGTTAGATTTTTTTGGGAGGGGGTCCCATCAGATGAGCAGAAATAGCTTATAAAGCACATTTTAAGGCACAGTGAAGACTGTGGAATAAAAATAGTAAAAGTACAGGGAAATGACTCATAATGAAACATTTCTGGTCTGCAATTTTGAAATGCTTCCTTAACATTTGTCCTTTTTACCCCCTTGCAGAAAGAACTGGGAGATAAGTGTTCAGAAAGTATTGACAAAGTTCGTCAACTTCTTCCCTTGCCTAAGCAGATGTGCGACATAATTGCTTGTGAGCCTATGGGATCACTAATTGATACCAAGGGAAACAAAATTGCTGGATTTGACTCCATTGATAAGAAACAGGCAAGAATTAACTTTACTTTTAAGGCGTGCCAACTTTCTCATGCATATGACAGCCAAAAGATAACTTGGTGGCCCTTTAATCAGATCCATTCAACTCATTTATTCACAGAAGGCCGTGAATGTTTTTCTTTTATGATGTTATTACAGCTTCTACCATATTCTGCCAAGCAAAGAAACAATTCTCTGCCCTTTCTATTAGGCAACATTCCACTTAGTAATAATACTTGTAAAAATGCATAGTGTTTCCAAATATTCAGAGAACTCTGCATGCATTACCTAGTTAGAAATTCTTAGAAGAACTCTATAACATGCATTAATATTATCAGCCCCTCTAATATAGATGGGAAGAGTGAAGCTTATTGAGTGACTTATGAAGACCACCAAGTGAATCCATGTTAGAGGCAAGATTTGGACCGGAGCTTTACTTATTTGTAGCTGAGTGGATTTTGGTGCCCCATGGTGAATCTTCTATGCTCAAAGGCAAATCTAAACCAATTCTATTTGGATGGAAAGCCTACTGAATTAAATAGGGGTTGCTCCCAGATAAGAGGGGCTAGGAATGCAGTCTAAGATGTTGTTGGCATCTGTCTGTCTCAAGAAATAAGGAAGTACACCTCCGGGGGTGAAATCAAACCACTGTGTTAGCAGCACTGAGGTGACCTCCCTGGAGCACAAGCCTGGCAGTGTATACAGGGGCGTAGGAAGGGGTGTGTGGAGGAGGCGGGCCGCCCCGTGTGCCAATCAGGGGTGTGTGACAATATGGCCCCTGCCTCCCCCCAGCTGTAGAGCGGCTGAGGGCATGCACATTCTGTATGGGCTGCTGCTCTCGCATGCCGTCCATACAAGCGGCAGCCCATACGTACTGCACATGTGCGGCAGCCCGTACGGTCACCGCACATGCGCAGTCCATATGGGATGCCGTTTGCATGGCGCCCGTACGGCAGGCCACACATGCGCACTCCGTACGGGATGCTGTTTGTGAGCGGCAGCCCATATGGAATGTGCATGTGTGGCATTCTGTGCAGAGTGCGCGCACGCGTGGGATGCCGCACATGTGCACTCCGTACGGACTGCCCCGCCCCGGGTGCTGGAGAGGGTTCCTCCGCCACTGAGTTTATATGGAGGTCCTGGGCTGCCCGGACAACAACACTCCACCATCTTGGCCTCTCTGGTGTGGTCCAAAGGAAAGCAGAGCAATATGTCTGGCACCAGCTTGGCTGCAGGAGGAGCTCACTCTGTCTGTTGCCTGAAATAATTTAAAGCCACTTTTGCATGACAGATTCTAAAACCACCAACTAAATGCAGACAATACTGCCAGCTAGTGGCAAATTGCAGTGGTCAAGCTGCCTATCACAAGAGCTCAAGATAGCAGGTGCTGCATCAGGTTTGAGTCTTAACTGGATATTAATCACATTCAACAATTTAAATTTTATTTGGAATCTGTTGTGGGATTGTGAGATTGACAAGGCCGGGGTTGGTTTTTTTAAGATGAGAGATATGGGCAATGCCCCAAATATGATTAAACTTTCTAATTAGCATTTGCTGCAGACATTTCACTCTTTGCTTATGTGATATTTACAAAGGAGTAAACCAGGGGCATCAAACATTTGTGATTTAGGTGGACACTGTAAACATTATAAGGGGAAGTCAGATAGAATATATGAGTTTTATTTCTAAAAGATTGTGCTGCATGGCATAGATTTTTTGGAATGCCTTGAATAACGTACTACAACAACTATTTTATCTAGTTTTCAATTCTGGAGAGTTTTTATTTTATTTATAAAAATATTTGTACAGTATACTGCTATATCATAAAAAACATCAAAGCATTTAACAGCAACAAAAGCATAAAATCTATTGAGGTGTGATTGACATTTAAAACGGGTGACATCTTTATTTTACATTACTGATAAACCATAATGTTCTTTTGTCTGTTCTGTGCATAACTTTCAATAGTTCACATTACCATGTGTGCTGCAACTTTATTTTAGGCTACATGAAGTTTAGGTAAGAAATGACAAAACTATCCCTTTACATTTTCAAACAGGGGCTTCAGGTCTCAACTAAGCAGAAAGTATCCCCGTGGGATTTATTTGAGGGCAATAGAAATCCCGCTCCGCTATCCTGGGCTTGGTTTGGAACTGTCCGTATCGACAGGAAAGTAATAAAATACGAGGAGCAGCAGCACCTTCTCCTCTACCACGCCCACTCTAAACCCAAGCCCCGAAGTTACTACCTCGAGCCTTTACCCCTCCCTCCTGAAGAAGAGGAGGAGGAGGAAGAGCCATCTACCCCTGCGTCTCAGGAACCGGAAAGGAAGTCAGCAGAGCTGTCAGATCAGGGCAAACCTTTAGCAGATGAAGAGAAGAAGGCAAAAGGCAAGAAGCGAAAGACAAAACCAACTTCCAAACCTGATGTAAGCGATTAAAACTTGCAGCGTGAAATGGAGATTTTACCTCTTGAGTGGGAAGGGGGCATCCAGACTTGGGTTTGACTCCTATTGCTACCTAGGAGAGGCAGGAACAGCTCCCCCCCCCCCCGGTACCTCAGGTTAAGAACTTAATTCATTCCGGAGGTCTGTTTTTAACCTGAAACTGTTCTTAACCTGAAGCACCACTTTAGCTAATGAGGCCTCCTGCTACCGCCGCGCCACTAGAGCACGATTTCTGTTCTCATCCTGAAGCAAAGTTCTTAACCCGAGGTACTATTTCTGGGTTAGCGGAGTCTGTAACCTGAAGCGTCTGTAATCTGAAGCATCTGTAACCTGAGATACCACTGTATCTGTCTTTCGCGTTGATTAAGTCCACCTTAGAACATGCCCCTGGTGATACAGAGGGATCATATGGCAGACGAGCGAAAGCAAAAAGTATTTCCTGAAGATAGAAAATTTTGAAACCGCTTCATGTACTTAGATATATGGTGGAATAATCCTTCGCACGAGAGATTCCTTAGAACAGCTAACTTAATTTCTTCCCCATAATTTCGTTCTCTGAAGCTTGAATGCACAGTGTGAATTTGTCGTTAAGTTGCCCACACAGCAGAGCTTTGATAACATTATGACCTGACATGTTGTATAGCATGCAGAAAAAGTATAAAATGAAGCACTGTCGGACAGCCAAGAAGATGTCATATTTAGTTTATCTCTGCCGGGTCTATGACTGAATCGGTTTTGTATTGTAAACCACAAAAGGACTTGTCATAAATTCTTTAATAGTTCAGTAGGAAAATTGGCATTGTTTATGAATTAATACGGTATGGATGCAAATAACGTTTAACTTTTCGTGTTTTGCTTAAGGATTACCCTCAGAACAATGTATATAGAGTCCCTCCCAACTATTCACCACTTCCATCTCAAATGATGCACCACCCCCAGTCTGCTTTGTGGGGCTATAATGTTATGGGGCAGCCCCAGCAAGCTGCTTTCTTTGTCCAGAACCAGCCTCTTCCACCAGGTAGGTCTCCCAATTCTGCTATCTTCAGAAGGCAGTCATAGTTATGCAAAAGGCAGAAAGAAACAGAAAACAACAGTTAACTGTTGTTAATTATGGTTAAAAGCTGCTCAACTTCAGTTTTGTTTTGTTTTTACTTTGATATTTAAAAAAGCTCACCTTCCATTGCAAGCAAGGTTTAAATGGCTTGGTAGGATGACGGAGCTCTAAGCATTTGGATGCTATAGAATTAGTAGTTAAAAGTCATTTTACTCTCTAGTGTGTCTTTTGGATAACAACAGTAATTTTTGTTGTTGTTAAAATAAAAAAAATTCCTTCCAGTAGCACCTTAAAGACCAACTAAGTTAGTTCTTGGTATGAGCTTTCGTGTGCATGCACACTTCTTCAGATACACTGAAACAGAAGTTGCCAGATCCTTCTATATAGTGGGAAGGTGGGGAGGGGTGTTACTCAGAAGGGTGGTGGGAATGGGAGAATTTTGGGATTTTGGGAATTTGGGAATTTTGGGAATGGGAGAATGGGTGGTGGGAATGGGAGAATGGGAATTTTGTTGTTGTTGTTTACAAATCTTGTTTCACATACTCTAAGGGGAAGCAAAGTGAAACCTAGGTTTTAAAGGCTACGTATTTCTGCACTTTGGCAAAGTACACAAGAAAAAAAAATATTATTATGCATTATATAGTCATTAGGATTGCAAACAACCCCCACCTCATATCTATCTATCTATCTATCTATCTATCTATCTATCTATCTATGGACTCAGCTACATGTTTTGAATTCATTATAAACATGTAACACCAGATGGCCCCACAGAGCAAAGAAATTTTTAATGTGATTTTTACATAGTGTTTTTTCCTTTTTGTTATAACGATTTAATTACTGACTTATTTATAGCGTTTTCTTCCTGTGTGTTGATCTACCCTCTGTCTGTCTGTCTGTCTGTCTATCTATCATCTATCCCATTGCATTCACAGGTGGCTCCAGATTGGACCCTCCCAACTCCTTTGTCCCAAGCAACACAAAACAAGTGCTGTCTAACATGCTGCAGAGGCGTTCTGGTACCATGATGCAGCCACCATCAATTCACGCAATTGCTTCACAGCAGCAGCAGCAGCAACTGCTCCAGATGAAGCTACTTCAGCAGCAGCAGCAACAACAGCAGCAGCAGCAACAGCAGCAGCGGCTTCTAAGGCAGCAAGCCCAGGCAAGGCCTCAACAGCTGCTTTCTTCGTCTTACATTTTAGGAATGCGCTGATCCAGCCGAGCCTCTACTTGATTTAGGATTGTAGGCACATAAAACCATACCCAGAACCCAAGTTAGGCTTCATGCACAACATGCAACAAAACTGTAGAATCCTGAGGTGGTAGTGTGAGCTGTAACATTTCACTCTGTGGATTGGGGTGCCTATTTCATTCCCCAAGCAATATATTCCCTGCAATTCTCCCTGCAACTGTACCCCCCCCAAAAAACTGGCATATTAGAAAGGAGTTTCTGCTCTGCCTGCTATGCAAGTTTGCCGCTCGCTGGAAGGTAGATTAAGAGCCCCTTAGAAAGGACTCTCATTCCAAATGTTTGAAAACACTGCTGCAATCTGTTTTTTTGCTAAGGTAGTCTTATTTGTTTATTTATATACTTTGTGCCTGACTGTGGGTTTTGTGTTTGCTTATGAGACCACATACATCAATGTCTAAGTCCCCTTTCCTAATGACACACAACATATTTGTCTGCTGGGCATTGCGTCACATTTCTTTTTTGTTTATAAAATGTGTGGATTAATTTTTATAGAATCTTAGAATTTTAGAGTAGGAAGGGACCCCAGGGGCCATGTAGTCCAGTTCCCTGCTATATAGACCTTTCAACTAAAACATCGATGGCAGATGACCAGCCAACCTCTGCTTAAAAATCTCCAATGAAGGCAAGACCACCTCCTTCCAAGGGAGTCAGTTTCACTGTCTAGCAGCTCTTACTGTCAGAAATTCCTTCCTGATGTTTAATTGGAACCTCCTTCCTTGTAACTTAAATCCATTGAATCGGGTCCATTCTTTTGTTTATTGTGCTATAGCCAGTTTGGGCACTGCTTTCCTTTTAGGCAAAGGCAAAGCAGGTGTTGAGCTGTTCCGCCTTCTCTCTGTTACCCAACAGCATTTCTCTGTCTTCTCCATGCAAGGAACCTACTAATTGCTTGTTCTTCCTCTTGTTTGAACATAGCCAAAGAAACCTTTTCCAAAACTTATCTCTGACTTCTATTGCAATCACGAGTTCATTCTGAGCTTTGGCCCGCCTGACCTTCCCCTTGCAACTTGTGAATACTCTTCCTTCATGATTTCCCTTTTCTTCCATTTCTTATACATACCTTTCTTACATCTCAGTTCTCCTGTTATCTGCAGGCACACTGGTTTCTTTAGATACCTCCCACTTTTCTCACTCGTTGGAATTGCCTGCATCTGTGCCTTCAATATTTCTCCTCTTAATAAATTCCCATCCACCTTGAACTCCTTTTTCTTTCAGTATTCCTGACTATGGGTCTTCCTTCACCCAGTAGTTCCTTAAGCTTTTTGAAATCAACCTAATTCAAGTCTAGAGCGCCCAACTATACTCAGCATTCCCTTGCCTGGGTATAATGAAAGCCAAGAGGCCATGACCACTTCTGCCCAAGGCTCCCTGTACGCTCACTTTATTGATCACTTCCTCCCTGTAGGAAGTCACTTTCCACAACCACATGTCTCTTCCCTCTCTGGAGAGTGGAAGGAATTGTTCTGTACACTGTGCCTTCCACCGCCACCTTGGAGAGTTCTGAGGTCTGCAACCGCTGTAGTTGCTCCTCTGGCTCAGAATCAGTGTCCATGGTGAGGGCATGGAATCAGTTTTGTAGCTCCAGAGGCTCAGCATGGCTCCTGACAGTCCTACTCGTGTCCAGGGGTTCATGTCTTGCACTAGGCGATCTTCTCCCTGGGATCTTCTCCCTGCTTGCATCTGTGTTCTTGGACAGTCCACTCCAGTAACACCAAATCTTCTGGCTCCAAGTTAGTAAGTTGATGTAATTCAAAAAAATACCACGGCAAAGAAGCCAAACTCTTGCAGCTAATGGTACATGGCCCACAAATCCACAGAGGGAAGATGTGAACATAAAAATCCAAACCCACATGAAGTTATTTCCCCTCCTGCCACTAGGTGGCACTGCTCCTCTGTTCTCACTGTCTCTTGTGTGTTTTCAAAATGCGCCTGCCACTGGTGTCAGTTTTTCTTGCCAGATATTCCTCTTAATCTAAACTATTTAGGGTTTGTTACTCAGGATTTCAAGGTGGAGTGGGACTCCCTTAATATTGCTCTCATTTGTTCCTGAGATCTTTTAGACTTGCCCTCACAGTATCTTTTGTCTTTTCTCTCACACACTTTCCTAAAATCACCACCTCAGCTTCAAATGATTAATCCCCAGGTCAAATCAAATAAAAACGACCGAAGGCTCAGCAGCGTGTTTCCTCAGCCAGTTCTCTCCGCGCTGCTGATGTGTGTTTTTGTGTTGCATCTCACTTGTGTCATTCCTTCAGAGCTCCATAGGGACTGCTCTCGTCCTCTGAAGACTCCCTGCTTCTTCCTGCTTCCTGATGGAATATGTTTGGAAGAGTCAGCAGGGCTAGGACTCGCAGGCTTCTTCTCCACTGCACAAGTCTGTTGGGACCCACCTCACCCCAGCCTTGCCCAAAGTCATTCAACCAGGCCAGTGTCTGTAAACAAACCACCTTCAGCTCTGCATTGGTGCGCTGAATAGCTGTTTTGCCAAGATTAAACACTCCAGGGAAATGTTCCAGGAGGAAAGCATGAAAGCACCTCAGTAACTGGGTTGAAAGAAGAAAAGGTCAATGGGACATCCAATTCCTTTTTTTAAAAAAAATGCAGTTAAGAAATTCAGCTATGTACATAATGTATAACTCGGCATCACTTACCTTCAGAAAGAAAAATATTGGAAACATACCAACGTCTGTTCTTAGGTTGTATTTTAAAATGCCTTGAATGCCTGAACTGTTCGCACTGGTGTCCCTAAACATGTAATCTTTAAATTTACAATAAGTAATATATTTTTTTAATTTGTAATTTTTATTTTTTTTGCAGGGTCCAACTATCGACCAGGCTGCTCTTTTTGCTCAACAAATCCGGCCAGCTTCTCAGCTTCCGCAATATCCAGGGATACAACAGACACAGGTAAATAAGAATTGGTCTGTGTAGGGAAAGGATGTGCTAAGGCCTTGCCTATGCCTTACATTGAGATCCAGTCGTGTTCAGTGTTCATTGTACTCAGAGTAGACCCATTGAAATTTATGGGCATGACTAAACTAGCTCTACTAATTTCAGTGTGGGTCAACTCTTGAGTAGAACTTGGTTGCATACGACCCTGCAGGTTTTTTGAGGGGTCTACTCTGAGTACAACAAACACTGTTTAGTAAAGTTTAGTAAATATGGGCTAGCACTGATGGCATTTTGCATGCAAGAAGATTGGAAACTCGTGTCCTTACCTCCATGTCCTTGTGACCAGGAGACATTATTTGCGTGAATTTATGCTTTTACACAAAAGTTGTGATTTGTGCAGAAGTGAAGCAGCTGGACTGGTGCTGCCACAATCATGCCAGTCCATCCTCTGTGTGGAAACCACCCTGCATAAAAGCAGCAGTTTGGAGGTTTCATTTATCGTATATTGCCCAGCCTTTGCTGTGCTGAAAAGGTAGAATAATACGAAACCTGCAAGCATGTATGGCTGCCATTTGAGCCTAGCAAATTGAAAATAAGCATAATTAAACTATGGGGATTTTTTTTAAGTGTCTGGTTGCTATTTCAAGTAACAGCACAGTATACATTCCTTGTCATCCTGGTGTGCTGCTTGCTTGTTTGTTTTAAAAAATAAATAAACAATCATAATAATGGCAAGCTTCCTTTAGAAGCATCGAAATCAAAGCAACTTGTGCCTTGGACTGTTTCTTTGTGCAGACTATTCCTCATGGCTACACAATGTATAGCACTCAGATGCCATTGCAATCACAGCAGGCCGGAGGCATCGTTCTTTCGCCTACCTACAACTCCAGGGCCTATCAAGCAGCTCATTTGAACCCTGCTCTGATGGAAAGGCTACGGCAGACACAACAACAGCCGAGTGGGTACATTCATCAGCAAGCAGCTGCCTATCCTCAGCCTCTAACAGGCAACCAGCGGTAAGATGTTTATCAGGACCTTTGATATCTTGATGTATATAACCTTTGGAAAGAGAGTTTTGAAAATAGGTCTGAGAAATGCTGAAAGAAGGTATATGCAGTTGACCAATCTGTAAGGGCAGACAAGCTGTGGATTTTGCCTAACCTCTGATGCTGGGTGACAAATCACCCAGAGCCTGATTGGTTCCAAATAATTAGTATATAGCCCCAGCTGAGATTTCGGTAGATCTTGCTGCTTCTTGCCTCTTGCCCATCTTTACTATTTGCAACATGTTGCGTAGCTCCTTTACTTTTCATTCTCATGCTGCGTGGGATTAGGCCTCTGGTGAATGCCTTTGAAAATTCCCACCCACTGAAAATCCCTACAAATCCTTAAAGCTTGGGCCTCAGATTTGTACTGCGAGAAGTAAAGCTACAGGAAGCCAGTCAGAGGGCCTTCTTGGTAGTGGCGCCTGCCCTCTGGAACACCCTCCCATCAGATGTCAAGGAAATAAACAACTGACTTTTAGAAGACATCTGAAGGCAGCCCTGTTTAGGGAAGCTTTTAATGTTGTGTCACTTTTTTATATATTCTGTTGGGAGCTGTCCAGAGTGACTGGGGAAACCCAGCCAGATGGGCAGGGTATAAATAAATAATAATAATTTTTACTACTACTACTACTATTACTACTACTTGGGTAGATTTGAATAAATTTACTAAAACCTTCTGTGGTGCAATTTCTAACACATTTGTGGGTATGTTGGAGATGATTGGTTGTTCTTTTTATATGTCAGAACTTCAGCTAATAAAATTGGTTAAATAAATTATCCCTTAGAATTACCCTTTGGTTCCTATAAAGAGAGTTAGAATACATATTAGTGACCTTTGTAATAAAATGTTTCAAAATGCAGAGCTCGACAGAGCATTTTTCCAAAACCGTAATAGCTATTAAAAGTCTTTGTGCAAACTTCCAGTGCTTCCTTGAAAGCATCCCTGAGGCTATGGGGCCAGCTGTGGGGACACTTTTGGCTTTCTTTATGCTACAGATGTTTCATTTTGTTGTTGTTGAAGAAGAAAGTAGTCTTGTTTCTTAGGAAAGTATAAAATGCCAAGACTAAGCCAATGGATTACTAGTGAGCGATGATGACATAATTCCCTGCATTCTTGCAAGGATGGAAATCGTGGGATAATGGTTGACTTTTCCTCCTCTGATTATTAATCTCAAGATGGATAAGTGATATAATTGCATGTTGATATTACTCAAGAACTGAAAAATTCTATGGATTTCAATGTTGATTAGCCATCTTAATTGCCGCAGTTCAAGACTCCCATTGTGGCTGAATACTAGACCTCAGTCTACATACATAAAGCTTGCAAACGCTTTCAGTTTTTCACCTATACCTGGACTTCTATCAAAGCATTCATGGAGTCCTTTTTCAAAACACTAATATACTCTCTTACCATGAGGAATTCAGCAGTAGGAGGAGCAGTAGTGGCTGGTGAGGTGGCAAAGGGGGGGTACTTTACTCTCCTGGCTGACCAGCACAGCAGATTGCTGGGCTGACTCAGAGGGTGAGGGGAGACACGAGGTGCAGGGAGCTTGACCCTGTGTGGCACATGGTAGTGGAGCCAAACTGTCACTCTTGCTGTGATGTGCTGCACTGGGCCCAGCTCCTTTTCCTTCCCCTCCCCTCTACCTCTCAGTGATTGCCAGTGACTCACTGTGTTGGGAAGCTGGGACAGCCATGGTGTGTAACTGGCCACTACTGAAGGGAAGACTGCAACCAGAGCTTTAGTGTATATGTAGCTCCTACATGATTTGGGATGACGGCATGTTATAGAAAAGATGGTCTGTATTGTTAACAGTTAATCATAATCTGCTGTATCTCAGTTGCAGCAAATAACAGTTTTGTCCGGTTATTTTTCTGTGATTTCTTCGAAAATTACTTTAACCTTCTGATCGATAGACAGCAGTAAGATCTTGCAATGTCATTGCCATTTTCAACTTGGCATTCCTTTTTAAAAAACAAACAAACCCAATAACCCTATTTTATCAAATCAAACCATTGCCTTCTAAACCACTGAGACTAGGGCTTGCCGATCAGAAGGTCAGCAGTTCGAATCCCTGCGACGGGGTGAGCTCCTGTTGTTCGGTCCCAGCTCCTGCCAACCTAGCAGTTTGAAAGCATGTCAAAGTGCAAGTAGTTAAATAGGTACCACTCTGGTGGGAAGGTAAACGGTGTTTCCGTGCACTGCTCTGGTTCGCCAGAAGCGGTTTAGTCATGCTGGCCACATGACCCGGAAAAACTGCCTGCGGACAAACGCCATTTCCCTCGGCCAGTAAAGCGAGATGAGCGCCACAACTCCAGAGTCGTTCGCAACTGGACTTAACTGTCAGGGGTCCTTTACCTTTACCTTTTTAAAGCAAACATTGCACATCCTTCACTTAGCGTTCCATTCTTTAATTGCTTCTACACATATTCAATAAATATTAATTTATCCAGGCAGTTGCAAAATGTACACGCAATCTTGAAAAGATTTTCATTCGCAAATTCTATCCTGCAAAGCTTATAATTGCATTTAAGTATAATAGCATTTAAATTGAAAGTAAATCCCTAATGTGCCTATTTTGTATCTCTGCATTTGCTCAACCCTGATTGCATTTCCACAGAGGTATATGATCAAAGCATTTTGCAACGTCTTGGTGGAGATGCAGCAGTTCTTCACACAGCAATATAATCCAGAGATTAAAAGCATCAGTTTTTAATCTAGCACACCCTTGTCATTGCAGACTGATGAAGTCTCATGCAGTCTCTTGATTCTGTGTAATCCCCCTGCTATATAGAATCATAGAATTGTAGAGTTGGAAGGGACCCTGAGGTCTAGTCCCAACCCCTAGCTATGCAGGAATCTCAATTAAAGCATCCATGGCAAATGGTCACCCCACCTCTGTTTAAAAACCTACAATAAAGGAGAGTCCACCACCTTCTGAGGGAGTCTGTTCCACAGTCAAACCTTACTTTCAGAAAGATCTTCCTGATGTTTAGGTGGTTTTTCCAGTAACTTGAATCCATTGGTTCAGGTCTACCATCTGGAGCGGGACAAAAGAAGCTTGCTCTAACTTCCATGTGAGAGCCCTTTAGATGTTTGGCTCTCCCCTCAGGTTCCTCTTATCCAGGTTAAATACACCCAACTCCTTCAACTGTTCCTCATAAGGCTTGGTTTCCAGACCCATGATAATCCTTGTTGCCCTCCTCTGCACACGTTCCACCCTGTCAGCATCCTTCTTAAATTGTGGTGCCCAGAACTGGACATGGTATTCCAGGTGTGGTCTGACTAATGCAGAATGAAGCAGTACTGTGACTTCCCTCATTCTGGACACTATACTTCTGTTGATGCATCCTAGAATAGCATTCACTTTTTTTGCCGCTGCATCACACTGTTGACTCATGTTAAACTTCTGGTCTGCTGAGACCCACAGATCCTTTTCACATGCTCTACGGGCAAGCCAAGTGTATCCCAACTTATGTTTCTGCAGCTGGTTCTTCCTGCCTGCATATAGAACCTTACATTTGTCCCTATTGGAATCCATGTTTTTAGTTTTGGTCCAGTTTTCCTATTTGTTAAGGTCCTATTGAATCATGATTCTGTCTTGTGCTGCGTTAGGTACCCCTCTCAGTTTGGTGAGTGTCAGCAGGTTAAATTGAGTCCTAATCTTTACCTAAAAAAGGGATATTGCAGAGTTGGAAGAGGTTCAGAAAAGGGCAACCAAAATGCTCCCCTATGAAGAAAGGCTGCAGCTTTTCTGACTTTTTAGTTTAGATAAAAGACAACATTATTTGGATTTCATTCCATTTCTGAAAGTTCACATTGTGACTGTTTCTAGTGTATAGTTTTTCAATAATTAGAACTATTTAAAAAATCAGTAAAGATTGCAGTAGATAAGAATATAAAAATCAAAATGTTAATAAGATGCTTATATATTTTGGCTTAGATGAGAAGCTTTATTTTGCATTTTTCTTCATTTTATCTATCTTTATTACTTTCAGCAACCTTCAGTCATATTTCATTTGGCTGCTGATACCCTGCTGGAGTTTCAATTTAACGTGCAAGTCTAGAAAATTAAAACTGGCAGGCTCTCATTTTATTTTCACAACTGTAAATGATGTGCGGTCAATTCTTTTTGCTCAGATTGAGTCATCAGCCTTTGCAGCAGAATCCCTTGGTTGGAGGGCCACTCGATGCCATGCCAGCCACAGCTTCCCACCCAAACCTTAACTCAGTTCAGATGCCTCAGGAACAGATGAGACAGAGACAACAACAAATTCGACAACAGAGACTCCTTCAGGTTTGAAAATTGTCGCCTTTGTGTCACTGTGTGTTTATGCGGGGGGCACTAGTCCATGAAATTTTAAGCACTAAGATACTGGATGTATCCACACATCATAGTATGCCCTAGTTAACAGCTTATTGTGAACACACAAATCACTTTCCTTGGTGTTACGCCTTTGTTTCACTCAAGACAAACTGCCACCTGAAGCCACATTTTGTTCCTGACTTCCTGTAGCTTAAGTGAAGGAAACTGTGATGCCCAGTTCAGACAAAACACTAAGCCGAGGTTTGTTGCTCCTGCTCACGAGTAAGGAAGGAGCAAAACGAGAGTGCTCTGCTCATTCCTGGTAATTCATAAGCCATGGTTCACTGTGATGTGTGAATGTAACCACGGCGTTAGTCCTATCCAGCCCCGAATTGTGTAGTCTGAATGCTAGTGGCTTTCCAGAAGTCTCAGACAGAAGCCTTCCTTAGTTGTTCTTCCTGAAATTATTTATGTAGAAATGCCAAGGACTGGATCCAACACTTTATGCATACAAAGCCCATGCACTAGACTACAGTCGTACCTTGGTTTTTGAACAGCTTAGTTCCCAAACATTTTGGCTTCTGAACGCCGCAAACCCGGAAGTGACTATTCCGGTTTGCGAACTATTTTTGCAAGCTGAACATTCGATGGGGCTTCCGTGGCTTCTGATTGGCTGCAAGAGCTTCCTGCAGCCAATCAGAAGCCGCTCTTTGGTTTCCAAATGTTTTGGAAGTTGAACAGACTTCCGGAATGGATTCTGTTCGACTTCCATGGTATGACTGTATTTAGCTACGCACCTATTCATATTTGTGTGTCTGCATTGCTTTCTTAGGACCTGTCTTCTTCTCTCAAATTTACGTTTTACTGCTCTTAATTTTATAAGCCTCTTAGATAGAAAAGAAGGGTCAAAATAATAAGTAAGCTCAAGTCTCACCCCTATTCCCAAAAAATGATTTTGTTTAAATTGTTGCTAGATGTGTAGCTGACCTTTTCCAAAGGGCTTCAGCAATTTTCTATAAAAGTGAGTGTTGTGAAAACATGTATATAGTTGAATTAAAATAACAGGACAAGGGCTGTAGTTAAGGAAGCATTAAATATTTATCTGCTGGGAGTAAATGGTTTTGAAAGTTTGTCTAGTTGCACTAGGTTTTAGAAATTCAAAGTATAACATGCAGTTGGTGAAGGGAACCTTAAAATATCTTATCACAGTTCATGAACACAGCTTAGTGTGGTGTAGTGGTTAAGAGCAGTGGACTCGTAATCTGGTGAACCGGGTTCGATTCCCCGCTCCTCCACATGCAGCTGCTGGGTGACCTTGGGCCAGTCACACTTCTCTGAAGTCTCTCAGCCCCACTCACCTCACAGAGTGTTTGTTGTGGGGGAGGAAGGGAAAGGAGAATGTTAGCCGCTTTGAGACTCCTTCGGGTAGTGATAAAGCGGGATATCAAATCCAAACTACTACTACTACTACTACTTCTACTATTCTTCTTCTTCTTCTTCTTCTTCTTCTTCTTCTTCTTCTTCTTCTTCTTCTTCTTCTATTGAAAGCAACATCCCTTTGTTCTTAAAGGCAACTTTGTTATTGTCTTTCTATGACAGCATCATAGGTAGTATTATACTCACATTGGCCATATTTTTGCAGTTGCAGCAGCAGCAGCAGCAGGGACAGCAGCAGGTGCTTAGTCTCCAAGCAATGCACCCTCAGCAACCTTTGGTAAGTGGACGTGTTAATAATAGGCTTTGTTCTGGGAGCTCTGTACTGTTGAACAACATGGGAAAACAGGGTGATGTAGCTAAGTAGCTTTCCTTATCCCTACCATCTATTTCTGGGTTCTTGGAGAGCAAGTGCAGGGTTGATAAGGGAAGTTGTGCTCAGTAAGTATCAAAAATGATCAGGTATGATGACCTTGAATTTCCATCTCTGGTTTGCAGGAAGGCAGAGTGAATCACCTAGTGGAAATTGTGGAATTTATATTTATTAATATAGCATTAGTATAAGTAGCAAGACAACTGTTTTCAATAGTATGCACCTAGCTTTAGGGTGCATGATTCTTCAACACCCTGGTGTGCATTGATTGATGGTCAGGGGTGCCGTGGGCAACACTGGCCTCTGTCCCTCTTTCCTTCCCTCCCTCCTCTGATGCCCACTCAAGTCTCTGCCTCCCAAAGGCTTGCACCGCTGTTTGTTGCAGCAGCCCTGGCTACAAGCTGCGCAGCACCTCTCTTTGTGTGTGTGTGGGGGGGAGTGTTCAGCTCAGAGACCAGGGAGAGTAGCAGGAGCTGCCTGGAGGACTCCCAAGGAGAGGGGAGAGAAGAGGAGGCTGAGGGAACCCTCCACAAGGGAGGGTGTTTGAAAAAGAGGGAGAGGCTGCCAGCTCCGCAGGCAAGGGGTGACATAACTGGGCTCCTGAGCTGCACAGGGGTGCCGCAGAAAGAATGTAGTTGGTCAAGGGAGCCATGGACTCAAAAATGTTGAAAACCTCTGCCTTACAGTACAAAGCAAAGGCTTTCTAATACTACTAGCCTGTTTTGTGTAATACTTGCATAAAGACTCCCTCTGGTGGATAGTATAGCTGTGAACTCTGCTACAGCTTTTACCTGGCTTAACTAGGCTGTTTAAAATCAGATTACCTGTGATAGTACAAAGAAATTAGATTTGCAATCTGTTGAACATGTTTCTCATCTTAATTAGTACCAGTCGGTATAGGCACTTCAGTAAAAGATACGTTGCAAGTTTTTAAATATGCAAGGACTGCCTCAGTATAATCACAGGACATTTCCCAACGTTAGCATAACACAGAGATTACCTAACAGTCTAATTGCATATGATGTATTTGGTAACTTCCAGTCCTTCAAGACTATCAAAACAGTTTTATGAGTACGTTATTATTAACATTGTGTTGCATAGTGACTGTGTACAGTCCCAAGTTTAATGGAAAACAGCTAGTTAGTATTGCGACAAAAAAAACTTACACGAAACTGAATTGTAGTGATTCTGTGGATTGAAGTAGAACATGAAGGAAAATGAAGCTGGTGAACAGGAGAATTTACTTATTTTTAATTAGAAGAAACTATAAACAACTTAATCAAAGAATCTCTAAGCAATGTACACAGAGCAATTTAAAATGAGTATCGCTCTACATTTAAAAAAAAGAAAGACAACAGATATGCATAACTTGTTTACATGTCCAGATTGGCTTGCTGAAACAGGCATCTAAAGCAGTGAGGGCTCCTGCCTAAAGTTAATAAATAGGGAATTCCAGTGCCGCCATACTGAAAACTCAAGCCCTTGCCCACATTTAGCAGCAGTTCTGTAGATGGAAGTGGTCAGGTTGCCACAAAGGGCACAAGGCAATTCCTCAAGTAAACTAGTCCCAAGCTATCTCATGTACACATCGTCTGTAAGAATTTTCAATTATTTTTACTGTATGTACACATCTGTAAACAGTTGTGAATGCTGAGGAACAACAGAAAAGTAAATCTCCGGTTAAATGTTGCAACCACTACTCATAAAGACTAGCGGTTTAGACTGGAGAGCGAAATAACTGCCACAGCCCTGAATTCCGTGTATTAAAAAAGAGCATAATAAATTCCAAGCACTGTCATATAATGCAAACTTGAACGTTCACAAAGTATGAGGAGGAGCTGGCTAGAATAAATTAGACACTCTGGAACACTCACAGATCTGTCCAGGAAGAAGTGATAAGTCCCAGGACAAACCCAGGGTGGGGAGAGAAGGAAACCTTCAAAACAATTGTCTGGGAAATTACTGACATGGCTCATTAGCAAGTTCTCAAACCCAGCAACAGGTAATTAGAAAAAACAGGAATACAGGCATCTGGAAGGAAGAAGTGGAGAACAGTATCAGCAGCTTTCTCTGGTCTAACTGGAGGTAAAAATCCTAGAGGTTGAGGAATAGGGAGCATTCTGGGCCCTAGCTATTATTTTTATTTTTACTTTTACAAAAAGCAGTATATCCAGTACAGTATAAGTGGTTTATTGGGAAACTGTCATCCCCTTTCAATTGCCTAAAGTTTGCTCATGCTTTTTGGAGGCTTTGCACGGTAGCTTGCTGGATTCCTATAGGTGGTGGGGCCCAGTGTAGTGGCCCAGTGGTCAGAGGTCCTCTCCCAAATCTCCTCTGAATTCTGAATTTTCACATCTTCTATCTACTGAATATATATTCAGGGTGACAGATTTTCCGTGCCATTTCATCAGTAGCGGAGAGCTTCTAAATTTCACATTGAGTTATGAGATATCACATGTGCTTCCAGAGCACAAAGGAAGATTCATCCTGCTCAGGCACACACAACATCTATCATCCTCATCCTACTAGTGTGAATGCCAGCTGTCACAGCATTATTTTGCTCTTTGCCTTGTCCAGACTCACTAAATGCCTGCCAACACTAATTGCTTGCACGTTTCCATCACTAGACCAGTTTAAAGTATTATTTAAACTAACTTCGGATAATCCTATGTGATAAATACTGCACAGAATGAAATCCCTCTACGAGGCAAGAGTCCTCGAACCTTCAAAGTTTTGCAGCTTTGTGCTCCTAAACCTACAGCAGAAGCAAAGGAGGCTCAACTGGAACTTTTCAATTAGTTGTTATATTGGTTTAGTTTCCTCCTGAGGATAATATATTCTTTCAAGCACATAGAATTGCATCACCAGTTGGGAAACAAGAACCAAGCTTGTGCAAACAGAGCTAAATTAAATACAGTGGTACCTCTACTTATGGACACGATCTGTTCTGGGGTGCCGTCCGCACCCCGAAAAGTCTGTAAGTAGAGCGCCGCTTCTGCGCGTGACGAGATAGAGCGCTCCTGCCCATGCGCGAAGCGGGAAGTATACACTTCTGGGTTTGCTGCGTTCGTAACCAGAAAAAATGCAATATGAAGCAAACGCAACTCGAGGTATGACTGTAGTAGAGAAGACCCTTTGCTGAATTTAAGACTAGAGGCCCCACCTTTCTCTGCCTCCATGCCCACGGTCACTGCACTATTTCAGAGACAGCATTATTTGTCTGTATTGAAAGGATAAATTATGTTCTCATTGGCATCTTTCTTTGTAGGTGTTTTTCTGTTGTCTGTTTGATAGCTTTGTTTTGATTGTTCTATCAATCTGTTTTACAAAGCTATAAAGCACTAATCCAATTTAAGTAGGTAGGTTTGGGCATCTGTAACCATTTCATCTGCTCCTCTATGTCCTGCTTTCCCAACAGAAGTGTACATATTTTAATGTATAATTTTGGAACAAGTTATTAACCATTAGATTATTATTATTTTTTACATGGTTAAAGTATTTCCGATGCCAAAATGACCTTATCAATTGCAGTTGGTTAAATGTAATGATAGCCGAGGTAAGGCAAATAAGCAAAATTGCAGAGTGACCTATCTGATCTAAAGGTTTTTTTGGTATTCGTTGACCTACCAGAAGCCCTTTAGGATACCATTTGCTGCCTTCTCTTCTCTCCTGGGAGTAGGTCTTGGCTGTCCTGTTCTAATATCCCACCTAGCTCACATAGGTTTGTTAAACAACCCAACCCACTTCTGGACTCTTCCATTTTTATTTTTTATTCAAAGCTGAGCTGCAGTTTTTACATAGATTAGTGTAGAAGGTAACTTTCTGCTGAATATAAAATTGGAGTTTAAGGAATGCAGGGGTTTCCCTGTCCTGCTTATCTATGGGAACGGTTCTGGCTTACATTGAAAGATTTGGGGTTCCGTTTGGTAATCCTTAATTCCTTATCTTCAGTTTTACTTGTGTATTGTTTGTAGGAGCTTATACTGTGAAAAGGACCCCTTGTTTACTCTGGCATATCTGTGGTGGGAAAAGGGGCATGCAGATACCGGACAATGTCAGTACTGTCAGGAGTTTGGCCTACTCTCGAGTAGGACCCTGGCAGAGACACATGCCCTAAGCTTTCTTCAGCCCGAACATCACAGCGACTGATGCCAACCGACACTGGCACACTTAGGGATCCACAGAGTTTGCGCAACTTGCGCGTGACAGACCTCAGCAACTCAGCATTTTGGCCAATCTACTTTATTTACATATAAACACACACAGAGCACTGCAACATGGCTCCCTCTCTCTCTAGCATCAGACAGCAAAGAGAGAAAAAACAAAGGACAATAGTCCACACAGTAACACAAACATCCTGTCTCCATCACTTCCCCCTCTGTAGAGTCAAAACTTATACCGTCATGTGAAAGACAACAATCCTATGACTACAGTCATAGAGCAGGAATTCTAACAAGTACAGCATCACAATAAAACCTGGGACACAGGGATGAAATGTCTCATATGAGTTCCACCAAGTGGAGCTGTGTTCCCTCAGGTAGAGTAGCCACTTAACTTGTTGCCAGAGACAAGGAAGTACCGCACCCAAAAACTGGGCAGAAAAATGGCACGTGGGGTTGGATATTTTGTTGTTAATCCTACATATAGGATTGGATTCCAGCTGGTATCATCCAACATGGCCAGTGTTCAGGCATGATGGGCAATGTAGTCCAAGAATAACCAGAGGGCCCCCTGGCAACCCCTGATTTATAGCATTAGTTCAAGCATTAAAACTGAGCCCACTCTCCCTACTCATTTGCTTGAAAAGCCTCTGGAAAGAGTTTGTGGAGGCAGTTCAAAGCCCTTGAAATATCTGACTTTAAATTTCAGGACGTGAATTTATTCATCCTGAAAACTTAACACATCTATGGCAACTGCCTAAACATAGGCAGTAAATCAAACCAAAAGAGCACATTAGGCACATGTTGTAGTTTTAAGATACAAATGTTCTTTGCACTTTTTATTTATTTTTGGCCTGCTGTAAAATAGTAAAAATACTTTTTTTCCATTAAGTTGTCATGCTGGCCTCCCTACTGATCTGCACCCAATAATGAAAAATGCAATTCTGAAGATGTCCAGAGAAAACTGTAATTCTCAAGAATGATAAAGCAAATCTGTATATTAGACTTACGGGGATAACATATGGTAAACAGGCATTAGACAGAGTTTCCATTTATTTGTCAGGGAAGCCAAACTCTTTTTAAAGCATTTGGCAGGTTACTTGCAACGAACAAGTTTCAAATCTAATTTATGTCTCGGTCAAACTTTTATTGTTAAACTGTTATCTTAATAAATCTTCACCAATTGTATAGCCAAAATATGCACTTTCAGGTTTTACTTTGGGGTTTCAGGAAAGGTATAATGCAGCAAGAATTACATATCCCAGAAATAATATAACTGGGATTGGGGGTGTTTCCCTGATAGTTGGACATAACAGAACTGTGTTCTTATCCACATGTATGTTGTGTTAAATGAGGAGGAAAAGGACAGCAAGTACATTTTATAGAAACGGTTCCTTCAATCAGAATTTCATGAAATTCATATTCTGAGTGCAAAGGCCACAGATTTCTATGGAAGGGGTTTTCTGGCCCTTCAGAATCAGGTTAGCCTGCTTTGCTCAACAACACTACAACGTCCATGGCTCAGTGAGACTGTGAGTGAAGAATGCTTGAGAGCTTCAGCAGTTTGCATAACATTAATCATAAAGGCTACTGACTCTCATGCATGCACACATTTCATACAGAGTTGGGTTGCATGGTAGAGTTTGACATGCAAAAGGATCAAACATGCTCTAATGAAAGAGAGATGTATGTATACTAGCCAACCTTTCCGCCTGAGAACCCTTTGCACTGTCTTATATTAGCTTTATTTTTACAGAAATGTCTCTGTTTTCTTTTCAAACTCAGCTTGCATTTCCCCTTTAAAGTTCATTTGCATACATGATACCTGATATAGAGTGGGTTTTATTTTCATTATCGGCTTCATAATATGTACACATGCCTCCAGCAGCTGAACATTTCCTCTGCATAACTGAAGGAATATGAATGTATAATTTATTATTTGGATGTATGGAAAATATTATTAGCTAGATGAGAATGTAGGCTTCTAAACGTCCAACAAAATACTGGGAACAAAGCTCCAGTTGCTGAACCCTCCAACAACTTGAAAGAACAATTCCAGAGGGATCCATTACCTTCTGAATGAACATAGGAAAAAGATGCTAAAGCTTGAACTTTCTAATTTTCTTTCTTAGAAAACAAAATAGAAAAGAGTACAAAGTGATCCCTTATTCCAGCACTCCAAAATACATGTGCGGTTTCATGCTAGGGTCATTCAGATTGTTGGCTAAACATCTAAGGCACAGAGCATCAAATGTTATATTGTTGTCAGTATTGCATGTGTGACGTTTTATCACCGCCACCATCATACTTTACATAGGATATAATGTCTGAAGGACCTGAAGGTTTGTCCATAGAAATCTGTGGATCTGTGAATTCTTACTAGGAGGGGAGCAGAATTTTGTTGTATGTACATTTATTGTTCACCCTTGGAGTATGTGGGGGCCGATAAGCATTCTTTAAATGGTTTAAGAGATGATCCCTTGTCAGGAATCATGACCATCTGTTGATGAAAAGGGCAATTCACCCCAGCTGGTTAAAGCCAGTCTAGCTGCAGGGTTTTTTTTACCTAACAGCTCTGTGGTGCTTTTTAAGGAGCCCACTGTGTGTTACTGTTAACTTAGCATATTATCTGTACAATGCTGAACAAACTGGGCTGGAGTCAGCTCCCCAAGTCCAATACTCTGGAGAAAACATGGGTTTTTCAAGGTTTTCTGATTCATGGTGGCATCGCAACATCTTGGCATAATCTTTCTCTTTCCTCCAGTCATCCTGAGTTGTCAGTCCTATTCCCCCCCCCCTTCCCTGTCTCCCCTTCTAGGTTCTTGGACTTGTTTGGAGAAACTAATGGGGGTGGTGTTCATGCAGTGTCCAAGATAATTCTTTGCAACTTGTTGTTGTTGTTTAGTCATTTAGTCATGTCCGACTCTTTGTGACCCCATGGACCAGAGCACGCCAGGCACTCCTGTCTTCCACTGCCTCCCGCAGTTTGGTCAAACTCATGCTGGTAGCTTCGAGAACACTATCCAACCATCTTGTCATCTGTCGTCCCCTTCTCCTTGTGCCCTCCATCTTTCCCAACATCAGGGTCTTTTCCAGGGAGTCTTCTCTTCTCATGAGGTGGCCAAAGTATTGGAGCCTCAGCTTCAGGAGCTGTCCTTCCAGTGAGCACTCAGGGCTGATTTCCTTAAGAATGGAGAGGTTTGATCTTCTTGCAGTCCATGGGACTCTCAAGAGTCTTCTCCAGCACCATAATTCAAAAACATCAATTCTTCGGTGACCAGCCTTCTTTATGGTCCAGCTCTCACTTCCATACATCACTACTGCATCTACCTGTCTCTAAATCCAGTGTCTCTAAATCTAGTGTAGGCTTGTCGTTAGGGCAAATGAGGCACTACCCCATCAACCTCAGTTTGCCCTCAGCCAGCCCCTACCTGCCTGGCTTCTTACTTAAGACCATCACTTTCTGCTTCCAGCCGAGAATGTGAGAAGTTTTGCAGTTGTGTGACAGAGATGGCAAGAGACTGTACCACTTCCCTCTCAGGTACATAGCTGGAGCCAGCAATGGCAGACTTGAACAGCATTGGATTTACTGATGACTTTATCGGATATATAGTTGTAAAGGTGGGGCTGACTTTTGAGCCCTCTCTTTACAGACCCTCCCAAGTGTCCCTATTTTTCAGGGACACCCCCGATTTAGTTAAGCCGTCCCAGTTTCTGATTTGATCCCCAAATGTCCCACTATTCCTTAGGATGTTCCTATTTTCATGGGAGAAATATGGAGTTATCCGATCCTTAAGCCGTCTGAAGGCAATCCTGTTTAGGGAAGTTTTATTAATGTTTAATGTTTTATTATGTTTTTATATATGCTGGAAGCTGCCCAGAGTGGCTGGGGCAACCCCGTAAAATGTGTGGAGTATAAATAGTAAAATCATCATTATGGAATGGGACATCCCTATTTTCATCGGAGAAATGTTGGAGGGTATGTTTTTCTATTGCATCTTCCTGTGAGTAAAAGAGGGCTGCCTCTTCACTCACATGATTCTTACACCCAAGCTGTTCTACACAGCAATATCTTCACCAAAACAAGTGTGACCCAGTATCCTTGCACTAATGCACTGATCAACCAGAATTGAACTGAGATTGGAAGCCTGGTCTACCAGGCCAAGCCGATTGTTTCACATGGATTCCTCCAAGGGGATAAGAAGAGAAGTTTGGTTTCAGTCACAGATTTAATGTGCAAGCTAGATTAGAATGAAAGGGTTATTTCTCATTACTCTCATAAGTGGCATCTTTCTTCTCAGGTTGGCAAGAATACATTGCAGGCATTGTAGGTATACCTGCTAGTGTGTTGCTGATTTTTTTTCTGGTGTTGAATATTGCAGTTTCCAAGACAAGGCTTGCAGCAGACACAACAGCAACAACAGACGGCTGCCCTTGTCAGACAACTCCAAAAACAGCTGTCAAGTAAGTATGCAGCACTGGATAAAGTATTTTGTGTTTCTACAGCTGGGAAGTACATTTTCTGCCAGTTAACTTTCCGCAAGTAATAAATATCGATGTAGTCAGTTCTGGTTTAAAGTAGTTTAGTTTGTGATAAGGCCTATAACCTGAAAATTGCCACGTGCATGGATGCTGTTGATCAGTAGGGGTAGGTCTGGGTACTGGATATGATCTGCCACGGGTGTACATCTAAGTTGTATAGCTCACACCCAGAATACTCAAAATAGTTGGTCAAACTTTTAAAACCGGTTTAACTGGCAAGTGTTTGTGAGAGAAGCAACTGAGTAACTTGCCCTTCTCCAGGGCTACAGTTCCCAAAGGAGAGGAATTGGTACAGGCAATCCTAGTTTTGCGGAGGGGCTTCCGTTCCAGACCTCTACATGTGTTAGCAGAGCACACAAAAGCCCACTCTGCCCAGCTCCGCCCCATTCCACCTCTACCTGGCTCCTCCTGTCCCCCTTTTCATGACGACATGGGCTTACTTCCAAATTTGGTGCCATGGGTGTAGGTGCAATTGTGCATCATTTGGATGTGCCTAAACTGGGAGTTGCCTGTACTTTATAAGGAGGGAAGCCAGGGCAGTGAAACCAGACACTTGCAAGCCACGAAATGTGCTGATTTTTTTGTTCTAAATCACACAACCTCTACAGATCAAGCCACTACCAGCCATATGTAGCAGTCCTTGGTTTTGCTACCTGTTTGGCACTGCAAAAAATCAAATCAGGGTGAGGTTGTCAAGCACATGACAAACCACAACCACATGGGTGATGGCCGGTGTCGTGGGCTACATGTTCAACTGCCCTGCTTTATGTTTATCATAATTCTGTCGCAGCAACTCTGTGACACAGCATCCTCGGGTGCCATTTTTTTGCAACAGGGCTTTGATGGTCGGACCTTACACTTGATGAAGATTTTTGTTAGCAATAAGACATCCCGAGCACCGATCCACACACATTCATGGGAAATATGGTCCACTGAAATGTTCGTTTGTAGGATCACCACTAGGTGTGATTCTAGGTGGCTGTTGAAGCTAAGGCACTTTCACACCATAGGTTTCAAATGCCTTGATACCACTTTAAACAGTCAGGGCTTCCCCCCCCCCCCAAAGATTTCTGGGAACTGGAGTTTAAGGATGCTGAGAGTTGTTCAGTGACCTCTACTCCCCATTAAATAACCAAAAACGCAGAGTTGTAATGTACTTGATTTGGGTACCGTTTGCCACCAGTTTATCTATACTTGCCAATATGTTCTTTTTGAAATCAGTGGGGATCCTCCGCACATTAACCCGGCATTAAATCTCATTGACTTCAGTAACTTGGCACAGGATTTTAACATTTGGGCATGTTCTCCCCCCCTCCACCCCCATTTCCTAGGTAACCAGCCACAGCAAGGTGTGAATCCATATGGCCATCCTTCAAACTTCTGAATCTGGAAGATGGGAATAAGACAAAGTGTTTGCACTGAAGAATAGGGAAACAGAATTTGTTGCACTAATTATCTCCCCCCCCCCCAATTTTTTGTGCTGCAACTGATGTGAATATATAAGAAATAGGTGATTTTTTTGTTTTGTTTTTGCACTTAACTAATTATAAATGTATGGATTATGTGGGATTATATGAAGAACATTTGTTGCTGAAGAATATATGGATTTGGTGCTTTTAGGGTATAAACACTCCCTGCTCCCCTCTACAGGATTAAAAATCCTTCCTTTCTTTTTGTGGAAAACAAGTTTTGTTTTTCTTAAGAACTGCACTGGACCAAACTACTTACGAAAAAGGCACTTCCATTTTTTTTTTATTTAATGCACAAGGTGGTCCCCCCCCCCTTGTTTTCGATAAAATGTGTATTGATTTCGGTTTTTTAAATTAATTTTGATCATGTTTGTAGATTTCATAAGCACTTTATAAAAGAATTTGTTTGCAAAGTTCCTGATTTTTTGTTGCTTTTATTGTGGTAATAAAGTTCCTGAAGGAGGATCCTTACTTGTATTCATTAAGTTTCTATTTAAAAATCCAGTAGTTTGACAATAATAAGCCTACTAGACTTCAGTACAAATCTCCGTAGTAAGATCTCCTACCTGCAGATGATCAAAATGAGTACCCAAAACCTAAATAATCACATGTTCAGTCATGCTCAGGGTTGCAGCCTATAACTGCAGTTTGAGACTAGAATAATTAAATGCATAGGTTTTCATTCTGTTTCCTGTAATTCCACTGGAGATATGCTAACATGGGTGTCAGAGGCTGCCTCAGGTCTCAGCTCACAAAAGACCAACGCCAAGCTCTTCTTATATACAGGGATGTTTATTGCAGTTCATTATAGATTCCACAACCGAGGCGTGCAGCCCCGTGTCTTTAACGTCAGACGTTTGAAGTCCCCTCTGACTCGCTCCCGCCCCTGCACCAACTTAAGAGGCTTGTGCTAGACCACCTCTTCCTGTCTTTCCTTTTCCGCAGGGTCTTTCTGCCCCCCTGGGTTCCTTCCCTCCTGCTCTCTCCTGAAGCGGATTCCTGAGATGCCTGTTCCCCCCTCCTTCGTGCTTTGGGGCTGGGCTCCTCCTCCGGGCTTTCTTCATTTCCGCGCGCCTCCACATTTGAACTTGGCGCGCGCTCGCTACCCCTGACCTTCCTTTTGACACTGACACTACTCCCTGTACTACTCTCCCCCTCTTCCGGCAGGACGTTCTCCCCAGATCTCCTTCCCCTGTCTCTTTCCTGCTCCGCTCCGTGTGTCACACTGGGAACCCCCCTCTCTTCCCTTCGTTCCTGCTGGGAAGCCGGCCCCGATCTCCCACTCCCGCTCGGGGTTTCCCTGCTGCTTCCCTGCTCCTGGCAGGTCCCCCCTGTGACCCCCCTTGTCCTGACTAGGGGCGCCCCCTCCTGAGAATCCTCCGATTCACTTGAGAGACTCATGGAAGATCTCAAGTCATTGTCATCCTCTTCCTCACTGTCCTGGGATTCTTCCTCGTCGCTCTCCGTCTCCTCCCTCACCTGTGTCTCTGTCTCTGAACCCCTGACATCCATCCCCCCCTCGAAGCCCCCCCTTCCCCCCTCCCGCTGCTCGGGCGCAGGTTCCGGGGGCTCCGTCGTTGCGGAGGTCGCTGCCGGACACAGGTCGTCGACGTCGATCTCCTCTGCTTCCAGTTCATTGTTTGTGTACTCGAACCCATTGTCCTCTCCCAACATGTTCACGTCCTCCCCTCCCCCTGTTGCCTGGGTGGGGTCTGCTTGCCAAGGACCCACCCGCCACCTCATGCGCCAGTCCTCTTCTGGTTGATCGTCCCACCAGTAAGAAGGGTCGGTGTCCACCCCCGAACACGATCCCCTTGGAGGGCTCGACTCTGGCGTCGTCTCCTCTGCGGAGGAGAACCCTCGGAAGGTGCTGGCGGAAAGTGTGGGCGTAAAAAGCCAATCGTCGAAAAACTGTGCTGGCATGGGCCTGTGTGGGAAAAGGGCATGGAACTCGTCCTTGAGGAGGGGTTCGTCCAAAGCGTAGTCTGGCACCCAACTGTTGGTGCTGGCCGGGGCGCCCTCCCTGGCGAGAAAATATTCTACTCCCTCTTCCCCCCATCTCGAGTCCAGAATCTCTGTGACCTCGTTGACTGGTTCGTCCTTAGGTGACCTCCCCCTCTTGGGCGACTCCCTGCTTGGTTCTGGTGCCGTCCCTGACTCCTGAAATCTGTGTGGGGCCTTGTAGGGGGTGAGCATCGACCTATGAAAGACCGGGTGCATTCTGGAACCCTCGGGGAGGGTCAATCGAAACGCTACGGGATTGATCCTGGCCTCAACTTGGTACGGCCCTAGTTGCCTGTGTCCTAGCTTCTTTTTAGCTAACGACTTGGCCGGCACCGCTTGGGCCGCTAACCATACCCAGTCTCCCACCTGGATGTCTTCCCCCTCCCTCCTGTGTTTGTCCGCCTGCACCTTATAGGCTTGTTTAGCCAGCTCTAAATGTCTCCGTAGCTCGTCGTGCACCTCTTGCAATTCTGCTGCGAAATGGTCGGCTTCCTGTGGCTCCCCCTCCCCCGTCGTTACGAGCCCCGGGAAGGTTCTGGGATGCCTTCCATTGTTAGCAAAGAACGGCGTCACCCCCGTAGACGCGTGCTTCGTGTTGTTGTAGGCAAACTCAGCCATCGGCAGGTAATCCACCCAAGCCGCGGGTCGCTGATTGGCGTAACATCTCAGGTACTGCTGCATGATCGCGTTGACCCTCTCTGCTTGGCCGTTGGTCTGCGGATGTCTCGCCGACGACAGGTTGATTTTGACGTGCAGGATCCCTAGGAGCTTCCGCCAGAAACTGGACACAAACTGGCGCCCCCTGTCAGACAGAATGGACCGTGGCAAGCCATGCACCTTGAACACGTGGTCGATGAACAGTTTGGCTGTCTGCTCCGCTGTCGCCACCTTCGCACAAGGAATGAAATGCGCCATCTTGGTGAACAGGTCTACAACCACAAGCACCGCCGTCTTGCCTCGCGAACTGGGCAGATCAGTGACAAAGTCCAGCGCCACCCTCTCCCACGGTTGCAGTGGCGTTTCCAGTGGTTCCAGCAGTCCCGCTGGCTTCTGGTGCACTGGCTTGGACCTTTGGCACGTGTCACACCTGGCGACGTACTCCGCGACCTCCCCTCGCATCTGGGGCCACCAAAAGTCTCTGGCCACTAATTCTGTCGTCTTTTCCTTGCCGAAGTGGCCAGCGCTGGGTGCGTCGTGCAACTGCTGCAGAACTTTCGTGCGGAGATCGTCTCCCGGAATGTAGAGAGCACCTTTACGGGTCAGCAGGCCGTCGTGTATCTGGAACTCGTCGTCCTTCGCTGTGCCCCTCCGCACCTCTTCCATCTTGGACTGTGCGAATGGATCCGCCTGCAACGCGTGACGCACCGCCTCCAGGTCCACGGCGGCTGAAGCGCACGCCCACGCCTGCGGTGCAAAAATGTGCTTGGCTGCCACCGGTGCCGCTGCCTCGAGATACTGCGGTTTCCTGGAGAGCGCATCTGCTATGACATTGTTGTCGCCTGGGATGTACTCTATCCTGAAATCGAAATCCGCAAAGAACTCTGCCCAGCGTATGTGCCTCTGGCTCTGTAGCTTCGCCGTGCGCCAGTACTCTAGGTTCTTGTGGTCCGTGCGGACCTGCACGGTGTGCTTGGCTCCGATGAGAAAGTGCCTCCACGCCTTGAAAGCTGCGTGGATGGCCAGCAACTCCCTGTCCCAAATGGTGTAGTTCTGCTCCGACTTGCTGAGCTTCCGGGAGTAGAAAGCACAGGGCCTCCAGTTTCCCTGCGGGTCTTCCTGTAAGAGGACGGCCCCCACCGCTCTGTCAGATGCGTCAGTCTCCACCCTCATGGGCCTGCCAGGATTCACGTGTAGCAGCTGTTCTTCGGACGCGAAGAGACTCTTAAGTCTCCTGAAGGACTGCTCCGCTTGGTCCGTCCAGGTGAACTTCTTCTTCTTGGAGCTGAGAGTGTCCGTGATAGCTGCCGTCTCCTTGGCGAAACCCTTGATGAACTTGCGGTAAAAGTTGGCGAAGCCGACGAACCTCTGGACCTCTTTCCGATTTCGCGGGCTCTTCCAGTCCAACACCGCGCGGACCTTGGCACTGTCCATGGCTAGTCCCCTGTCGGACAGCCTATAGCCCAGAAAATCCACCTCCGTCACGTCGAATTGGCACTTCTCCAACTTGGCGTAGAGCCTGTGCTCCCGTAGCCTCTGCAGGACCTCCTTCACGTCGCTCTCGTGAGCCTCCGGCGATTCTGAGAAGATCAGAATGTCGTCGAGGAAACATACGCACTTCTTGTAGAGGAGTCCCGCCAGCACATGATGCATAAAAGCTTGGAAAAAGTGGGAGCCATTTTGGAGACCAAACGGCATAACTCTGTATTCGTAGGTGCCCAACGGCGTGAACATGGCCGTCTTCCACTCATCACCCTCTCGCACACGTATGAGATTGTAAGCTCCGCGGAGATCCAACTTGGTGAAGATCTTCCCTTTCCGCACCGTCGCGAGCAGGTCGTCGATCTTGGGCATGGGAAAGGCCGCGGGCTTTGTTTTTGAGTTTATGAATCTGAAGTCTACGATGAGCCTCTTTTGGGGCGTGTCCTTCTTCTTCACAAAAAACACAGGACTGCCCCCTACAGCCTTCGATTCTCGGATGAATCCCCGCTGCAGATTGTGGTCTATGAATTCCCGGAGCTCCTGCAGCTCCTCCTCGGACATGGAATACAGCTTCACAGGCGGCAGCGTTGTCCCTGGCAAGAGGTCAATAGCGCAATCGTAGGGCCGGTGAGGTGGCAATTGGTCAGCCTCCTTTTCGCAGAAAACCTCCAAAAACCCCTTGTACTTGAGGGGTACTGCTTGCGCCATGCTGAGACGTAGCTGCTGCCCCTCCTCTTGGCCCTCCTCCTCCTGACCGGTCTGGATGCAATGCTGCGCGCAATAGGACGAGCCGAAGGTGAGCTGCCGCTGGTACCACGCCATGGTCGGGCTGTGCCTATCCAGCCAACTCATGCCTAACACTATAGGCGTGTCTGACAGGCGGGTGACGTTGAAACTGATGACTTCTCGGTGATTGCCAATCTGCATCACCATGGGCGGCGTCTGTTGTACCACTTGCCCCCCCAGCAGTTTCCTGCCATCCACTGTGACGACGTTCAATGGCAGCGTGGCTGGCAGAAGCTCTATGCGATGCTGCTTGACGAACTGCACCCCCACGAAGTCTGCGTTGCTCCCACTGTCAATTGTGATGGGGACCTCCAGGGTGCGTCCATTAGGTAGCTGGAGGGTTGCAGTGAGCTGCACTACAGGTTTGGGTGGCAGGGGGTCTGTAGGCTGCAAAAGCGCTGGGGACTGCTCTACTGACTTGCCTGGCTGTGCCCCAACATTGCTGATTCCAGCCAGGCATTGTCGTTTCCCTGAAACAGCTCTTCATGCTGTGCTGCTGCATTTACTGTTGCCAAGGCTGCAGTGTGCTGCCGGAGCCTCTGGGGACACTCTTTCGCCATGTGCGTTGCACAGTCACAGATGTAACACTTCCTGTTCCCTCTAGGAGGCTTCTTCTTGACTGTTCCGGACGCTGGGGCTCCGGCCACTGACTGAGCCTTAGCACTCCCCAGTTCCATAGGCTCCTCCCCTGGCTGCAGCTGAGGGGAGAGACGCGGACGTCCTGGATCTCTGGGAAAGAAAGGAGGCACTCTGGGCGGTGCGTGAAGCTGGCTACCCCCCTCATTGCGCCAAGGGCGTTCTTCCTGGCGCACTCCAATGGCAAGCGCTCGCTGCACCACGTCTGCCAGGGTTTTAGGTCTGTCCCCCCTAGCCAGCTCGTCCTTCACAGGGCCAGATAGCCCCTCCCAAAATAAGTCTCTGACAGCCAAAGAATCCTTCTCCCAGCGCAGCACATTCAGCAAGGCGAAGAAGCGAGCATGATACTGACGTACGGAAGCCTTGCCTTGCCTTAAACCATGGATCTGATGGCGTGCCACATCCACATCCACACTAGACTGGAAGCAAGCGTCCATGCATTTGATAAATTCATCAGAGTCCCTTCGAGCAGGACAATCCTCACGCCACAGATTGCGCAACCAAGCCCTCGCTTCCCCATGCAAGTGGGACACAATGAACCCCACTTTCTCTTCCTCATCTTTAAAGTCGTCGCGAAGCAAGTGCAACGCATATTCTACGTCTGCTTTAAAACTGGGGTATTGCTGCAGGTTCCCATCGAAGTGGGCTACCAAGTTGCCCCCTCTTCTGCCCAGTGCTACTCCAGCCGCTCTGGTCCCCGGGAACCCCACCTGGCATGCATGATCCCACCTGGCTTGCAGATCTTGGCACCGCTTTTCTGCCTCTTCCCCCTTCTTCTGGGAGACCACTACCTCAGTGGTAAGCCGGGAGACTGCGTTGCGTAGCTCAGCTATCTGCTGCTCCATACTCAGGGCTGCCAAACTTCGTGAGCTTTGCAAAAAAAAATTTTGCGTAGTTTTGGAGGGGACTTACTGTCAGAGGCTGCCTCAGGTCTCAGCTCACAAAAGACCAACGCCAAGCTCTTCTTATATACAGGGATGTTTATTGCAGTTCATTATAGATTCCACAACCGAGGCGTGCAGCCCCGTGTCTTTAACGTCAGACGTTTGAAGTCCCCTCTGACTCGCTCCCGCCCCTGCACCAACTTAAGAGGCTTGTGCTAGACCACCTCTTCCTGTCTTTCCTTTTCCGCAGGGTCTTTCTGCCCCCCTGGGTTCCTTCCCTCCTGCTCTCTCCTGAAGCGGATTCCTGAGATGCCTGTTCCCCCCTCCTTCGTGCTTTGGGGCTGGGCTCCTCCTCCGGGCTTTCTTCATTTCCGCGCGCCTCCACATTTGAACTTGGCGCGCGCTCGCTACCCCTGACCTTCCTTTTGACACTGACAATGGGTTTCCACAGCATGCACCGGAAATTAAGATAACCATTTTCTATTTCTCAGTGTGGGTATTTCAGAATAATTTCAGGGAAGTTGTTTAACCTTCTAATTCTTCTTTTTTACACATGTTTCCAGGTATTCTAAACAGTTTTCCAAAAGATTTCATAATACAGTTGAAATGTAAGGAAATAGCTGTTTTCTGAAATGCTGTAGAACTATTACTTTCCTATGGTTTTTCCATATATATTAAATAAAATCACTTCATCCACTCAACTGGGTCTACACTCCCCATGAAAAAATGTTCCTTTACACAAACTGTCATGTCTAGAACATGGGTAGTTTTATTTTTGTATGACTTTATTCAGTCATGAAATCCCAGCTTCAGTCTAAAGTGGTACATTTCTGACAAAGGTTTACCACCTCATCTGCTGTTTGTGAGAACTAGGCCTTAGTTTTCTAGTCACAGAAATAGTTACTTATTATTTTGTACGGTGGGTGTTCAAAAATTTGGTTATTTTTAGTTGTGTAAATAAATTCAGCTGTATTTATTTATAAATTTGCTGCCAAAGCACAAGTAAATTATCATCAGATTTATTACTATAAAAACAGAAACTATTTTAATCTTGTGGAAGTGACATTTGCCCATATTCGAGTAAAGAATAATCAAAAGAAACTACTGTTTTGTGAATTTTTAGTATTCTGTAATAACCTTTTAGAATTAGATGCACAAATTTTGAATGTGACTCATGTAGGGCATTTTAAAAAATACTTGAGACTATTTGACTATGTTTTCTGTATGAACTGTTCATTTGCCTTGTGATAAGCCGATCGTAAGGCTTACTGTGAATAAACAATCTCTACTGAGCAAATTAGTCAGATTATGTCAAATGAAATCTGCATTGCTATACCCGGCTGATGCATTTCTACCTTCCCACAGGATGTCCGAATCTTTAGTGTAATAAATACTTTTTGAACTGTTGTGTTTGTTGTGAAAACATCTGCATAATGATCCACTTGCACCCAGTATCTGCCTACTTATGCAATGAAGATATGCCTATGCAATATGACTTTTGATTCTTCTTTTCCCTCTTCCTGTTCTGCCTCCCCATATGTCCTCAAAGTCCGCTTCAGAGGGTCCCCAATTCCTCTGGGAACAGATTTTGAGGACACCAGGGGCCAGAAAGGGGCAAGAGGAAAAAGCTCTGTTTCAGCAGTAGACTTATGCTATGCTAATTCCAGATTTCATTACATTGGGAGTTACTCCTCAAAATATGAAGGCATAGTTCCCTTAATATTGTAGGTTTTCTTATGTTATTAAGAGCTGAAAATATATTTTAATGTATCTGTCGGAATCTCTGTTCAACCCAGCTGATAAGGCTCATCTTCGGAATCGCCTCCCGACGATTAATTGACGACCTGATCCTTTGATAAGGCCTCAGGCACGTCGTCCCAGCAGAGCATCAAAACAGCACGTGGAAGGATGAGATAGTATGAGCTACATTGCTATGCTTTATTTTCTAGCTACGCAGAGAGCAAAGAAATATACATCCCCTCCCTGCGAGAGCAGAGAGCAACTGAACAAAGGAACAAAGGAAACAGGAAACCACTAACGTCACATCCCGCCTCCCTTTCCCGTGAGACTGGAAGGTCTCTGGAATGTAAACAGAGTGCTGTGACTCCCAGCAGCTGCTCAGGGATAAGAACAGAAACTAACAGTATCTTGTGTGTCAAAAAGTTGCAGGTGTGTGTTGACCTCTGCTGCCACTGTGTATATTATGTTAGAGGTAGAATAGCACTCACTTGCATGCTCTGTTACACCTGTTCAGCCTGTGTGAACTTCAGGGGTTTTTGTCCCAATGTCATTTGGCCTTTAGTTATGCGGAAGCTCATCTATCATTTTTCTGACAGTCCCCAATGTTTGGATGGGTTCTTTTGTTGATAATCTTCTTGGGATTTTACCATCCTGGTTTAAACATGACATCAAATTGTTTAAAGAGCACACCTGAATTAATGGTTGTCGAAACTATTTTACTCACGCTTTGGGGACATTTTCTCTCCATGAACCCTGTTCATGCACATGACTTTTAGAATGGAGTTTAAATAAGTACGCAAGAATGACCTTAATGGGTCAGACAGGGCTGTCTTAAGCATATGCAGTGCTGGGGTGCAAAGATCTGCCCGGCGCTCTCCCCCAGTTGCGCAGGAGGGTGGAGCCAGTTGCCCACCTCAGCATCTCACTGGCTCAGTTGCCCCCAAACTCACAGCGCAGAGCCGCCCACAGCAGAAGAGCCCACTCCGACCGACTGATGGGCTCTTCCCCAGACTCAACTCTTGGGCCCTGGACTCTCGACCTGGGGCCCGTGAGAGCCCGGGTGCCCTACACCCCTAGCGCCTATAGGTAAGACAGCCCTGTGGTCAGATCAGTATTCTGTTTCCCACACAGCCACATCCAAATGCATCTGGAACCGTCTTTACCAACTTAGTAATGCACATAAGTTGCGGGCTTACTGTACACACATGGCTAGCAAAGCCTAATTTTCTCTTTACGTGGATCAAGAAAAAGATGAACCTTCCATTAGAGCAATATAAAAATTATGGATGCTGCTCTCCAAATGTTTTTGGACTATAGCTTCCTGGCCGTTTGCCATGCTGGCTGGTGCTGATGGGGATTGGAGCCCAACAACATCTAGAGAGTCACAGGTTCTCAACCTTGGTTGACGCAGCTCTTTCATTCTTACAGATTTGGAACTTGACTGCAGAGGCTAAGGACAGGTTGTGATTGCTCTAGACCAGTAGCCGCCCAGCTGTTGTTGGACGACATCTCTAGCCAATCCTGACCACTGGCCATGGTGGCTGGGGGTGATAAGAGCTCAACAACAGCTGGAGGGCCATAGGTTCCCTACCAGTGCTCTATACCCTTAAAAACATCACACCAGAACATTCTGTTTTCACATGATTGGGTAATATTATTACATTGTGCTGCTCACAATTGTGGAACTCTTTTTCTCTTGGATATTGTGAAAGTTTTGCATCCAAACAGATCCTCCACTGCAGAACAAAGGAAAATACTGTCAAGGTGTTCCTGTTATCTGCTCAGGTTCTGGATGTCCTCGACCCAGCAAAGACCAAATCTGGGAATACAGCATACAGTGGTACCTCGGGTTAACTACTTAATTCATTCCGGAGGTCCATTCTTAACCTGAAACTGTTCTTAACCTGAAGCACCACTTTAGCTAATGGGGCCTCCTGCTGCCGCCGTGCCGCTGGAGCACTATTTCTGTTATCATCCTGAAGCAAAGTTCTTTACCTGAAGCACTATTTCTGGGTTAGCAGAGTCTGTAACCTGAAGCGCCTGTAACCTGAAGCGTATGTAACCCGAGGTACCACTGTATTTCCATCAGGAGAAAGGCTGTTCCTGCTATAGTTTTGCCCATAGTCAACTGGCATGATAGTGGTTGTAATATTTGCAGGAGGCAGTGTGATGGAGTTGCCATCATCTCTTGGCATTGGCAGAGAGGCAAGATAAGATAAGTGAAACATGCATTCAGATCCAGGAGTGGAGCAGGTAAACTATATCTAAGTCTGCTACTTTATGATCCTTATGTGTGTGTTTTTAACCAGCCAGTAAGAATAAACCACAATTTCCTATAGTTCAGACATACCAGGAAAAGGTATGCCATTTTCAGATTTTCAGTTAAATGCACATTTCCTAAAAGAGTTTAGAAGTATGAATTTTATTTAGGTCCCAATAAAGTAGCTAGCATCTTAAGCATGTAGAAAAAGGTTGCTAATTCTTGCTTTCCCTCTTGGAGGTACAGCGTCACACAACAGTTGTGGGCTTAGGCTGGTGGATCAAGATTTGTGCCATGTTAGCTGCATATTCACCTGTTCTGCAACAAGCTAGATGCGGAGAATCATGTATGGTCAGCAGTCTATAATGCAGTGGGAGTTCTGTGCCTGAAGGGTCTTGGCATAGCCTGTGGTCTGGGATCCAGAGTTCTCCTACTCTGACAGAGCACAGCCTTATATCACTAGAGTCAAAGTTCTATCCTATGTGGCACGTATAAACAGATGTCTTTTGTGGCTGCCCTAAGAATATACCTTAATTGACAGGCAATATAAAAATATTTACAATAAATAAATAAGGTACCCGGCGCAATTTCTTGGAGACAGCTGTATTCTGTTGGAGTAGAGCAAAGGTTCTTTCTTTGCATCAATTTTTCAGCCAAAGTGCCTCCAGGTGCCCAGAACAAGCAAGAAGAAAAGTACACTGTCCTACTGCTTCCTCCTCAGTCTCTGCTCATGCATTGCATACTTATTAAACTTAAAGGCACTTTATATTCTTTTTTATGTAAAATGTTTAGCAGTTGAATGGCAATTATACATCTGCACTTCTTTATATGCAGATCTGATTGCTTTTTTATTTTACAAAAATAATCCATATTGTCTTTAAAAAACCAACACACAACCCTATTAAACTATTTTCTACTGGTTCTTCCATTGCCCCACAAAAAAGGACTCCTGCGTGAAAGAACTAAATTTCAGTATTACAAAACTGGCAGCACCTTTTTGTTTTAAAAAAACAACAATTGTTAGATAGATACAAAATATTCATATTTGTCCACAAGGTAACGAACAGCCATCCCATTTCTTCTTTTTTCTTTACGTATCTTATATTTCATACTTCTTGTACTACTACCAAATGGGAAGTAAGAAACAACTTTTTAACAAACCCATCCTTGCACTAAATATTTCAAGTTATATTGCGATGCATTTGACTGTCTGTAGTCAAGATGTAAGTGCCTTAAGTTCTCAATGTCACTTTAAAAATACCTCTAATATATTCATATCGGAACATGATACAATTTTTCTCCAAATCTTTCAGTCTGTTACTGTGTCTACTGTAAACTGAGAATTGCAATTTTAACGCATCTGACATGACTGCTTTTGATTAAACATCTTCGAAAGCCAAACTTTGGCTCCTGATTACCCTTTGTTATCAATTGTTCAGGCTGCATTTCTCATCTCAGATAACTTGAACGTATGTTACTGTGGAATCGCTGCCAAGCTGGTTCTTAGCCATGCACTTATAGATGCCAGCATCTGACAGCTTTGGATTCTGAATTACTAATGTTCCTTGTGGATGGAGAAGTTCGCTTCCAGATGGCCGGCCTTTGCTGCCTGTGGAAAGTAACGAGTGGTCAGGCAGCTCCCATGTAATTTCTGGATTTGGTATTCCCAGTGCCATGCAGTGAAGCTGAACTGGTACCCCAGCCACTGTGCGGATATTCCTTGGCGGTCTGTTTGTAATCCGTGGCGGGTGTGCCACAATAATTACAAAAACAACTACCGTTGAATCACCAGCGTAGTTCTGAGCTTTGCATGCATAACTTCCTCTGTCGTGGATGGTGGTTTCTCTGATAATGAGGGTGCCATTTTCCAGTAACATATATCTCCCATTAATCTGAGGCCGGTCTAGGACATCACCATTGGGGACTGTCCATATTATGCTTGGCTTGGGGCTTCCGCCAGCAAGACAGTGAAGGGATAATGGTTCCCCACTTATGCTTTTTATTGTTCCTCTTGGGTGGATAAAGATGGTGGGTTTCTGGCCAACTTCCAATATGATCAACTTTTCAATGTAGCCAACTTTATTTTTAGCAGCACACCGGTACTTGCCTGCATCTGCTTTGGAAGGACTGTAGATGACAAGGGTGCCATTGTCCCCCAAGAAGTAATGGAGTGTTCTAAAACCACTGGAAACCCTTGTTCCATTGGGTAGCATCCAGATTATCTCAGGAGGCGGGTTTCCATCTACAGAGCAGTTCAAAAAGGCAGTTTTCCCAGCCTTTGCTATTACTTTCTCGTTAAATGGATTTCTGAACATTGGTCTCCTAAGCATTTCTAACACCTCCAGCTGGACCACCAATATGCTTTCTCCGCCATCGTTACGTGCCACACAGACAAACTCTGCCGTATCTGAAGACCTTACGTTACGAATTTCAAGAGTCCCATTTTTGTGTACTGTTATTCTACTCCCATAGTATGGGGCTGTTAGGAAAATATTGTCAGGCATAATCCACATGATTTGGGGCAAGGGCGTCCCTTCAGCTCTGCAGTCTATTTGTTTCTTTGAGTGTTTTATGGCTGTTGTTTTAATGATAGTCTTGTTTGTATACAACCCATTGATGAGAGGCGGTTTAGAGATTACTTCAAGTTTATAAAGCCTTGTATCATCTCCACCAGAGTTGCGAGCAACACATATGTATTCTCCAGCATCTATGAGCCTCACCTTTGTGACGGACAAGGATCCATTAACATGAAGAAAATACCTGTGATTGGAAGCTGAAATCATGTCGTTGGAAGGCAACAACCAGAAAATGTTCGGCTTAGGTTGACCAGTGGTTTCACAGTTGAAAACTGCAGTGTCTCCTGCTCTGACTTTTGCATAGGTCTTGGAATTCTGCTTGATCCGTGGCGCCGCTGCTAGCACTGTTATGTGCACTTTCATTTCGTCTTTCCCAAGTGTGTTTTGAGCATAACACGTGTAGTCGCCCTCTTCAGCAATTCCCACCTTGTTGAAATACAGTGTCCCGTTGTCAAACAGTGTGTACCTACGAGACCTGTGCCCACTGTCATCTGCTTGCATCACGTTGTTGATCATTGTGCCGTCTGGCAAACTCCAAGATATCTCCGGTTCAGGGGACCCGGAAGCTTTGCAGTCCACTTTCAAGTCCTTCCCGTAAGGCACCAGTTTCTTAAAATACTGCTTTTGATCAATTTTTGCAGGCTTCATTGTCACGCTGACTTTCATTAGGATCAAGTCGTCTCCCATTTTATTCCTAGCCACGCATATATAGTCACCAGCATCCTTTTCTGTGACTCTTTCAACAGCCAAGGATCCATTGGGATGCACATTGATTCGACTCCCCATTCTAAAAAGCAATGGAAGAAAGGAAAGGTATTTAGTCCAGTATACTTAAGAACAGGCATAGGCAAACTCGGCCCTCCAGATGTTTTGGGACTACAATTCCCATCATCCCTAGCTAACAGGACCAGCGGTCAGGGATGATGGGAATTGTCTCAAAACATCTGGAGGGCCGAGTTTGCCTATGCCTGCTTAAGAACATAAGAAGAGCCCTTCTGGGAGAAGCCAAAGGCCCATCTAGTCCAGAATTCTGTTTTGACAGCGGTCAACCACATGCCTATGGGAAGCCCACAACCAGAATATTATATGCCAAAAAATACGGAGACCATAACTGTAAAACTGCTGATTCTCAATGACATTAAAGACAAGCTAAGATATGAGTGCATTGAGTAGAAGCATTTGGAAGTTCCTTTGAGTCCTCTTCGGAGTCATGAGTGGAGAGTACGGCTGCATCAAGCAACTCCTCCCATGGCAACTGTGCATATTGTGTGAACTTCTGCGCAAAGGTGGGGGGGGGGCTACACACATAGATGTATGTGCAAAAGCTTCCATGTTGGCTTATATCAGAATTGTGCAGGATTCCAGGTTGTGTGGAAGCCTTTGGAAGCCCCTCTCCCTCCATCTATAGGTACAGCTTGACTTGGTGGGAAATTTCCTTTGTCAAATGTAAGAGCGAACTGCAAGCCTACTTGTTCTTTATATGACATGCACTAGTTTTGGATCAGGAAAGTGCAAACATATCACTCCTCTGCTCATTCTGTTTGGAAGCCTTGCAGAGAGCTGGCAGATGTTAATTATGTGGACCAGACTCCAGGGATCTGCAATCTGTTTGGATTTAGATGCTTTGTTTAGGTCAGTCTAGAGATCACAAGATTTGTTACTGCCAAGCTCTAATATGGAAACCACTGGCTTCACTTAAGAACTCAATTGATGGTTAGTGGCCAAAATGTTGGGCAGAACTGTATTACTATGAGTTAAAGCAAACTCGTCCAAAATAAAATAAAATACTATGATATTGATGCTGTGGAGCTGCAACCACCCAACCTAGGAATGAGGTTTTAATGGAAATAATACATTTACAAACAAGAGCTCATAGGAGCCTTGCTTGTCCCTGAAGTGGCTGTGGTGAAGACAGCCCTAACTGGACTGGAACAAAATAAAAAAATTCCTTCCAGTAGCACCTTAAAGAACAATTAAGTTAGTTCTTGGTATGAGCTTTTGTGTGCATGCACACTTCTTCAGATACACTGAAACAGAAGTTGCCAGATCCTTCTATATAGTGAGAAGGTGGGGAGGGGTATTACTCAGAAGGGTGGTGGGAATCTCATTATACATGACTAAGCCATTTTTCACCTTCTCACCCCTTGCCTTTTCCTGTAAGACCTATTGCAGTCGTTAAGAGTCGTCAACAGGCTCATCTCAGCTATCTGCCAATCTCCCATTCCCACCACCCTTCTGAGTAATACCCCTCCCCACCTTCTCACTATATAGAAGGATCTGGCAACTTCTGTTTCAGTGTATCTGAAGAAGTGTGCATGCACACAAAAGCTCATACCAAGAACTAACTTAGTTGGTCTTTAAGGTGCTACTGGAAGGAATTTTTTTATTTTGACTATGGCAGACCAACATGGCTACCTATCTGTAACTGGACTGGAACAGTATGGTAAAATGTGCTTCAACCCTTATATCGTCAGTCTCATTCTTAAATACTGTAGCACTGTACTGCTCTGGCATCTAAAGGTGCAGTCCAAAGCATCCACACCTGTTAGTGGAGTTTAAAGGAATGCCAAGACCACAACTGCATCTGCAGTCGTGCCTCTCACAGCATCTGGGTAGAAAGGTCAGGGCAATGGCTGGCGGCTGGCAAGAGAGCTGACTTAGCCAGCAGAGTTGGCTGAGAAACACTTCCATCAAATTCAACCACTACCACTCCACAGCCTGGTGTAAGGAGGGTTTGGATTGTTCTGCAAGTCACTCAGCAAATGACAGCTCGACACCCTTCATACCAAAGTACCAGAGCAGCTCAGCAAAGGGTGTCAAGAAATTCATTTGTTTGATTCAGCCCTCTTTGACACAAAGGCAGAACAGTTCATTTGTCCAAGAAGCTTTATCGTTCTCCTCCAGCACAACACTATCCAATGTGAAATCCAATGGTTACAATATACCATACTTTTCCGTGTATAGGACTAGGGTTTTTTTTATTTAAAAATTATATTCAAAATTGTGGGTTGCCTTATACATGGATACAATCTCCCCCCATTTTCTCAATTTGGAGCCCCCCAAAATAGGGGGCGTCTTATACATGGGGGGGTGTTATACATGGAAAAATATGGTGGCTAATCAAGCAAATAAGTAATGCTGCGATTTTCATGAGACCTACCTGTGCCACTGATCAACAACAGCTTTTGAAGGTAATCTCCATATTATCTTGGGTCTTGGCTCCCCTGTAGCTGAGCAGTTCAGAAGCAACCTGTCCCCAAAATTCAGCTGAGTCAGTCTTTGAGATGAAACTGTGATTCTGGGGACTGTATCGCTATGTTCTACCTGGATGATGACCACTCTCCTCTCTGAGCCAGTGGAGCTGGTGGCTATGCATTCATAATTCCCACTGTCAGAAGGGCTGATATTCCTGATGTAAAGGGTTCCATTAGGGAAAAGGAAAAATTTGCCATTTATATACTGCAAAGGCTTCACCTCTGTTCCATCGAAGAGAACCCAGTGAACGTAGGGCTGTGGGTTTCCTTTGGCAGTGCAGGGCAGCTTCAAGCTTCCCCCAATATTCTCCAACATACGTTGCTTCTTCTCTTCCAATATAATGGGTGGCGCAGCAATAACTTGCAGCCTCACCGTCATTGTATCTGAACCAGCTGCATTGCTTGCTGTGCATGTGTAAATCCCTCTGTCGTAAACACTGACTTTCTTTATCACCAGCGTGCCATCTGCTTGCACAGAAACAGCCTCATTTCCCATAGAAGATTCTGAGATGTAAGTTTTGTTTGCGAGGATCCATGATACGGTAGGAATGGGACGGCCTTCGGCTGTGCATTTCAGGGCTACTGGCTTGTCAGAGTGAACGGTAATAATTTTGGACCTTCCCTCCAGGATTCGAGGTGGATAAGTCACCACCGACAATGTGATAAGAAGCCTGTCAGAGCCATGTTGATTGGCAGCCACACAGAGGTACTGTCCACGGTCCTGGATGTTGACGTTCTGGATGGAGAGAGTCCCGTTGGGAAGAACCTCAAATCTGTTATCACGCTTGTGTTTTGACGCATCAACCCCTAGTTAAAAGAGATGGAAATAAAATTAGCCTAATCTCTGTATGAAAATCTTCCTTTTTTTATTTGCTTGGCAAATCAAATGGTTTTTATTTTGGTTTTTTTACTCCATTTCTTTTGTTTTTGTGCTTCATCCCTTTTCTAAATTTTTCATCCTAAAAAACCTACTTTAACAAACTACCGTATTTACTCGAATCTAATGCTCACCTTCTTTGGTCAAATTGTGTTGCAGAAATTAAGGTGCACGTTAGATTCGATGCCACATTTACATTCACCAGCAAATTTTTTGTTTTGTTTCAAGGTTCTGAAAATTGAGGTGCACGTTAGATTTGATGGTGCATTTGACGAGTAAATATGGTATTTTCATATATATTAGGGAACAAAAAAAAATCAGCTGTAAACTCAAATTATCCTTTCATATGTAGAGTTATATAGTAAGTAGAAGTAAAATGCAGGTAAGTCATCAAAGTTGTAGCCCTGCATCAAAATAAGAACATGGGGAGCTGCCTTATACAGAGTCAGACCATTGGCTCATCTAACTCAGTGACTGGCAGTGGCTCTCCAGGCAGCAGCCTCTCCCAGGTGTATCTGGAGATCACAGAGATTGACCCTGGGACCTTCCACATGCAAGGCACATACCCTACTGCTAAGTAGGGCTGGGCGATATCTGGTTTTCAACATTGTGATATATCCCCAGCAAAATATTGTGATATATCAGTCTGAAATAAGGATGGAGCTATGTACAGCCACTGGCTGGCTTCACAGTTTCTCTTGTATCTTCATTTTTGCATAGCACGCGCGCGCTTGCATAGCGCGCGCACACACACACACAAACACACAGAGATAACGATTTGTGAAATATTGCCAGGTCAAAAATTATAAAACCGATCTCACAATACGGACTTCAAACTGGTTTTGGGTGATATATTGATATATCGCCCAGCCCTACTGCTGAGTTATGACCCCTCCCCAATACTGCTTTTCAAGTCCCACGGAAGAAGAAAGGATTTCTACAACTGTGTTTAAAGGCACGATTGTATTTATAAAACCACATTTCCTCTAAGATGCTCAGGGCAATACATGTGGTTCTTTTCCCCCGCTCTCCATTTTGTCCTCACAATTGCCTGGTAGAGAAGGCAGCTATTGCAGAGAGTATGGCTGCCCCAGGGCCACACACTTTTGAACCAGAGTCCCCCCAATCCTAGCCCAACACACGAATCACTATAACACAATGGCTCTCATTGCACCCTCAAAACCCAACCCTAGGGCTATAAGCATTCTTAAGATATTAATACTGCCCACACTACATCCTAGCTTGTATCTTGTGTATATATAATAAAAGAAAAAGAGAGATTCCATGTAAACTTGAGAAACGTACCTGATGATACCTTGGTCCAGTGTATTATTGGCCGAGGGTTCCCACTGGCTTCGCAAGGGATGAAAGCATCTGAATTAGCCAAGACCGTAAACGCTGCCAGTTTCCCTCCAATTATCCTGGGTCTTGCCCCCCTGCGTTGGTGGAACAAATCTAAGGTTATCTGATTGGTGGTAGTGACTTCCTGGTCTATGGTCTTCTCAGCCCAATTCTTCACCTGATTGTTCTTATCCTTCCTCCACAAAGGAGTATATTGAGTGGAGCTCTGTGGGGACTTAAATCTGCCCAATGTGCTGACCGTGAAAGTTTTGCCACTTTCTGTAGCCTCCTGCCAAGACAGTTCCCCCTGCCTGGGAGATGCAGTGGTTTGTGTGATAGCTGGCATGAGCATTGTTTGGGGTGCTAATGGGCTAGGAGACTGTGTGCTGGGGTATCTGGCATTAGTAGGAGTTTGGGTACTTATCTCAGTTTTAAGAGAAAAAGCTGCTTTTGTTGTTTGGCCTTTTTTGGTAGATTCCCATCCTACAGTCTGTTCTGATTCCTTATCAGCACCCACTGTAGTAGCCAGAGTTAGTCTGCTGGACTCTGGTGCCTGTGTTATGAAGGATGTGCCTGGTATCACTGAGATTGTGCTGGCTGTGTCCAAGAACGATACAGTGAGCGGGACCACAGTCGTAGGTTTTTCAGAAGACGAGTTACCCACTGCTATCTCAGTAGTGACCATCTTTTCGGTAGGGATATTCCTTATCTGAGTAGCTGGTGTGGATTTATTCTCTGCAACTGTGTCAGTTGTGCCAAGACTGGGTGTCCGTGGTGTAGTTCTAATAGCATCCATACTAGTGGATTTTGAAAACAGTTCATCTGTTAGGGGGCTGGCAGCTTCCCTTATGCTTTCAGCTGTTGTTAAAGAAGGAGAAGCCGTGGGTTTTTTGGACACTGTAGCAGAACTTTTGCTGAGAATGATGTTTCTGTATGAAGACACGGGATTTTTCAGAGGCCTTCTCCTCCTCTGACCCCTCCTTCTGCCTGGTCTTAGTGCTCTGAATCTGGCAACGTTAGTTTTAACACGGACAGTAGTAGCTGGAAAGAGAATTGGTAGGATGCTGGTGGCGGCATCTGTTTCTTTTCCTAGAACAGTTGTAAGATTGGAGGCAAAGGCTGAAGATGGCAGTTCTGCAGTATCAGGCGATAGCAGGGGGACTAGTTTTACTAGCATCATGTTGTCACTGGTGGGTTGAATTAGGGGATCATCAGTTTGGTTCTCAGTCTTTGAAACAGCACTTTTATATGTGGGTGATGTTGTGTATGCTGGCATTGGAACTGTAGTTTGGAGAGGCAAAACAGATACTCTAGGTAAGGGTTCGCTGCTTGTTTGCATATTGGGTTCCTCCTCCAGTAGCTGCTTTTGTGCATCATTGCTTCCAAAGAAATTATGCAAAGGAATTTCCCCTCTTGGAACAACAGAAGAGGCCTTAGTTCCAAGAGCGGAAAGGGTAGATTTCATAACCAAAGGTGACATGGCAGATGTGGTTTCCATGCCAGTCCTGGGGCTATGGATAGTCGCCATTGGGAGTCTGATGCTAAATGATGGGTTTGCGTCGGTGATTCCTTGTAATGCTGCACTAGATTTTACTTCTCTGTGCGATACAACTTGCGTGCTTTCAGGATAGAAGGGGATTGTTGTTGAAGTTGTATGCTCTTCAGCTGCAACCAGTTTGTTTCTTGAGAATGCCCCAAACTGATTTACAGTGGTTGCTTCTGGGTGATGAGTTTTAAATGAAGTGGAAACAGGAGCTTGAGAGACAGTCTGTTCAAGAGATTTGTTGGGAGGGGATAAGGCAGGTGTGCTCACTTCTACAGGAGGAGGTAGAGTTGTACTTGCTTGAGCAAACCGTGATTTAACAAAAGCAAATTTACGACTTGCAATGTTGGAAATACGGCCAGGTCTAATTATTCGTCTTCTATTAGAGATTTTTCTTCGTCTGCTATACTGCCTGGGGGGGAGTGGCGGGTTGTGAGTTGTAGCACCCCCAACTACCTTAATCTGCTGGTGAGTGACAATGGTTGAGCTTGAAGGTAACCGAGGCACTATTTTTTGTGTACTGTAAGCATACATATGCCTAAATACATCATCATCAGGAACATTGGTTGTCACTAGAGATACCTGGTGATTGGATTTCTTTGATACTTTCTCAGTAGCCTCTGTAAATAAATCAGGTTTTTCAGTATTTTTGTGGGTAGCTGCAGACAGGGTATTCTTGATAATATTCATTGCTGGTGTGATTGTTGGTGTGGCTTTTAGTTGCAAATTGTTTCTCCCAGATGATATCGAGCTCTGAAAAGTACTTAAAGCTTCTGTAGAAGTACTTAGTGGACTATAAGATGGTGTTGTTAATGGCTCCATGTTGGTAGATAGTGTGTGAGATGCTTCGAGAGACATTTTTTCAAGTTTAAGTTCTGCAAGTAACTTCTGGTTCTTGGGCGTCTTGTAATTCATAACCACTGGGCTGGTTACTGGAGTTGTGGTTTCTGTAACCATGCTGGATGTTGCCAAAGAACGGAAATCATTTGACATGCTTCCAAATTCTGCTGTCACTACATTTCCAGAGGCTTCTCTCAGAGTGGATATCGCAGGTCTTTTAGTTGCTAGTAGAATAAATCCTTCCTCTGGAAATATATCATCTCCAGATGTCTCTTCCAGATTTTCAGAAGTCTTTAAGGACAACAGAACCTTTACTGTTGGTTTTGCTGTGGCATTTTCTTGCTTTCTTGGAAAAGTGGCCTTTTTCTTCGTTTTTTCCAAAAATGCTGCCCAGCGCAATGGATCAATTCTCCTAGTGGAAGGATCAAATTGCCTCAGGCGCCCTCTAAACCGTTTGTTCGTCTTGTCCTTGTTGCGCCTGTAAATTTCTTTGCGATTGGCACTGGCTTTGTTCTGTGTGGGCTGATTTATATATGAATCTTTAGTGGGTTCCTCGCTGGTTACTTGGGTTTGCCTGGCAGATGAAGGATTTTGAGGTTTGGTGGTAACTTTATACTCTTCATTGCCAGATCCATCTGCTGCTTCATCCTCTAGCTGAATATCGAGTTTTTGTGACCTGTTCAAATTCCTTTCAACTACTACTTGGTAAACCAAAATATCAACGCCATATTTATTAGCAGCGACACACATGAAGTAACCACCATCCCGGTCTGTTGTCCGTTGTATTTTTAATGTGCCATTGTGAAAAAGAAGCTTGTTTTTTGAAGAGTGGTGAAGAACCATGTGCTCAGGTAAGATCCAGGTAACAGGGGCATCTGGGGCACCTGTAGACGGGCATGGAAGGTGAAGTGTGTCACCTAAAAATATGGAAAACTGAGGGCCGTTTAAATGGCTGTGTTCTATATAAGGATCTATCACAGTAATCCTAACAGTCAGGACATCAGCATCAACATAATTGGTTCCTATACAGTGATAAACTCCACTGTCAAAATTATCTGCTGCATGCAACATGAGTTTTCCAGATTTTTTTATCACGATTCGCCCATCTTCACTAATATATGGCGCTCTAATCTTGCTCCCATCTGCTAATACCCACTCAATTGCAGGGGTAGGGTCTCCAAGCACTTGGCAGTCCAGTTCCACAGACTCCCCTACTAAAACGGTGTATTCAGTTATTGTGGTGTTTTCTCGTAAGATCATGGCCCAGTTTTGCCGTTCTGGTTTTGGGAGATTGACCGGGAGGGCAATCTGAGCATTTGTGAAATACTGGATGTGCAGAGTGTTGAGAGTTGTTGATGTCCTGTCCAGTTGCAATGAAACTTGTCCCTGCATCAACCAGTAAGGCTCAGCTCTCAGTTCAGCTTCTACATCAGTGAATAGCTCGTCATTTTTGGAATCTGTTTGCTTGTACTTATAACTGATGTAAGGCACTTCTGTCAATAACAGTTCCCTCTCCAGTTTTAACGGAGAATCGCTGTAAAGGGCCAGGATGCTCCACAACTGCTGAATATACTCGTGGTCAATGCTACACACAAGGAATGTTGACAAGGATACTTCAAGAACTGTGATGTTGTCGATTTTGTTTAGTGTAACTGGAGACATCTTTGCAGGCTTTTGCACATTGCAGATCAGGTTTGCTCGATTTCCAGCTTGGTCTGTCATGTTGAATACCATGGATCCTATGGGAGCCATAAAATCTCTGGGAGAAACTGACGTAAAGCCACCATCCTCAGGAGCAGTGATGTTTTTCAGTTTCAAGGCTGGATCTATAGTTGGCTTAACACAATTAAAATCTGATGGTTGCATGCCACTTAACCGCTTGCCTTTAAAAATTCCAGGATTGGCACACAATGGGCATTGCAGAACACCAGAAACACCTCTGTCTTTTTTGCACTTGACAACATCTGGAAAGGAGATAGAAACAGTAAAAATTATTTTTGCCTGACTGATTCACGCATAAAAGCAACAGGTCCTGTTATGCCGATAGAGATTTCTGGTGTCCATGAAATATGACAGACCTCAGTCAGCAATCATTTGGATCTGTTTAGGAGCCAGCCAGTGCAGTAATTGATGATTAGCCATGGTTACTACAGAATAGAAAAGAAAGGAACCAGAAATGAACTAGAACAAGGACAAAGGCCTCGGACTCAACCCTCAGAACGAGCACAAGGGCAAGAGGATGCTAGATGTAGACATTAGAAAAATTACACAAGAACAGAGAAGACAGATTTGGGTAAGGCCACACGTTTAATGCCCATTGCCCAAAGTTTATGTTGAAATCTGAACTTTGGCCCTGTGTTATGTCTAGTCCCCAGCTTGCTTCAATGCGCATGTTTTTGGCCATAGACTTTCCCCCCACTTTCTAATGGGCATGCAAATGCATAATTACATTCAGAAAACTGTTCGTTCCTTGCCCACCACCGGTCTAGCAACAAAATAGTTCCCAACGATAGAAAATATCTACTCTCCCACCCCACTAGTTAGGAATGCTTCCACCATGGGTTTCAAATTATTTCCAACAAGAGTTGAACATATAATTTTTAAGAGGTATTCCATTTTTCTACTTGGTATTGTAATTGGAAATATATTAGAACACGTTGTTGTTTTATCTGTTACTCATTTATACAACTTTTTGCAATAAAAACATATGGTGTAGGATCAGAACAGTAACCTATCTGTGGCTATATCTTTAAACGGCGGCAAATACATATTTGGGAGAGGAATTTTGCCAGACACAGTTTTATTTGAGATTGTTCTATTTTATTCATTTAAAGTTTTTGGCAGGTCCATAATGTGAAGTTTGTAACACAAGCTTCTTGCCACATACCAGAGAAGAGGGAGGAAGTTGCATTTTTCTCTTATAACTATGGGATAATATAAACAAGAGAGGAACAAAGGCTAGATTCCTGTGGAAGTTCTATGCAAGAGCTGTCAAATCTCTAGATCATTTTGGTGAAAATTCTCATTTCTGTATTATCTCTCCAGGGAATCATTTGTCAAACACATCTTTTGGTGAAGCAGTCCAGGGGGAAAATCCCTTCTGTTTACAATTAGTTATGAAAACAATGGATTCAAATATAGCAAACTCTACTGTTCCATTAACAAAGAAAATGTGACTGACTCTGCAGACTTGAAAGTGCCCTAATGTAAAATGAAATACATCAAAATATTCTGTATTTATGATCAAGAAGGCTGCAACATTTTCTTTAATAAAAAGGACACCCCAATTAATCTGGCATCAGATTTTTTAGTGAATACAAGTACTGTTGACCGTAAAACTGTACAAAAACTAGGTTTCAGGCACACTTTAGGGAAAGCTTCATCTAATGTGCCAGGCATGATGTACTCAAGCACAATCTTAAAACAAAATCCATGTGCTTTTTCAGAACCACCAGCCTTGCGTCTGATCAACGTAAGATTTATTTAATCAGGGGATAGCCCTAGTGGATTAGATTTTATTGGAAGGAGGATGTGGTCTCTCAGATTTTCTTTTCTTTAAGGTATACGATGCTATGCTGAAAATCCTAACAATTATTGCGGTGCTGTAATTCCTGGGCACTGAAAATTGACGTGCTGGCGAAAATTAGAATAGCTTAAAGGAGACCACCGGCAGTTTGAGGTATTTTCTTACACATGTTCTGTGGGGAAATAGCTGGTTAAGTAGCACTGCCAACAGAACCAATGGCCCTTTTGAGGAAGAGTGGGACACGGGTGGCGCTGTGGGTTAAACCACAGAGCCTAGGGCTTGCCGATCAGAAGGTCGGCGGTTCGAATCCGTGCAACGGGGTGAGCTCCCGTTGCTCAGTCCCAGCTCCTGCCAACCTAGCAGTTCGAAAGCACATCAAAGTGCAAGTAGATAAATAGGTACCACTCTGGTGGGAAGGTAAACGGCGTTTCCGTGTGCTGCTCTGGTTCGCCAGAAGCGGCTTAGTCATGCTTGCCACATGACCCGGAAGCTCGGCCAATAAAGCGAGATGAGCGCCGCAACCCCAGAGTCGGTCACGACTGGACCTAATGGTCAGGGGTCCCCTTTACCTTTACCCTCTCAATACGAAGTAGAGAGTGTGGCTATTGGGGGAAAAGGAATTATTATTGGTGGTCCCCTTGTTGCAGGACAAGCTATCTGGGTGGGGTGGGGTCTCACCTGTCACCTACATTAATGCATTTTCAACAGCAAATACTTTTTTGTTGTTCTCCCAAGCCTTTTAACATAATTGTATCTGCTTTTAACACCATTTAAACATTGATAGCAATATTTCAGTTTCTGCTATTATGGTGGTGGATTGTTTTTAGCCCGTAATAATAGTGCTTAGACTATTGGACAATGGCTAGCATGATGTTTTATTCTTTGTCGGTGGTTCTGCATTTTTGTGATTTCTGATATCAATGGTATAATATGTTCTTAAATTGCTTTATTGCTATTACATTATGGGATAATTGGCACATAATACAATACACAGAGTAACCGCAAAGGCTTCAAATGGACTATTTAACAGCCACATGATCCTTCTACTATTTTTATTTTTTATTTTATGGAAACCATTTTGGAATCCTTGTCAGAGGAAGGTAAAAATGCTTCCAGAAATAAATGGAAGTTGAGTATATAAATAAAAAGAGAATATTTGATACCTGGCTGCCGTTCCGCCCACTCACCAAACCATTTCATTTCGCAGTCACAAGCCCAAGGGTTCCCGTGAAGGTAGAGGCTTTCTAACTCGGACATATATGTGAAAATGTCTCGAGGCAGAGAAGAAAGCAAGTTGTCAGACAAGTAGATATGCTTTATGGAGGATGTTTTGAACATCTGGAGGTAGCACAAGGTGACGAAGGTATCCGAGTGAAGCTGCTTGATCAAATTTCCTTCCAAGTGGACTAGTTTCAGTGATGTAAGGCCATAGAAAGCTTTGGGGTTTACAAATTCAATTTGGTTATGATCCATGTGCAACCGTACCAAACTCACGAGACCATGAAACATGCCTGCTTCAATAACTTTGACTTTGTTATAGCTCATCTTCAAGACCTGTTGACAGAATAATAATAATATTAAAAAATTGAGCAAAATAGGAACACCATCTGAAGAATAAAAAGCAACCCCGATTCAAATGTTACATTAAAGCAAGGGAGCAGCTGGTTCAGCAGTGAGAACAACTTTTAAAACTGAAGTTAGATAGGCTGTAAACCTGCACCCATAGTATGTATGCTATTCGTTTTTTAAAGGGCCGAAGGTAAAAGTTTGGTACAGCTCTATATAGAACCAATGATGGATAATTCCCAGTTCATTCTTACCTGCAACAGGTGCAAATCAGAGAATGTCCTGTCTTGAATTGTATGTATCTGATTACTGTGCAACATCAACAACTCCAACTTCTCCAGGCCAGAAAAATCTGTTTCAGTCAGTTTAACCAAACTGTTGTAACTGTAACAAACATTTCATTCCAGATCTGGGTTTAGTCAGTCAGCTATAGTTCAAAGGCAAAACAAACAAACAAAAACAGAGTCTCTCTTTTGCAAATAAGCAAATAAATTTTAGTTAAAACTTGCCATGTCAATTTCAGAATAGCTTTCTCAGTACAGTGGCAGATGGAAATTCGTAGGTATACGCACCCCTAGAATGAATGCCTATGACTTGTGATTATACAGGTTGCTTTATTTACTTAAAATAGATATATTCCACTTCCCTGCTGGAACTCCCAAAGCACAGCAAACCAACAACTTTCCAAACTATATAGTAGATACTCACGAATTCACAATGTAAACAATAAAATGCTATCAAGCTTTCCATGAAGCATACCTCCTAAGTCATCAGCAAAGACCCTGGAATAGTTTAGGCAGGGCTTATACCTTAAAGCCTAACCTCTTAGTGCTCTTTAGTATTCACAATAAGGGTTCATGTCCAGCTGTAGTTATCAGTCACAGTGACTCCTTGCTAGCTTGCAAATTTCAGTGGAAGTAGTATGAAGGTCCACTAGGCAGAGCCAAGGCCTCCCCTCACCAAAGTGCTGTTGAACATAACCTGCACAGTGAACAGAGTACTGAACCTACATTGACACAAATCATTTACAAATCATTTACTGAATCCAAATCAGGCACTGGTGCCTTCCCCTGCAATCATATTCTATGCCTATCCCTAAAGCTACCTATAGTGCAGATAGGTAAGGAGAGTTTGCATGAGTATGGAGGTCCTGCACTACAGGATACAGCAGCAAATGATCAGTGCAGACCAACCATTTTTGATGTCTCCATCCGCACTGGTCATTATTATTATTTTTTTAATAATAATATTTTTTATTGCTTTTTTTCCAAGGTCAGAATACATCGTCAGTAACACAACAAAAGCGATTTTACAAAAAGAAAGAAGAAATTATATAAAAGAAAATTCACTTTTCCGGGTCTTTTTTCGTAATCAACTGCACTGGTCATTAGAGACACCTGTAACTAAGAACTTTTACTCAGATCAGCTCATTTCCTTCTCCCTCCCTATCTAGTTTCCTTTGGTGCTGTCCATTTTTAGAGCGTAAATCTGAGGGCAGAAACATTTTTTTAAAAGAAATGATTTGTAAGCCACTTTGGGAACCTTTTTTGGCTGAAATGCAAGGGGAGGAAATCTTTAAATAAGTAACAGCATCCCCAGACCTTTCTTCAGTCATACCAAACCTATGGTATTCGATAGGATAACCCTGAGGCTTTCATCGGATTACTATACTTGGAGCAGCCAGGGCGACTAAGCATCATGGGACCTGCAATTCCCATGACACTGAGCTGCCAGGGATGTACTCTAGCTATTTAAAACAAAAACCTAGATACCATTGCTTCTGATAATCTTGTGGCTGCATCATAAGAGGAGAAGTGCATGAGCCTCAGGTCTGTTGTTGCTTCTGTATGAAATGCTAAAGCATTGTTTAGTATCACATCCAAAACAGGTACAAGGCTGCCAGTATGAAAAAACAACAAAACGGGATAGAGAGAAAACTCATGTGATGACAAACACACAGACGGTCCACCCTGTCATCATAGGCAAGTTCAAACTTGGTTAATGTCTCAGTCGATCAAATGAATCAGAGCTTAATTCAAGTGAAAGTTGATACACGGATTGGCAAGGAATGAAGCAAGGTCGTCTTTGATCTCTTCCAAGTCAATGAAATGGGGCTTCACGGCTAAGTGTGTGCCCCAGTTAAGTCTCCTATGGCACGTTAGTTGTAGCAGGTGGGGGCAACTGGTTCTCCTTACCGCACATTACAAATTCAAGCAATATTGTTGTAAACCTACCCTAAGTTGATGCGCTCCACGTTTGGGGAGATTTGTGCTGGGATGGTAGTGAAATACCGGAATGTGCAATGTACTTCAGTGGGTACATAGCAGGCGCAGTGCTTAGGACATGCACTGCTGCGAGGAAAAGCGGCCCAGCAGAACCCAAGCAGAAATCCTAGAAAACAGGGGTTGCGTCTTCCTGTTCCTTCCATCCTGCATGGAGACCTTGACGCAACAGCAAGCGTGGACAAACAAAACTGTAGGGAAGAGAACACAACACAAGTTATCGTGTCAAGATGAGACGTCACAAATTTGTATCTTTGACCTCAGGACTTGTTTAGAATAAAGCCTGCCTTAGAAACAGTACAGGAAAGGTCCTTCGTATTATTTTTAAAAAAACACACACACGCAACAACTCTGCAGGGGTTTCTTGTTTGTTTTTTAAGAAAATAACATTCCTTCGCAGCTTCTTTCTTTCAGTGAATGTGGGGAGGGGAGAGAGTTCGTGTTGACAGGTATTAAAAACTGAAATCTGACACGCTACTGAGTCTATTGTTCCAAATAAATAAGCCCACTCTTTCATTATTTAGAGTGTTCATAAATCTGTTTGTGGTTTGTCTTTGCCAAAAAACACGTTGGGTCCTTCTTTGCCAAGTAATTTAGGACTCAGAAAAAGGAAAAAAAAACACAAGAAGTTGAGAAGACGACTGTGGTGGTTAAGAAAGCTAATAAGCTATGACAGGACTGACAGCAGTTAAACTTTATCCCACTTTCTCCATGGTTTTTAGATTTTACAAGCAGTGCCCCCTTCCTCCTCCTCCTGTTTTGTTAATGCTGCAGAATCAGAGCAGAGTTCAACTGTAGATTAAAGGGGCACTGAATAGTCTTATATTTGAATAAACAGTGTTAGATAGATAGGTATGTATGGAAGTGAGAGCTGGACCATAAAGAAGGCTGATCGCTGAAGAATTGATGCTTTTGAATTATGGTGCTGGAGGAGACTCTTGAGAGTCCCATGGACTGCAAGAAGATCAAACCTATCCATTCTGAAGGGAATCAGCCCTGAGTGTCCACTGGAAGGTCAGATTCTGAAGCTAAGGCTCCAATACTTTGGCCACCTCATGAGAAGAGAAGACTCCCTGGAAAAGACCCTAATGTTGGGAAAGATTGAGGGCACAAGGAAAAGGGGACAACAGAGGATGAGATGGTTGGACAGTGTTCTCGAAGCTACCAGCATGAGTTTGACCAAACTGCAGGAGGCAGTGGAAGACAGGAGTGCCTGGTGTGCTCTGGTCCATAGGGTCACAAAGAGTCGGACACGACTAAATGACTAAACGACTAAACAAAAACAACAACAGAAATGATTGCTGTTTTTGATTCCAGCCCCTCTCCTCCCCAAATCTCTAATAAGGCATAGTGAGTTCATGGCAGAGCCCAGATCCTATCTCATTCCAGCCACAGTAGCTTCTGCAAGGTGATCAAGTTTCTCAACATTCACCTCACAGACAAGAGAAATTTGTCGCTGTCCTTTTGCAGACAGGGTTGCTGATCGTCATTACGCACGGACATTGTTGGGAGATCTGCTCTTAATTACTTGTTTTCTCCCTCTTCGTGCATGTAGTCTGCTGCATGAAAGAAGCCGGCGGCTGTATGCACAAAATAGCGATTGCGTAACTTGACCAAAGGGATGCTTGGCCGGGGAACAAGAAAAAGTCCGGCCGGCAGCCTTTAAATTGTCACCAAGGTTCGTCCTCCTTGGAGCAGACCCATTGTGTGCATAATAGACAGGGCTGACTTAGGTCCATTGATTTCAGTGCGTCTAGTCTAAGTAAAACCCTTTGAAAACAATGAATGACACCAATGGCATCCTTCCTTTTGCAGTTGCCACCCAACTTCTTTCAGTGATAAGCCAGGCTTCTGGAAAGCAATCCATAGCACCACACCATTTTTAAAAAATGCACCACAGAGATAAGAAGCAAATAAATTACAAATAAAGAGCATGCACCCCCCAAGTAAGTTCTCCAAAGCAGCCTCAGAAATAATCTGTACTCACTTGCAGGCTGCTGCAGCAGCAACCCAAAGTTCCCCACGGATTTAAACAAAAAAACCCACGTTTATTATGGCATAAGCTCTCTCGGACTAAAGTCCACTTTTATCAGATGCATTGAAGGGTTGTGCTCAGTTGACAGGTGGCCTTTTGCAGAGTCCTTTCGGAGGGGGTAAAGGATGGAGCCCACTGCCACGAACCTGAGTTAAAACCAGCAGAAAGAGAGTAGAAGGGACTGTCCTTACCTGCGCTGTATCCCCCTTTCTTTCTTCCTCAATAGCCCTCCATCTTCTCCTGCCGCCCACCGAGATCCTGCTCATAAATGGAGAGGCAAAAAGTTCACGAGCTTCCTAAGGCTTGCGAGGGAGGGAGAAGCCGCCGCAGAGGTGAGAGGATGGAAGTTTGCGAGGAACACCAGAAACACGCCCCCCGGCCCTGTTGTGGCGCGAGGGAGGGAGAGAGGGCTTGGCCGCCTCGCCAGGCGAAAAACGGAAAAGCCTTGGCGCGCTCCGCTCGCCGGAGCCTCGCCAAGCGTCTGGGCTTCCCCGAATCGCCTCAAAGAGAAATGTGGAGGGGTGGGGTGTCCACTGGCCGGCTCGCTCTCTCTGGGCTTGCTCACACGCCCCCTTCCTCCCAGCGAGGGGGGGTGGAAGGGAGCGCGGAGGCGTCGCCTGCAATGGGGGGCTCCTCGCGCGCTCCAAAGCCTTTACGCTTCGCACGTGGCGCCCAGCCGGGCTCTGGGTCTTTCCCCCGCCGCGGGCTCTGTTGCCCCTTTGCGCCCGCTAGCCTGTTCCCGAGAGCGGCCTCCCGCTCGGGTCGTCTTCCGTTCGCGCCCCTGCCCCACGCTCTCCTTCAGACTCTCCCGCTGTTTCCCGGGCGCTGCTTCGGTCAGCGCCGCTTTGACGCCCTCCTCACGGGTCCCTTTATCTCCTCAGTCCAAGCCCTTCAGAGCTCCTCGCTTGAGAAAGGACTTCAAAAAGCAGCAGCGTGTGAGAGGGCGTAAAAAAAGCAAGCGCAGAAAATCTAAAGTGTGGTGAGGGGACACCCCGGCTAACCTATTATCAGAAGGGTATCCCCTATGATGGACCAGTTATCTCAGCCTCCTCATCTCAACCCTTTAATTTTCCCTCCTCTCAACTGGTTCCCTCAGAGATGGGGGACCTTCATGGGACAAAGGGCATGAGTGTAGCCAAGGGGGTGGCTAGAAATATTATTGAAAAGCATTGGAAGTACTCAATTATCTGAGGTTCTGCTCCCGCCCCAGCAGAAGCCTGCCCCCTCCCCCTGCAATATCCCAATTTATGGGACATTTTTATCTGTGATTTCCCAAGAGAAGCTCAACAACTTTGCCCCCCTCCTAACAAAAAATCCCTGCTGTGCCTGCCCTCATGCCCCTTTTTCAGGGCTTACAGCCACAGGGTATTTCAGCCAGAGATGTGCTGGATTCTAACCCTGTTTATCCCAGTAGATCTTGCTATAGTAGTGGTGTCCAAACCTTTTTCAAAGAGGGCCAGATTTGATGAAGTGAAGAGCCATGAGGGCCGATCAAAGGGCCGACCAAAGATGTTGACCTTTTTTAGGATTGAATTTGTCGAGGGTTTTTTTAGGATTTCACCCCAGGAAAGAAACTGCTGCAGGGGCCGGATTAGACCAACTAGCTGGCCGGATTAGCCCCCCCCCCCCCCAGAATGGACTTTGGACATGCCTGTGCTATAGGATTGCCCTGAGGGCAGACTTTGGTAATCTTTCGTAATATGGCACCCTGTTTGAAGTCATAATTTGGCTCCCCAAAAAAGGATCTTCTCAATATTGTGCCCACTGGGCTCTGTGCCCTGTGGGGGGGGGGGACCACTCGCAGCAGCACCCTAAATCCAGTGCCGCTTGCTCCCTTATTAAGTTTTCCCATTTGAATCATTGGGCCTTACTTTTGAGTAAACATACTTGAGAACATCATCACACTGTTAGTTTTCCCAGTTCAACATTCTCCCCTTTATATAATCTGACTATTCATGTGCCAACAAATTTAAATGTCTTTGAAAAAGCAATCTCTTCCCACTCAGCAAATATTGAAACTTTCTGTTATGGCAAGCCAGGGCTGGCATTTAGCATTAGGCAGATTAAATCAGTTGCCATGGGCCACAGATTTTAGAGGCCAATGATTTTAGCAAACTTCCACCAATTAAATTGTGTCCTATTTTTGTTTGCTGCTGGGATGATGCTATTTTGCCTTTTCTGCTTCATGTGCCAAAATATATTTGGCTGGCTCTCTTACATCCTTGCTTTCCTGCCTGCACTAGAGCACTAAAACTCTTGTCTTCACGAGAACATGTTATTATGAGGTCCCCATTTGCTTGCTTATTTACTTTCTAAGTACTCTAGCCAATATTTGTTTTAACAATGGAAAGGACATTTTATCAATGAAGAATCAAGTTACTTTTTGGGTTCATGTTTGTAATGATCCATCCAATGCATTTTTTAAAAGGATTCTGGTACCCTCTGGTTGAACCTTATAGATGTTTACCCATTTATTTTCCCCTCTTAATCACCGGTATTTGTTAACATTTTGGATATTACTCTTATCACTTTATAGCCTTGCTTTTAAGAACTGCATGTACAAATTTCAATGCAAGCAAACCTTGAGTCTAAAACTGTTGTTACACCTAAAAAGCAGAAAGTTGCTCATGCGTATTGTGTTAAAAAAAGTTTGTTTTCCTAGCAGTTCTAGGAACTTTTTACATCCATATGCACAGTACAGCATTTTAAAAGGGTGGTAGTATTTCATTTCTTTGGATGAAACTTTTAAGAACAAATGTAAACCCACAGTAATTCCTAGGGAGTAGAATGAATGGGGTAGAAAAAAGCCCTTCCTTTTTACACATCCACACCCCCTAAGTTTCTGTCAGACAGAATTGGTGTCAAATACTATTGAGACTTGGCAGTTGACCCCACAACATCAACCATCCAATTCAAGCTGGTGTGTTCCCAGTATGCTTTAGAAACTCCACTTGGCCCAATTTAGAAAGACTTCTGTAGAAATGGCTCCCGACAGGGCCGGCTTTAGGTTTGCTGAGGCCCTAAACTACTGAAGGTAATGGGGCCCTTTATATGTCCAGCTGTCCTTTGTCAACAACAAATTGCCACTGTTTTTTGTGCTTAATATATGCTATATGGTAATTTATAATAATAATAATAATAATAATAATAATAATAATAATAATAATAATAATAATTTATTATTTATACCCCGCCCATCTGGCTGGGCCTCCCCAGCCACTCTGGGCGGCTTCCATAAAACAAAAAATACAGTAAAATCACACGTTAAAAACTTCCCTGAACAGGGCTGCCTTAAGATGTCTTCTGAATGTCAGGTAGTTGTTTATCGCTTTGACATCTGCTGGAAGGGCATTCCACAGGGCGGGCACCACTACTGAGAAGGCCCTCTGCCTGGTTCCCTGTAGCTTTGCTTCTCGCAATGAGGGAACCGCCAGAAGGCCCTCGGCGCTGGACCTCAGCGTCCGGGCAGAATGATGGGGGTGGAGACGCTCCTTCAGGTATACTGGACCGAGGCCGTTTAGGGCTTTAAAGGTCAGCACCAACACTTTGAATTGTGCTCGGAAACGTACTGGGAGCCAATGTAGGTCTTTCAAGACCGGTGTTATATGGTCTCGGCGGCCGCCCCCAGTCACCAGTCTAGCTGCCGCATTCTGGATTAGTTGTAGTTTCCGAGTCACCTTCAAAGGTAGCCCCACGTAGAGTGCATTGCAGTAGTCCAAGCGGGAGATAACCAGAGCATGCACCACTCTGGCGAGACAGTCCGCAGGCAGATAGGGTCTCAGCCTACGTACCAGATGGAGCTGGTAAACAGCTGCCCTGGACACAGATTTGACCTGTGCCTCCATGGACAGCTGTGAGTCCAAAATGACTCCCAGGCTGCGCACCTGGTCCTTCAGGGGCACAGTTACCCCATTCAGGACCAGGGAATCCTCCACACCTGCCCGCCTCCTGTCCCCCAAAAACAGTACTTCTGTCTTGTCAGGATTCAACCTCAATCTGTTAGCCGCCATCCATCCTCCAACCGCCTCCAGACACTCACGCAGGACCTTCACCGCCTTCACTGGTTCTGATTTAAAAGAGAGGTAGAGCTGGGTATCATCGGCATACTGATGAACACCCAGCCCAAACCTCCTGATGATCTCTCCCAGCGGCTGCATGTAAATGTTGAAAAGCATGGGGGAGAGGAAAGAACCCTGAGGCACCCCACAAGTGAGAGCCCAGGGGTCTGAACACTCCTCCCCCACCACCACTTTCTGAACACGGCCCAGGAGGAAGGAGCGGAACCACTGTATGACAGTGCCCCCAGCTCCCAGCCCCTCAAGACGGTCCAGAAGGATGCTATGGTCGATGGTATCAAACGCTGCTGAGAGATCCAGCAGAACTAGGAAACAGCTCTCACCTTTGTCCCTAGCCCGCCGGAGATCATCAACCAGTGCGACCAAGGCAGTTTCAGTCCCATGATGAGGCCTGAATCCTGACTGGAAGGGATCCAAATGGTCCGCTTCTTCCAGGCGTGCCTAGAGTTGTTCGGCAACCGCTCGCTCAATCACCTTGCCCAGGAATGGAAGATTTGAGACTGGGCGATAATTGGCCATCGTGGCCGCATCTAAAGATGGTTTTTTAAGAAGCGGTTTAATAACCGCCTCTTTCAGCGGGTCTGGGAAGGCTCCCTCACGGAGGGAAGCATTCACCACCCCACGAAGCCCATCGCCCAGTCCTTCCCGGCTAGCTTTTATAAGCCAGGATGGGCAAGGATCCAGGAGACAGGTGGTTGGTTTCACTCGTCCAAGCAGCCTGTCCACATCCTCGGAGGTAACAGATTGGAATTGATCCCACTCAACTTGACTAGACAGAACTCTAGCACTCTCCTGCCCCGGCCCTGCTCCCACGGTGGAGTCTACTTCTTCCCGAATCTGAGCGATTTTATCTGCAAAAAACTTTGCAAAATCATTGCAGGAGAACATGTGGCCCGTACTGGGCCCCGATGTTGCAGGTGGTTCCGCTAAATTGTGAACCACCTGAAAAAGTCTCCTGCTGCTGTTTTCTGCAGATGCAATAGAGGCAGTGAAGAAATTCTTCTTCGCCGTCGCTATCGCCACTTGGTAGGCTCGACGTTGAGCTCTAACCTGTGTCCGGTCAGATTTGGAATGAGTTATCCGCCACCGGCGCTCTAGCCGTCTCAACGATTGTTTCATTGCCCTCAGATCTGTGGAAAACCACGGGGCTGTCCGGGCTCCATGCAATTGGAGAGGGCGCTTCGGAGCCAAACAGTCAATAGCCCTGGTTAACTCCACATTCCAGCGGGCCACCAGGGAATCGGCTGAAAGGCCATCAACATGGGATAAAGCATCCCCTACCACTCTCTGGAAACCATTTGGATCCATTAGGTGGCGGGGGTGGACCATCCGAATTGGTCCCACCTCCCTGCAGAGGGGATGGGTCGCAGAGCAATCCAGTTGCACCAGGAAGTGATCTGACCATGGCACTTCTTTCGTTTCGCTTTTACTTAGTGTCAGATCACCAACATCCATAAAGGTAAACACCAGGTCCAAGGCATGTCCACGGCTATGGGTTGGGCCAGACTTATTCAGGGACAGCCCCATGGAGGCCATGCTTTCCACGAAGTCCCGAGCGGCCCCTTGTAAGGTCGTGTCGGCATGGATGTTAAAATCCCCTAGGACGACCAAGCTAGGTGTCTCCAGAAGAACATCCGCCACGACCTGAAGCAGCTCAGGCAGGGAATCCTTGGTGCAGCGGGGAGGTCGATTTCTATAGTGATTTTATTTGTTTTTTTAATCATATTTTGGAAATGTGCATCCAGTTTTTTCCTTTATATTTTTTGGGGGGCCCTCAAGAGAGTGTGGCCCTAAGCTATAGCTTGTT